>NC_135810.1:104717633-105320036 GCF_964213995.1 Mustelus asterias
GCGAAGGGGGGGAGGGGGGAGGCGAAGGGGGGGAGGGGGGAGGCGAAGGGGGGGAGGGGGGAGCGCGAAGGGGGGGGAGGGGAGGCGAAGGGGGGGGAGGGGGGAGGCGAAGGGGGGGGAGGGGGGAGGCGAAGGGGGGGGAGGGGGGAGGCGAAGGGGGGGAGGGGGGAGGCGAAGGGGGGGAGGGGGGAGGCGAAGGGGGGGAGGGGGGAGGCGAAGGGGGGGGGAGGGGGGAGGCGAAGGGGGGGGAGGGGGGAGGCGAAGGGGGGGGAGGGGGGAGGCGAAGGGGGGGGAGGGGGGAGGCGAAGGGGGGGAGGGGAGGCGAAGGGGGGGAGGGGGAGGCGAAGGGGGGAGGGGGGAGGCGAAGGGGGGAGGAAGGGGGGGGAGGGGGGAGGCGAAGGGGGGGAGGGGGGAGGCGAAGGGGGGGAGGGGGGAGGCGAAGGGGGGGGAGGGGGGAGGCGAAGGGGGGGGAGGGGGAGGCGAAGGGGGGGAGGGGGGAGGCGAAGGGGGGGGGAGGGGGGAGGCGAAGGGGGGGGAGGGGGGAGGCGAAGGGGGGAGGGGGGAGGCGAAGGGGGGGAGGGGGAGGCGAAGGGGGGGAGGGGGGAGGCGAAGGGGGGGGAGGGGGGAGGCGAAGGGGGGGGGAGGGGGGGAGGCGAAGGGGGGGGAGGGGGGAGGCGAAGGGGGGGAGGGGGAGGCGAAGGGGGGGGAGGGGGGAGGCGAAGGGGGGGAGGGGGGGAGGCGAAGGGGGGGCAGGGGGGAGGCGAAGGGGGGGAGGGGGGAGGCGAAGGGGGGGAGGGGGGAGGCGAAGGTGGGGGAGGGGGGAGGCGAAGGGGGGGGGGAGGGGGGAGGCGAAGGGGGGGAGGGGGGAGGCGAAGGGGGGGGAGGGGGGAGGCGAAGGGGGGAGGGGGGAGGCGAAGGGGGGGGAGGGGGGAGGCGAAGGGGGGGGAGGGGGGAGGCGAAGGGGGGGGAGGGGGGAGGCGAAGGGGGGGGAGGGGGGAGGCGAAGGGGGGGGAGGGGGGGAGGCGAAGGGGGGGAGGGGGGAGGCGAAGGGGGGGGAGGGGGGAGGCGAAGGGGGGGGAGGGGGGAGGCGAAGGGGGGGGAGGGGGGAGGCGAAGGGGGGGAGGGGGGAGGCGAAGGGGGGGGAGGGGGGAGGCGAAGGGGGGGAGGGGGGAGGCGAAGGGGGGGAGGGGGGAGGCGAAGGGGGGGGAGGGGGGAGGCGAAGGGGGGGAGGGGGGAGGCGAAGGGGGGGAGGGGGAGGCAAGGGGGGGAGGGGGGAGGCGAAGGGGGGAGGGGGGAGGCGAAGGGGGGGAGGGGGGAGGCGAAGGGGGGGGAGGGGGGAGGCGAAGGGGGGGAGGGGGAGGCGAAGGGGGGGAGGGGGGAGGCGAAGGGGGGGGAGGGGGGAGGCGAAGGGGAGGGGGGAGGCGAAGGGGGGAGGGGGGAGGCGAAGGGGGGGAGGGGGGGAGGCGAAGGGGGGGAGGGGGAGGCGAAGGGGGGGAGGGGGGAGGCGAAGGGGGGGAGGGGGGAGGCGAAGGGGGGGAGGGGGGAGGCGAAGGGGGGGAGGGGGGAGGCGAAGGGGGGGAGGGGGGAGGCGAAGGGGGGGGAGGGGGGAGGCGAAGGGGGGGGAGGGGGGAGGCGAAGGGGGGGGAGGGGGGAGGCGAAGGGGGGGGAGGGGGGGAGGCGAAGGGGGGGGAGGCGAAGGGGGGGAGGGGGGAGGCGAAGGGGGGGGAGGGGGGGAGGCGAAGGGGGGGGAGGGGGGAGGCGAAGGGGGGGAGGGGGGGAGGCGAAGGGGGGGAGGGGGAGGCGAAGGGGGGGGAGGGGGGGAGGCGAAGGGGGGGAGGGGGGGAGGCAGGGAGGGGGGAGGCGAAGGGGGGGAGGGGGGGAGGCGAAGGGGGGGAGGGGGGGAGGCGAAGGGGGGGAGGGGGGGAGGCGAAGGGGGGAGGGGGGGGAGGCGAAGGGGGGAGGGGGGAGGCGAAGGGGGGGGAGGGGGGAGGCGAAGGGGGGGAGGGGGGAGGCGAAGGGGGGGAGAGGGGGGGAGGCGAAGGGGGGGAGGCGAAGGGGGGGGAGGGGGGGAGGCGGAGGGGGGGAGGGGGGAGGCGGAGGGGGGGAGGGGGGGAGGCGAAGGGGGGGGAGGGGGGGAGGCGAAGGGGGGGAGGGGGGAGGCGAAGGGGGGGAGGGGGGAGGCGAAGGGGGGGGAGGGGGGGAGGCGAAGGGGGGGGGAGGGGGGAGGCGAAGGGGGGGAGGCGAAGGGGGGGAGGGGGGAGGCGAAGGGGGGGGAGGGGGGGAGGCGAAGGGCGGGGAGGGGGGGAGGCGAAGGGGGGGGAGGCGAAGGGGGGGGGGGGAGGCGAAGGGGGGAGGGGGGAGGGGAGGGAGGCGAAGGGGGGGGAGGGGGGAGGCGAAGGGGGGGGAGGGGGAGGCGAAGGGGGGGAGGGGGGAGGCGAAGGGGGGAGGCGAAGGGGGGGAGGAGGCGAAGGGGGGGGAGGGGGGAGGCGAAGGGGGGGAGGGGGGGAGGCGAAGGGGGGGGAGGGGGGGAGGCGAAGGGGGGGGAGGGGGGAGGCGAAGGGGGGGGAGGGGGGGAGGCGAAGGGGGGGAGGCGAAGGGGGGAGGCGAAGGGGGGGAGGCGAAGGGGGGGGAGGGGTGGAGGCGAAGGGGGGGAGGGGGGGAGGCGAAGGGGGGGGAGGGGGGAGGCGAAGGGGGGGAGGGGGGGAGGCGAAGGGGGGGGAGGGGGGGAGGCGAAGGGGGGGGAGGGGGGGAGGCGAAGGGGGGGAGGGGGGAGGCGAAGGGGGGGGAGGCGAAGGGGGGGAGGCGAAGGGGGGGAGGCGAAGGGGGGGAGGCGAAGGGGGGGGAGGCGAAGGGGGGGGAGGCGAAGGGGGGGGAGGGGGGGAGGCGAAGGGGGGGAGGGGGGGAGGCGAAGGGGGGGAGGGGGGGAGGCGAAGGGGGGGAGGGGGGGAGGCGAAGGGGGGGGAGGGGGGGAGGCGAAGGGGGGGAGGGGGGGAGGCGAAGGGGGGGGAGGGGGGGAGGCGAAGGGGGGGAGGGGGGGAGGCGAAGGGGGGGAGGGGGGGAGGCGAAGGGGGGGAGGGGGGGAGGCGAAGGGGGGGGAGGGGGGGAGGCGAAGGGGGGAGGGGGGAGGCGAAGGGGGGGAGGGGGGGAGGCGAAGGGGGGGGAGGGGGGAGGCGAAGGGGGGGGAGGGGGTGAGGCGAAGGGGGGGAGGGGGGAGGCGAAGGGGGGGGAGGGGGGTGAGGCGAAGGGGGGAGGGGGTGAGGCGAAGGGGGGAGGGGGTGAGGCGAAGGGGAGGGGTGGCGAAGGGGAGGGGTGAGGCGAAGGGGGAGGGGGTGAGGCGAAGGGGGGAGGGGTGAGGCGAAGGGGGGAGGGGGGGAGGCGAAGGGGGGAGGGGGTGAGGCGAAGGGGGGAGGGGGTGAGGCGAAGGGGGGAGGGGGTGAGGCGAAGGGGGGAGGGGGTGAGGCGAAGGGGGAGGGGGTGAGGCGAAGGGGGAGGGGGTGAGGCGAAGGGGGGAGGGGGTGAGGCGAAGGGGGGAGGGGGTGAGGCGAAGGGGGGAGGGGGTGAGGCGAAGGGGGGAGGGGGTGAGGCGAAGGGGGGAGGGGGTGAGGCGAAGGGGGGAGGGGGTGAGGCGAAGGGGGGAGGGGGTGAGGCGAAGGGGGGAGGGGGTGAGGCGAAGGGGGGAGGGGGTGAGGCGAAGGGGGGAGGGGGTGAGGCGAAGGGGGGAGGGGGTGAGGCGAAGGGGGGAGGGGGTGAGGCGAAGGGGGGAGGGGGTGAGGCGAAGGGGGGAGGGGGTGAGGCGAAGGGGGGAGGGGGTGAGGCGAAGGGGGGAGGGGGTGAGGCGAAGGGGGGAGGGGGTGAGGCGAAGGGGGGAGGGGGTGAGGCGAAGGGGGGAGGGGGTGAGGCGAAGGGGGGAGGGGGTGAGGCGAAGGGGGGAGGGGGGTGAGGCGAAGGGGGGAGGGGGTGAGGCGAAGGGGGGAGGGGGTGAGGCGAAGGGGGGAGGGGGTGAGGCGAAGGGGGGAGGGGGTGAGGCGAAGGGGGGGAGGGGGTGAGGCGAAGGGGGGAGGGGGTGAGGCGAAGGGGGGAGGGGGTGAGGCGAAGGGGGGAGGGGGTGAGGCGAAGGGGGGAGGGGGTGAGGCGAAGGGGGGAGGGGGTGAGGCGAAGGGGGGAGGGGGTGAGGCGAAGGGGGGAGGGGGTGGAGGCGAAGGGGGGAGGGGGTGAGGCGAAGGGGGGAGGGGGTGAGGCGAAGGGGGGAGGGGGTGAGGCGAAGGGGGGAGGGGTGAGGCGAAGGGGGGAGGGGGTGAGGCGAAGGGGGAGGGGGTGAGGCGAAGGGGGAGGGGGTGAGGCGAAGGGGGGAGGGGGTGAGGCGAAGGGGGGAGGGGGTGAGGCGAAGGGGGGAGGGGGTGAGGCGAAGGGGGGAGGGGGTGAGGCGAAGGGGGGAGGGGGTGAGGCGAAGGGGGGAGGGGGTGAGGCGAAGGGGGGAGGGGGTGAGGCGAAGGGGGGAGGGGGTGAGGCGAAGGGGGGAGGGGGTGAGGCGAAGGGGGGAGGGGGTGAGGCGAAGGGGGGAGGGGGTGAGGCGAAGGGGGAGGGGGTGAGGCGAAGGGGGGAGGGGGTGAGGCGAAGGGGGGAGGGGGTGAGGCGAAGGGGGGAGGGGGTGAGGCGAAGGGGGGAGGGGGTGAGGCGAAGGGGGGAGGGGGTGAGGCGAAGGGGGGAGGGGGTGAGGCGAAGGGGGGAGGGGGTGAGGCGAAGGGGGGAGGGGGTGAGGCGAAGGGGGGAGGGGGTGAGGCGAAGGGGGGAGGGGGTGAGGCGAAGGGGGGAGGGGGTGAGGCGAAGGGGGGAGGGGGTGAGGCGAAGGGGGGAGGGGGTGAGGCGAAGGGGGGAGGGGGTGAGGCGAAGGGGGGAGGGGGTGAGGCGAAGGGGGGAGGGGGTGAGGCGAAGGGGGGAGGGGGTGAGGCGAAGGGGGGAGGGGGTGAGGCGAAGGGGGGAGGGGGTGAGGCGAAGGGGGGAGGGGGTGAGGCGAAGGGGGGAGGGGGTGAGGCGAAGGGGGGAGGGGGTGAGGCGAAGGGGGGAGGGGGTGAGGCGAAGGGGGGAGGGGGTGAGGCGAAGGGGGGAGGGGGTGAGGCGAAGGGGGGAGGGGGTGAGGCGAAGGGGGGAGGGGGTGAGGCGAAGGGGGGAGGGGGTGAGGCGAAGGGGGGAGGGGGTGAGGCGAAGGGGGGAGGGGGTGAGGCGAAGGGGGGAGGGGGTGAGGCGAAGGGGGGAGGGGGTGAGGCGAAGGGGGGAGGGGGTGAGGCGAAGGGGGGAGGGGGTGAGGCGAAGGGGGGAGGGGGTGAGGCGAAGGGGGGAGGGGGTGAGGCGAAGGGGGGAGGGGGTGAGGCGAAGGGGGGAGGGGGTGAGGCGAAGGGGGGAGGGGGTGAGGCGAAGGGGGGAGGGGGTGAGGCGAAGGGGGGAGGGGGTGAGGCGAAGGGGGGAGGGGGTGAGGCGAAGGGGGGAGGGGGTGAGGCGAAGGGGGGGAGGGGGTGAGGCGAAGGGGGGGAGGGGGTGAGGCGAAGGGGGGGAGGGGGTGAGGCGAAGGGGGGAGGGGGTGAGGCGAAGGGGGGAGGGGGTGAGGTGAAGGGGGGGAGGGGGTGAGGTGAAGGGGGGGAGGGGGTGAGGTGAAGGGGGGGAGGGGGTGAGGTGAAGGGGGGGAGGGGGTGAGGTGAAGGGGGGAGGGGGTGAGGTGAAGGGGGGGAGGGGGTGAGGTGAAGGGGGGGAGGGGGTGAGGTGAAGGGGGGGAGGGGGTGAGGCGAAGGGGGGAGGGGGTGAGGTGAAGGGGGGGAGGGGGTGAGGTGAAGGGGGGGAGGGGGTGAGGTGAAGGGGGGGAGGGGGTGAGGTGAAGGGGGGGAGGGGGTGAGGTGAAGGGGGTGAGGGGGCGGAGAGGTGTCCAAGGTGTGTGTGGGGTGGGCGTTGAGAGGAGGAGGTGTGTCCAGGGCGCGGGGCTGGGTTGGGGGGGGGGGGGGCGGTGGTGAGACACTCTGGAGCCTTCGATCTGTCAGGCGAATGGAGGCGGACAATGAGTCGGGCACCGAGGGGAGAAGCCGGCGCTACTCACCGCTCTGCTCGCCCAGGAAAACCAGCTTGAATTTCCTCAGCGGATTCCCGAAATCGCCTCCCGAAGTCATGGCGCGGAGGAGGAAATAATTTAAAATATGGAGAAGATATATCTATAAAAAAGAATCTTTGCTTCACCCGCTCCTCAGGACCGCCGCCGGAATGGAGCGATGTCAAATCTCTAACCGTTATCGGGTTAATTCACAGACGACTCGAGCTACCTATCTATATATATTTTTTTTTGTTAACGATCCACCGGGTCCGGTCGCTCACAGAGCCACACACACAATAAGATTGTGAGGGGATTTTTTCCGCCTGCCTCCTCACGGTTCCTGCACTAACCGCCGCTCGACAACCTCAGCTGTGATGACCGGGGACTTCCTGCTCCCGCGGAGAGAGAGAGGGTGGGGGAGGGGAGCCGGGGGCGGGGCCAGCCTTGATTGACATCCTGGTCGGCCAATGAACGGATGACAGACCGGAAGGATGGCGCGACGTCCCGACGTCACCCGCCCAATCAGCGGCCGGGGGCGGGGGCGGGAGCGGCACAGGCGCATTCCGGCCTGGCTGAGCGGCCAGTGACCTGCGCACAGGCGCAGCGCCACGTTACCCTCCCGCCCACCGGGTGACGTCACCTGTCAATCAAAGGGGATCTTTGGCCCTGTTGTGTGAAGTGATGGCTGGGTTGGGTCTTGCAGCACTTCTCAACCTGATATTTTCCTGATGTATTTTACCCTCCCCTCCGCCCCATCTTATACATCTCGTCTTTCATTTTGATTTATTATTGTCACATGTACACAGTAAAAAGTATTGTTTTCAACAAAGATCCTCCAGACAGCACCTTCCAAACCCACGACCGCTTCCATTTAGAAGGACATGGGCAGCAGATACATGTGAACACCACCACTTACAAGTTCTCTCCAAACCACTCACCATCCTGACTTGGAAATATATCACTGTTCCTTCACAGTCGCTGGGGCAAAATCCTGGAATTCCCTTCCTAACGGTTTTGTGGGTCAACCCAAAGCAGGTGGATTGCAACATTTCAAGAAGGCAGCTCACCACCACCTTCTCAAGGGCAACTAGGGATGGGCAATAAATGCTGATGTGGAGATGCCGGCGTTGGACTGGGGTGAACACAGTAAGAGTTTTAACAACACTAGGTTAAAGTCCACAGGTTTATTTGATAGCAAATACCATTAGCTTTCGGAGCGCTGCTCCTTCATCAGATGGAGTGGAAATCTGCTCTCAAACAGGGCACAGAGTGTGTCTCTGTGCCCTGTTTGAGGGCAGATTTCCACTCCATCTGACGAAGGAGCAGCGCTCTGAAAGCTAATGGTATTTGCTACCAAATAAACCTGTTGGACTTTAACCTGGTGTTGTTAAAACTCTTACAATAAATGCTGGCCAGCCAGTATCGATGTGGAGATGCCGGCGTTGGACTGGGGTAAACACATGGACTTTAACCTGGTGTTGTGAAACTTCTTACAGCCAGTATCACCCATGTCACACGAATGAATGAAGATAAATATTGCACGTTACACAGTCAAAACATACTGTACATTTTTGAAAGCAAAAGAGAAAATGCTGCAAAATCTCAAAGCTGACAAAGGGCCATCTGGACTCAAAACGTCAGCTCTTTTCTCTCTTTATGGATGCTGCCAGACCTGCTGAGATTTTCCAGCATTTTCTTTTTTGGTTTCAGATTCCAGCATCCGCAGTAATTTTCTTTTATCCATACATTTTTGATTTGATTTATTATTATCACATGTATTGGTATATGGGGAAAAGAATTGTTTCTTGTGCACAATACAGACAAAACATACCATTCATAGAGAAGAAAAGGAGAGAGTGCGCAATGTAGTGTTAGAGTCATAGCTAGGGTATAGAGAAAGATCAACTTAATGTGAAGTAGGTCCACCACGCATCTGATGAAGGAGCAGCGCTCCGAAAGCTCGTGATACCAAATAAACTTGTTGGACTTTACCCTGATGTTGTGAGACTTCTTACTATGTCCACCCGAGTCCAACGCCGGCATCTACACATCATGGCATACATAGAGAAGAAAAGGAGAGAGTGCAGAATGTAGCGTTACAGTCATAGCTAGAGTGTAGGGAAAATCCAGTTTAATATGAGATAGGTCCATTCAAAAGTCTGATGGCAGCAGGGAAGAAGCTGTCTTAAGTCGGTTGGTACGTGTCTTCAGACTTTTGTATCTTTTTCCCAACGGAAGAAGGTGGAAGAGAGAATGTCTGTGGTGCGTGGGGTCCTTAATTATGCTGGCTGCTTTTCCGGGGCAGTGGGAAGTGTAGACAGAGTCAATGGGTGGGAGGCTGGTTTGAGTGATGGACTGGGCTTTGTTCACGACTTTTGTAGTTTCTTGCAGTGTTGGTCAGAGCAGGAGTCATACCAAGCTGTAACACATCCGGAAATTTTCATTGTCAACTGAGTGAACAGACTTTAAATGAATTAATTTATTTTGATTTAAATCCATTAATGATGGATGTAAATCAAACACCTATCCTTAATGGGCAATTAGACTCAGGAATAACAAGTTGAGCAAAATGGAAACATATAGGTTTAAAGAACAAAGTGAATATAAGAGCCAGAGGGAATCTGTACCATTTGTGGGTCAGTTCAGATAATCCATTTTATATCAGAGAAAGACACCAACACACATAATGGTTACAACACAGAGGGAGGCCATCTTGTCTCTGCCAGCTCTCTGCTAAGTAATTCAGTTAGTCCCACTTCCCTGTAGCATTGCAAATATTTTTCTCTTCAGATAATTATCCAATTCCTATTTGAAATCAGGATTGAATCTGCCTCCACCACACAATGCATTCCAGATCCTAATCACTGCCTGCATTACAAAAGCCTTTCCTGCACGTTGTAATTGGTTCTTTTGCTATCACCTTAAATTGGCGTCCTCTGATTCTCGAGTCGCCCACCAGTGGGAACAGTTTCTCTCTGTCTACAAAAGCAAAATGCTGCAAATACTGGAAATTTGAAGTGGAAAACACTAAATGTTGTTAATATTGAGATATGGCAGCATCTGTGGAGAGAGAGACAGAGTTAACCTTTCCTCAAAACACTATGTACCCTCTATCTAATCTGTCTAGACCTAAGGTCGCTAGATTAGCATCGCCATAGATAAAGGTAAAAGGTAAAATCACCATAGCCCCAGATGACCATAGGCTGCTCTCCCCTTTCAGTCGAGCTGACTGGTGCTGATTTAATATGAGGAGCACCACAGCTCAGGGGGCAAGGTTGAGAAGGCGGGCCTTCATGAATAACCAATGAATCACTCCAGATACAGACAATAACACAGGCCACTCGGGTTACTGAGTGACAGTGTGGAGGGGCTGGATGAACATCAATAGAGATAATCGGGGTACTGGGTGGTAGTTATTAGAACTAATTGTATCTTAGCTGTTAAATGTTCAGTTGAGGTTCATACAACCACTGACATGATGGGCTCATTTTTGTTTTTGAGATATGTACCCTCACTAGGTACATTCGCGGCCAGGTGTCTCTGGAGAGGGAGCATGCGGTGTCCACGGGCGCGGTTGACGCCTTCCGCGACCGCTGGGCACCGCAGGGGCTGGGTGTATTATCGACCCCGATAATCACCTTTTGGTTTGATGTTTTAAGTTTCCTTTCGACTTTGATTTTGGTTCGGGCTGTTCCCCCCTTCCTTTTGGGGAGTTGCCCCTTTTAATTTGTCCCTAAGTTAATTTGAGTTCGTTTACTTGATTGGTACCTTAAAAGAGATACCCTCACTCGATAACTTTCTCCCTGAATTGTCTGACTTTCCCTTGGGCTCCCTGAGACAGTTGAGTTATTTTCCTGCACAGAGCAGTAAATAACCAGGGAGGGCGGATTTAAAGTAATTGGCAGAAGAACTGCAGGAAAATTGAGGAGAAATCTTTTCACTCGGAAGGAAGAGGGTGTCTGAAACTCATTGCCTGAGAGGTGGTAGAGGTAGAAACCCTCATTGCATTTTTTAAAAATAGGATACGCATTTGAAGTACCATAATTTACTGAACTACAGAACAAATGTGGGTCTGGACAGACTTTTGTGTGACACATACGTGATGGGCTGTCTCCTTTACAGTGTAAAGTTTCAAGGTTTCTATGCTTTCAGTCCTATGAATTACTTTCAAAATTCTAAATAGATGTAGATGTTGTATACTTGGACTTTTCAATGAAAAAATATCACATAGGTGAGTTATTTCCAAATGGTATTAAAAGAACAATTGCTAAATTGGTTACTTAATTGTCTAAGATATATGAGATAGAGAGTAAGAACCTAAGAAGAAAAAAACAGAAGAACGTAGGAAGTTCTTTCTTTCCACACCCTGCATATTGTATTTATGCCTATTATTGGGGGTAATATGATAAGTAGCAGTAGACCTTTCAGCCTCTTAAGCCTACTCCACCATTCAATATGACTCTGGCTGATCTTTTGCCTCAACTCCACTTTCCCATCTGCTTCCTGAGGGACCAAAAATGTATCGATCTCAGTTTTAAATGTAGTTAGTGATGGAGCATCCACAACCCTCTGGGAGAGGTAATTACAAAGAATCACAACTAATTGAGTGAAGAAATTTCTCAACTTCTAAATGATCATCAACTTCTTACCCTGAGGCTATGTCCCATCGTTCTAGATTCTCTAAGCAGTATGGTATGAAATTTTCCATGCAGGCCACACACAAGCTAGCCCCTTTAACTTGCCATGCATGTACGGCTGTGCAAATAAACTTAAAGGTTCCTATGCATTTAAACGTGCACCATATTAAAAAAATACTTGAGTACAGTTTCAAAGTTTGCAGATGATAGAAAACTTGGCAACACAGGCTGGAATTTTCTGGTCTCACATGCCCTGCTAAGCTGCCAGTGAGAAGGGGGAATTTGGCGCTCAGCCAAATCTCTGTTCACAGCAGCGGGACTGGATAATCCCAGCAGCAGGCGAGGTCAGAGAATTCCAGCCACAGTAAATAATGTTATCAGACTTCAGTAGAACATAAACTAGTGAAATGGGCAAGACATGGCAGACGATATTTAATACAGGTAACTGTTTAACTTTGGAAAAAACAACATGGAACCACAATACAATCTAAATGATATTATTTTTGATTTGATTTATTATTGTCACAAGTATTAGTATACAGCGAAAAGGATTGCTTCTTGCGCTGTACAGGGAGGGTATGTAGAGTTATGTAGAGGGACTACATAGAAAAGAAAAGGAATGAGTGCAGAATCATAGAATTTTTTTTTTCGTACTTTTCCAATTCAATCAAATCAAATCCAATTCAGAGTCTCAACAAGTTGAGACATTTCCGATCCAGGCTGGCAAGACAGGGCAAGCGACCAAGTTACCCTGTCCTGGGCCTGATCTACATGAGCCAAGCTGATTGGAGGAGCAAAGCGATACCTCCTCCAAGACTTGAGCTCATTTGCATCTTAGCCAAAAGGCCGAGACACCGCTTTTAAAAATTGCTTCATATGAAACATATGAAGCTTCAATGTAACCCAATGACCTCAACCAAGTGCAGCATCCAATCCATACTACACTTGATCTTAGCCAAAAGGCCAAGAAGCGAAGAATTCCTACAATGCAGAAGGAGGCCATTTGGCCCATCGAGTCTGCATCGACCACAATCCCACGCAGGCCCTAATCCTGTAACCCCACATATTTACCTTGCTAATCCCCGACGCTAGGGTCAATTTAGCATGGCCAATCAACCTAACCCGCACATCTTTGGACTGTGGGAGGAAACCAGAGCATCCGGAGGAAACCCATTCAGACACGGGGAGAATGTGCAAACTCCACACAGACAGTGACCCGAGGCCAGAATTGAACCCAGGTCCCTGGCGCTGTGAAGCAGCAGTGCCAACCACTGTGCCACCATGCCGCCCATTGTGAGAGTGTAGTGTTACAGTCATAACTAGGGTGTAGAGAAAGATCAACTTAATGCGAGGTAGGTCCATTCAAAAGTCTGATGACAGCAGGGAAGAGGCTGTTCTTGAGTCTGTTGGTACGTGACCTCAGAAATTTGTATCTTTTTCTTGACGGAAGAAGATGGAAGAAAATATGTCCGGGGTGCGTGGGGTCCTTTATTATGCTGGATGCTTTTCTGAGGCAGCGGGAAGTGTAAACAGTCAATGGATGGGAGGCTGGTTTTAGTGATGGACTGGCCTTCATTCACAACCTTTTGTAGTTTCTTGCGGTTTTGGACAGAGCAGGAGTCATACCAAGCTGTGGGGAGGTAGAGGAAAATGGATGGGACAGAGGTAAGATATAGAAAAGGAGAGGCAAAGGGGGAGAAAAGGTAAGGGAAGGGGGATACAGTAGGGGGAAAGAGTGGGAAAGGGAAGAAAAATGAAGAAAGACAATAAAGAAATAAAAGGTAGAGAACAGATAACAAATTAAATAAAATAGAGTGAAAACAAAGGGATCGAGGTTGGGTAAAGCAAATCATCTGAACAACTTTAGATGATTTGCTCTACCCCACCTCGACCACTTTGTTTTCACTCTATTTTATTTAATTTGTTATCTGTTCTCTACCTTTTATTTCTTTATTGTCTTTCTTCATTTTTCTTCCCCCACTCTTTTCCCCAACTTTATCCCTTTCCCTTACCTTTTCTCCCCCTTTTCTTCTCCTTTTCTATATCTTACCACTGTCCCATCTATTTTCTTCCCCCCCTCCCCCAACATCTTCATTTTAGCTTCTCTGCCGTTTGGCCATTCACACCCTTTATTCTCTCTGTGGACAATTATTAGCAGTCTTTTCCCCTGGTTTCTGTGGCTCTGACTCATCTTTCATTCCCTCACCCTGCAGTATAAATATCTCCCACTTTCTATGCCTTTTAGCTTTGACAAAGGGTCATCTGGACTCGAAATGTCAGCTCTTTTCTCTCCTTACAGATGCTGCCAGACCTGCTGAGATTTTCCAGCATTTTCTCTGATATTCCACTCTGAGGTGCCTCAATGCAATTTCAATACTCTTGATAGTAACAATAAACATTCTTTGTCAGGATACCCCAGATGTGGAGATGCCGGCGTTGGACTGGGGTGGACACAGTAAGAAATCTCAGAACACAAGGTTAAAGTCCAACAGATTTATTTGGAATCACGAGCTTTCGGAGCGCTGCTCCTTCCTCATGGTCCTCCAGCCATAGGTGATATTTATCTATGGTGTGCATCCCTGGAAACAGCCCGTATAGTACAGAGTCCTGTGCCACAGAGCAAAATCACTCCACTTCTCTGCAAAGACACATTCTAGAAGGAGGTGGACAACAGTCTCTTCTCCACTACAGCCACTTTGAGGACACTATGTGGAAAGTGTGATTTTTTAAAAAATTCATTTGTGAGACATGGGCATTGCTGACTGGCCAGCATTTATTGCCAATCCCTAGTTGCCCAAGGCAGTTGAGAGTCAACCACATTGCTAGAGTCACATGTAGGTCAGACCAGGTAAGGACGGCAGATTTCCTTCCCTAAAGGACATTACTGAACCAGATGGGCTTTTCTGACAACCGACAATGAATTTCATGGTCATTAGTACATTCTTAAATCCAGATATTTTTTATTGAATTCAAATTCCACTATCTGCCTTGGCAGGCTTCGAACCCAGGTCCTCAGAACTCTAGCTGAGTTTCTGGATTAATAGTCCAGCGATAACACCACGAGACCATCACCTTCCCCAACTCTGGGCAGGCAGGATCTGATGGGGGGGGGCTTTCTCACCACCAGCCAAGTTATATCTTAGTGTTTATCCACATAGGCAGGCAAAGATGGCCTTACTTTAAAATCTCATTCAAAGGCAGCATCTACAGCAATGCAGCACTTCCTCATTACAACACCGAAGGATCAAACTAGATTATGTATTCCAGTGCTATGAAGCAGCTTGGAACAAAAACTTTCATGGCTCAGGTGAGAGAGCAATCATTGAACAAACTGGTGCTTTAATACGTGGGAAAGGCAGATATGAGAGGAAAGGTGTTGTTTTTCATTAGCCTATTCAAAGTGTGTTAAGATTTTACTGTAGTAAAGGTGTTATATAAATTCAAGCTGTTTTCGATGTTTCAGTAGAAATCATTCTATTATCAATGCTACCTGGGAGATAAAGGAAGATGGCACAATGGCACAGAATAAGCTTTCCTCCAAGCTGCACTGGCTCAAAATACATAATTTATAGGGAGGAAAGATAATTAGGGATTTGATGGACTACAACATTAAAAGAAAAAAAAGGACAGGCTACTCGATGAAGGGATGAGGAATCCATGTGGAAACCACAAAAAGAAATAATGGTAATAGGAAACTTGAACCAGCTAATATATATTGAGAATACCCAAGTGGCCTAGAAACTGAACTAGTAAATGTAATGCATGGCTTCTTTCTGACCCAGTGTATCAGGCATGCCATGAGAGGCAACTCACATTTCAATTTGATAATGGTAAGTGACCCAGATTCTGGGAATAGAATTAGTGCCTCTCTTGGCAACTGTGAGCAGAACATGATTCAATGTGACAAACGTCCGGAATAAACCGATACCATAAACCTGGAGCCCAGATCCATAGCTTTTAAAGGAGCAAACTTTCAGAAAATTCGGGAAATTTCTAAACAAGCTAATTGAGGGACCACGTGCAAGAAAAAAATTCGACCTGAGAGCAAATAGAATATGTAGCTTAAATAAATGAATCCCAACACTAATAGGTCTGGACCACACAAACGTGATTGCAAACAGACTATGACAATGTGAGGTTAAGCAAATGATGGGGGTGATTTTGAGGCCGCACTCTGTGGGAACGGCGGCACTGCCTCAAAGTCCAGACGGTGCGATTCGCGCCAGCGAGTGTCCGAGTTCCAATCATCCCATGGAGTGGCCTGAAACATGTCGCGGGACCAGAGCAAGCTCATTTTAAAACATTAGCGAGCACTCCCTCCGGATATTGAGCCCACACAGAACCTTCAGTGGGTGCCGAGGTGATGTCACACCGGCACCATTTACAACAGGTCTACAGAAGCGTGACCCTGGCACCTTCACCTCCGAGGGGGGATTTCGGAGATGAGGGTGCGGACAGCCAGCACCCTCCACAGAGTGCACTGCTTAGGGGGCCCCGGAGTGGCCTCGGGGGGGGGGGGGGGGGGGGGGGGGAGGTGACACAGTAGGTTCAACTTGGAGCCGGGATTGGGGGTCCCAGAATCGCCATTTCAGGGAGAGGGGTCGAGAGGGGTCATTCTCAGGTCTTGCCTTCCCTTTGTGTTGGGGCACCCCTTGCTCTAAAGGAGTTATGAAGGCTGGTATGCAGGTAACGCTTCCCATGTCCTCCTTCCTGGGTTCCTGAACAAATCGCAGCAGAGTGAGAGCCCTTCCCTAGTGGGGGCTGGCAAGAGAGTGGGAGGGACATAGCACTTCCATTCTCAGACTCCACAGGGATGGGGCACTGGGCGAGTGTGGTGGTTCTCCCAAGCTTGTTGACACAAGCTGACAGGGTGGAGGCTCTGTGGGTGAACAAAGTGAAATCTATTGACAAACATTCAGAACCAAATGGTGACCTTACTGCCTATATTCACCCGTGCCCTCTAAGTGCCTATGGTTTCTTAATCTTCCTCACCCTCCCACTACGTCTAGATGTATCCCCAGCATCCACAGCTGAGGTTGAGGTGGCCTGTTGACTTCCACACCCTTTTGCCTGAGGTGAATTTGGCTGCCATCTCTTGCAGTCGTTGTGGAACAAGTGCTGGGGAGCCGTTTATATGGAGCTCCCCAGTGCCCGCAGAAGTTACGTCGTTATACAGCGGGCGAATCAAAGGGAGGATGCTGCAGGAGCGGCATGAACTCATGGGAATAGAAAGTAATGCTAATGAGCTGTAAGATTCGGCCCAAAAACACGCCAGCGCTGTGGGTGCGTAACACTCCATTTTTGATGCTGGACCCTACACTCTGTCATTTTCTGGTAAGGTTTCACCCAGTGGGAACTGCACAGTGTATGTCCGGAGAAGGATGAGGCAAAAATCTGAGAAGAGCACAGGAACTGTCAAGAAATGTAAATTTTAAAAGGCCAATGGAGGAGCAAAGAGGGAATCAGAAGTGAACAAAACTAAAGGCGAGATATTCCTCCAGTATTATAATAGTAAGGCAGCCAGGAGAGAAGAAATGAGATCTAAAATGCAAACTAGTTCAAAAATGACAGTAAACTCCATCCCTATCTCTTTAAACCCTTCCAGGTCCACAACCCCATGAGATCTCTGTGCTCCTCGAATTCTGACCCCTTAAGCATCCCCAATTTTACCTGCTGCAGCATTGCTGGCTGCACCTTTGGTTACATCAGTTCTGAGCTCTGAAACTTCCTCCTTTAACCTTCCTGCCTCACTTCCTTCCTTTAAGGTGGTCCTTTAAGAAGATGTTCAAAGGGACCTGGACGTCATTGTTCATTAGTAACTAAAAGTTAGCGTGCAGATGTAGCAAGTGGTTAGGAAGGCAAATGGTATGTAGGCCTTCATTGTAATACTGAAGTAAAAATGTCTTGCTGCAATTGTATAGATTCTTGGTGAGATTGCACCTGGAATTTCGCGTACAGTTTTGGTCTCCTTATCAAAGGTAGAGTGTACTTGACATGGAGAGAGTGCAACAGAGGTTCCTCAGACTAATTCCTGGGATGGCGGGATTGTCTCCTGAGGACAGTTTGAGGAAACTTGGCCTGTATTCCCTACAGTTCCAAAGAATGAGAGGTTATCTCATTGAAACTTACTAAGGACCTGACAGGGTAGATATAGATCGGATGTTTCCCCTGTCTGGTGAGTCAAGGACTAGGGGACACAGTCTCAAAATAAAGAAACATTAGGACTGGGATAAGGAGGAATTCTTCACTCAAAGAACCTTTGGAATTCTCCACGCTAGCAAGCTGTGGAAGCTCAGTCACTGGGCCTTTCAAGCAGAAATTCAGAGATGTTTGAATACTAATGACATGGAGGGATACGACATAGTGGTAGATGGTCAGCCATAATCTTTTTGAATGGCAGAGATGGCTCAATGGACTGAATGACCCTCCTCCTGCTGCTATTTCCTATGTTACTAAAGAGGAACTATGTTCCTCTTTAACCAAGCTTTTGGTCATCCGATTTAATATTTCCTGATGTAACTCAATGTCCAATGTTGCTTTATAATGCTCCCGTGAAGCACCTTGGGACATTATTGTGTTAAAGGCGCTATATAAATCTGAGTTTGTTGCTGCTGTTTTTGAACTAGAAATAGTAAACAAGCATAATGGTTGAATATTTCTGGCTAACCCCGCCAGTGGGATCGTTTGGTCTCGCTAGACGGCAACCTCCCTGCCATGGGTTCCCTGGCAGTGAAGGGAGGGAACAACAGAAAGACCCATTGATAGTGACATTGGCAGGACTGGAAAATACCATTGCTGGCCTATGGCAGGCTGCCTCTGCCACTGCAAAACACATCTCAGGGTGGAGGGGGTGGTATTTGATTCGGAAAATTCATCCAATGACTATCTGCCAGAAACGTTCACCAGAAAAAATCAAAGTATTGAGCTACCTATCTGTAAACCTAACAATTTGGCATCACTGTGTCACATGTTTGTGACTATCTTAAACAACTGAACTTAAAGAGATGCCCAATGAGAACAAAGACAAAGTCTAAAAAAAGTGGATGGTCATCATGAGGAAATTGTAGTGATCCATGTGATGCATCCTGGAACTCCCCTCCTGACAGCATTATAGGTGTCCCTTCATCACACAGATGCAATGGTTGAATAAGGTAGCTCACCCTCACCTCTCAAAGACAATGACTTTTGATTTTCCAACAGCACCCACATCCCATGAATGAATTTTTTAAAAAGACGCAGTTAAAGTGAATCAGGGTAAGTCCATAGCTTAGTCAATAAAAACCAGGCCTGCCAAGGATCACTCAATCAGGGTGACAATCACTCATAATGATTTAATAATGGGTGCAATTCTGATCTACATTAAAAAAAAACAATGCTTCATACTTTTAAACAGATTTAGTGTATGATTTGTACTGATTATAGTCAGTGTCAAGATCTCCTGAATGTAGCAAGGCCAATGAGGTCAGCCTACATGACTTTGGAGAACTGCTTCTGGGCGTGATCTCCGATCTTGTCCGTTCTCACCCCGCTGCAGCGAGAATGGCGAATTTGGCACTCAGCCAAAACTCCATTCACTGCATCGGCACTGGAGAGTCCCAGCCATGGACATGGTCAGATGTTTCTGGTGCCTATTTTCCACCCAAGAATGTCAGCCACCTGCCTTTAACCTCCAGGTTCAGCCTGCAAGTCTATGCATTTCCCAGCTTGGCTTTTGTCGAGGTATGTCGACATTTCCCAGTTACCATGCTTGGTGCCTTCCTGCAATGTCAAGCAAACCTTGAGTTCAATCTCAACCAAATTCCTTTTACCACAGTTGGCCAAAGCTGAAGCTGCCATTGGATATTGACATTTATGTAAATGCACTTGTGGTGGGGGAACTAAACCATAGTAGGTATAAATCTTGTGGAAATATAGTAGAATTCATGTAACAAAACATTCCAAATAATGGAATATAGTTTAGTTTTTAACAGGCCCGACTAATCAGTTGCATAAGACTAGTAAAAATCACTGCATTATTTTTGTTAATCTTGGTTTTCTTCCCATACTAAAGTATGGTCTCTAAAGTAAACCTGGCAAATTGAAAAAGAATTGCTGCTGTTATTGACCAGTAAACCTCTGTTAGAGGATGATAAGTTAAACATGAGCAATTTTGCACATGGTGGAATAACTAAGGCTTTTCCCTATAGCCAGACCTATAAATTATCTTACACAAGCACTCCGTGAATAATATAACACTAAGAGAGGTAAATGGTATTGTGCTGTTTTGTCCCAAAACAGTGCAGTTTAAAGATCAAAAAGAAAGAATTTACCAGAGCATTTCATAATTTCCATGGACACATCTCGTGATATTTTTATAGCAGATTTGTGATGGCGTTTCAATGAAATATTCATTGCGCACATCATCAGCGACAACAATTTGCACTTGTATGGTACCTTTATCGTAGAACAATATCTCTAACCACTTCACAGAAGCATACAGGGAAAAAGGGCAGGATGAATTTTTAAAAAATGAAAAGGAATGATTAAGATCTTGATTAAAAAGGTGAGTTGCAAGGAGGCTCTTCAAGAAGGAAATTGAGGTGCAGAACAAGGGAGTTTCAGAAAAAAATTTTCAGAGCTTAGAATCTAAAGGCGTGATCATCAGTGAGAGAAAAGGTGCACAAAAATCCAGAGTTGGAGGGTTGGGGGGCTGGGCAAGGTTACAGAGATAGGAAAGCCAAGGTCATTAAGGGATTTTCTTTTAATTTATTCTTTAAAGGGATGTGAACATCACTGGTGCATTAGTGTGACCCCTTTAAGGAGCGGTTGTTCATGGGTCAAATGTCCCTCCTGGGGCCTATCAGAGAGAAACGCGTGAACCATCGCCTATTGAGTGTTAGGGTGCTGGTCCTGATAGGAGGGAACATTCAATATGAGCCCAGGAGTAAGTGGGACTAGACCTGTATCTGTTCTGAGCTTGTTTGTATATAGTCTTATCTATTCCTTCAGTAATAGATAAAACTACATACAATAATAGTGAATCACACTGTTGTGATTCAAGGCTTCCTCGTTGTGGTACCTCACGCTACAATAACTGACAAGGCCAGCACTTGTTGCCCATCCCTGATTGCCCTTGCTATGATAGAATGGCGGAACAGGCTTGATGGGCTGAATTACCTAATTCTGCTCCTATGTCTTATGGTCTTATGGTCTAACTGAGGGCAGTTATGAGCCTTCCACAGTACTATGGACCTGAAGTCCCATGTTGGCCAGACCAGATAAGGTTGGCAGATTTCCTTCCCTAAAGAGCATTTAGTGGGCTTTTACAACAATCAATTTTAGTTTCATTCCTGAGATTAGCTTTCAAGTTCCAGCTGTTATAAAATGAATGTAAATTCCACCAGCTGCCATGGTAGGATTTGAATCCGTGACCTCAGAACATTCACCTGGGCCTCTGGATTACTCATCCAGTGACATTACCACACGGCCACCATCCTCCCACAAGAATACAAATTGTAAATTTGAGACACTGGGGATCTGGGAGCCAATAGGATACACAGCAAGTTAAGAGGTGGTGGCTGATTGATACAGGACATGGGTAGCAGAGTTTTGGGTTAAGGTCATGTGAACAGGTACCTAAGTGATGGAGAGGATATGGGGTTGCAAGCTCAGTCGATTGCCAAATGGAACGGTGAGGTTGCAAACAATATGTTTTAGCCTGTGACAGTTGCTAAAGGGGTGGATAGAATCAGTGTAGAGCATGTGGCAAGGCTAAAGACATTGGCTTTGATTTTCCTAATGTTTAACTGCAGGAAATTTTGGCTCATCCAGAACTGAATGTCAAGCAAGCAAGCTAACAAAACAGAGCCAGTAGAGGGATTGAAAGATAGCAGAGGAATAAGGCTGGATGTTAGTATTCATGTGGAACCTAACCCTATTTCTTCTGCTGATATTACAAATGACATCAAGTAGATGAGGAAGAATTTGACACTAAGAATACATACTTGGCAGGACTTAAGCAATAACAATGCAAGGCTAGTTTGACTGGTCAATACTGGAGATCTTCTCATATTTGTCTCATTCTTTACCCTGTCCTTCCTGACAGGGAAATATTCAAATATTGTTTTCCTCCATCGTCTGAAGGCTCAGCAACAAAGGCAGACACAGATGACAGAATTCTTCATTGCCACTAATGGAAGCTGAGTGGAAAACCCTTAAGGAAGCGATTAAAGGTTTTCAATGGAATAAAGAGGGTTTCAGAGCATATGAGCTTTCTAGGAAGGCTCAGAGACTTCAAATAAAAGCTGTGTGAATATATTCAGGTTGAATAAACAGCTGTGGAGAAGGGGCCTGCCCTCAGTGAAATTGACACCCCCCACTAGTGGGGGGGTGTCAATTTTGTCTGCGCCTTCCAGGAAAGCTCATACGCTCTGAAACCCTTTCTATTCCATTGAAAACCTTTCATCTCTTCCTTAAAGGTTTTCTATTCAGCTTCCATTAGTGGCAATGAAGGATTTTGTTATCTGTGTCTGCCTTTGTTGAGAGGAGGTTCCAAAGATATGTAAATTGTCCACATTTTCCAAACTCTTGCCATTGATCTTATTCGACGGGGGAAGGTGTTGTGCAGTGGGAATCCTTTTAGACTGTGTAGTCTCTCCTTGTACTTCCTACCAGAATGAATCACTTCACACTTCTCCAGGCTAAATTTCATCTGACATCTTTGCCAACGTCAACAGTTGTCCTAGGTCTTCCTGAAATCGATTATTATCATCCTCCTTACTTATTATCTTTTTGAGTTTCATCTGCACTGTCCACCCTATCCAAGTGGAGGTCATTAAAAAGAGCAGTGGTCCCAATACTGAACCCTGAGGGACAAACCTAAATGCTTGCCTAAATGGTTTCAAACAGCTTTAGACCAAGACTCCTGCTTTCTCCCATAGCAAATTTTATTTTCATTCAGCCGCTGCCCCTTTTATCCCATGGGTTTAAATTTTACTGACAAGTCTATTATGTGGTAGTTCATCAAACATCTTATGAAAGTCCAGATACAAAACATCAACTGCATTACCATCATCCATTACTCAAAGAACATGGGCAGCATGGTGGCACAGTGGTTAGTACTGCTGCCTCACAGCGCCAGGGTCCCGATTCCCAGCTTGGGTAACTGCCTGTGCAGAATCTGCATGTTCTCCCCGTGTCCACATGGGTTTCCTCTGGGCGCTCCAGTTTCCTCCCACAGTCCAAAAGACGTGCTGGTTAGATGCATTGATCATGCTAAAATTCTCCTTCAGTGTATCCGAACAGGCGCTGGAGTGTGGCGACTAGGGAATTTTTACAGTAACTTCATTGCAGTGTTAATGTAAGCCTACTTGTGACGAATAAATAAACTCTAAACTCAATCAAATTAGTCAAACACAATTTGCCTTTGTCAAATCTGCAGTGAATTTTATTTATTAGCCCATATTTTTCCAAGTGCCAATTAATTTTGTCTTGAATTAATATCTTCACCATTGACATTCAGCTAGGTTTCCCTTTCCTCTTTGGTATAATACTCAATCTATGAGCCCTCAGGCATACCTAAGGAGGAGGAAGCTTGTGTGTCTCCATAATTTCTATCCTTCATGTATCCCATCCAGTCAGGGATTTTTCTCTACTTTGAACACTATCAACCTGTTATATATTTAAGAAGGGTTGCAGATTGCTTTAAGAGCTGATCATAGAAATCATAGAAACCCTACAGTGCAGAAGGAGGCCATTCGGCCCTTCGAGTCTGCACCGACCACAATCCCACCCAGGCCCTACCCCCATACATTAACCCACTAATCCCTCTAACCTACACACCTCAGGACACTAAGGGGCAATTTCAGCATGGCCAATCAACCAAACATCTTTGGACTGTGGGAGGAAACCGGAGCACCCGGAGGAAACCCACGCAGACACGAGGAGAATGTGCAAACTCCACACAGACAGTGACCCGAGCCGGGAATCGAACCCGGGACCCTGGAGCTGTGAAGCAGCAGTGCTAACCACTGTGCTACCGTGCCGCCCTATAATAGGATAACATCGCATGATTTGATGGTGATGTCATTAGGGTGTGTGCTGTTTTACTTTCAGTTTTGTATGCAGTGCAGTGCAAAGAAGCAGCTCTTCAATAAAACCTGTTGTGTGTTACTTTGAATCTACTAGTGCAAACCAATTCTCTTCTTTTTCTTTTAAAACCCAGAACCCCTAAAATAGTTCGAGCATTAACAACATTTTTAGTGCCTCTTCTTAATCAATTTTTATTCTATGTAATTCCTCTACTATCTTCTTTTTTGCTGTAACATTAGGAGTATCCTCTTCTTTAGTGAAGACAGATGCAACATACACAGTTAGTATACCTCTGCCTCCATAAGAAAATCTCCTTTTTTGATCCCTAATTAAACCACCCTTTCTTTGACTACCTTTTCATTAATCAAATGTTTGTGTTCCCTTTTATGTTACCCAATAATCTATTCACTTTTTGCCTCTCATTTAGTTTTCAGTTCAGCTTGGTTCTCCAATGGATTACTAACACACCGTTTATCAAGCCTTTTTTTCAATTTCATTTTAATCCCTATATCATTCAGGGAGCTCTAGTTCTGTATGTTGTTCCTTTCCCCTTGTGCAAATGTGTCTAGTCTGGACCCATACCATTTCCCCTTTGCAGACTTCCCATTCCTCATTTACTGTTTTACCTACCAAATTTTTAATCCAATTTTCCTGGGCTGGATCTTTTTTCAACTTACTGAAAATAGCCTTGCTCTGGTTGAGTATATCTGCATTTGCTTTTTCTTAGACCTTTTCCTTGACCTTTCCATAACAACTCTTGGACCCAATGATATTATGATCACTCTTTTCTAAATGCTTTTCCACTGAAACATGCTCCACCTGCCCCAACATTTGACCCAGATTTAGCTCTGCTTCTTTCCTTGTTGGGCTGAGATTATATTGATCAAGAAAAGTTCTCCTGTACACGTTTCTGGAACACCTCCACCCTTTACATTACTATTATATGGTCTATAATAAGATAACATCGGTACTCTATTATCCCTACTCCAGTGCTCTTTCACCTTCCTGCAATTTTCTCCTTCTCACTATTTGGTGCCCTGTAGTATACGCCCAGCATTATAATAACTCCTTTATTGTTCCTTAATTCAAACTAAATTTATCCTGTCTGTTAACCTTCAAGTATATCTCTTACATTTATAGTCTTTGATCTCCCATTCTTAACTTCTAAAATAAGAAAACGGTGCTATCATTGCAGAAAAATTATTTTATTAGTGTCGCAAAAGATTTTTAAATTCAACAATACAGAGAAAATATTAAAATCCACGAATAGGAAACTGCTGGCCATCCATGGTGGCACAGTGGTTAGCATGGTTGCCTCACAGCATCAGGGACCCAGGTTCAATTCCGGCCTTGGGTGACATAGTTCACAGTATTAAATAGCAATATGAATTGTTAGTTAAAAACATGCAGTCATAAACTCAGTATACAAAAAAATGAGAAGGTTTCTCACGTTAAAGTACTTCATCACAAAGTCCAAGACAAAGAAAATGTAGGAAACAAAAAGTTGATTTGTGTGGAGTTTGCACATTCTCCGCATGCCTGTGTGAGTTTCCTCTGGGTGCTCCAGTTTCTTCGCACAGTCCAAAGATGTGCAGGTTAGGTTGATTGGCCATGCTAAATCGCTTCTTAGTGTCAGGGGGATGAGTAGAGTAAATATGTGGGGTTTTGGGGTTAGGGCCTGGGTGAAATTGGTGTTGGTACAGGCTCAATGGGCCAAATGGCCTCCTTCTGCACTGAAGTAATTCGATGATTCTATCCATTTAGGACATGTTTGTAAATCTATTCAGCGGTCCCTCATTTGAAACTATAAATATAAATCTTTAATTATACATTATATAGCACGCAATGTAACAACTCAAATTACTAATAGCATTGCATTGATAGGGTAAGACTTTTTCATTGTTTCACAAACTGTTAAAGGAGTTGACACTTCAGGATGATCCCCGTTAGCTGATCATCCCTCCCTACAGCCCTACCAAGGAAAGCACAAAACAAATTATATCATCATGTTTAGTTGGTCTGACGTATAGTTACCTTTAACCAACAGAATAACAACTCACAATAACTTAAAATAAGAGTCAGTTTTTATCCAAATTAACTCTAAGTGAAATTTAAACAGTGACTAAATACCATACAGTCTATAAAGATTAAAAAGCACAAAATGGTAAATTCGCAGCCTCTTCCGTCCAATTAATTATCTTAAGTAAATGTCAATTGCATCCTCATTTTTCTGCAGAGAACCTTTTTTTTAATCTAATCTCCCTAACCTACACAACCTTGGACACCAAGAGGGCAATTTAGTATGGCCAACCCACCTAACCTGCACATCTTTGGAGTGTGGGAGGAAGCTGGAGCACCCGGAGGAAACCTATGCCGACATGGGGAGAATGTGCAAACTCTACACAAACCATCATGCAAGGCTGGAATCAAACTCAGATCCTGTAAAAACTGTAATCTGCAGACGGTGATTCAAGTTGACTTACTTCACAAACATCAGCGGCCCCTGTAATAAATGAATTCGGACAGTGAGAGTTAGCAGGTTTTATGCTTGGGGCAGAAAATGTGGGAGGGAGGAGGTAAAATCTAAGTAAAGTCTAATGTTTTCTCTACTTCTCTCCCCACACTCCCCCACCAGTCATCAGCTCCTTCCCCCCCTCCCTGATCATTGGTCCTTCCCCCCCCCACACCTCCTCCAGTCATCAGCCCCTTCTTCCCCCCCAATCACTGTCCTCTTCCCCCCGCCCCCCTCAGTCTGAGCTGGCACCCACCTCCACCACCGGCTCCCACATTGGCCATCGTCAGCATCCCCAGCTCCTCCATCCATTCCTAGCCATCACCACATCTAAATGAATTCCCCCTTGTCCTCCATGAGGCTCCTACTAGGGCTTGCTCCAGATTGTCACTGCCAGGTTAGCATGGGCATGGTGCCACCCTGAAGTGCCAAAGACTTGCATTTGCCTGATACCTTTTACAACCACTGACTTCTCAAAGTGTTTTAAAATCAATGAAATGTTTTTGAAATATGGTCACCGCTGTAATGTAAGAAACATGGCAGCCAATTTTGCATACAGCAAGCTCCCACATACAGCTACGTGATAAATGACCAGATTTGTTTTTGTGATGTTATCTGAGGAATTGGTCAGGATACTGGTGATAACTCTGCTTCTTTCCCCTAGAATAACAAACACCATTGGATCTTTGATGTCCACCAGAGAGGGCAGACGAGACTTCACTCCGGGAAATGCAGCATTCTCTCACAATACAAATATCCCCCATTGTTACGTATTCGGAATTTGGATTAATGCAGTGTCTGATAGGGTGGTGGATACAAATTCAATAGTCGCCTTCAAAAGTATAATAACCCCAGGAGTCAGCTGTGAAGGGACTGTGCTTTTATTGCACAAATGAAAATAAACAATGACCACAAGCCTGTGGTGAGTACAACAGGTCCCCAACAGGACTAAAGGGTTAATAGACCCTCTCAGAGTCTTGCTTTAGACATGGCATGGTATACAAGCTCCACCTGATTTGTTCATTACCAATCCCCAGTGAGCTCATATTCAATGCACCCAACTGGGAGGTCAATGAATGATTCCCCATGCAGATCATGGGGGTTATCACAAAAAGGGAATTGGATAAAAACTTGTTGAAAAAGAAAAACGAATTGCTGGGATGTGGAGAAATTGGGGGGTAAGGGACCATTAGTGGATTATAGAGGAGGTGCAAACTGAACCTTCCGTGCTGTATACTTAATTTGTTGTATTAAATACAGTTCTTTTACCTGCTTTATTTAAATAAGTTGCATAAATTGTTGTTCACATAGATTTGGAAATGTGCCATGAGTCTGCGAGATCGCCCAAATGTTGTCTACAAACTGCCCATTCAAACCCAGGCAGGCAAAAATAATTTTCTTTTTTGATGCTTTGAAAGAGTCAGATGGCCACTCCCTTACCTTAGATAGATAATGAATTATATAATAGAGGAGAAACGATAGATTCGACTCATTAAACGAGTAGGGCTATTTTTCTTTGCAAAGGTACATATGATTTACTGGGGCGGTGAGTGAATATTGATGGATTGACAGGTCATTCTCCCCCACTATCATGTAATTTAATTCAACAAAGAACAAACATATCATTACAAAATACATTTGCTTCCTCCCCTGGAAAATCTCTTGACCCACATATTTAGTTGGTTCTTACGATTTTATTTAATTTCGCCCTTAAACCCCATGGAATTTATTTTCATGACATTATTGCACTGCGTGCTGTTCAGGCTGAAAGCGAGCTGCGCTTTTCTACCCGGAACGTATCTTCTCCGGCTTGGTTGCTGGGGTGGGAGTTTCCCGAGCGGGCTTCGGGAGGGGGAGAGATTTGTGTGAGGGACATGAAGTAGTCATTTCAATCCTGACTGTCTGAACCATGAATCCTGTTCTAACGAAGGTGATTTTGATTTATGGCATGTGTGTCTATATATATATCTCTCTCGCAAAGGACAGTTTCAGGTTTCAAGACATGTTTGTGGTGTCAGTGTATCAGTCAGCACTGTAGACTCACAACCTGCACCTCAGTGTGGGTGGTCTGGGGGGGGAGAGTGGGCCCAAGGGCAGCTGGGCTGGAGTTTAGGGAAATAATAACATTTCTCAGGGTTGCCAGCAATCTTCCAGTGGTCCTGAGTGACGCACATCCCAATTTCAACACGCACAAGCTTCTAAGCAAAACCACTATTTAATGTGGGGAGGAATTGCACTTGTGTGGCGCCTGTAGAAGCCCTGGGTGGCAGCAACTGGTGACCAGGGATTTATTGATTATATTTAGTAGCTCTTAGATGCTCTGTGTGCCCCCGTGCCCTGGGGAGGACTCCTGTGCATCTGACACATGATCCTTTTGTACCTGTGTTATCCCAGTGTCCACCAGGTCTACAGTGCCTATCTACAGCCAAGTGTAGTCACTTGTAGTGCAGGGAACATCAGCCAATTTGTGCCCAACAAGCTCCCACAAATGGCATGATGGTGATAGGGGTGGCAGATGGCACAGTGGTTAGCACTGCTGCCTCACAGCACCAGGCATCTAGGTTTGATTCCCAGCTTGGGTCACTGTCTGTGTGGAGACTGCATGTTCTCCCTGTGTCTGCGTGAGTTTCCTCTGGGTGCTCCAATTTCCTCCCACAGTTTGAAAGACACGTTGGTTAGGTGGATTGGCCATGCTAAATTCTCTCTGTGTATCCGAACAGGTGCCGGAGTGTGGTGACTAGGGGATTTTCAGTAACTTCATTGCAATGTTAATGTAGGCCTACTTGTGCCAATAATAAATAAACTAAACTAATCAAACAGCAATGTAATGATGACCAGATAATATTAATTGTGGGATAGATACTGGCTGTAACATCAGGGAAAACCAAACTGCTCTTCTTTAAGATAGTGCCACTAGATATTTTATCTCCAACTGAGAGAGTAGAATTGGCCCTGATTTGGCATCTCTGACAGTGCAGCATTTCCTCAGTACCACGCTGGGGCTCAGCCTAAATATTTGTGCTGCAGTCTGGCACTGAGACTTTAACCCACTGCAACCAGCTAAGTCACGCTGATAATAACAATGAGAAGATCTTTCTTTAATCTGTCTATTCCATTACACCACCGCCACCTCCCACCCCTCCAATGAAATCCTTTTTTTGCCAAGTTCCAGAATTTAATTGGAAAAGGAACCAGTTTCTGTCATCAAATATTTTCTTTTCTGCTGGTGAAAATTTACCATCTTAAGCAACATTAGTCCATATCATAAGGTATGAGGGCGGCACGGTAGCACAGTGGTTAGCACTGCTGCTTCACAGCTCCAGGGTCCCGGGTTCGATTCCCGGCTCGGGTCACTGTCTGTGTGGAGTTTGCACATTCTCCTCGTGTCTGCGTGGGTTTCCTCCGGGTGCTCCGGTTTCCTCCCACAGTCCAAAGATGTGCGGGTTAGGTTGATTGGCCAGGTTAAAAATTGCCCCTTAGAGTCCTGAGATGTGTAGATTAGAGGGATTAGTGGGTAAAATATGTGGGGGTAGGGCCTGGGTGGGATTGTGGTCGGTGCAGACTCGATGGGCCGAATGGCCTCCTTCTGCACTGTAGGGTTTCTATGATTCTTCTATGATTCTATGTGACATCCAGTTTACAAATTAGATAGTTTCACTCAGCCCATTCAAAAATAGCAACTCCATATACAGCAATATTTTATTTAATAGGGTCTGACCGTAATAGAAAATAGATTATATTTCACCAGAGTGAGCAAATCTTACTCCTAAATATGAGACATGGCAGGTTTTGTTCCTGTGTTTCACTGTGCGTTGCATAATTTCAACACAATTCTTCAGAGCAGATTTTCAGTCCGTTTTTATTGTTTTATTTTCTTGTATAACCTTACTGTTTGACAGATAGATCAGCTCTTTACTAATTCATTGGCTCGGAATTTATCTAAATGAGTAGCTGAGCCATAGAGAAGAGGAATGGGGTGGTACGGTGGCACAGTGGTTAGCACTGCTGCCTCACTGCGCCAGGGACCCGGGTTCGATTCTGGCCTCGGGTGACTGCCTGTGTGGAGTTTGCACGTTCTCCCTGTGTCTGCGAGGGTTTCCTCCCACAGTACAAAGAAAGATGTGCGGGTTAGGTTGATTGGCTGTGCTAAATTGCCCCTTAGTGTCAGGGGGATTAGCAGGGTAAATGTGTGGGGTTACGGGAATAGGGCCTGGGTGGGATTGTGGTCGGTGCAGACTCAATGGGTCGAATAGCTGCCTTCTGCACTGTAGGGATTCTAGGAAGATCTTGGGGTTCTGCTGGGGAGTAGTAGGAGCGCTACAGTGGGTCTCAGTGCCTCATATTTTGTGGTGGAAAATTTAGTCGGTTGTTGATTGCTACCTAGCTACCTTCTGCTGGAAGTGTGTGCTAGTAATGGATGGACACTAGAATGGAACTTACTGCAATGGCAGCCAGAAATAAATAGGCTTTTGGCACAATCAAGGCCCACACATGAATAATACTCACTTGATTGAGGCAATGGGTGACTGCTGCTCATGGATAGGAGAGAAAACTCACTCTCCTCATTTAACTAAACAGTTGTTTTCTACATTTCATGTTAACTGATGCGCCAAACTGTTGCTGGTTCATTTTAAAAAGTGTAGTTGATTTCAAATTAATAAGGCAGCCAAAGTTTTGATTTCACTGTATTTCTCACCATGTAATGGCAAATCTTACTTGCAGATCCTGTGTGAAAGACATGTCACCCTCTTAAAACAAGCTGCAGCTCCAGTCTTCAGGTAGGGATTGATAAATGGAACCACCTGTTGTGAAACCTACAATTTACCAATCTGTTCTGGAATAATACAGCCTTTGTCCTGTTTCTCCCTCTCACTCCCACCCTTATCAAGGCTGTGATTCACAAAAACTTATTTTCAACTTAACTGCTGAGCAAGAGAACTTGTTTGAATATTTTTAAAAACTTAAGAAATAGGAATAGGCCATGAAGCCCCTTGAGCAGACTCCACTATTCAGTAAAATTATGGTTGACATCCTATCTCATCTCCACTTTCCTGCTTACCCCTATATCTGCTTAGTTTCCAAAAATCTATTGATCTCAATCTTGAATATACATAGAATCATAGAATCCTTATAGTGCAGGAGGAGGCCATTCGGTCCATCGAGTCTGCACCGACCACAATCACACCTAGTCCCTATTCCCGAAACCCCATATATTTACCCTGCTAACCGCACTGACACTAGGGTTATTTTAACATGGTCAATCAACCTAATCTGCACATCTTTGGAATGTGGGAGAAAACCGGAACACCTGGAGAAAATCCACGCAGACACAGGAAGAGCATGCAAACTCCACACAGACAGTCACCCGTGGCCAGAATTGAACTGGGACCGGAGCTGTGAGGCAGCTGTGCGTGCCACCGTGCGCCCCCCCCCATGAGGTCCACAGTCGTGTGCAATAGATTCACAACCCTCTGAGTGACAATCTCATCCCTCTCATCTTAAATGGCTGAATCTTTATCCTGAGAGTATGACAACTTCTAATTAGCACTAATTACCCCAATCAGACTCTTTCTCAAACCTCTGCCGCTGAAGGTAGGTGGAGGTAATGTTTTCACCTTCGGTTAGCCTGTTTCTCTGCACACCATATATCTCAAAAACGAGTGCATGATCTCAACGAAACTTGGCACACAGGTTGTGGCCCAAGGAAGAACTGTTTTGATGAAGATGTGGATGTTGGAATTTTTTAAATGGTCAGTTAGTGTTGGAAGATAGGCAAATTGACATTTTTAAACAATATTGTTTTATTTAGAATTTTATTGATTGTTTTAGAATGTTGGGGATTGCCTCAGGAGCTGTGGTGGAATTCGTCACAACCATCAAAATATGAATAGAATTTTCAGAGCAGATTGTTGGCTATGGATGGGTCTGAAAGCCTCAGTAAATTGGAAGCTCTTAATAAAAAGATCTTTTTTACAGAGCATTAAATAGGTAGGGAAAATCTTCAAAGAAAAGCTGTGTAATTGTAATAATGAGTTAACACAGTGTGGCAAAAGTATGCACTTTATTGTGTGCCCATAGTAAGAAGTGTTAAAGAAGTGTTTCTTTTTTTGATAATGAAGATGATACTCCATAATTATGCAAGTTTTACGTGTGTTAAACTTTGCTGGGCTTGAGGCTGTATGCCTTGGCTCTGGGATTAACAAGAACCAGTGGCACAAAATAGAGAACGTGACCAGAACTTTACGCTCCTGTCCATCTGGACCTGGTCATAATTTTGCATAGATACAGGCAGGACCTTGGAGGGGGAGCCTGCCTTTGCCCTTCCCGCCCACCCTCAATTTTTAGGCTGGCGGGCAAATGATAGATGAGTGGGTGAAACCCAAAACTGAACCAAGTTCAATCTCGGGCAGGAAGGCGTGGGGAGTGCCTTCATCAGAAGTATCCTTAGGGTATGGTGACCTCTAGCCCTCGGAGTGATCCCCAAATCCTCCCCCTTTGCACTCCCCAAACCTCCCCCAACCGTCGTTGACCATCCATTTGACACCCCCAGACCTCCTGAATATCATGAACCCCCCTCCATCCTGAAAATTCTGGCCCGTACTTGTTTTAAACTAATCTGCTTGTAAAGCTAGTTTTACAATGGTGGACTTGGTGGATGATGAATCTGGGAAAGGATGTGTAGATAGTTTGAGTCATGTTGAGATCAAAAAGGAGGAGGTATTGGGGTTCTTGAGAAACATTAAGGTAGACAAGTCCCCAGGGCCTGATGGGATATACCCCAGAATACTGAGTGAGGCAAGGAAGGAAATTGCTGGGGCCTTGAGAGAAATCTTTGTATCCTCACTGGCTACAGGGGAGGTCATGATGTGGAGATGCCGGCGTTGGACTGGGGTAAACGCAGTAAGAAGTTTAACAACACCAGGTTAAAGCCCAACAGGTTTATTTGGTAGCAAATGCCACAAGCAAACACGGGACACAGTGGACAGAGTACCCTTCGTCGTCCAGTACTTCCCCGGAGTGGAGAAGCTACGGCATCTCCTCCAGAGCCTTCAACATGTCATTGATGAAGACGAACATCTCGCCAAGGCCATCCCCACACCCCCACTTCTTGCCTTCAAGGAACCGCACAACCTCAAACAGACCATTGTCCGCAGCAAACTACCCAGCCTTCAGGAGAACAGTGACCACGACACCACACAACCCTGCCACAGCAACCTCTGCAAGACGTGCCGGATCATCGACACAGATGCCATCATCTCACGTGAGAACACCATCCACCAGGTACACGGTACATACTCTTGCAACTCGGCAAACGTTGTCTACCTGATACGCTGCAGGAAAGGATGTCCCGAGGCATGGTACATTGGGGAAACCATGCAGACGCTGCGACAACAGATGAATGAACACCGCTCGACAATCACCAGGCAAGACTGTTCTCTTCCTGTTGGGGAGCACTTCAGCGGTCACGGGCATTCGGCTTCTGATATTCGGGTAAGCATTCTCCAAGGCGGCCTTCACGACACACAACGGCGCAGAGTCGCTGAGCAGAAACTGATAGCCAAGTTCCGCACACATGAGGACGGCCTCAACCGGGATATTGGGTTCATGTCACACTATCTGTAACCCCCACAACTTGCCTGGACTTGCAGAATCTCACTGGCTGTCCTGTCTGGAGACAATACACATCTCTTTAATGTGTCTTAATGCTCTCTCCACTCACATTGTTTGTACCTTTAAGACTTGATTAACTGTAAGGATTCGCATTCCAACCATTATTCTGTAAATTGAGTTTGTGTCTTTATATGCCCTGTTTATGAACAGAATTCCCACTCACCTGAAGAAGGAGCTTAAGGCTCCGAAAGCTTGTGGCATTTGCTACCAAGTAAAACTGTTGGACTTTAACTTAGTGTTGTTAAACTTCTTACAGGGGAGGTCCCAGAGGATTGGAGAATAGCCAATGTTGTTCCTTTGTTTAAGAAGGATAGCAAGAATAATCCAGGTAATTACAGGCCGGTGAGCCTTAGAAATCATAGAAATCCTACAGTGCAGAAGGAGGCCATTCGGCCCATCAAGTCTGCACCGACCACAATCCCACCCAGGTCCTACCCCCACTTATTTACCCGCTAATCCCTCTAACCTACGCATCTCAGGACTCTAAGGGGCAATTTTTAACCTGGCCAATCAACCTAACCCGCACATCTTTGGACTGTGGGAGGAAACCGGAGCACCCGGAGGAAACCCACGCAGACACGAGGAGAATGTGCAAACTCCACACAGACAGTGACCCGAGCCGGGAATCGAACCCGGGACCCTGGAGCTGTGAAGCAGCAGTGCTAACCACTGTGCTACCGTGCCGGGACCTTACATCAGTGGTAGGGAAATTATTGGAGAGGATTCTTCGAGACAGGCTTTATTCCCACTTGGAAATAAGTGGATGTATTAGTGAGAAGCAACATGGTTTTGTGAAGGGGAGGTTGTGTCTCATGAACTTGATCGAGTTTTTCGAGGAAGTGACGAAGATGATTGATGAGGGTGGGGCAATGGATGTTGTCTACATGGACTTCAGTAAGGCCTTTGACAAGGTCCCTCCTGGCAGGCTGGCGCAGAAGGTGAAGTCGCATGGAATCAGAGGTGAGCTGGCAAAGAAGACAGAGGGTAGCAGTGGAAGGGTGCGTTTCTGAATGGAGGGCTGTGACAAGTGGTGTTCCTCAGGGATCAGTGCTGGGACCTTTGCTGTTTGTAATATATATAAATGATTTGGAGGAAAATGTAACTGGATTGATTAGTAAGTTTGCAGACGACACAAAGGTTGGTGGATTTGCGGACAGCAATGAGGATACAGCAGGATATAGATCAGTTGGAGACTTGGGCGGAGAGATGGCAGATGGAGTTTAATCTGGACAAATGTGAGGTAATGCATTTTGGAAGGTCTAATACAGATAGGAAATATACAGTAAATGGCAGAACCCTTAAGAGTATTGATAGGCAAAGGGATCTGGGTGTACAGGTGCACAGGTCACTGAAAGTGGCAATGCAGGTGGAGAAGGTCGTCAAGAAGGCATACGGCATGCTTGCCTTCATTGGCCGAGTTTAAAAATTAGCAAGTCATGTTGCAGCTTTATAGAACCTTAGTTAGGCCGCATTTGGAATATAGTGTTCAATTCTGGTCGCCACACTACCAGGAGGATGTGGAGGCTTTGGAGAGGGTACAGAAAAGATTTACCAGGATGTTGCCTGGTATGGAGGGCATTAGCTATGAGGAGAGGTTGGAGAAACTTGGTTTGTTCTCATGAGCGACGGAGGTTGAGGGGAGATCTGATAGAAGTCTACAAGATTATGAGAGGCATGGACAGAGTGGATAGTCAGAAGCTTTTTCCCAGGGTGGAAGAGTCAATTACTAGGGGGCATAGGTTTAAGGTGCGAGGGGCAAGGTTTAAAGGAGATGTACGAGACAGATTTTTTACACAGAGAGTAGTGGGTGCCTGGAACTCGTTGCTGAAGGAGGTAGTGGAAGCATATACGGTAGTGACTTTTAAGGGGCGTCTTGACAAGTCCATGAAAAGAATGGGAATAGAGGGATATGGTTCCTGGAAGGTAGGGGGTTTTAGTTAAGTCGGGCAGCATGGTCGGTGCAGGCTTGGAGGGCCGAAGGGCCTGTTCCTGTGCTGTAATTTTCTTTGTTCTTTGTTCAATGGAGAACAAAAAAGAAACTCTTTAAAAAGCCTGCTATTTAAAATGAAATGTTTGCTCAGTGAAATATTTTTCCAATGTCCTGAATGTTGAACTCCTAAAAGGTTTTGCAATAAAGTGTGATCAAGATTAATATTTTTGTTTAATATGGAAGGTTTGATGGCAGACAATTTCATTCTTACTGGCTTTTTTAATGGATGAAGTCCATCACATTTAAAATACACACCCGAATCACTTATATTTATAATTTATTTATCCTCTCTTATGTCCTTGTTCTCTTGTGTCATGTATCCTCCCTAACTAAGAGAGCAACAAAACAATTTGTCACCAATTTACTATCAGTGTGACAGGGCAACTGATTGGAGATATGAGGGATTAGTCTGGGTTAAATTACTACCCATCCTTCTCTCTGGGGAGGTTTCTTATCTATTTGTTCATTCATTATATGTGGGTTTAACTAGCAAGGCCAACATTTATTTCTCATCCCCAATTGCCCTTGAGAAGATGGTGATATGCCATGTTCTTTAATTGTTACAGTCTATGGATGGCACGGTGCCACAGTGATTAGCACTGCTGCCCTACTGTGCCAGGGACATGGGTTCAAATCTGGCCTCGGGTGACTATCTGTGCGGAGTTTGCACGTTCTCCCCGTGTCTGCGTGACTTTCCTCCAGGTGTTCTGGTTTCCTCCCACAGTCCAAAGATGTGCAGGTTAGGTGGATTGACCATGCTAAATTGCCCCTTAGTGTCAGGGGGATTAGCAGGGTAAATGTGTGGGGTTACAGGGGTAGGGCCTGGGTGGGATTGTTGTCAGTGAAGGCTTGATGGGCTGATTGGTCTCCTTCTGCACTGTAGGGATTCTATGTGGTGTAGGTACGCCGAGCGTGCTGTTAGGGCAGGATTTTAACCCAGCAGTTCTGAAGGACCGGCAATATGTTTCCAAGTCAGGATGGTGTCTGACTTGAAGAGAAACTTGCAGGTGGTGGCATCCCCATGTGTCTCTTGCTCTTCTAAATGGTGGAGGCCACAGGTTTGGAAGGTGCTGTTGAAGAGGCCTTGGTGAGTTGCTGCTGGGCACCTTGGAACGATACACATAGCAATAGAGATGGAGCGGGTGTTTGGAGAGTGATGAATGGGGTGTCAATCGAGCACAAGGCATATGGAGTTGGGGAATTGGAACCCTGAATTCTCTGAAGCTTGAAGGGCTGGTAAAGGTCACAGAACCAAGGAGGGCGAGGCCATAAAGGGGTTTAAACATAACGATGACAATATTAAATTTGAAGCTTTAAGAGAATGAAAAGCTACATTTGGTCAACATGGGCAGAGGTGATGACTGAGTGAGTGGCACTTGGTGCAGGATGAGATACAGCCAGCAAAGGTTTGACTAAATTGATGATTATGGTGGATGGGAGACCAGCTGGGAGAGCGTTGGGACAGTCAAAACTGGATGTGATAAAGGCTGAGGGTTTCAGAAATAAATGATTTAAGGTGCAAGTGGATGGTGCTTTGGAGCAGAAAGGAGACTGCCTTAGTGGTAGAGGGATTGTGAATTTGGAAGCTCAACTCACAGTTGGAAGGACGTTGAAATAGTGATCCATTTCATTCAACCTTTCAGACTGGAGGGCGTTAAATGTAATCCCGCGATTTAAAAAAGGAGGGAGGGAGAAAATGGAATTACAGACCAGTTAGCTTCACACCAGTAGTAGGAAAAATGCCAGCGTCTGTAATGACAGGACATATCAACAGGATTAGCCAAAGTCAACATGGATTTATGAAAGGAAATCATGTTCACAAACCTACTGGGGTTTTTTGAAGACATAACTAGTAGAATAGATAAGAGTGAACCAGTGGGTGTGGCGTATTTGGATTTTCAGAAAGTTTAAGGTTAGTGTGCAAAATTAAAGCGCAGGGGATTGGGGGAATATACTGGCAGGGATTGAGAATTGGTTAGCAGACAGGAAGTAGAGAGTAGGAATAAATGGGTCTTTTTAAAAATTGGTAATGGGGCTCCATTGGGATAAGTGCTTGGGCCCCAGCTGTTCACAATATACATCAGTGATTTGGATGAGGGAACCAAAAATAATATTTGTGAGTTTACTGGTGATTGGAAACCTAATGGGAATGTGAGTGGTGAGGAGGATGCTAAGAGGCTCCAAGTTGATTTAGACAAGTTGAGTGAGTGGGTAAATACTGCAAATAACAGATGCAGTATAACATGGATATATGTGAAGTTATTCACTTCGTATGGAGAAACAATATTATTTCAATGGTGATAGATTGGAAAATGTTGACAGAAGGACCTGGGTGTCCTAGTACACCAGTCACTAAAGCAAGCATGCAGGTGCAGCAAGCAGTCAGGAAGGCAAATGGTATATTGGCCTTCATTGAGAGAAGAGCAGGGATGTCTTACTGCAGCTGTATAGGGCCTTGGTGAGACCACACTTGGAGTATTGTATGCAGTTTTGGTCTTATCTATGAGATGATATACTTGTCATTGAGGGAGTACTGATTCCTGGGATGGCAGGATTGTTGTATGCGGAGAGATTGGGTCGACTGGACCTGTATTCAATGGAATTTAGAAGAATGAGAGGAAACCTCATTGAAATGTATAAGATTCTGACAGAACTGGACAGATTGGATGCAGCGATGTAGATTCCTCTGGCTGGGGAGTCTGGAACAAGGGGTCACGGTCTCAGGATATGGGGTAGGCCACTTAGGACTGAGATGAGGAAAAATTTCTTCACTAAAAGGGTGATAAAGCTGTGGCATTCTCTATCACATAAATCTGAGGAGGCCAAATCATGGAATATATTTAAGAAGGAAATAGATAGAATTCTGGACCCTATAGGTGTCAAGGGGTATATAGAGAGTGCTGGAGTATGATGTTAAGATAGAGGATGAGCCATGATCACGTTGAATGGCAGAGCCGACTCAAAGGGCCGAATGGCCTGCTCCTGTTCCTATTTTCTACATTTCTATCTAGCAAGTTCTAATTCCTATCTCATCCTGTATGGAGGTTTTTTTTTTGCTCACCTGTATTTCAGATGCTAGGTTGTTTAAAGGATGTATATGATTTTTGACTGCATCCAAGATATGCCGGGATATGACAACAAGGGGACATGGGTTAAAATTGTTGAAAGGGAAGTTTAGGATTGATGTCAGAAAGAATATTAACACCAACGAATGGTCTTCAGGATGGGGTAGCTGGAGATGATTAGGTAATGTGATAAGAGCTGGCAGGTTTTGTTGATGCAAGCTTGTGTCACCAACTGCCCCTCTTTGGTACATTGCAAACCTCCGCATACCTTTGCCATTAGGTTTATTAATTATAATTTCAAGTTGTCTCTCAGCAGCTAGTGTTTTAAATTTAGTGAGTTGTTTTTCTCAATCAAACTTTTCCAATTTTCAAAATTCAAATGAACTATCTTTGCAGCGTAAAAATGGAATTTAATTTACCTTTTTCCTTTCTAGGTTAACATTCATCAGACATCCTCCTCTGTGGTATTCAGGTCAGAAAGTCTTTATTTCATTGATTGTAAAATATTGTCTTGCTGGAAGGATTCAATTTGTTAGCGATGACATACACACTTTATAATGTAATAAGAACAGAACATGCTGGAAAAACTCAGCAGGTCTGGCAGCATCTGTGGAGAGAGAAACCAGGTTAGCGTTTCAAGTCAATATGACTCCTTCAGAAAACTTTATAATGTATTTGTTTAATGTCCCCCTGGTGATTGTTAGGCCACAGCACTTCTCCACATCTTTCCAGCTCCTGCCTATGATTGCTCCTACTCCATTTACTCAGGCTGCTGACAGCATTCATCTCAGGTTGCTCAAAGCAAGATGTGGGGCGCAGTGAGCAGCTGGCTTACATATTCGATAGTTCATTGCAGACTGATTTGATTTGATTTATTATTGTCACATGTATTAGTACACAGTGAAAAGTATTGTTTCTTGCGTGCGATACAAAGCATACCGTTCATAGAGAAGGAAAGGAGAAGGTGCAGAATGGAGTGTAGAAGTCATAGCTAGGGTGTAGAGAAAGATCAACTTAATGTGAGGTAGGTCCATTCAAAAGTCTGATGGCGGCAGGGAAGAAGCTGTTCTTGAGTCGGTTGGTACGTAATCTCAGACTTTTGTATCTTTTTCCCGATGGAAGAAGGTGGAAGAGAGAATGTCCGGGGTGCGTGGGGTCCTTAAAAAGCTGGCTGCTTTTCAGAGACAGCGGGAAGTGTAGACAGAGTCAATGGATAGGAGGCTGGTTTGCATGATGGGACTGGGCTACATTCATGAACCTTTCGTAGTTTCTTGCGGTCTTGGGCAGAGCAGGAGCCATACCAAGCTGTGATACAACCAGCAAGAATGCTTTCTATGGTGCATCTGTAAAAATTGGTGAGAGTGGTAGCTGACATGCCAAATTTACTTAGTCTTCTGAGAAAATAGAGACGTTGGTGGGCTTTCTTAGCTATAGCGTCGGCATGGGGGGACCAGGACAGGTTATTGGTGATCAGGACACCTAGAAACATGAAGCTCTTGACCATTTCTACTTCCTTCCCCTTGATGTAGACAGGGACATGTTCTCCACTATGCTTCCTGAAGCTGATGACAATCTCCATCATTTGATTGTTCTCATGAATTGGGGAGAGGCCAATACTTAACAGTGGTGGCAAACCAGAACCAGAAAATTACAGGCCCATTAATTTAATGATTGAAAAGCTATTCAGAATCATTAGAGGTATTCTGTGTGACCACCTGGTCATGGTGGGCATTATTAGAGACTCCCAACATGGCTTCTGAAAAAGAAACTCATATCTCACCAACCTGGTCAAATGTTTTTCAGTTTGGTGAATGTTGTTGACATTTATTTGGACTTTCAGAAAGAAATTTGAGAAGATGCTTGCAGTTGGTTACTTTATAAGATAGAGTCCTGGATTGGATAGGGAATTGTCACCCTTCTTGCAAGCAGAGGGTTGTTATGTAAAGTGGTTCTGCACGGTGACTGGAGAAGTTCAACGTGGATTAGTGTTGGAACTGTTGCTCTTCATGGTCTCCATCAATGATCAAGACAATGGGATTAAAGTAAAGTTTATTTATTTATTAGTCACACGTAGGCTCACATTCACACTGCAATGAAATTACAGTGAAAATCCCCTAGTCGCCACGTTCTGGCATCTATTCGGGTACACTGAAGGAGAATTTAGCACGGCCAATCCACCTAATCTGCACATCTTTGGACTGTGGGAGGAAACCGGAGCACCCGGAGGAAACCCATGCAGACATGGTGAGAACGCGCAAACTCCACACAGACAGTGACCCAAGCCGGGAATCGAACCTGGGTCCCTGGCGCTGTGAGGCAGCGGTGCTAGCCACTGTGCCGCTCACCTGATTGCTGGTACTGTCCACAAGATCACAGATTACGGGAAGGTCGATGCCCGTTTTGGGACCCTGTGAGAAAGTCTGCAGTCTGATCTAGATGCAATGGGAGAAATGGGCTCACGTCTATAGAGTGGGACGAGGATGTTAGCAATGTAGTCGAAGTCTCCAAAGTCATGCAATCAGTGCTCTGAGGCAATTGAAAAGTCACTGTACCAGAGTGTCTTGCAACAACATTTTATTTATTTATTTGATTTGATTTATTATTGTCACATGTATTAGCATACAGTGAAAAGTATTGTTTCTTGCGCGCTGTACAGAGCATACCGTTCATAGAGAAGGAGGTGAGAGAGTGCAGAATGTAGTGTTACAGTCATGGCTAGGGTGTAGAGAAAGATCAATTTAATGCAAGGTAAGTCCATTCAAAAGTCTGACAGCAGCAGGGAAGCAGCTGTTCTTGAGTTGGTTGGTATGTGACCTCAGACTTTGTATCTTTTTCCCGAAGGAAGAAGGTGGAAGAGAGAAAATTCAGTATAAAACTAAAAGAACTATAGCGTCCCTGTACAAGATTTTACTTAAACCTCATTCAGAACTCTGGGGCGGCACGGTAGCACAGTGGTTAGCACTGCTGCTTCACAGCTCCAGGGACCTGGGTTCGATTCCCGGCTTGGGTCACTGTCTGTGTGGAGTTTGCACATTCTCCTCGTGTCTGCGTGGGTTTCCTCCGGGTGCTCCGGTTTCCTCCCACAGTCCAAAGATGTGCGGGTTAGGTTGATTGGCCATGCTAAAAAAAATTGCCCCTTAGTTACCTGAGATGTGTAGGTTAGAGGGATTAGTGGGTAAATATGTAGGGATATGGGGGTAGGATTGTGGTCGGTGGGATTGTGGTCAGTGCAGACTCGATGGGCCAAATGGCCTCTTTCTGCACTGTAGGGTATCTATCTATGATCTAATACTGCGTTCAGATTTGGTTCTGTCACAAGGCTGGTGTTAAAGGTTTAAAACAAGGGCCTCTGTAAAGATCCTTCGTCTAAAACCCATGGTTAGTATGATCGACTTGGAGAACTGGGCCGTTTAACTCTAAAAATGCATATGTTTTGGAGAGATCATAGTGAAATGCTCAAAATGATGAAGGGACTCAGTGGCTGAATGGCTAGGCCACAGAAGGAGGCTGTTTGGCCCTTTTGCCTGTGCAGACTTTTTGAAAGGGCAGTTGTGCTTAGTCCCACATCCCTGCTTTTGATCTGTAAACCTGTAAGTTTGCTATTCTCAAAGCACCTATGGAACTCTCATTTCAAATTTTTTATGGAATCTGCCTCCAGCATCTTTTCAGGTTCCAGAGTATTCCAGATGTTGACAACCTGGGTGGAAAAAAATTCACCCCATCCCCTCCTAGATCCTTTGCCAACAATTTTGAATCTATAACTTCTCCTCACTACTCCATTAAATCCTTTCATCATATTGAAATCTCTTTTTGAAGAAGTCACCAGGATAAAGGAAACAACAAATTGAGTGGTAACAGTAAGTTTGGGAGAGTAAAGAGAATTTATTTCAGGTGATTCTTAGCCACGACTGAATTGATGAGAGTGAAACTGGTTGAGGGCAGTCCCAGTAAGCTGGACAGCAGAGGAGAACTATTTGAGGAGGATGGCATGGTCGACAGTGCAAAAGGCTGCAGATAGATTGAGAAGATTGAAGAGGGATAGTTTACCTTGTCACAGCCACATAGGATGTAACCTGGTAGTTGTTGTCCACCTGGGCTTTCAGAAAGCTTTTCTACAAGTAGGAATGTCATGGACTAATGACAATCTACTTTAACAGACTGAGAATTAACTGAGCCAGGCAGAAAGTTGTCGCCAGTAGATTTTGACTGAAAACCTGTTACCAATGATGTCTGATAGGGATTAGTGTTAACACCTTTGCTATTTACTATTTTAATTGAAGGAACAGATGTTGGTGTTGGGAGAATAGTCCACAAGATTTGTGCAAGTGTTAAGTCTATAAAGGATGCTTGACTACTCGACATATTTACATGTTGAAAGAATGGGCGTGTGTTTAACAAATGATGTCTAACTTGTAAAAGTGTTATACAAGAGAGGGAGGTCTAATGCTAAATATACATACATCCTACAGGAATACAAATATCCTACAGAGAATAGAACTGAAATCAGTGCCGACAGAGAGAGATCTGGAGTTTATAGTGCATCATTTTTCTCAAGGTTCATTGCAAGTGCCGTGAGGAGGCTAAAATAACAGTTTTCTAGATTGTATACAAAAGACAATTTAAGAAAAAACATTTTATCCTTGTATATAAGACCTTGGATTTGCTTCGGTTAGAATACTGTGTCCTGACTCGGTCTTCTCATAGAGGATATTTGAGGTTTTGGAAAGACTGCAGAAGGGCACGATTAATTCCCAGTCTAAAACACCTTATGTGCCAGATTGACTCAGTTGTATCTCTTTTCCTGCAGAAATGCTTAGAGTCGGACTATTTGATTGAGATTTGTGGAATAATAATTACAAGGACTGGATTTTTAACAAGGGACACAGAGCTAGCCCAGGTAATTACATGCAGGGGATCAGGCAAAAATGTTAAAGTCTTCCATTAGGGTTGAAATGACCAGATATCCCATTAAAGAGAAGCAGCAGCACAGATCTCAAAAGAGAATATTCCTCATTGATAAAGCGCAAAAATAATTTATTGAGGCGATAACATATTGCTTGAGGGCTGGAGTTGGGGGGGGGGGGGAGGGGCGAGGAGAGGGTGCAGTGGATGTAGTGTTTACATGGACCAATGATCTCAAATGGATAGGCTATGGATCACCAGAGGCCACACCTGTAAGTTACATATGGATAGAACTAGATTGGATGCCACAAGATGTGAAGGTTCCCTGAAATAGCTGGGACTGCTTTAAATCCAAAAAAGAGAATTTCAAATCTGAGATGTTGGATGACAGAGGGCAGTGATGCGGTAGCCTTGCAAACACCACCTCTGACTGATTAAAAATAGATTTAACCACACTTGGCTGACTGTGTGTATGAGCCAGTGTGCGTGCGTGTGTGTAAAAGCATGTGTGTCTGTGACAGAGAGGAGATGGACACCAGCTGTATTGAATATGCCACCCAAGATCTTTTAATTTTTTGTGTGAATAAACTCTCAGTGTCAAAGCCATGGTTCAGTAGTCACAACAGTGATATTTATGTCCAGTCGGTAACTGCTGAATTGCTAATTTCACATCGGATGCATTTAACTCCTGGGAAAAGAATGAATGAAAGTTATGTCACTGCAATAATGCACTTACAGATGTGTTGTATTCTCTAGAGTGAGAGCTCAGCATCAGAACAGCCATGAGAATAATTCAGTTAAGTGCTAAGGAACCAATTAACAACTCAAGTAAATAATGCTCAGCATGTGTTCCATCATTGTGTACAACTGAGATCTTAAATTTAACTTTACATGGAAATGTCAAAGATAAGGTATTTTAGATGTCAGACCTAAAAGGCAACTAAAGGTTCCAGTCTGACAAATACAATCTTTGAGCTTTTATATTTGGTTGCTTTAAGTTTTCCAATTTAATTGGGTTTATGATACTGCAAAAATGATTGTGGGGCCCCCAACTATACTTGTTTATCGCGTGGAGGTTTGGTGCTGCTTATGTATTTTCCAATTCCTCAGCAAAGGTCCAACACCAGCTGTATTGTTGAGGCTAGCGTGTGTCAGGGAGATGAATCAAACCAGGCTGCTCGTCATAGCAGTCAGCTTGCTGCCAATATTAGCAAAGACACTGCAGCAGATCACAGCAGGTTACACCAGGAATCATCTGTAATATTGAGAGACAATATGGAGGAAATAAATTGGCAAGAGAAAGATCTAGATTATTGCGGTCCTTGGTTTTGGACCTGCCTACCTGTTGAGAGTGAGATTTCAATGGACATCATTGTTTGGAGGCTGGCAAGATGGAGATCTTGCTTTGATTTCTCTTCAGAGTTGCAATGCCCATGATGTAACATGCTGATTCGATGATAAATTTGATGAATGCCACCATGCGCTCTGGCCTTCTTGTGATTCCCCTATTCCAATTTCACTCCTATTCCCACTCTCACTCTTCCCATTTTGGCCTCCTGCATTTTTCCGGTCAAGCTTACCACAAATTTCAGTCTCCTGTCCTCAGTTTCCTCAGTCTCTCTGTAGCCCTCTGCTCTGGACACTGACACTCGCAGCATTAAACCTCAGCTGGAGTTTCCATTTTCCTTTCCATTTCTCACATTTACTTTTTAATACTACCCTCAGAAAATTATTTCCATCTTATATGTTGTATTTTTTGTGCTTTATTGTGATGGGAGCTGGAGAGCCAAACGCCTGATACTCTGTCCATGCTCCCTGGTTTTTGTTTTGCTCCTTCAATGAGGCTTAGCTACCATCTAGTTTCTGGTTTCGATGGGTCCATACCCAAAATGGTAATCTCCCTGCCAACAGACCTGCTTAAGTGATATTGTAAACGTGTTTTTAAATTACTAACTTGCTTCAATTGATCGTAGGGCTAATCCTTTAACGTTCTATCTTGTTCCTTCCAATTTCAAACATTCATCAGACTATATTATGGGCGGAATCTTTCCAATCCTGCCCACCACGGGAATCGTCGCGGGCGGGACATGGACCATGCAAAGGCCCATTGACCTTGGGTGGGATTTTCCAGTCTTGGGGCAAGCGCAGCTGGAAAATCCCACCCAATGGGCCCTATTTTACCATTTTGATTCTAAGTGCTGAGCGGACTTGAAACTGGGAGTGTTTCAGATTCGACTTTTAGACCCGTTCTCAGGCGCCCCCATACACACTCTGTCTGAAAAAATATCAGCGATTCTGAATCGTGCTGCACAAGCCTGTGGGCGGGGCTTAATGTGCCTGAAACCCTGCAGCTCCAATTGGCGTCTCCAACTGCACATGTACAGAAAAAAAAATGATAGAATGTGGCTCCTCTGCCACATCGTCCCCGGGCCGGATAATGCCTCCCCCTGGCCCCCACAGACATTGCCCACAACATTACTGACCCCCTTATCCCCCCACCACCCCCCAGACTGATCGCAGGCCCCTCCCCCCCCATCCCTCCCACCGATCTCAGGCAGAGTGGCAGTGGACTCCCCACTTCCCCTTCATTGATCTCAGACAGAGTGACAACGGACCCCCCCTTCCCGTCCACCGATCTCAGGCAGAGTGGCAGCAGCCATCCCCTTCCCCCTCACTGATCTCAGGCAGAGTGGCAGCGGCCATCCCCTTTCCCCTCACTGATCTCAGGCAGAGTGGCAGTGGACCCCCCCTCAAGCAGAGAGCCGTCCCAAGCTGACAGCCGTCGGACATTCGGCACTTACATCCTCACTGACTGGAGCGGCTGAGTCGGACTTTTGTGGAGCATGTCTGTTTCACGCCAATTCTGGATGGGTGAACGCGGTGGTAAAGGGGGAAGTGCCGGTAAGGTCGGGCGTGCAGCCCATTAAGTCAATTTAAATGGCCATTGCGCCCGTTTCGGGCGCGGTCCTGATCGTGGCCATTTTCGTGCCTTGGTAAAGGGGAAACCAGCGCAGAGACGGGCGCGGATCGCGCTACTCGCCTCACACCCAACTTTATCAAGTTTTCGCGCCCAAAAACGGGCGCAACTTGATGGTAAAATCAGGCCCTGTGTGTAACAATTGGCTTTGGTAAAGGGTTATCGACAGGAAACTTTAACCCTTTCTCTCTTCACAGATACTGCCTGACCAGCTGAATATTTTCTTTCAGATTCCCTGCACTGTTTTTCTTTTTTTAATTATAACAAATCTACAATGGCCATCAAATGCTTAAAAATGCTTTCAATTCTGATTAAATGCTCCATCGAAACACCAGTCTATCTTTTCCTTTGTCAGACATTGACTGACCTGTAATGCATTGCAGGTTATTTTTTCGTTTATGATTCAGATTTTCATTGTTCATGGCTTACCCATTATCCATTCTTTTATTTATTGTTTATTGCTGAAAAAAAGACATGTCGAAGCTTTCCGTCTTGCACTCATCAAGGCGAGAATGTCACTACAAGAGGAAAACAATACTTAAACTCTCTCTTCAGGAGAGAGTGCTGATTGGTGTTAAGTGAACACTGATTGGTAGAGGCGTTGCCATGGAGCATGGTTGCCACACGCTTAAAATTTAAACCAGGTCGCTTGATTGACCCTATTTGGTCAAGAATGAATCAGCAAATGGTGTTATTTATTTTGTTTAGCTGAAGCAAGCACAATGTGTGTACCTGTTCTTTATATCTGCAGAGAACAGGGCCCTGTGTATTAATGTATGTAGCTTCCAGTACCCACACATGCATCACGTTGTGAACTCAACTGGTGATCTTAAATTGGTTGTCAGCATAATTCTTAGCACACTGAAGATTATTTAGCAAATGCTGCCCAATCGTGAAGTCTCCAATCAGCTTTGTCTTCTTGCACAGTATGATTGTTGATTTCCTCTTATACTGGTATTCTTCCGAAGTGTCGTGATGAGTGCAAGACAAAAAGCTTCAACATGTCTCTTTTTTCAATATTCAAGTGTGGTATGACCAAATGACTATTTAATATTTTCATTTATCTGAACTGTACATAATTTTAGGTAAAGTTTTTCCTGGATAAAAATACATAATCAAAGAATGTTGGATAACTCTCATAGAACAAGTAGACTTTAACCCTGTTAGGTTATTTGTACAAAAGTGCTATTTTAGTCTTTGAAGAGTGGTCTCAATTGTTTCATGTCATTTTGTTTTGTCCTTGAACTGAAACCAGGCGATGAGACATCTCAGGAGTGTGACCTGGTAATATATTTTAATCAAATAAATTTTACATTCTGCGTACACAGGTAATAGCCTAGCCAGCAAGAGACATTACAGGTCGATGCCCACCCATGGGATTGGGAGGTATAAATACTTACTGCCAAGAGAAGTGGTAAGTAATATTTTGTTTGTGTGTCTGGATTAAATTCTGTACAGAGATGGTGCAGGGAAGCAGGAACACTGGTGCAAAATTCACTAATCAGCTTAGTTTTAAAAAGGCAAATTTTATGGCAACTCTGTTTTTCAAATCAGCTATCACCTTTTCTTTCCCCCTCCTTAACTTACTGTCATCTTCCTCTCCTGAAAGATTCAACTCTTACAGTCTCACTATTGATGCAGCAGTGCTCCGGGTCAGTGTTCACTTGTCACTTTCCTGAGTGACCTTAGACAGTGAGTGCTGATTTGGCTGGAGAACATTTCACACAATCCTGGTTGTGTTTTACCTGACATCCACACAGACACACCTTCTGTGTGGTTCAGTTACATACTGTCATTAGCAATTGTGGGGACTTTATTTTGCCCCTTCAGTTTTATGAGCTGGCAGTGATGTAATTTGCATTATATAGGCCTTTCACAATCTCAGGATGTCCTGAAGCTCTTGATGGCCAATTAAGTACTTTCGCAGTGTAATTAATTTAGTAATGTGGGAAGCTCGGCGGACAGACACTTTACGCACTGTAAGATTCAACAGTCAGGCACTGACATTTGATATGAAAACAGAAAATGCTGGAAATACTCAACGGGTTTGGCAGCATCTGTGGAGAGAGACAGAGTTAATATTTCAGGTCTTTGGCCTTTCATCAGAATTGAAAGGTCACAGACCTGAAATATTACCCATCTCTGTTTCTCTCCACAGACACTGCCTGACCTGCTGAGTATTCTCAGCATTGTTTTTGTTTCAGCTTTCCGGCATCCACAGTATTTTGTTCTTGTATTGAAGCTGTTTGCTGCCTCAGGTACTCGATTTATACATCTTGGCAAGCCATTTCCTATGACGTAAACTTGTATTTGTTTGCAACCATGTCCACAAATTTCCGTGCTTTTTTAAGTAGTCATTGGGTGGCAATTAGAAGCAGGAACACTAGCCTGAGGCCAACTACAGTGCCTTCTTCACTGGCAGTTGAATTGTAATCATCCAGCTCAGCACAGATGTACCTGAACCTTCCTGCTTTATCTGCTCACGTCCATACCAGGAAGTACGCAGACTGAGCCATCGGGGAGTTATCTGGAAATCTTTCTTGTAATTCCTTTAGCACATAGACATTCAGAATGATCATTTTACATCTTAAACTCAATAAAGCACCACAGAGCTGACATCAGTTGGAAATGTAAAGTGAGCGGTTATTTGCCCCATATGCAAGTCAGGAAATGTCAATTTTGTTACAATCATGAGGCTTATAAGATTATTATGCTTTGGAACTGTCTCTTTCGTTTAAGGTAAAATGGAGAGGGTCATATGGTTTGTTGTAGTTGAACAGACTCTACAAGCCCAGGGCAGTTAAGGATCAAAAGCAGGCCCAAATTGTGTTACTGGGGCTATTATGTTAGGTGTTCACGGTTGGGGATCCTGGCAATAGTCTCTGAGTTCACAATGGATTGGCCAAGAGACTGGAATTTTTGTGGAATCGCAAATAGTAAGCAGGACCTGGATCCAGAAGTCCCCCCAATTTCCAACAGATCTCATTTTCGCCAGTAAGGAAAAGCGAGTGGGGCCGACTCTCTCAGGCAGGAGATTGAACTTGGCTTGATCATTTGAACTCTACTGAATTCAAACAGACCCCATTTTCACTGTGGCAAGGGCCTCAACCCTAATTTTAAGAGTTACGAACTTTTAGAGTACTCGTAAAACCTTGTGAAGGGTGGGTAAGGTCTGTAGAACTGTCAAGGTGTAAAGTTATTTATATTGCAGCTATTTTAACATTTTAAAAAATTAGGCTGGCTATTGTCTGTGAGAATTGGAAAAATCTGGTCTAGTGATTAAAAAAGCTGTTTGTTGATATTACCGCAAAAATAATTATAAATGCTTGGCTGTTTTCCACGACATACCATTATCTCAGTGGGGGGTTGTGTGTTCACAGTTTGATTGACAACTCAAGGATGTTATTAAAGGATTCACTGCCTTTGTGAGATTATGACTACAAAAATTTGTTTTTCTAAGAAATCAAGTACTTGAGAGAAATTAAATATTTTGAATCAGCATTCATCAACGAGGGTTTTTTACAATAATAATGGCTATAATAGGTATTTAGAACTTTATTTTATTTCATCTCAGCATAGCTCCTGAGGATTACACATGGTGGGCGAGGGTGTGAGGAGCCAAGGAGTGGTTGCAGGTTAGGGCTAATATTTAACAAAACAACTGGGACAAAGTCCCAGAGAACCAAGACAGGCCTTTTAACCAATGTGTCTTGACACACGGCAACCCTTGTGGCTGCCTTCGATCTGTGTCCGGCCTGACTCATCCTGCACCCATGCTCCCTGGGACGAAGATCTCTCCAGTCAGGGGAGTTTGTCCCAGAGTGGGCGTGACAAGCCAGGAGATTTCCGAACTTGAGCTACCTGACTCGGGCGTGAAAATCCAAGTCTGAATCTCCCAAAGGCACAGAAAGGTGTTGAAGTTATCGGATTATAAACAGTTGTGCCGTAAACTGTCCACTTGTACGATGAAAATGAATTTGTGGCAGAAGAATAACTGGTCAGCCTCCAAGCTTCCCTACAACTCAGTAAATATCACAGGTGGATGGAAGTGATCCGCGCGGGTAGAAGTGTTTGGTGTGCTCGGCAGAGAGAAGAGGCTGCTTGGCTTTGAAAACTACCAGAGCCAGATATAGGAGGGAGATGTGGGCCTCCAGCTGAAGAGAAGCATCCCGCAGCTATCTCAGAATTTCGGGAGATTTGTCTTGGTGTGGCCATAGGGGAAGAGTCCTGATGCTGGTGATAGATTTAAGATACTTTCTGGAAACTAAGGGAAGCACCAGGAGGTGATCACTTGAAATTACAGCTTGGCAAATCAGGGAAATGCAAACCTGTTGGAAGCAATTATGAACTGCTTGTTATAAGGACTGTAATTCTGTGGAGAGAGTGCAATGTGTGATAAGTATAAAAGAGTAGTGTTCCTTTCCGCAATGTAAAGTATGAGTTGTCTCCAAAAAGAAAATAGGGTGTACGCAATAGTGCTTTGAGTCATTTGTTACAGTAAAAGTTTTAAAACATAAAGTCTTGTGTCATCCTTTTCAACTAATAACTGTTAGTTCCAAATTAACTTTAAATGTTATCAGTTTCTACAGAGATTATAACAATTTAAGTGCCAGCCAAATATCGCTATAAAGAATTTCGGGTTCAAAGCAGTTACCATTTTGTTTCTCTTCCTGGATTGTTGCTTGTTATTCATAATATAGGTCTCCTAAAAGACATAACAATAATTATTAGTGTTGCTAGCAACCTTTGCCTTCTTCAGTAGCAGCCTGGCTGTGATCATATAATTATACCGATATCCCCACTGCCAGAGTCAAGCCATTGCAAGCCGTGTCAAGAACTTGCATTTGTATAGCACCTTTTAATGTAGCAACATTGAAGATCATTGTGACCTGAAATCCGTGACAAGAATTTGCAACACTTGGACTTCTTAGTTCGGTTGACCATTTGAATACAGTCCTATAACTTTCCCTATTCAGCAGTTGTCTAATGCACAGAGAAACCCGCTAATGTCCTTGAGAGAAGAAGCTGTTTTGTGCAAAGAGTGGTAAGGCTGTGGAATGCATTTCCCTGGGTTAGTGACTGAAGCAGAGAATGTGTCTTTTTTTTAGTCCTTTACACATTTTCTCTCCAAATGGACCTGCTTCACTTACTGAACTCCAGAATCTTTAAGTGCGGTTTTACGAACATGAAGATTTTGAGAGGCCCAAGCATACAACAAGAGCACTGTAGGAGTTTAACTAGCTAAAACTGCACAATTAACTAACACAAGGAAGCTACCTATTGCTTAACCAGCTAGGGCCACCTTACCTTGGCTTGCTGGACTGTGTAGGAAAACCTGTAGTTCCCCGTGAAAGATTTAATTACCGGCACGGTAGCACAGTGGTTAGCACTGCTGCTTCACAGCTCCAGGGTCCCGGGTTCGATTCCCGGCTCGGGTCACTGTCTGTGTGGAGTTTGCACATTCTCCTCGTGTTTGCGTGGGTTTCCTCCGGGTGCTCCGGTTTCCTCCCACAGTCCAAAGATGTGCGAGTTAGGTTGATTGGCCAGGTTAAAAATTGCCCCTTAGAGTCCTGAGATGCGTAGGTTAGAGGGATTAGCGGGGAAAATATGTGGGGGTAGGACCTGGGTGGGATTGTGGTCGGTGCAGACTCGATGGGCCGAATGGCCTCCTTCTGCACTGTAGGGTTTCTATGATTTCTATGATTTCTGACCATTCAGTCACACCCGTGTCCTGCAATATAGTGGAGCTAGCAAAATCAGAGGATTAGACCCAGTCTTCTGTAGCAGTGTGCTCCCACCCCTATAGTGATGTAATTTACCTAGCTGTGCAAGAAACATAGTTACTAGATTGTAATTAGACCACTGACAAGTGTGAATTTGAGCCCTCAGCAGGTACCAAGAAAGTCTGACAAGTGGCACAGTGACCGTCACAGTTCCTTATAAACTGTGATAGCCTATTTTCACCATCCCCCTGATTAACAGTATGGAGATGCACACAAGGTTCGGAACATCCCTCTACATGCAATCACAGGAGGCTATTGTGAATCTAACGATCTTTAAATTTTAGTGTAAATTACATGAAGATTTCAGCCTGTTAATTTTTCCAACAGCCACGGAAGAAGAGAGAGAGGCTGCAGATGAAGCAGCTGAAGCCTGGCACTGACACAGAATACGGTGTCCTAAATATCCAACTTACCGGCTATGACATGACACTTGTAGAGCACTACAGCCAGTACGTCCACCGGCTCTGCAATCAACTAAAGATCAAAGTGGAGGAAAGGTAGAAACCAATGCGAAACAAATCACCAGTTTGCAGTCAGTCAGCCAAAACAATTTGCACTGATATGGCTTTTAACATAGATAAATGTACAGAAGTAATTCAGAGAAATGTTTGAATTTAATTGATTTATTATTGTATTGGGTTACAATGAAAAGTATTGTTTCTTACGAGCTATACAGACAAAACATACCGTTCATAGAGTACATGGGGGGGGGGAGGAAAGGAGAGGGTGCAGAATGTAGTATTGCAGTTACAAATGTGGTCAAAAAAGTAGAGATTAGGAGGGGAGAGCAAAAGCAATCAAAGGCCTTTTGGATTTTAAAGAAGGCCTTCCAGGAGAGGAGAGAATAGGTTTAGGACGTCAAAGGTTGAGCACATTGGTGGCTGCAGAAGGACTGTGGCAAAGGGTGGGCCTCAGACTCAGCATCTGTCAGTCTGATATTGTAATTGTAAGTGAATTGGGAGAAGGTCACGGGGCTGTCAGGTAAGGGTTAAAAGATTCTCCTTTTGAGCCTCATTAAAAATGAAACAGCAATATCCCCCTCCCCCAACCCTTGTTCCCGAAACAAAACTGCAGACGCTTCATAAACGTCTTCGTTCACTCTGTCCCTTTCTCCTCAAAAAGCAGAGATATTAATATTTAATCTTCGTTGTTTGTTCTAATATTATTGTGAATGTTCAGTGCTGTTGAAATGATAAAATATGTAGAAGTGTTTTTGCTTTTCTTTTTCACAGCTATGCAATGCCGACTAAATCCACTGAGATCTCGGTGTTGCAGGAACAGGGCACGAAAATGAATGTGGAAGGTGTTATTCAATCTCATGATAGAATCGTACAGGTATTGTGTGGTTTCTCCACTTAAAATATTTCTCATATTACCCATTTAAAATTCCTCCAATATAATGCATTTTTCATTAGCCCTCAAGGTGGAAATGAATTTTGCTCCCAGACTGTGCGATTGCCACTCCCAAACAGTGGATTTGAAGTAATAGCCCTGGATAATCTGTGTTTTTTAAACCTCTTCCTATGGGAATGTGGTTTATCCGGTATTGCTTCAGTCAGGAATACACCAGATCAGAAACATCAAGCATTAATTTGTATTAAGCCACTCACTGACACAAGTTGTGTCTTCATGCTGCTATTTACTTAATTTTAACAAGAATTTTCAAAGTAATTGGTGTCATCATACTTGGCACTGGGAGATTTGAGACCTAAATTGGTTCTAAATGCAAATTTTACTTTATTTTTTAAATGGAGGCTGCTGGATGCAGAGGGATGTCATTAGAAGAACAACCCTTCTTTTTCATAACTCAGTTCACAGTCAGGTCAGTTATTGCAGCTTTTGGCAGTCTGGGAACAAAGAGGAGTAAGTCTGCCTATTGTGACGATCTTGATAGAGATCAATAATTTTTTTAAAAGTAGACGAAATTCAAAAGTCCCAGTTATTTGCAATAAGAATCAAGCGACAAGATCTCACAGCTTAAGAACAGTAGAATTGTTTTTGCAATACAAGAGTCAACAAAGCAAACACTAAATACTATGGCTGAAATTTTACTGTCCCACCCGCCACAGGACTCTGAGCAGGTGAGGGGCGGAGCATGGAAGATCCGTTGACCTCTGGCGGGATTTTACAGTTTCGTGATGAGCGAGACCATAAGATCCCGCCCTGTAGATCCCATTCGCAAACATCTGGAACTAACATGAGTTAAACGCGAAAAGCGCGGTCTAATTTAAATTATAAATTATAAACTTAAATGGCAGATTTCAGTGATGACAGTGGGTCACAGAGTTCTTCAAATTCTGTTTTCCACACAAGGAATCTCAGCACCTCTCCTTCTTGGAGCTAGTCTGATCCTCAACTGACAGCAGCGCAGTTTGCTGACGACACCACTGTGGTGGGTCGGATCTCAAACAATGACGAGTCAGAGTACAGGAATGAGATAGAGAATCTGGTGAACTGGTGCGGCAACAATAACCTCTCCCTCAATGTCAACAAAACGAAGGAGATTGCCATCGACTTCAGGAAGCGTAGAGGAGAACATGCTCCTGTCTACATCAACGGGGACAAAGTTGAAATGGTCGAAAGCTTCAAGCTTTTAGATGTCCAGATCACCAACGACCTGTCCTGGTCTCCCCCATGCCGACACTATAATTAAGAAAGTCCACCGACACCTCTACTTTATCAGAAGATGAAGGAAATTTGGCATGTCCATATGACTCTCACCAACTTTTACAGATGCACCATAGAAAGCATTCTTTCTGGTTGTATCACAGCTTGGTATGGCTCCTGCTCTGCCCAAGACCGCAGGAAACTACAAAAGGTTGTGAATGTAGCCCAATCCATCACGCAAACCAGTCTTCCATCCATTGACTCTGTCTATACTTCCAGCTGCCTCGGCAAAGCAGCCAGCATAATTAAAGACCCCATGCACCCCAGACATTCTCTCTTCTACCTTCTTCTGTCAGGAAAAAGATACAAAAGTCTGAGGTCACGTACCAACCGACTCAAGAATAGCTTCTTCCCTGCTGCCATCAGGTTTTTGAATGGACTTGCCTTGCATTAAGTTGATCTTTCTCTACACCCTAGCTATGACTGTAACACTACATTCTGCACTCTGTCGTTTCCTTCTCTATGAATGGTATGCTTTGTCTCTATAGCATGCAAGAAACAATACTTTCACTGTATACTAATGCATGTGACAATAATAAATCAAATCAAAATCAACCTGCCTGAGTTCCATGGGCACAGTCTTCTCCACAAATGGCACATGTCTGCAGAAAATGCTCAGCTCTGGGTGGCACAGATCCATCACGTTATCTTCAAGTAACAGAAACAACTGCAGCAACTTATTCTCAGCTTCTGGATCAAGCGCTTCCTCTTGAATCTTCTACAGCTTCTCTCTGGTACTCCAGTGAACTCAACAACTGCTACTGTACAGCTTGGACTGATCTGTGTCCTTTTATATCTTCCAGCAAGGTTTGATTTCCCAAACTCTTGATTAGGGAAAGCATCACGGCCGTACTGAGAGGGGATATATCCGCGGGTTCGGCCACTGAGTCTATATGGGTAGAACTGAGAAATAAGAAGGGGGAAATTATTTTGATAGGGTTGTACTATAGGCCCCCAAATAGTTGGCGGGAAATTGAGGAGCAAATATGTAAGGAGATTACAGATAGCTCCAAGAAAAATAGGGTGGTAATAGTCGGAGATTTGAACTTTCCCAACATTGACTGGGACAGCCATAGTATTAAAGGGTTGGATGGAGAGAAATTTGTTGAGTGTATTCAGGAGGAATTTCTCATTCAGTATGTGGAAGGCCTGACTCGAGAGGGGGCAAAATTTGACCTCCTCTTGGGAAATAAGGAAGGGCAGGTGACAGAAGTGTTAGTGAGGGATCACTTTGGGACCAGTGACCATAATTCTATTGGTTTTAAGATAGCTATGGAGAATGATAGATCTGGCCCAAAAGTTAAAATTCTAAATTGGGGCAAGGCCAATTTTGATGGTATCAGACAGGAACTTTCAAAAGTTAATTGGGGGAGTCTGTGGGAAGGCAAAGGGACGTCTGGTAAGTGGGAGGCTTTCAAAAGTGTGTTAACCAGGGTTCAGGGTAAACACATTCCTCTTAGAGTGAAGGGCAAGGCTGGCAGAAGTAGGGAACCCTGGATGACTCGGGATATTGAGGCCCTGGTCAAGAAGAAGAAAGAGGCACATGACATGCATAGGCAGCTGGGATCAAGTGAATCCCTTGAAGAGTACAGACGATGTAGGAGTAGAGTTAAGAGAGAAATCAGGAGGGCAAAAAGGGGACACGAGATTGTTTTGGCAGATAAGGCAAAGGAAAATCCAAAGAACTTCTACAAATACATAAAGGGCAAAAGAGTAACAAGGGAGAGAGTAGGGCCTCTTAAGGATCAACAAGAGATGGGTGAGATCCTAAATGAATATTTCTCATCAGTATTTACTGTTGAGAAAAGCATTGATGTTAGGGAACTTGGGGAAATAAATAGTGATGTCTTGAGGAGTGTACATATTACAGAGAAGGAGGTGCTGGAAGTCTTAAAGCGCATCAAGGTAGATAAATCCCCAGGACCTGATGAAGTGTATCCCAGGACATCGTGGGAGGCTAGGGAAGAAATTGCGGGTCCCCTAGCCGAGATATTTGAATCATCGATAGTCACGGGTAAAGTGCCTGAAGATTGGAGAGTGGCAAATGTTGTGCCTTTGTTTAAAAAGGGCTGCAGGGAAAAGCCTGGGAACTACAGGCCAGTGAGCCTCACATCTGTGGTGGGTAAATTGTTGGAAGGTATTTTGAGAGACAGGATCTACAGGCATTTAGAGACGCAAGGACTGATTAGGGACAGTCAGCATGGCTTTGTGAGTGGAAAATCCATGTCTCACAAATTTAATTGAGTTTTTTGAAGGGGTAACCAAAAAGGTAGATGAGGGCAGTGCAGTTGATGTTGTCTACATGGACTTTAGCAAGGCCTTTGACAAGGTACCGCATGGTAGGTTGTTACATAAGGTTAAATCTCACGGGATCCAGGGTGAGGTATCTAAATGGATACAAAATTGGCTTCTTGACAGAAGCCAGAGGGTGGCCAGAGAGTTGTTTTTCAAACTGGAGGCCTGTGACCAGTGGTGTGCCTCCGGGATCAATGCTGGGTCCACTGTTATTTGTCATTTATATTAATGATTTGGATGAGAATATAGGAGGCATGGTTAGTAAGTTTGCAGATTGGTGGCATAGTGGACAGTGAAGAAAGTTATCTCTAATTGCAATGGGATCTTGATCAATTGGGTCAATGGGCTGACGAATGGCAGATGGAGTTTAATTTAGACAAATGCGAGGTGATGCATTTTGGTAGATTGAACCAGGGCAGGACTTACTCAGTTAATGGTAGGGCGTTGGGGAGAGTTACAGAACAAAGAGATCCAGGGGTACATGTTCATAGCTCCTTGAAAGTGGAGTCACAGGTGGACAGAGTGGTGAAGAAGGTATTCGGCATGCTTGGTTTCATCGGTCAGAACATTGAATACAGGAGCTGGGACGTCTTGTTGAAGTTGTACAAGACATTGGTAAGGCCACACTTGAAATACTGTGTGCAATTCTGGTCACCCTATTATAGAAAGGATATTATTAAACTAGAAAGAGTGCAGAAAAGATTTACTAGGATGCTACCAGGACTTGATGGATTGAGTTATAAGGAGAGACTGGATAGACTGGGACTTTTTTCTCTGGAGCGTAGTAGGCTGAGGGGTGACCTTATAGAGGTCTATAAAATAATGAGGAGCATAGATCAGCTAGATAGTCAATATATTTTCCCAAAGATAGGGGAGTCTAAAACTAGAGGGCATAGGTTTAAGGTGAGAGGGGAGAAATACAAAAGTGTCCAGAGGGGCAATTTTTTCACACAGAGGGTGGTGAGTGTCTGGAACAAGCTGCCAGAGGTACGAATAGAGACGGGTATAATTTTGTCTTTTAAAAAGCATTTAGATAGTTACATGGGTACGATGGGTATAGAGGGATATGGGCCAAATGCGGGCAATTAGGATTAGCTAAGGGGTTTTAAAAAAAAGGGCAGCATGGACAAATTGGGCCGAAGGGCCTGTTTCCATGCTGTAAACCTCTATGACTCTATGTCTATGAACTCAATTTGCTTTTGATTTCCTTCGAGATTGAGAAGTTCAGTTTCATTTCTGTATTCAGCTTTTCTGCTTTTCTTTTAAATTTAATAATATAGATTCCTTCACTAACAACTGAAAGTCCACATGGTCTTCCCACTCTGCTCTATGCAGCAGACTTGCACTGTGTACTGCCAGGAAGGGAGGCAAAAAGGGAGTAACCATAGGCCGATTAGCCTAATGTCTATTGTTGGAAAAATGTTGGAATCAATTATTAAAAAAGTCATAGCAGCACATTTGGAAAATAATCTAATCAAGCAGAGGCAGCATGGCTTCATGAAAGGGAAATCGTATTTGACTAATTTATTTGAATTTTTTGAGGAAGTTCTAAGTCTCTATGGTTCTAAGTCTCAACCAGAGTGGACAGAGGCCAACCAGAGTGGACAGAAGTGAACCAGCAGATATGGTTGTACTTTGACTTCCAGAAGGCGTTCGACAAGGTACATCACAAAAAAGGTTAAGTCATGAGACAAGAGCTCATGATGTTGGAGGTAGTGTATTGGCATGGGTAGAGAATTGGCTAATGAGCAGGAAACAGCGAGTGGGGATAAAGGGTTCTTTTTCAGGATGGCAACCTGTAACCAGTGGGGTTCCACAGGGATCAGTGCTGGGACCACAACTGTTTACAATATACATTGACGACTTGGAGGAAGGAAGTGAATATACACTAGCCAAATTTGCAGATGACACAAAAATAGGTGGAAAGCAAGTTGCAAGAGGGATGCGAAAAGCCTATGAAAAAATATTGATAGGCAAAAAGTTAGCAAATGGAGTATAATGTGAGAAAATGTGAAGTTGTTCAGTTTGGAAGGAAGTACAAAAGAACAGAGTATTATTTAGAAAGCTGCAACACAAAGGGACTTGGGGTTACTGTACATGAAACACAGAAAGCTAGCCCACAGGTTAGCAGCTAATCAGGAAGGCTAATGGAATGTTAGCCCTTATTTCAAGGGGGTTGGAGTATAATAGTAGGGAAGTCTTGCTGCAACTGTACAAGGTACTGGTGAGACCACATCTGGAGTACTGAGAGCAATTTTGGTCCCCTTATTTAAGAAAAGATATTATTTCATTGGAGACAGTTCAGAAAAAGTTCACTAGGATGATCCCCGATATGGAGGGATTGTCTTATGAGGAAGGTTAAACAGGTTGGGACTCTACTCATTGGAATTTAGAAGAAAGAGAAGTGATCTCATTGAAACATAGGGGATTCTTAAGGAGCTTGACAGGGTAAATGCTGAGAGGATGTTTCTCCTATTGGGAGTCCAAGACCAGGGGGCATAGTCTCAGAATAAAGTGGTGCCAATTTAGGACTGAGATGAGGAGGAATTTCCTCTCTCAGAAGGTTGTGAGTCTTTAGAACTCCTTGCCACAGAGAGCTATGGGGCCAGAGTCCTTGTGTTTGTTTAAGATTGAGATAAATAGGTTTTTGATCAGTACGGGAATCAAGGGTTACGAGGAAAAGGCAGGAAAGTGGATGTGAGGAATGTCGGATAAACCATGATCCTGTTGAATGGCAGAACAGGCTCGAGGGACTGAATGGCCTACTCGTGTTCCTATTTCCTATGGTCTTATACCAAGAAGCTGAACCACTTTCACTTGAGCTACCTTTGGAAGATTCTGAAAATCAGATGGCAGAACAAATACCGGACACTGAGGTGCTCACCTGAGCTGGAATGCCAAGCGCCCACACCATACTGAGACAGTCACAACTGAGTTGGTCATGTAGCCAGAATGCCTGAAACTTGCATACCAAAATTAATCTTCAGTGGAGAGCTTGAGTCTGTTGTGCTGTCACCACAATTAAAGGAAGCGCTACAAGAACAAGGCTTCATTCAGAGTTTTGACATCGACTTCAAGTCTTGGCAAAAGCTCACCTAGGATCGCTGCCTGCCACAACCAAACAAGAAAACAGTGTGGCCTCCTTCAAAAGCAAACACATATCAAAGGCAGAGAGGAAATTCGAACTCATCCATAACTCAATTGTTTGCTGTACCCTGTACTATGTGAAGCAGATGAGCCTTAGCAGTTACCTACATATCGACCAGAACCCTAACAAACTCTTCAGATGATGAATATGGTCATCTTTGCCTCGAAGAACGAACAAGAAGTATACGATGAGGTGGACCATTTGGCCTTTTACAGTGAATCCATTCAGAATGGCCTCACTGTCTCGCACTCCATTTTAGCAACCAGTTGTTTCTTAAATGATTCCACAATTTTAATTCCTACTGTCCGATTTTCCCCACTCCTCCCAGAGGCTTTGGTTCAGTCAGTATTCAAACCCAGGAAAGGAGTGAAGTTGCAATACTTTTCACTGAACATAGCAGAAAAAGTTGAGCCAAATTTTGAATGACACGATGAGCCTTAACGCTGTCAGACAATCTCTCTGGCACTCTGCAAACCAGTGGAACTTATAATGCCATGGGGAGCAGTGTGAACAGTCTGCGATCAGCAGTGCTCTTTATAAATTTTTTAACGTCTACCTTTCATTAATTGAACCAGCACTGGGGAATCCTTTATATATAACGGGACCTTGTAGCACGTTGTGCAATTTATTTTATAATTGTATATTAAATATTTTTGCAAATGTTAAATAAACTTGCAGAGTATTGATTTTTTAAAAAAAATCTTATATTTTCAGATTAGTGGTTTGAGTTCGGTTCTCGCCCCAATTGTTGTGGAAGTCCTTCAAACTAATCAGCCGGAAGGTATACAGCTGTGCATTAAGGCGGTAAGTGCCAAAGCTGATCATTTTGGAAAACCTCACGGTCCAATTAACCTGCAAGCACAGCTGTTACTTCTTCCTTTTAAATTGTATCTGCAATTTCTAAGAAAAATCAAAAGCAACAGGAGTCTCAGACACTATTCGGTCTAATCAGTACCATTTCCCTTTAGAACGATACAGAAACACAGCATTCTGCCTAACTGACCAATGCCAGTTTTTATACTCCATACAAACTTCCTCCCACTTGAATGATCTCTTGCCACCCTCCCCCCTGCACACGTATATCCCACTATTCCATTCTTCCTCATGTATCTCGTAATTGTGCTGAACTAATGTTTAAGCACTCAACTGTAATTCTATCTGGCTGTAACCTAGCTTGAGGTTTTAAGTAAATTGATGACCACAACTGGAAATAGTTGTACTTGCACGGACCTGTGCAGTCGCTCATTACGTTTTATACTTCAAGCACACCCAACTTTTGTTTCCCCCCCCCCCCCCCCCACCCTATGTTTACGCACTCTGACGGACTCTTGTCCTCTCAGCAGGTTGAGATCTTTTTGTTTTCCTTTTTATTGCTGGTGTTCCCACAAGGTTTTATTTCCTCCCTCCGTCTATTCCTCTGTGAGACAAATAAACATCCTGCTCCAGGTCTCGGCCGATGGGGCCTTCCACCAGGTATTTAGCAGTGCAGAAGACAGGCCCTGGATGTCAGTTTTTCCTCCCTCAGCTGAAGAATCTGACCTCTGCTTGGCACATTCATTTTCTCCTACAACCCCCCCTCCCCACTCCCACATTTTAATTGAGAATGTGAGAGCAATTGAGCGGCACATTCATTTATAGCAGTGAGATGGAGAGATTCGATAGCATCCAAATGTTTTGTGTTTCGAGGAACTGAGTGTCAGATTTGATGTTTCTAGTGTTTGATTTCTATTTGTAATCCTTTATTCGTCCACTCGCTGCACATTCATTAGTTAAGAAAGTGTGGGAAAAGGGAAGAATAACCAAGAAGGAGGATGAAACAAAAACATAAGTAAAGCAATGAAGTCTAAAAGGTGGGAAAATAAAAGAAATAGGAAGGCAAAATATGAAACTTGACAAAAGAGATATTAGAAAGGAGGCAATCCAAAAGATGAAATTAGCCTTTTTCATAGAATAGAATCCCTACAGTGCAGAAGGAGGCCATTCGGCCCTTCGAGCCTGCACCGACAACGATCCCAACTAGGCCCTATCCCCGTAACCCCATGTAGTTACCCTGCTAATCCCCTGACACTAAGGGGCAATTTAGCATGGCCAATCCACCTAACCGGCACATCTTTAGACTGTGGGAGGAAACCGGAGCACTCAGAGGAAACCCACGCAGGCATGGGGACAACGTGCAGACTCCCCACACACAGTGACTCAAGGTCGGATTTGAACCCGGGTCCCTGGTGCTGTGAGGCAGCAGTGCTAGCCACTGTGCCGCCCCATTATTATTAGTCACAAGTGGGCTTACATTGACACTGCAATGAAAATCCCCTAGTCGTCACACCCCAGCACCAGTTTGGGCACACTGAGGGAGAATTTAGCATGGCCTATTGAGCAGTGACTCAAGCTGGGAATTGAACCCAGTCCCTGGCGCTGTGAGAGAGCAGTGCTAACCACTATGCCACCTCTCGTGCCACTCCTTAAATAACAGTCATGAAAGTGCTATCAATACTTAGTTTGACATTTGTGTTTACCACAGCTTTCACATTCAATGAATTTCCATTATTAAAGAATAATCAGCAGTGGAAGGTTTTTTACTGTCAAGCAGAAGCTATTATTTAATCCAATGGGAAATTATGTCAGATGACTGCACTGACAGTGTAGGAGGTGGTCCCACGGGGATCCTCTAGCTGACATTGATTGACATTTACTTGGGCTTTTACCACACCCGTTGAGATCCTTTCAATACGACTTCTTTTTACTGTTTGGTCTTATCAGAAATTAGTATTGTTGCTGTTGCTATTTGGAATGTAAGATAATAAAACAGTCTTCAGTTCATTATGCTATTCAGGTTCACATACAACTCTTTAAGCTTTTTATTCATTGTGATCTTTTATTTTGCTTGTATACATTTTAAGTGAAGCCTTTATAATTTACTTAACAAATAAATTTGCCGTTAGAAAAGTTGCGGAGTCTAACTCCTGGGTTCAAAACAGAGAAACGGAGGCAGAAAATCCTTGAAAGCTTGAAAAATAAATGAAGCCTCCAAAGTATCTTGAATTTGACTGTCTTTCTGGTCTGTCAACCTCAGTAAACATCAAAGTAGAATACTGTTGATAGTTAAAAGATCATTTGGAAGAGGGATAACAGAACCTATAAGCTGAAGGCAGAGTGTGCGGTGTGGGGCATTGGGAGAGTAGGGATAACGAGGAAATCTTAGGGCTGACTGAGTCCGAACCTACTTTGAAATTCCACTGGAAATTTCCTTACTGGATATCATATAAAGTTTATATTTGAGTAGGCACTGTCTGCCATGGGATATCTATCAGTTCTCCTCAATAATGTCCCTCTCCACTGAAGAGTGTACAGAAACGAGTTCTTGATTTTGAACACAGAAGATTATTGAGACAATATATATTTTTAAGTTATATAAAAGTTTATTAAAGAACCAAACATGCAATCCACATTTGATGGGAAAATAAATCGCAATAATTTTAGGAAAATAAAATATAATCTTGTTATTAATAAATAATCCAAGTTTTGAGTCTAAATGTTTGTTACAATAAGATATCAAAGATATCCATCAACAATTAATGTAGCATTAATTTTAAATTCCCAAGTAGAAAGATACAGAGTTCAGCGAGAAACCTCTATCCCAATTAAGTGGAGGAATTGGGGCAGCACGGTGGCACAGTGGTTAGCACTGCTGCCTCACAGCACCAGGGACCTGGGTTCGATTCCCGGCTTGGGTCACTGTCTGCATGTTCTCCCCGTGTCTGCATGGGTTTCCTCCAGGTGCTCCGGTTTCCTCCCACAGTCCAATACTCATACTGATTAGGTGCATTGGCCATGCTAAATTCTCCCTCTGTGTATCCGAAAAGGCAACTAGGGGATATTCACAGTAACTACATTGCAGTGTTAATGTAAGCCTACTTGTGACACTGACAAATAAACTTTATCATCACTACACTACAGTGTCAGTACCATTATTATGAGAAACACTGGAGTGAATCTAAAAATCTACTGTATGATTCCAATATTAATACTGTTTGTAAGCTGGATAATTAATCTTCTTGACATATGGGGTGTTACCTCTTGACAAGTAGGTTCATTCCTAACTATTACTCAAATAAGACTGCATAACTGTCAATTTCTAGTTAAAAACTAAATTATTTAATTTAGAAGAAAATGCTGACCCTTCAGGAAGCTGTGAACACACCTATTGGTCGGCATCCTTCGAGCTTCATAGGATGCTGAGGGATGCAAATTGTGATGACTTCCTAGCCACACAGTTGTGTTTAGGATAAGAACTCAATTTCCTGGATTCAGAAAATTAGAGACATCCGTAGAAAACCAGGTTATCCCTTTGTGCATTGTGGTAACTTAGATAATGCAGATTTTGTAAATAGTCATTCTATGTCTTACTGAGGTGATGTATACATGATTTTCAGGAGCTAGTTCCTGTTTCTCAGTAACTGCCTTGTGTTCGGGGATGAGAACAATATGCCATAGAATGTTGGTGGCCTTGAGCATATAATTACGCCCAGGCATGTTTATGAAGTCTACTTATAATTTTCAAATGCTCATTTCATCAAAGAAAATCACTCATTTAATCTTGTAACTCCTTATTATAGCTGGATTCCGTCACACTCTTAACCAGATCTAATCTGTTTCACATTCCAAGCCACCAAAATCCCACTTGAGTGGAGGCAGCTGATGATTTAAATGGCCAGCTGCCTTTCCACAAAACACATGTGCGAAACATGCTCAACCCCCATTCCCGCCCCTGCAAAAATGGGAATTGCAATGTTTGGGAGCAGGACTTAGGATTTTCAGCCACTTCTGCTGTTTTTGCCACAACAGAGAGCCTCTTTTGAATTCTATTCTTCTAGAAATGAACCCCAGTACTTTGTTTGCTTTCGTTGTGGCCTTCTCAACTTGCTGTATTATTGATTTATTTATCTGTATCCCCAAATCTCTCTGCTCCTCTTCCCCATTTCCCTCATTACAGGAAGGATATGGAAAAGATTGAAAGGGTGCAGAGGAGATTTACAAGGATGTTGCCTGGATTGAGTGGCATGCCTTATGAGGATAGGCTGAGGGAGCTCGGTTTTTTCTCCTTGGAGAGACGTAGGATGAGAGGAGACCGAATAGAGGTATATAAGATGTTGAGAGGCATAGATCGGGTGGACTCTCAGAGGCTTTTTCCCAGGGTGGAAATGGCTGCTACGAGAGGACACAGGTTTAAGGTGCTGGGGGGTAGGTACAGGGGAAATGTTAGGGGGAAGTTTTTCACACAGAGGGTGGTGGGCGAGTGGAATCGGCTGCCATCAGTGGTGGTGGAGGCAAACTCAATAGGGTCTTTTAAGAGACTCCTGGATGAGTACATGGGACTTAATAGGATGGAGGGTTATAGGTAAGCCTAGAAGGTAGGGATGTGTTCGGCACAACTTGTGGGTCCGAAGGGCCTGTTTTGTGCTGCAGTTTTTCTATGTTTCTATTTAGTTCCTCACCTTCCAAGGAAAAGTGGTTTCCTCATTCTTTCTACTAAAGTGAACCATCTCACATTTCGCTATAGTGAATTTCATTTTCCATTTAACTACGCACGCTGCAAGCCTGCTTGTGTATCCTGTATTTTGCCACAATCCTCTACATTTATTAGCTGTATCCCAAAGTTAGTGTAATCTGCAAATTTTGACATTATTCCTCCAATTCCTTAATTCTGATCATTACGTATGTGGTAAACAACAGTGCTCCTGGCACGGATCCCTGTGGAAAACTATTCCCCTTATTTGCCTGCCTGTGAAACCTCCCACCAATTTCCTTCAATCCATTTTGTCAACTTGTTCTGACCATTGTCATAATTCCCTTACTTGTCACCATGCAAAGGCCTTCTGAAAATTCATGGTGTGGACTTCACCTGAGGAAGGAGCAGCGCTCCGAAAGCTTGTGATTTCAGATAAACCTGTTGGATTATAACCTGGTGTCGTGTGACCTCTCGTCCTGAAAGTTCATGTATACCACATCCATTACTTTGCCCTTATCAACCCTTGCTGTTATTTTTACGGTATAATTAATCATTTGCAGATTAGCTATTCTATTTTTCACCAGGAGAGAATTGGAATTATCCTTGTTAGCATCTATAATTATTCTAATTTTGCAGAATTATCGCAATCATTAGAGGAAATAGCCCTTCCTTTAGTCTGAGTTGGATTCAAACTTGGCTCACAGATGTAAAAGCACAGCGTGTACACTACAATAGTTATCAGGGAAGATTAGTTTCAGTATATAGTTTAGGTTGTTACAGGCATAAATTTAAAATGAGAATTTGCTTTTTAAAAAATTCGATGTTGGAGTTATATTTCAAGCAGACTTGAAAAAGAGGCTTTTCTGTGACCTCGGAGTTTGTAGCGTCATTATTAAATTCCTGCTGATCAAAATAAAAAGATGAATGACATCAAGTGACATTCTGGGGACTTGAGAAAAGTGCTGAACAAATTGACATTCCCCATATTGATTCGCTAGACTTGGTACTGGGTTTGCTTCTAAGCAAATGGCAACTACCAAGGGAAGCTACTTCTAAGTTCTACTGTTAACTTTTCAAAACACACAGATTGTGTTGATGCATAATGTTTTTAAGATTTGCAATGTTACCTTTAAAGGTTGCTCCTTTCCATTTGTTTCATTTTCCATTCATTGCTTGCAATTTTTTTTTTAAAAAAAGAACCCAAAAGCCTCATAGGTTTACATCCATTTTATGTTATTAAATATACATTATGTCCTTGCATCAAGATATTGTGATGCATCTGGCATTATCTCGGTACTTGTGAGGTATATGTTACATATTGAATCAGCATGGTAACCAGATTCATTTATATAGTGATGTCCTTGAAGAAATGGAATTGGACACCCCACACAGTCCGGTTTTACACACAATTCCAGCTCCACAATATGTCGTTGGCTCTTAGTACCCTCAGGGCAACTATGGATAGGAGATAAATATTGGCCTTGGTAAACAAAAACATAGAAAACAGAAGCAGGAGTAGGCCATTCAGCCCTTCAAGCCTGCTCCGCCATTCATTTCAATCATGGCCAATCATCAAATTCAATATCCTTATCCACCCCCCCCAATATCCCCTGATCCCTTTAGTTCCAAGAACTATATCTAATTTGTTCTTGATATCGCACAATGTTTTGGCCTCAACTACTTTCCGTGGTGGTGAATTCCACAGATTCACCATCTCTGCATGAAGAAATACCTCCTCACCTCAGTCCTAAAAGGTTTACCTCTTATCCTCAAACTTTGACCACTGATTCTGGACTCCCCACCATCAGGAACATTATGTCACCCAAATCCCTGGGTCCCAGACAGGTTCAGAGGCTGGGAATCCTGCAGCGAGTAACTCACTCCCCAAAAGCCTGTCCATCATCTATAAGACAGAAACGTGATGGAATACTCTCCCCTTGCCTGAAGGAGTGCAGCTCCAGCAACACTCAAGAAGCTCAACATCATCCAGGGCAAAGCAGCCCACTTGAATGGTATCATTTTCACAAACATTCTATACTAGCACCGTCAACAAACAGCGGCAGCTGTGTGTACCATCTACAAGATGCGCTGCACAAACTCTCCAATGTTCGTTAGACAGCACCTTCCAAACCCACAAACACTACCATCTAGATTGAAGGATAAGGGTAGCAGATACCTGGGAGCACCACTACCTGGAGGTTACACTCAAAGTCACTCTCCATCCTGACTTGTCCTTCAATGTCACTGGGTCAAAATCCTGGAACTCCGTCCCTAAAAGCACTTGGCTGTACCTACACCACTGTAACTGTGCATCAGTTCAAGAAGGCAGCTTACCACTACCTTCTTAAGGGTAACGAGGGATGGGCAATAAATGCTAGTCTGACCAGCACCACCCACATCCTAGAAATTAATTTTTTAAAAATAATAATTTTTTAAAAATTGCTGACAAAGTCAGTTCATCGCCTTGAACTTTGGCTTCTCTCGCTCGTACAAAAAGATCCGTTATCCCAGGCTGTTTCAATATTCCTCCTAACATTCAGTTCCAAAGCAGGGTCTGCAGAAGCTTGGAAGCATTTCCATTACTGTCAGCTAAAAAATTATGTGCAGCATAGGCAGGGGAGATAAATATGTGTGAACATCATGACGAACACACACACTCTGCACAACCTGCGAACATCTATCCCTCCTGCCTGACATGAATTAATATCATAGCCTAATAAAGGTTAATAATCGTCATGTTATTTACGTTATTCATGTCTAAATGAGTTGGTCTAGACTGACATTTTATTGCAGTGCTTAGGGAGTGAGTGCAGCCTTGTCAATGAGCAGTTAAACTGAAGCCCCATCTGCCTGTTTCGAAGCCACTATTTGAAGATGAGTAACAGGTTCTGCCAATGGTCCTGGCTAACATTCTGTCAAAACCAGATTTATCTATTTAATTTGTTGTTTGTGGGGATTCTACTTTTCGCAAATTAGCTGCCACATTTAGGTGGAGATGGTGACATAGTGGTCGTCTCACTTGACTAGTAATCCCAGGCTGTGGGGAAATGAGTTCAAATCCCACCATGGCACCTGCAGGAATTTAAAGCCAATTAATGAAAGAAGTCTGGAATTGAAAGCTAATATCAGCAATGGTAACCATTAAACTATCAATTGTCATAGAAACATTTTTAATTCACTAATGTGCTTTAGGGAAAGAAATCTGCCATCATCACAGTCTGGCCTACATGTGACTCGAGATCCACAGTAATGTGGTAGACTCTTAACTGTCCTTTGAAATGGACAATCAAGCTAATCTATTCAAAGGTAATTGGGGGATAGGCAACAAAGGTTGACCTTGCCAGTGATGCCCACATCATGAAAGAATACTTCTTTAAAAATTGCATAGAACAAAGAACAGTACAGCACAGGAACAGGCCCTTCAGCCCTCCAAACCTGCGTCGATCACGTTTACCTATCTAGACCAACCGCTTATATTCCCCGTTTGTTCAAACCTTTTTTTGTAAAATTTTAACGGAAAAGTTTAAAAGCTGAAAATGTTCCAGGATATCCAGTTGTGAAAGGGATGATGTTCCAGATGTTTTGCTGAGGAATGATACCACCTCTAATCTTGACCTCCAAAATGCAATGTTGAATATCCACATGACAAATAATAAATGCTTTTCACTGTTTTCGCAGCATACTGAAGCTGATTTCAATGCCCGGTTCAAGGCTCGACCAGAATTAGAAGGACTGATAGCACAGATTAATTAAGAAGAAAACTAAAGGAGGTGACCATTTTGGCTGAGATCATCAATTGGCCAGAGGCTATTGTATGTGGTGACATCAGGAGCTGTGATTTGAAAATAATAGGTAATAATCATTGTTTCAAAGATTTAGGAGCAAGCAGCGAAAAGTAATGTACATGAATTGTGTGATATATTGTTAATAAAAGATTCTAAAATAATTTGTCATCTAATTTACTTAATAAATCTTCCTTGAAATTGTCCACCACAAGTCAGTCAGCCATTTCATCGCTTCCAGAATGTGGACCTGATTGAGATGTCAGAAATGTGCTCATGCTATATTGTACAGCGCTCACTGTCAGCTGGATTAGAGTGGTTAATAACTTTAACCTTCCAGTTGCAACAATAAAATCCTCTACATCCTGTTTGTGAAAGTTGTATGTAAGCTGCTGATTCCTTGTTTCATTTACCCTGTTGTGAAATAGAAATGGGTATATGAAGGAAAATGGATACATTTCAGCAAAGTAGTCAGAGGGCTCGAGTGGCATCCTAAAAATGGAATAGTTTACAATTATTATCTGAATGCTGAGATTAAATTGCGACCTTCAAGGGTTCACATCACCAGATTTTGTCTAATTCCTATCAGCTTTAGATTTATGTGTAGGCTTCCAGTTCTGTTTTGAGCATTATGTTGGCTGGTGTTTTCCAAACACATGGGGCAGAATTTTGCATTCCCCCCAAGGTGGGTTCTGAGGCAGAGGGGAGTGTAAAAATTGAATTATTTAGCACCCATTGTTCTTTATAGTGTGAAATTTCACCGATTGACCTCCAGCCTCAGTGTTTATATTAAAGAAGTGTTGGGACATTATGTAAGCAGCATTAATTTTTTTTGAATGCATTGTGATGATTGTTGTGGGGAAATTTGAAGCTAGCCAATTGTGTCTTAGACAATTGTCTAAGTTAAGACATAATTGGCCACCTTCAAATCTGTGCAAAGACGTTACAAAATTTATTTAACAAATAAAACATAGAACAAACAAACGAATTGACTGGAGACTTCCAAAGGGTTAAATAGCTCTAGGATTAGAGCGACAGAACCTCTCCGAAAGATCTGAAGTACAGAGTCAAAGACAGATGAATTATAGTTTTTTCTAATCAATAATTCCGCCTTTCATTAGCTTAAAATCAATTTCATTTCACAGTCATACATCAATACAAATTTCTGTCAAGTACCTCAGCCAACCATATGATACTTAATAGCATAGTGATATCTTATTCATCCAACTAATAGCACGTCGCCTCCTTTCTTGGCTCTAACTATTTCCCTGTTATCTGGTAACGGCAGAGCCTACCATAAGGTCAAAGTGGACGTTCCCACCGGCTCACTGCCAGGTGAATAGACGTGTGTTCCTGTGTCCAGGGGCGTATTTATCCTTGTGTCTGGGCAGTGAATGCACCTATTCATTAAAGTTGCAACATACTCTTATAGGAATCCTCCCGATATGACTACTGCTGACTAACAGGTTCCCAGAATTGATGATCTGGCTTTAAACTATTGACATTCACCACCATGCCTTTCAGTAACTTTGCTTGGCTAAAGTGAACAATACATTAAAAATATTAGTATATATGTTTTGAAATCATAACTACTTCTTTTGATTGTCTTACTGCATTCACATATGTGTAAACTGTTTGTGTTAGCCTGTGTTAAGAATCATTTAACTCTTTACTGATCTCTTGTCCTCTGAAAGACTGCATTCTGCCTATAAATCCTATTAGCTGGTTAGAAATCCCCTAATTCAGTGATGTAATGAGAAGATTAATGCATGGGTAGAATTTTAAGTTTCCCTGGGAAGGACGTCCTACCCATGAGAGCTGTTCGCCAATCAGAGCGCTGCAGTGGCCAGAGGTGGTACCGCAAGGTTTTGCCTGGGACTAAATTCTGGGACATTTGAAAAGGTAAGTGCTGGGTCGGGGGGAAGACGCCGGGAACCCGCCTGCCCAAATCTAGATGCAATTTCACTTTTGGGCAGGCAGGGCTTTGGGCAAGAAACCTGACCATTTACCTATTAAGGCCCTTAAGTAGCCACTTAAAGGCCTTATCCTGCCCAGCTTAAATTTTAGGCTGGCGGGTGTGGGTTTGGTGGAAAAGTGACATTTGCACTTTTCGCCAACTCGGGGGGGGGGGCGGTCACCTCGCTCTGAAGGCCCCCTCAAATCTTTGGTGTACTCATCATGTCCCCTTCCCCTGTGCGTGGGACATTGGAGCTTTGGAACCACCCTCCCCATCCACCCACCCACCTTCACCAGGCCTATTCCCTGATGCTGTGATCGCCTTCCCCCCGGTGTCCCCTACCCTCCTCACCCCCAGCATTTACCTTTTCAAATGTCCCAGAATTTAGTCCCAGGCAGAGCCCTGTGGTCCCACTTCTGGCCACTGCAGCACTGTGATTGGCTGACAGCTCTCGTGGGTGGGACTTCCTTCCAAGGGAAACTTAAAATTCTACCCATGCATTAATTTTCTCAATACATCACCATAATGCATTCAAAAAAATATTAATGTTGCTTACATACTGGCCCAACACTTCTTTAATATAAACACTTAGGCTAGTGGTCAATCGGTGAAATTTCACATTATAAAGAGCTCTGAATGCTAAATAATAACAAAAAATGTTCCTTCATAAAGTCACTCCTTGAACATGGCAGTGCAATGAGAAATCAGCCCTGAGTTGGAACAGTGTTGTCCAACAGAATCCCAGGCACTCCTGTTTTAACCACATGTACTAATTTTAGTAGAATACCCATGCACACAATATAAATAAATGTGCTTCACAGAATTGGTGAACAACTTGACAGTAGGGAGCATCTTGAAAATAGTGACCATAATATTGTTGCATTTGATATTAAGACTGAGAGGGACTTAGGATATCATTCAGTGTGAGGTGGAAGTCGCCTAGTTTGGTCCAAGATAAACAAGTATTTTTTTTCTTTCTTGGAATGTGAGTATCACTGACATTTGTTGCCCATCCTTTATTGCCCATGAGATGGTAAGTTGAGATGGTGGTGGTAAGTCACCTTGAAATGCTGAAGCCCATGTGTTTTGAAGGAAAATTGCAAGTGATGACATTCCTATGTGTCTATTGCTCTTGTTCTTCCAGTTGGTAGAGGTCATGTGTTTGGTAAGATGGCTTGGTGAAGCGCTCCAGTGCTTCTTGTACATGATGCACGTTGCTGCCACTGTGCGTCATTGGTGGAGGGAGTGAATGTTTAAGGTGGGGTTTGGAGTCCTGATCAAGCTGCTTTGTCCTAGATGGTGTCAAGCTTCTTGAGTGTTATTGGAGGTGCACTCATCCAGAAACATGAAGGGTATTCCATCACACTCTTGACTTGTGCTTTGTAGATAGTGGATAGGCTTTGGGGAAAACATGAGGTAAGTTACTCACTGCAGAATTCCCAGCCCCAACTTGTTTTTGTAGCCAAAATATTTATGTAGTTGGTCTAATTAAGCTTCCAGTCAATGGTGTCCCACAAAGTGGGGTTTCAGCGATGGTAATGTCACTAAATATTAAGAGGAGATGGTTAGAATACCCCTTGTTGGAAATAGTCGTTGCCTGGCACTTGTGTGGCACAAATGTTACTTGTCACCTATTGGGGAAAGCCTTAATGTTTTCCAGATCTTGCTGCATGCAGGCATAGACTGCTTCAGTATCTAAGGGGGTTGTGAACAACAATGGAATTTGTGCAATCAGGGAAAACCATAGGATGAAGCAGCTGAAGATGGTTTTACCTGGAACATTACCATGAGGAATTCCTGCTGTAATGTCCTGGGACTAACTTGATTGGCTTCCAACAACCACAATCTTCCTTAGTGCTGGGCATGATTCCAACCAGTGGATAGTTTTCCCCATGATTCGCATTGGCTTCAATTTTGCTAGGGCTTCTTGTTCCACACTCTGGAGATGAGAGGCCCTGGTGGGACTCTAACTGAATCTGGATGAGCAGGTTATTGCTGAGTCAGTGCCACTTTATAGCAGTGACAGCAATACCATCCATCACTTTGATTGAAAGGAGGCTGATGGGGTGATAATTGGCCAGATTGGATTTGCTCTGTTTTTTTGTGTGGGCGGGACATACTTGGGCAATTTTTTGCATTGTCAGGTATGTGCCAGTGTTGTAGCTGTACTCAAACAGCTTGGCAAGAAATGCAACTGGTTCTGGATCACAAGACATCAGCTGGGATGCTGTCAAGGCCCATCAATTTTACTGCATCCAGTGTCTTCAGTCATTGCTTGATATCATGTGAATTGAACTGGGTGAAGCTGACATTTATGATGCTGTGGACCAAAGGAGGAGGCTGTGATGGATTATCCGCTCAGCACTTACAAAGAAGATGGATGTAAATGCCTGAATCTTGTTTTTTGCACTAATGAATTGGGCTCCCCCCCATTATTGAGTATGGGGAACCTCCTCCTCCAGTTGTTTATTTGCCCACCACCATTCACAACTAAATGTGGCCGTACCAATACTGTCATGGTCAGCTGTGTCTGCAATAGGTAGATTGGTGAGAGCCAGGTTTTTTCCTTTCTGCGCCAGTCTGGCAGGTACATCCTTCAGCTTAGATCAGTAGTGGTGTTACTGAGCCATTCTAGGTGAGGGTCATCGAAGACACCCACAGTGTCCCCAGTATATCTTTCAGATGGTGTTCAACATGGAAGAGTACAGTGTCATCAACTGAGGACGAGCAATGGGTGGTAATTACCAGGTGGTTTCCTTGTCCACATTTGACTTGAGACTTCATGGGGTCCGGAATTAATGTTAAGGACTCTCCCATAGCCACACTCTCTGAATAGTGTGCCACTGGCCACCTGTGTTGGGTTTATGCCATGGGTAGGACAGGACATAATGAGGGGTAGTAATGTAAGTGCCTGGTTCATTAGCCATAAAGTATAATTTGATGAATATGACTATCAGGCTGTTGTTTGACTTGTCAGTGGGACAGCTCTCCCAATTTTGACACTCCACAGATAGTGTTTGTGATCTTTCTCCATTGCTGATGTCTAGATCGATGCTGGATGGTCTGTCTGGTTTTATGCCTTTTTTACCTTTTCAGTAGCAGTTTGGTACCAGTACAGCAACTCATCAAGTATCTTTCAAACACTCTTGGTGTGCCTACAGCAGTCAGGCAGCAGCGGTTCAGGAAGACGGCTCACCACCATCATCTCAAAAGCATTATGGATGAGCAACAAATGCTGGCCTACGCTGTGACACACACATCCCATGAAGGAACAATAAACTGAGTGACTTGCTAGACTATTGCGGAGGACAGTTGAGTGTCAACCACATTGCTGTGGGTCCAGAGTCACATGTAGGCCAGACCAGATAAGGATGACAGATTTCCTTCCCTAAAGGACATTAGAGAACTCGATTTATTTTCCTACAATCCAGTAATTTCATAGTCACCATTACAGAGACTAGCTTTTTAATTGAATCTAATTTCCACCAGCTGCTATGCTGGGATGTGAACTCTGTTTCTGGGTCTCTGGATTCTGAATCCAGCAACAATAACACTATAATATCATACCCTTAAAGTTGAGACACAAGGATCAAAAAGGATTGGGTACCTGTATACAAAATTAACTAAAATCTAATGTGCAAGCACAAAAAATATTGAAGAAGGTTAATGGAATGTTAACTTTACCTTCAGGGGCTCGAATTGAAATGGGAGCCAGTGATGCTTTAATGAAATCAGATGGAACTTTTTACGGAAAGGGCATTAAAACCTGGAACTTATTCCCCCAAAAGTCCCTTGATATCAGGTCAATTAAAATATTCATCTTTAGATTAGTGATGTACTCAGGGATATGAAATAAAGGCAGGTAAATGGAGTGGAGACAGAGTGGCCATTCATGAATGCAGGTTTTGCTTTGAGAACATGAGTTCAAATCCCACATGGTGGAATTTGAATTCAATTAATGACTTATATTTGAAAGCTAGTCTCTGTTATGGTGACTGTGAAACTATCATCGATTAATTAATTATTGTAAAAAACCATCTGGTTCACTTTTGTCCTTTAGGGCAGGAAATCTGCCATCCTTACCTGGTCTGGCCTACATGGCAACGTGGTTGATTCTTAACTGCCCTTTGAATTGGCCTAGCAAGCCACTCAGTTCAAGGGCAGTTAGGGATGGGCAATTAATGCTGGGCTTGTCCACGATGACCATGTCCCATGAAAGAATAAAGGAAAAAAAATGAATGGCTTTAAGGAATTGAATAACATATTCGTGTTTTTATATGTGTATTAAACATCGATTACCATTCAATGCAAATCTCCTTCACTGAAGTTTGGACTTCTGACACGAGTTTACCAGAATTATTGTGGCTTCTAGGATTTGGTCCAACAGCAGCAAGCAGCACTTTAACTTTCATCAGATTAATTGTTGAGAATGTTGTCTTGCACAAGATGCACTCTATTTGGCGTGGTATCGAACTATTAAAAGCTGCCTCTTCCACCACTTGAAGTGATTATTCTGACTCATCACGATGATAGCTCCGATAACATCCTGCGGGTGCTTAAGTCTGAATGTTTCACCTGTGTTCCACACCATTTTAGAAGAGAACACTAAACTTGTGATGGGCAACCTAGGCTAGTGAATGGGCTGCATAAGTGGCCCTCCTCCATCTCAATGGGCCGCCAGATTGCAATCAGGCTTGTTCACTAACCTTGACCCCATGAATAGGATTAAATACATTTAATATGTGCTGAATATTTCATAATGAGTTACAGAAAATGCTTAATTATTCACTGCATAGTGGCACAATGATTACCACTGCTGCCTCACATCGCCAGACACCCGGGTTGGATTCCCGACTTCAGTCACTGTCTGTGTGGAGTTTGCACGTTCTCCCCGTGTCTGCGTGGGTTTCTTCCGGGTGCTCCGGTTTCCTCCCACAGTCCAAAGATGTGCGGGTTAGATGCATTGGCCATGCTAAATTCTCCCTTAGTGTATCCGAACAGGCACCAGAGTGTGGCAGGTAGGGGATTTTCAAAGTAACTTCATTGCCGTGTTAATGTAAGGTTACTTGTGACACTAATAAAAAAAATAATAGAACTATCATCAAATGGTAAAAACAAAATAAATATTTTACGCTGTGGATGCAGAGGGAGGGCACTGCTCTCACAGCCAATGTTGTGTGCAAGCAGCATGCACCTCACTTGTACTTGTTTCACATGCGCTTCAGTCATACCAGGAGGAAAGAAACTACGAGGATGGAAATCAGTAGAATTTGGTAATGCTGCGTGTGGGCAACAATCAACAAAATGTCTCGTGGGTCACACTCAGAACCCAGATGGGCCGCAAATGGGCTCTGACATCCATCATTATGAAGTGCTTCGAAAGGCTAGTCATGGCACGAATCAATTCCAGCCTCCCGGACTACCTGGATCCACTACAGTTCACCTACCGCTGCAACAGGTCCACAGCAGATGCCATCTCCCTGGCCCTACACTCAATCCTGGAACACCTAGATAACAAGGACACCTATGTCAGACTCCTATTTATTGACTACAGCTCAGCCTTCAACACTATTATTCCCACGAAACTCATCTCCAAACTCCATGGCCTGGACCTCGGCACTTCCCTCTGCGATTGGATCCTGAACTTCCTAACTCACAGACCACAATCAATGGCAGGCAACAACACCTCCTCCACGATCATCCTCAAAACCGGTGCCCCACAAGGCTGTGTTCTCAGCTCCCTACTATACTCCTTATACACCTATGACTGTGTGGCCAAATTCCCCTCCAATTCGATTTTCAAGTTTGCTGACGACACCACTGTAGTGGGTCGGATCTCCAACAATGACAAGACAGAGTACAGGAATGAGATAGAGAATCTGGTGAACTGGTGCGGCAACAATAATCTCTCCCTCAATGTCAACAAAATGAAGGAGATTGTCATCGACTTCAGGAAGTGTAAAGGAGAACATGTTCCTATCTACATCAGCGGGGACAAAGTAGAAAGGGTCGAAAGCTTCAAGTTTTTAGGTGCCCAGATGACCAACAACCTGTCCTGGTCCCCCCATGGCGACATTATAGTTAAGAAAGCCCACCAATGCCTCTACTTTCTCAGAAGATTAAGGAAATCTGGCATGTCAGCTACGATTCTCACCAACTTTTACAGATGCACCATGGAAAGCATTCTTTCTGGTTGTATCACAGCTTGGTATGGCTCCTGCTCTGCCCAAGACCGCAAGAAACTACAAAATGTTGTGAATGTAGCCCAATCCATCATGCAAACCAACCTCCCATCCATTGACTCTGTCTACACTTCCCACTGCCTCGGCAAAGCAGCCAGCATAATTAAGGACCCCATGCACCCCGGACATTCTCTCTTCCACCTTCTTCCTTCGGGAAAAAGATACATGAAAGTCTGAGGTCCCGTACCAACCGACTCAAGAACTGCTTCTTCCTGCTGCTGTCAGACTTTTGAATGGACCTACCTTGCATTAAGTTGGTCTTTCTCTATACCTGAGCGATGACTGTAACACTACATTCTGCACTCTCTCGTTTCCTTCTCTATGAATGGTATGTTTTGTCTGTATCGCGCGCAAGAAAAAATTCTTTTCACTGTCTGTTCATACATGTGACAATAATAAATCAAATCAAATCAAATCAAATGGCCCCTGGACCACAGGTTGCCAATCACTGCACTAAAAGGAGTCACAGTAAGAAGTTTAACAACACCAGGTTAAAGTCCAACAGGTTTATTTGGTAGCAAAAGCCACACAAGCTTTCGGAGCTCTAAGCCCCTTCTTCAGATGAGTGGGAATTCTGTTCACAAACAGAGCTTATAAAGACACAGACTCAATTTACATGAATAATGGTTGGAATGCGAATACTTACAACTAATCCAGTCTTTAAGAAACAAAACAATGTGAGTGGAGAGAGCATCAAGACAGGCTAAAAAGATGTGTATTGTCTCCAGACAAGACAGCCAGTGAAACTCTGCAGGTCCACGCAACTGTGGGGGTTACAAATAGTGTGACATGAACCCAATATCCCGGTTGAGGCCGTCCTCGTGTGTGCGGAACTTGGCTATCAGTTTCTGCTCAGCGACTCTGCGCTGTCGTGTGTCGCGAAGGCCGCCTTGGAGAACGCTTACCCGAATATCAGAGGCCGAATGCCCGTGACCACTGAAGTGCTCCCCAACAGGAAGAGAACAGTCTTGCCTGGTCACCAAGGAGTCACCAAGGGAGTAAAGCACACACAATGATCAAAATATATTCACGTACTCTGCTTTTGTCTTGTACTATTCTAGCATCTGCAGCACAGAAGATTCATGTATACATGGGCATGCAATGCAAATGAGCATTAAGATCATATAAAAGCTTATGTTTATATAGCACCTACAATAATAAAATGTCCCAAGACACTTCACAAGAGAATTATAAAACACATATGACAATGAGCCACATAAGGAGATATTAGATCAGATGACCAAAAAGATTTTTTAAAAGTTTAAAGTTTATTTATTAGTGTCACAAGTAGGCTTACATTAACATTGCAGTGAGGTTACTGTGAAAATCCCCTAGTCGCCACACTCCGGCGCCTGGTCGGGTACACTGAGGGAGAATTTAGCATGGCCAATGCACCTAACCAGCACGTCTTGTGACTGTGGGAGGAAACCAGAGCACCCGGAGGAAACCCATGCAGACACGGGGAGAATGTGCAGACCCCGCACAGGCAGTGACCCAAGCTGGGAATTGAACTCGGGTGCCTGGCGCTGTGAGGCAGCAGTGCTGACCACTGATTGGGCAAAAAGGTAGGTTTGAAGTGGTGTCTTAAAGGAGCAAAGTGAGGTGTAGGTCAGGTATTTTAGAGATTTGGGGCGAGGCAGCTGAAGACACAGATATCAGTTGTGGATTGATTAAAATCGGGGAAGATCAAGGGGCCAGAATTATGAGAGTGCAGATATCTCCCTCGAAGGGACGTGGGCTGAAGGAGATTACAGAAGTAGAGAGGGGGTGAGGCCCCGGAGGGATTTACTAACGGGGAAAACAATATGCTCTATAACTATGTCTCAGTGCAATTAGTCACATCTGGATTTTTTATTGGTCACATGAAGTTGGGGTAACATTTTGTGCAACATTGCATTAGAAAAATAAATGACAAATAAGTTTGAAACAAAGGCATCGATTTGCACAACATGTGGGTGTTTTGCTGCTGAAATTAAATATTCTTGTCCTTTTACTAATCAAATATGGATAGCAATGTTTGAAAAGTAGCCCGGAACAGCAAAGTTCAGCTGTTCCTTTGTACGTTCCTGAGGATTAATTGGCTGATTCGCTAAACTAAAAAGTTTTCCTGGGCTAAAGAGAGGCATATGCTTCACATGTGCAAATGTGAGTTTGGGAAGATTGCTTTTCTGGCTCAACTGAAGCTCAGATCTGTGCATCAGCTGCTATGGAGATTATATTTTCCTGTTTATCAATATGTCGGGGAAGATATACCAGCTGCTGTACTCTCAGTGATTAACAAATGCAGATAGTGCAGCTTTTAGGACCCTTGGCATCTATTTCTTTGCTTGCAATAAAGAAATCTAAGTTATAAACAAATCTGCCACCACTTCCCATCCAAGCGTAACAGTTACCACTCCGACATCTGTATAGACCCAATGGATTACTTCTATTGAGGCAGTAGCACTTAAGTAACATCAATCCGAGAAAAGTCTGTCACGTTCCAGAACATTGGGCTGACTGGATAGATGATCCAACTCAAATGTGTATCCGACCTGTTATAGAATTGCATTATAACAATGCACATTTAATGTAACACCCTTCACTGAACATTTCGAAGCACTTGACGGGGAGGGAGAGGTGGTATAACAAATAGGGAGATTTACAATTCTGAAATTGCTGAAGTCAAAGTGAAAAACGATCTTTTTGTCAATCTGGAAAATGGAAGGCTGGAGACAGATGGTGCGTGGATCCAAGCCAGGTGATTGGGTATGCAAATTGCTCAGGATAGAGAGGCTGGCCAAGATTTTCTGAGCCCATTGGAAACACGGCCTGTCCACGTGATCCTGTCAGCAGCCAACAGTATTTTCCCGAGAGAAGAGGGGCCTGCATTGATATGCAAAACAGAAATCTTACTCCTAACTGCTGCTCCACCAGTGGGAGGAAGGGAAATAGTGGTCATGCTGCAGTAGTTGAAAGGCTCCAAATCCATCAGGGGAGGGGACAAGAAGTGAAAGGGATTTAAAATGACAGGGACAGTCAGAGGTGCCTGTGGTGACCAAAGCCCAGAGTTCCCAGAGGTTTTAGTAAAGCACTACTTAAAGGTTATTCACTAGAGTTCATTGAATCATAGAAACCCTACAGTGCAGAAAGAGGTCATTTGGCCCATCGAGTCTGCACCAACCACAATCCCACCCAGGCCCTACCCCCATATCCCTACATATTTACCCACTAATCCCTCTAACCTACGCATCTCAGGACACTAAGGGACTATTTTAGCATGGCCAATTAACCTAACGTGCACATCTTTGGACTGTGGGAGGAAACCGGAGCACCTGGAGGAAACCCACACAGACACGAGGAGAATGTGCAAACTCCACACAGACAGTGACCCAAGCCGGGAATCGAACTCAGGTCCCTGGAGCTGTGAAGCAGCAGTGCTAACCACTGTGCTATGAGGACATGATTTGAGCTGGCACAAAGCAAATTTAGGCCTGATTGTGTCAGGCAGTTATTTGTGGCTAACATTTAGGATGGGGCTAACATTTAAGATGGGCGGCACGGTGGCACAGTGGTTAGCACTGCTGCCTCACAACACCAGGGACCCGGGTTCGATTCCTGGCTTGGGTCACTGTCTGTGTGGAGTCTACATGGGTTTCCTCCGAGTGCTCCGGTTTCCTCCCACAGTCCGAAAGATGTGCTGGTTAGGTGCAGTGGCCATGTTAAATTTGCCCTCAGTGTACCCGAACAGGTGCCGGTGTGTGGCGACTAGGGGATTTTCACAGTAACTTCATTGCAGTGTTAATGTAAGCCTACTTGTAACTGATAAATAAATTTAAATTTTCAGACAGAGTAGTGGGAGTGAAAACCTTGGGTTTATTTGAGGTAGGGGAGTCTAAAACTAGAGGACAAAGGTTTAAGGTGAGAGGGGAGAGATACAAAAGGGTCCAGAGGGGCAATATTTTCACACAGAGGGTGGTGAGTGTCTGGAACGAGCTGCCAGAGGTAGTAGCAGAGGCGGGTACAATTTTGTCTTTTAAAAAAGCGTTTAGACAGTTACATGGGTAAGATTGGTACAGAGGGATATGGGCCAAATGCAGGCAATTGAGACTAGCTTAATGGTAAAATCTGGGTGGCATGGACAAGTTGGGCATAAGTCCTGTTTCCATGCTGTAAAACTCTATGACTCTAAACAGTTGAATCCTGGAGAACCTGCAGATTTTTCTGGTTGGATGAGTCATGATAGGGTCAATGATTTTTCTATCCCATAATCATCTAGTGGTCTTGAAGGCTTTACCTTTTGTATGAGATTGAGAGAATTGGGGAGAAACCCTAAAAACTCCAATTGTGCATAATCTGTGGAGGGAGGAGGCTTAACATACGAGGAAATGGCCGCGTATAATTAACAATGATACATAAAATATAAAATACATCTACTTTTGCCATTGTCAACTCCTCTAAACCCATTTTTTAACTTCTATTGTCTCCTTACCTCATGTACAAGGCAGTCATCTCCCAACTCCTCTATATAGCTTAGAAATTTGGGATACATACAGATGCCACCTCAAGACCCTGGAGAGGTACCATCAATGCTGTCTGAGACAGAATCCTTGCATCAGCTGGGAGGACATGTGTACTAACATCAGTGTCCTTGAATGAGCCAACAGCACCAGCATCAAGGCCAAGATCATCCGAAACCAACTCAGCTGGGCCAGCCATGTGCTTAGGATGTCAGAGTCCTGACCGCTAAAGCAAATCTTCTTCACCCAGCACAAGGAAGGCTCCTGAACAAAAGGAGGACAAAAGAAGCATTTCAAAGACATTTCAAAGGTTTACCTCAAGAAATGTAACATTGATGTCAATGCTTAGGAGACCCTTGGTCAGAAAGGAGGAACCTCTGGATTGAAGGGACACAATTTGTGAGGACACCCGACAGCAAGAGGAAGCCCAGAAAAGGAGCCTGAGAAAGACCGGACCCACCTCCTGGAAACACCTACTAAGTGTATGGTCAAAGATGTGGCTCTAGGGTCGGAATAATCAACCACACAAGGACCCACAGAACCTACGACCAGCAATACAGAATTTTTTAGGTGGATAATCGTACTCGTTAGCGAGCAATCACTACAGAAGAAGACCACTCTCTTTTGTCTTGCACCATCATCCCATTTGTCATTCCTACCTTCCACCCTATCACAAAGCTAATTTCAATTCTTAACCTTCAAAATATAACACAGCTCTTCGCAGCAATAACATACTTTGAAGTATAGTCACTGTGGTTTTGCAAGTAAACATTGTAACCAACAATGCACAGCAAGATGACCCAAACTGCAAATCTTGTTCATTCTTGGGATGTGTGCATTTCTACCAGCATTTATTGCCTGCCCCTAATTGCCCTTGAGAAGGTGATAATAAACTGTCATCTTGAACTTCTGCAGTCACCCAGACTGTTGTTCGGCAAAGTGAGTTCCATGACTTTGACCCAGTGACAGTGAAGGAGTGGTGATATAGTTCCAAGTCAAGATGGTGAGCGACTTGGAGGGGAAGTTGCAGGTGGTGGTGTTCCCACGTGTCTGCTGCCCTTGTCCTTCTAGATGGTAGAGGTTGCGGCTTTGGAAGATAATGTCGAAGGAGCCTTGATGAGCTGCTGCCTTGCGTCTTCTAGGTGTATTTAATCTGTTTTGGTAATGTTGATGAAGGGGTGAACTCACTGCTCTTCAAATAGCACCATGAGATTCATTTATACACCCAAACAGGCAGGTGGGATTTCGGTTTAAAATCTTATTCAATTGATGATACAGCACTCCCTAAATACCACATTGAAGTCAGTCTAGTTTAGAGACTCAAGTTGTGAAGTGAAATTTGATCTGACAACTTTTAGAGGCCGGAATGTTATCATTGAAATAAAACAGAAAGTGTTGGAAATACAAAGCAAGTCAGTCAGCATCTTGAACAAGAAAATAAATCTTATATGGAGATGTTGGCTGATTCTTTACCAAACTGCATTGTTGGAACTTCAGATGGACTGAAGCAGTTCAAGAAGACTCATCACCACCTTCTCAAGGGCAAGAATGGATGAACAATATAATACTCGTCTTGCCCATATGTCAAGAATGAAGTTTTTAAAATGACACCCGGGATTGTCCAATCTTGTCCATGGCTGGGATTCTCCAATCCTGCTGCAGTGAATGGAGATTTAGCTGAGCGCCAAATTCTCTTTTCTTGCGGGTACTGATGGCGGGGCGTGGAGACCAGAGAATTCCGCCTGATATTTTAAGTGTGCACCCTTAAACTGAACGTGGTGCACGATGGCACAGTGGTTAGCACTGCTGCCTCACAGCACCTGGGACCTGGCTTGGGTCACTGTCTGTGTGGAGTTTGCATGTTCTCCCCGTGTCTGCGTGGGTTTCCTCCCAGTGCTCCGGTTTCCTCCCACAGTCTGAGAGACATGCTGGTTAGGTGCATTGACCCGAACAGGTGCCGGAGTGTGGCGACTAGGGGAATTTCACAGTAACTTCATTGCAGTGTTAATGTAAGCCTTATTTGTGACTAATAAATAAACAAATGAACAAAGCAGACATCATATTGACTGGAAGGTCCCAAGTATGAAATCTAATCTACACTAAGTGAATTAAGTACGCTGAATAAAAGACACATGTTGCCGAAGCTGCCTTTCACACAAATGAGTAATATGGTATATGAATTTCAGTGATGGTTTGATGCTAGGTATGTAGACCGCTCATCTGAAAGCCTGACAGATCATATCAAATTGCAAGTCCCTTCCACTGTTCGCAATAGGCAAGGTACTGACTGGCTTTACCCAATCAGCCCGTGCTTGCAAAACTCAAAAGCACAGACCTGAAATTTCCGATCGCATTGTGGCAGGAACTGCCCATCGACCTTTGGCAGGACCATACAATCCTGGCGGCAGGCAGCACTGAAAAGTCCCACCCATAGGACGGAATTCTATTATCCCACCCGCGGCAGGTTTGGTGGCAGGCGGGAGGGGAGAATCTGGCGGGAGACGAAAAGTCGGAAACTCGCCAACGTAAAAACAGTTTGAAATTCTCCCAATGGCAGGGTAATGGCGGGTCCATTTTCCCACTGCTTGGTGGCATGAATCTATTGGCATCTCCTGAATGCTCATTAAAACAGCTGTTAGCTGAAATTTCACCAGACCTACCAATCTTGAGTCACACCAGCTGGTTAGGTGCATTGTCTATGCTAAATTCTCCCTCAGTGTACCTGAACAGGAGTGTGGCGACCAGGGGATTTTCACAGTAACTTCATTGCAGTGTTAATGTAAACCTACTTGTGACACTAGTAAATAAAGTTAAAACTTTTAAACTTACTCCCAGCACTATCAACTCCTGCATCTGCTGAGAGACTCTTGTATGTACACACTTGTATATACACATCAACATCAACACACTTGTATATGCAGTGTCCCGCCAGGGGGAGGGAGGCGGAAGAGCCGAGAAGGGCGCTTTGCGACAGTGGTTGTGGCCGTTCGGTTTCCGGCAGTGTGGCGCCGCCATGGCGGGAGGTCGAGTCTTCATCCAGAGTGACTGGGCTCGAGCCTTGCGGTAAATCTCTCTGTCCGGAGGCAAAGCTTTTACAACAAATGTTCCTTTGTGGCTCCTGGTCTCTCTCTTTGTGTTAATGACATCTCGGTTTTATCCCACAGGGAGAATGAGAGGGAAGCGTGGGTCTCCTGTAAAATACCCGGTAAGGAGCCGAGGCAGAGCTCAGATCTGGTTAAAAACAATAATAATAACAACAAAACACTATAACACTGGCTGCTGTGCCAGCCTCGGATTGTTCACTGTGCGATTCCCAACACTTCCCTGCCCTCTTATAACAATATGGGTTAGCCTGCTGGTGAATACCAACCAGCATCTGGGTGTTCTTCTTGTGGACTTGCAGGCTGTCCTGTCTGGAGACAATACAGTAAGAAGTCTCACAACACCAGGTTAAAGTCCAACAGGTTTATTTGGTAGCAAATACCATAAGCTTTCGGAGCGCTGCTCCTTCGTCAGATGGAGTGGTCTCTGTTCTCCAACAGTGCACAAGACAATACGCATCTCTTTAACCTGTGTTTAATGTTCCCTCCAACCACATTATCTGTACCTTTTAAGACCTGGCTGGCTGTAGAGATTTGCATTCTAATTAGTATTCTGTAACTTGATTTCTGTGTCTGTGCACTGTTGGAGAACAGAGACCACTCCATCTGACGAAGGAGCAGCAAGCTCTGAAAGCTTATGGTATTTGCTACAAAATAAACCTGTTGGACTTTAACCTGGTGTTGTGAGACTTCTTACTGTGCTTACCCCAGTCCAACGCCGGCATCTCCACATCATGGAGACAATACACATCTCTTTAACCTGTGCTTAATGCTCCCTCCACCCACATTGTCTGTATCTTTAAGATCTGGCTGGTTGTAGGGATTCGCATTCTAATCAGTATTCTGTAACTTGAGTTTGAGAGCAGATTTCCACTCCATCTGACGAAGGAGCAGCGCTCCGAAAGCTAATGGTATTTGCTACCAAATAAACCTGTTGGACTTTAACCTGGTGTTGTTAAAACTCTTACTGTGTTCACCCCAGTCCAACACCGGCATCTCCACATCATGTTCCTCTGCAGTCCAGGAGAGGTGTTTTCTCTCCCTCTCCCCTGTCCTGGAGTCTTTTGACCCAATGCTGAGATTTATATTCAAAGTCTTTGGCACAGTGGTTAGCACTGCTGCCTCACAGCACGAGGGACCTGGGTCCGATTCCCAGCTTGGTTCGCTGTCGGTGCGGAGTCTGTACGTTCTCCCCGTGTCTGCGTGGGTTTCCTCCGGATGCTCCACAGTCTGAAAAACGTGCTGGTTAGGTGTGTTGGCCATGCTAAATTCTCCCTCAGTGCACCCGAACAGGTGCCAGAGTGAGACGATTACATTAAGCCTAAAGTTTATTTGTCATTAGTGTCATGTGTAGGCTTACATTCACACTGCAATGAAGTTACTGTGAAAACCCCCAGTCGCCACACTCCAGTACCTGTTTGGGTACACTGAGGGAGAATTTGGCATGGCCAACCCACATAATCAGCACGTCTTTCAGACTGTGGGAGGAAACCGGAGCACCCGGAGGAAACCCACGCAGACACGGGGAAAATATGCAAACGCCGCACAGACTGTGACCCAAGCCGGGAATCGAACCCGGGTCCCTGACGCTGTGAGACAGCAGTGCTAATCACTGTGCCACCATGCCACCACCACCCTCCCCCCTCCCCCAGCCAAGGTTAGCCTTGTTGGTGAATAGGAACAAGCATGTGGGTGTTTCTGTTCCTTTGCAGTCCAGGAAATGTGTTTTCCCTCCCTCATCCCTGTCCTGAAGCCTTTGACTCAACGCTGGAGTGTGAATTCAAAGCCTCTGGGCGTATAGAGTAATGTGGAAAATGACAATACATACACTGGACCCAGCCCTCTTGTGTTTATCCTTAATATGAGCATTAATCTTAATCCCTTTATGCCTGTCCTGTAATTATAATTTTTCTCTTCTGTCCATAAACATCTATCCAACCTATTCCTAAACGCTGCTTTGAATGCAAACTCTGATGGCGCATTCCAGAGCTCCACCACCATCCTGTGTTTAAACAAAGCTGTTTCTCCTCTCTTGAGTTTAATTTTATATCTCTGCTTGCTTGTTCTAGATGTCGTATCACTGGAAAGTACTTTTCTGTCTCCTGTCCCATCCCTTCAGATTTGATTGGGGATGGGAAGAAGTCAGCTTAGCACAATACAGTCTGACATCCACTCGCAGATACTTCCCAGCAGAAATTGTTAAGCCAGCCGTCTGGAGTGGGATCAATTGCCACTGGATTGGGGCACTGTAGTCAACTGTAATGCCTTCCCTCCGTCACTCCAAATAGATTGTGAAGGAGCACTGTTCTTCCAGGAAATTGCTTGTGTTTGCCAGTGGTGGAGCAAAAAGGTGGAGGAGCTTGAATCATGTCCGCCTCAATCACCTTGAGGTTGGACAATGCAGGTTTTGATGACTGCCTCCATTCCACTGGCAGGAACTTCTATCATTTTTGTTCAGTCCCTGGACTTCATAGAAATCATGGAAATCATAGAAACCCTACAGTGCAGAAGGAGGCCATTCGGCCCATCGAGTCTGCACCGACCACAATCCCACCCAGCCCGATCCCCACATATTTACCCGCTAATCCCTCTAACCTACACATCTCAGGACTCTAAGGGGCAATTTTTAACCTGGCCAATCAACCTAACCCGCACATCTTTGGACTGTGGGAGGAAACCGGAGCATAGAACAGTACAGCACAGAACAGGCCCTTCGGCCCACGATGTTGTGCCGACCTTCATCTGAAACCAAGATCAAGCTATCCCACTCCCTACCATCTTGGTGTGCTCCATGTGCCTATCCAATAACCGCTTAAATGTTCCTAAAGTGTCTGACTCCACTATCACTGCAGGCAGTCCATTCCACACCCCAACCACTCTCTGCGTAAAGAACCTACCTCTGATATCCTTCCTGTATATCCCACCACGAACCCTATAGTTATGCCCCCTTGTAATAGCTCCATCCACCCGAGGAAATAGTCTTTGAACGTTCACTCTATCTATCCCCTTCATCATTTTATAAACCTCTATTAAGTCTCCCCTCAGCCTCCTCCGCTCCAGAGAGAACAGCCCTAGCTCCCTCAACCTTTCCTCATAAGACCTACCCTCCAAACCAGGCAGCATCCTGGTAAATCTCCTCTGCACTCTTTCCAGCGCTTCCACATCCTTCTTATAGTGAGGTGACCAGAACTGCACACAATATTCCAAATGTGGTCTCACCAAGGTCCTGTACAGTTGCAGCATAACCCCACGGCTCTTAAACTCCAACCCCCTGTTAATAAAAGCTAACACACTATAGGCCTTTTTCACAGCTCTATCCACTTGAGTGGCAACCTTTAGAGATCTGTGGATATGAACACCAAGATCTCTCTGTTCCTCCACAGTCTTCAGAACCCTACCTTTGACCCTGTAATCCACATTTAAATTAGTCCTACCAAAATGAATCACCTCACATTTATCAGGATTTGGGTTGCAAGTCTGTGCGGTTTCCCAGGTCAACTTTTTGTACTGGCCTTGTTGACATACACCCATTCCCAGGCCCGTCTCCTTCCTGCCAGTCGGTCAGATCTTGAATTTCATCCCCGAACTATGTTGACCACTACCAAACCAAGCTTCACCACCACCAAACCAAGCTCTACCACTGATGCCAAACAAGATTTTACGCTATGGACGGGATTTTATGGCCTCACTCGGGCGAGACCGGAAACTCCCGCCCGAGGCCAATGGAGCTTTCCGTTGTCGAACCCTCGTGTGCTCCGATTCCGTGGCGGGCGAGGTGCTAGAGTTCCGGCCATATGTTAGTTTGTTCGCATTTCGCAGGAAAAAAATCAGTTTCTGCTGGGATTCAATATTGCTGTATCAACCAATCCAATTAGAATACATTCAGTCAGGTCTGCCCAAGGGGACAAAATTCAGTTCCCAGTGCCTTGTTCCTACAAACTATACTTCTATAGGCATTTGTGATCTTTAATGAATAAGAGAGTTAGACCAGTACATGCTCTAAGTCACTGTCAGCTGAATACTTAATGCATTTGTCAGATGCTGTCTGCAATTAACACACACTAATATGTTCAATATGTTTATTTTAATTGGGTTAAAACCGCCATTAAAATGGTGGATAGAGGAATGCCATATGAATTTAGAAGAGGTCAGAAGGATGAGAGGTGATTTCATTCAAACATAACAAAATCTTACAGGGTGGGTGCAGGAAGGATGTTTCCCCTGGCTGGTGGCAGGAGGGGATGGGATTGGCCCAGAACCTGGGAACACAGTCTCAGAATAAGGAGCAGACCATTTAGGCTTGAGATGAGGAGCATTTTCTTCACTCAGAGGGTCGTGAATCTCTGCCACAGAGGGCTATGGAGGCTTAGTCATTGAGTATGTTTAAGATTTAGATCGATAGATCTCTACATGTTGTAAACATCAAGGATGTGGGGATTGTGTAGGAAAATAGTGTTGAAATAGACGATCAGCCATGATCTCATTGAATGCCTTGGGTTCGAAGGGCTGAATGGCCGACTCCTCCTATTTCCTATGTTCTTATGAATACATTTTTCCAGTTGCCTGGATGGGTGCAACTCCAATAATGGTCAAGGCTTGACACCATCCAGGACAAAACAGTTTGCTTGATTGACACTACCTGAAACGTCCACTTCCTTTGCCACTGACTGCAATGTATGCCATCTACAAAGTGCACTGCAGCAACTTGACAAGGCTTCTTCAATAGCACCTCCCAACTGTGACCTCAACTGCATAAAAAGACAAGGTTAGCAGGCAGTTGATCACCGCTACCTGCAACCTCCCCTCCAGGTTGCATGCCATCTTGACCTGGAACTCTATCGCTGTTCCTTCTTCACCAATGGTTCAAACTCCTGGTAGTCCATACCTAGCACCACTGTGGGTGCACCTTCATTATGTACTACAACGGTTCAAGGAGGCAAATCAACGCCACCACCTCAAGAGCAATTAAGAATTGGCAATAAATCCTAGCTTTGCTTTCGATGCTCACTTGCCGTGAATGAATTTTAAAAAAATTGTCTGCTATTAATTCCAGGACTGAAAATGTTTGAAATGCACGTTAGTTTGATCTGCATCTAAAAGAGATGGTGCTCGGACTAAGTTGTAGATATTTACTAACCCTTATCTTGCTCATGCGGTCTATCTTGTGCTTCCCCAATTGTCACCATTGATTTCCCTTTGTCATTAAAGGTGGCCGTTTCTTGTGTGAGTAATGTAATGTGGTGTGCATTCTAATGGGGCCACGGAGCCTGATTACTGACCTGATTGGCTTTCCACAGTGTGGGCTAGGATAAATTGTCTTGTATTGTTTTGGGACTGAGCAACCTTTCCAGTTTGCCTTTTGTTCTTCGCTGTCTGTATTCTGCTGGAAACAATGCCACTACTTGAGATTTTTCACCAGGTAGTTCTTTCTGGCTGTACTTTTCTCCCAGTCTGCAGTGGACATGCCCCATTTCCTGAGATTTGCCTTCAAGGAGTCCTTGAACCTTCATCTCGGCCTACTTTGCCAGGTGGTGTCCAAGCTTAAGTTGTGAGTACATGACCGCCTTAGGGATTTTATCATCAGTCATATGTACTACATGTCCACTCCACCAGAACTGGGCTCTGATGATGATGAGTGCTTCAATTCCAGACATTTTATGCCCTTTGAAGTACCCTGGTGTTGGGCACTTTGTCCTCCCATTTGATGCCCATGATGTTCTGAATGCATCTCATGTTTGATTTGATTTATTATTGTCACATGTATTGGTGTACAGTGGAAAGTATTGTTTCTTGCGTGCTGTACGAAACTACTTTATGGGCAGAATTGTACGCTTCCCCACCTGCAGGTTTGTAGATATGGGGTGAACGTAAAACTCCTTGGATGGGCTGGGCTGCTGCAAGCCTCAGCAATCTGCAGTTTTACCCTGAAGCATGCCCTTGCACCAATTCAGGCCCTGAAGTGGCCAATTATTTACCCCTTGAGGCCATTTCCCACCCAACCTCAATTTTCAGGAGTTTGGGGGAAGCCCCAAAATAAATCAGGTTCAGGCCTTGAACAGGAGGGGGAATGCCTTGATCAGCAATCCTCTTCGAACATGGACAACACCGCCCCCCTGGCCAATGTTTTAGGCCTCCCTCTCTCTCCTTGAGATCCGCAAAACCTACCTGTTCCTGTAATCCCAGGCCCTTGAGGACTGATTGCAGTCCTAGCCCTGCCCACTGCAGCTTCTGGTGCTGCATTGATTAGAGAGCTACCGGTTGGACGGCAACTCTCTAAGGCAGGACTTCCTCCCGAGTGAGGGGCAAGGATCCTGCCTCCAGGGAATTAACTCTTGTTGGAGCATGAAACGGTTGTGGGGCAGGCAGTGTCAGTGGGGGGGGTGTTCCCCGCTGCCCCTTCGGATGGTGGCCTTTGCTTTGTTCCAGTTTACGTATCCACTCTTAGCCACTGGCTTAGCTGCTTCCACTCATTTCTACTTTCATCCATTTCTGTAAATCACTGCCCCCACTGCTTCCTCAGCTCATCTTCCACTGCAGCCATCATCCATGCTTTTGTGACTTTACACTTCTGGAATTTCCTGCCCTTTCTCCAAGTTCTGTAAATTTTAGTTTGTACAAAGCTTTTTTGACACATCCTATCTCTCTCTAACCAGAGCAAGCTTTTGCACAACCAAAATATCAAAATATTTTGCTACCACCAGAGAGTGACCCAGATGCCACGTCACTGACTTGACCACCCAGTGTGAGTCTCTGGGATGGTGAGTTGTGAGGTAAAAGCTGATGCAAAACTGGTGCCGGCCTCGGAGGTCTCTTCCTCCAATTCCTCCGAGGAGTCTTCCGCGTTGTCAGGGCCAGGATGGGCGGGAGCAGCAGTGGGGGCCACGATGGCAGATGGCCCGGGCACATCAGGGTACAAAGTTAAATGCAAGAGAGGGAGAGGAATCTTGAGTTGCATGCAACTTACTTGAGATATCTCCAACGTGTGGAGGATTGGAAGGTGCTCACTCCTATGCTCCAGCCTGACCATGCTGTCACTAATGTTCTGCATGCCCTCTTCTCCCGTAAGCTCCAGTGCCTGCTCCTCAAAAGGATTGAGGACCCAGATTTCAGGCACGCTCTCTCCTGGCGATTTATGGCTATTCTCCTGTGGGGACAGAAGGAGCCATGTAAAATCTGATGGCACGGGTTCTTCAGGGTTTCAAGGGGTGACCCTCAGAGGGCAAGGGTTGTGATACTCTTGGGTGGGAGAAGGGAGGTGCTTGGGGGTCAAGGGCTGAAAGCATGCAGGGTGCTGGGGGTGGGGGAATCCGGGGGTCATTTAGGGGGAAGATGCTAGATGAGATGAAACACTCACCCTTGCTGCCCAGATGAGGTCATTCATTTTTTTGCAGCACTGTTTTCCGGTTCTCCTGACCAGTGCCCCGGCACTAATGCATGCTGCCACTGCCTCCCAGGCTGCATTTCCATCTCTTCCTCTGGGATAGCATCCTGCTGGGGGTGGGGGGGAAGAGAGCGTCCCGCTTTGCCTCTACTACCTCCAGCAACCTGGCCAGGTCAGCATCGACAAAATGGGGAGTTGTCTTCCTGGAGGCCATTTCTTCCTGCATTGCCTGCCTATCTGTCTGTTCATCCTTGGGGGGGGGTTTTATGGAGCTGTCCCTTGTTAGGGCAAATCAGCTGCATGCAGTTTGGGGGAGGCAGGGTAAGGGGGTCAGTAATATTGGGAGGTTGGTCCCTGATGTCCAAGAAGTCGGGGGGGTGGGGGAGGCTGTATCTGGACCATGGGGTTCTGTCAGTAGAGCTGTTTTCTGCTTTTCCTGTGCATGCGTAGATTGTGGCTCCGATCTGAGCTACTGGCTGTCTGGCGAATCAGGCCCCGCCCACTGCCTCTAGCGGCTAGAAATGGTCTAGCCCATATTTTCAAAGACTAAGTACATAAAAGTGAAAAGGGAGTGAAAACTCGCCTGAAAAACGGATCAGCAACTCCCATTTTCATGCTAGCTGGACACTAAGAAAAAAAATCTCGTAAAATTCCACCCATTTTCCACCTTTTCCTCCGATTGCTATTTGAGGAACACTAACGTTATTATCTTTTTATTCACTGTAGTGTTATTAATTCTGGACAATACTTGTTATACCCCCGAATCCCGTCATTTACCTTGTTTCAAAGCTGAAGCGTCCAATTTTTAAAAATGAATGGGGCGGCACGGTAGCACAGTGGTTAGCACTGCTGCTTCACAGCTCCAGGGTCCCGGGTTCGATTCCCGGCTCGGGTCACTGTCTGTGTGGAGTTTGCACATTCTCCTTGTGTCTGCGTGGGTTTCCTCCGGGTGCTCCGGTTTCCTCCCACAGTCCAAAGATGTGCGGGTTAGGTTGATTGGCCAGGTTAAAAAATTGCCCCTTAGAGTCCTGGGATGTGTAGGTTAGAGGGATGAGCGGGTAAAATATGTGGGGGTAGGGCCTGGGTGGGATTGTGGTCGGTGCAGACTCGATGGGCCGAATGGCCTCCTTCTGCACTGTAGGGTTTCTATGATTCTTCTATGATTACTTACTCCAGACTCTTCTCAATCTCCCCCCCCCCCCCCTCTCCACAATAATGATTTTGATTTTTTGACGAAACTGGAGTTTAAGTAAAAGTTAGGTGGAGTTGATCTTTTCAGAATCTTTGTTCCAAATACATAACAGGGAGCTTTTTTTTTAATGGCACTCGTGTATGATAAATATTGGAAAGCAAAGTGAGATATCATCTCCCACTCCCACACAGCAACAATAGCTCAGACAAATAGTCAAACTGCACTGGACTGTGGAAACATAAAAGTTGCAATACTGTATAGGAATATATTTGATGCACTACTTGTTTCAGCACTGACAAAATTCCATATGGCTTTGAAGTTATCAGTTGTCAGTTTTACTGATGTAAAAGTGGCAGGGTTGACTGCTTCCTCAGATTTTTCTTTTTACTGAGTGATGAATGAGGGCAGACATTGTTCGTATATTTAAAGTAAGTACGTGAAATATGAATGCTGACAATTTTTTTAGATTGAATTGGGAATATACAAGGGAGCCTTGGCTGAAAAATACAGTAATTGCATTGCAAAATTTGGAACAAATTTCTTGTTTCAAATGATTAACTTGTGAAATAAGACATTACCTGGTCCAGAATCTATAAATCCTTTGAACCAGACTGATTTATTTTTTTTGCAGAGATGCTGTATCTGGATAGCGTCATACTTTTTTGAAACGGAGATTTTGTTTCTCCAGCTTTTCTTCATGACATTGGCCTTGGGTACTAGGGAATTCCGTGCAGTGTTCAAACTGTGGTCTGGCCAAAGTGCCATACAGTTTGATCATGATTTCCCCTGACATGTAATCTATTTTGACTTGAAAAACAAGATCCTAAGCAACATAATATTTAAAGGGGTGGATTTTCCCAGTTCTTAACAGAATTCCTGTGCTGGTCTGATAAGTTATGTATTCCCCTGAGTTGAGAAAGTTGAAGGGTGATCTAATTGAGGTGTTTTAAAGGATAAAGAATCTGAGACACTAAGCACGGAGAAGCTATTTCTTATGGCGAAGTCACCGAAAGCAAGAGGGCATTCAGGAAGTGCTATGTTGCAAAGTATAAAATAAACCTGGAATTCTTTCCTCAAAAGACTGGAAGCTCAATCAATTCAGATTTCCAAGACTCAGTCAGTTGAATAAGAATATGAAACCAAGGTGATTAAATTGAATTGAGGTACAGATCAACCACGATCTATCTGAATGGCAGAACAGGTTTGAGGGGCTGAATGTCTACTCATGTTTCTTTATTCCTATGATGTGCTATGGTAGTAGGCAAGGACTTGGATTATCTATTCTGTGAAGTCTAACTGGAACAAATCCACCAAGAGTTAATATACATCTCTACAGGAAATTGCTTCTCACAGTCTCTTAGCAGGTAGTGTAGACTGTTTTGATGTACTTAGCAAATTATTTCAGAGTTCCTATACTCACCTTACCCAAAAGAGGCCAGTGAAGAGAAGTCTGAATAGTCTAAGAGGTTTCTGAGATAATAAGACTGTTTATCCTTTGAAGATCTTCGGAGCAGTTGGATGATCAATCATAGAATCCCTACAGTACAGAAGAAGGCCATTTGGCCCATTCGAGCCTGCACCAACAACAATCCCACCCTATCCCCGTAACCCCACATATTTCCCCTGCTGATCCCCCTGAAACTAGGGTCAATTTAGCATGGCCGATCAACCTAACCCGCCCAGCTTTACCAATGTTAAATTTTAACCCAGTCAATGTGATGATCATTAAAAATTACTGACATCCTCAGACCTCTCTTCCTCCTGCCCCTTGCATGTTAAAGTTTGCATTTTAAATTTTCAGAAAATTCCATATCACCCATTAAAGTAACAATATTGCTTTCTAAAGGTGACTTTTTATCCTGTTAATTGATCATCTTTCGTTTCAAAGTTTTGGTGCAAGCACCTTCCATTTTGAGCCCAGTTAGTTAAACATTATGCAGAATTTCTGTTAAAGCTGTTTGTTGATGTAAGAAATAAGCGTCGGTATCAGTTACAGATGCCTTCTTTTAACTTTTATCTCCCTTCATGAAGTCAGTGATTCTCAACAGTTAACACAGGGCTTTCACTCTAATGCTGTACTCAAATGGTGGTTATTCCTATATGGCGTAACATGGGTACATCACGACTCAGGTGCTGGTTTGCACTTTCAGCAGGAAATCTGGAGATAAGCAGATGTAGGAGGAGCCTTGTCCTTTTTCCATTGCCACCATTGAAATCCTGGAGACTTGTAGCAAATTGCAGCACCCTTATGACTGCCTTGGTTGAAATTAGGTAACTCATCCTAGACCAGAGATTGAATCTGGAATCTTCATAGCTCATATAGGCTATTACCACACCCAGCGGCATGTTGTCTCTTTTATCATGAACTACTTGGAGTGTTCAAATGTTTGTTAAATCAGAGCTGAGTCTTTGGAATAAATGTAGTCTTCATTTTAGAATGACATACATTAGCAACAATTAGAGACACTGAACAGTAGCATTTAAGTTCTAAAGCCCGCTTTCGGAGTGAGTTTTACAGTGACTGACTATTACTGAGCGGCAATCGCCAGTCCCAATGCTGGTGTTCAATCTGCAGTGGTCTAATTTCAACAGATGGTACAATACCGGAAGTTATCTGCAAATTGGTACTATGTTTTTTTGATCTTTGCAATGTAGCCTTACAAAAGAAGGATATTAAATTTTTATTTAACACTTTTCATCACCGTTGAACATCAGAAAGCATTTCATAGCCAATAAAGAACTTTTCATTAGAAGTCTGAACACTTAGAATCATAGAATCCCTACAGTGCAGAAGGAGGCCATTCGGCCCATCAAGCCTGCACTAACTCTACAACAGATCATCTTAAACAGACGCACCCCTGTGCCATATCCCCGTAATCCCACACATTTACCCTGCCAATCCCCCTAACCTACACCATTTAGCGTGGCAATCCACCTAACCTGCACATCTTTGAACACTAAGGGGCAATTAACATGGCCAATCCACCTAACCTACACATGGGAGGAAACCAGAGCACCCAGAGGAAACCCATGCAAAAAGTGCAAACTCCACATAGACAGTCACTCGAGCCTGGAATTGAACACAGGTCCCTGGCGCTGTGAGGTGGCAGTGCTAACCACTGTGCCACCATGCGCTTGTAGGAAAAGTGGTAGCCAATTTGCATAGTGCAATGTGATAATAACCAGGTAATCTGTATTTAATGAGGTTGTATGAGGAATAAATATTGATCAGTGTGCACAATGGAGAACTTCCCCGCTGTTCACAATTCATGTTACGGGATCTTTTTGGGTACACCTAAGAGGGTGGATGGGGCTTCAGTAACAACCCATCTGAAATGCAGATTTTAGAAGATGGTAGTTTATTTGTAGTGGACATCTCACACAAATGAGGAATTAATTATGTGATTATAATTGAGGACAATATGATCTCATGTCAGTTTTAAATTTAGGAGCAGCTACTTTATATGGCTGTATAAAGTGTCAAGGGGTTGGCAAAGATGGCATCCCAGTGGTCACAGCTTCAGAAGGATTTGAAGTGACTGAGATTACAAAGGTAAGATCTTCCTGCCCATATTATTTCCCCCCATTGCCATCCCTCAATACGCAGTCCTTTAAAAATTGAATGTTTCATTGTTTTTAAGGCTTTTTTTTCCCTTTGCAGAAAAGTATTTTAATTTCCTGTCCTGATGGAAATGCAGCCTCAAAATTTCTCATGCCTTACACAACCTTTTCCAGAATACACACGAGAAGTGTAAGTCCATGTTTTCTTGAAGTTGTTTCTGTGTAAACTGAAGGATGTTGCCACTTTTCTCAGGGTAATCACAGTCGCTAGCTTTGAAATTAACTTTACAATTGATCCCTTGTGATTAATTTGGAAAATGCTGCATTTGGAGACATCTATTGAGGATTTTCTGTGATTAGCCTGTGATGGCAATGCTTGTTATAATTAAACATTTGAGGTGAAAACTCTCAGTTCTGGCTTCAGCTCCCACTAACCATGTGTCAGTGCTGGTTGCGAATTTTCTCAAGACTTGGAGCTCTAAGGTGGCAGGAATTATGTAGTGTAAGATTCTTAATGGAACTAATAACATTTCATTAATTGGTGTAACATTTTTAAGAAGTGTTCCAGCAAGAGTACATTTAATTGCAAGCGATATTACTGTGTGTCTTTTAGCTGTTATGTCCTTGCTTCCAGACAGCTTTTTGCCGAAGCCCCTATTGGGAGATGCGTGTCCCATGTTTGCCTCCCTTTTCCTAAATAGTCCTTTTTGCATAGAGCAAGAGGGTTTATTTTGGCTAACAGTGCATTGTTTAAGATCCTTCATCTGCCTCAAGTCTTTGACAAACAATGCCCGGAATTCTCCGGCTGTTCACACCCCGCCGCTGCTGCCGGCGAGAATGGAGAATTTAGTGCTCAGCCGAATCTCCTATCACTGCAGCGGGACCGGAGAATCACAACTTTTACAGATGCACCATGGAAAGCATTCTTTCTGGTTGTATCACAGCTTGGTATGGCTCCTGTCCTGCCCAAGACCGCAAGGAACTACAAAAGGTCGTGAATGTAGCCCAATCCATCACGCAAACCAGTCTTCCATCCATTGACTCTGTCTATACTTCCCACTGCCTCGGCAAAGCAGCCAGCATAAATAAAGACCCCACGCACTCCGGACATTCTCTCTTCTACCTTCTTCTGTCAGGAAAAAGATATAAAAGTCTGAGGTCACATACCAACCGACTCAAGAACAGCTTCTTCCCTGCTGCCATCAGGTTTTTGAATGGACTTACCTTGCATTAAGTTGATCTTTCTCTACACCCTAGCTATGACTGTAACACTACATTCTGCACTCTCTAGTTTCCTTCTCAATGAACGGTATGCTTTGTTTGTATTGCACGCAAGAAACAATACTTTTCATTGTATGATAATACATGTGACAATAATAAATCAAATCAAATCAAAACAGCTGTGGGCGAAGTCGGAGGATCCAGCCCAGGGTTTTCTTTAAAGACCGCAAAGGCTATTTTCATGACACTGTACTCTCAACTATGGGTGCCAGTGAACAAATGTTATTTTTTATCCATCACTGTCTCCTGTTGATTTTAGTTCATTCCCAGTGCCAACATATTAATTGGAGTCTCGCGAGGACTTGACTGTATAATTTGATAGGACCGTTTTGTTTCAAGTCTGAAACCAAACCCGGTGTTACTACCCACAGTGAATGTGATCCAAAAACTCATTTGCAGCTTCTTCACATATGATTCTTTATCAGCTCCAGTTACTTAACCTGTCAGAATAATGAATCATGTTCCAGTTATTGTGCATTATTACTACAGCAGAAATTTCATCTAAATAAGATGTTCATCAGTAAAGGCAGATTTTTAATTCACTTGGGTCCTAAATTCCCTGAAATCCTTTGCCCACACCTCCTGAAGATAGCAACTTATACTGGATTGCCGTTCCATAGCACCAGCAGTCCTTCAGCCTCTTGCCCAAGTAACTACTTTCCACATTTCAGTTTGATTTCTGATATTTGTTGACTGGCAGTTGCTTGTATCAAGTTTGCAGTTAAATCAATGGATTTCAGTTTTCTGGCTTCTATCCATAAATCACTGTTTATCCTGCCATGGAGTCCATCTCCATTCCCCTCTTCATCGTTGCCTCCTGCTCACATTTGCTTTCTATTCATTAAGGCCTATTAGTCCAGATTTGGGAAGGGGGAAGGAATGTTGCCATATCTCCAACTGCTATGAATAAACACTAAGTGAACAGTAATCCAGCCGACCCTCCAGATGCCCCTATTAAATCCCGATTTTCCCCCTGATTGGGATCTCTATTACAGGATTGACTGTAATACATGCCTTTTGTTGTTGCAAATTCCTACAGTTTTGGCCTCAGCTCCCATATTCCATTGCCACTAAATCTTTTGTCAGCCACTATGAGGCATCCCTGAGCTACATCGAGATGGTTGTCCCTTTGACTTCTCTTCCCCTCGTGTGGAAACATCTGACCTCTTCTGATCACCTCATCAAAACACTGTGCTCACGAATAATAAGTCTAAGTAATGGAAGGTTGAAGGTGTTTCCCTGAAGACATTCTGTTTCTGAAAAATATTATCATTCATGACCCCAATTGTCGATAAATTTTAGTGAATTTGGTTTTTTTGGGGGGAAAAAATACATTTTGTTTTAACAGTTTTGAGTTGCGTTTGGGAAACAGATTCTGGAGTTATGTTTTTTTTCAACCTGAAATAAAATTGTATTTTCCAGAGCTACCTCAATGTTACCTTTTTCAATCTTGCCCTCTCTAGATAACCAGCATGGATATTTCTAGTGGTGGAGGGCTCGGAGTATCTTGTAGTACAGATGGAACAATGCGAGTTTGGCAGGCCAACAATGGAGAATTGAGGGTTTGCGTGCCTTTATTTATTTTATACTTGTTAATATTTCCTTCAAAGTTGGTAAACACTTGACCAAGTGGCAAACATTTTATAGCTCAAAGCCTGTCCTTGATCAGCTTCATTCGAAAGATTGTGTGATCTTATCATTCACTTCAAATTACCAATCACTGTTTGATGTTAAGCATCAAACCAAATTGTGCGTTTTGAATAACTTGAGGACGTGAGAATTTTCTACCTAAACTTTTCAGTGGACAATGGCGGGTACCTAGGGGATATTATAAAGTCATAATCACATCATCAGTTTCCAGTAACAACATAAGTGGGGAAACTGCAGATCAACCATTTTATAACTGTTATTGGTGAATCTCAAGGTTAGACTCCTGCTTTGTAATCCTTCTGGTGTACCCATTATAATTTCTTAAAGCTGATCCCACATTGTGCAAGTAATTTAGTTACATGTTTGGTGTAGCTGTTGTGGGCATCAATGCAAATTGGATAGGCAGAATACTTCATCAGTAGTAACATCCATACTAATGGATTCAGTGTTATAATACAATCATTGCCAATTCATCCAAGATCATCAGGAGTGGAACTCAGAACAGTTGAACAGTCGACATGCCAAAGTGTGTGCATATTTGTGTGAATGTGAATTGGAAGCATTCATGTATCTAATCCATTATTGATTTTAATTTTTAGCGAGATCTGGTTGGCCACATATACGATGTGAATTGTTGCCGATTCTTTCCCTCGGGCATTGTGGTTCTAAGTGGTGGAATGGATGCTCAGTTAAAGATATGGTCTGTTGAAGATGGAAATTGTTCTGTAACTTTAAATGGACACAAAGGAGGTACACAGAACTATTAACAGAGTCTGTTTGAGAAAAAAAATTATATTAATAGCAAAGATTCTGAAAGAAATTCCATATTTTTAAAATAAAATTTCTACAAGTTCAGATTTAGATTTTTGAGCAATAAAAATTGTTTATTGAAAACCTATTGAGGTTACATTCAATTTCTGTTGTAGTGGTCTTTGATTTTCCTTTGACCCCCTCCAGAAACTGAATACATCTCACAAAGCCAGTCTGGAACAAATCAGACACTGATTTTTTAAAAGTCCACCCAACTTGGGCTTGTGACTGTGTGGTTGAAAATCATCTTTTGAGGTATTGGGTTATGGCCCCAGTTCAGGCACTCTTAATAAATCCCCCACTGCTAACACCTTACAAGTATAATTGATTCATTCAATCTTTGTTTATTCAAAGGTTGTCGTAAAGCCTTAAACATGAGTGTTACTCCTGCCCAAAAGATATAATCCAATAAAGACTAAACCCAAGAATACTGTAAAAGTCATCATTGCTATTCTGCTGTGACACGTGCAGTCAGTTTTCACGTTTGTCAGAAGGAGCACTTCTCACCATCTCTCTGTCCCAATGAGCAACAACAGTGTACAGTGCAGTCTTCTGTGTTGGGCTAAATGATGCGTATTAACTCTGTGGCCCAGTATTTTATGAAGACAGTTACAAGCCTTTATTATTTATGGCATTGTACTGTCCATTCAGAAATTGTTATGCTGCTTTAAGTCCAAGGTTTTATGGTTCTGCTATTTTATTTTTGACCAGTAAAGCATATGTTTGTTCACTGCAAACATTTTTTAAACCCCTCCCCCAAATTATTCTTTTATTAATGGCAGTGAATAATAATGGAACAAAACGATAGGTGCATTCTGCATGTAATTCCAACTTTAGAATTGGAGGGGACCTCATTTTACTTGCCTTATAAAGTTGTATTTTGCTTTATATTCTCCAAAACAGATGTCATTGCATGTATTAATGTTAAAGGAAGACATTTATTTAAAGTTGGATTTTCTTTTTTAAATTGATTTTTTAAAAAGGTATTCTTGATACGGCAATTATAGAACGTGGACGAAATGTCATCTCGAGCTCCAGGGATGGAACGGCAAGATTGTGGGATTGTGGCATGTCCACTTGCCTTGCAGTTCTAGCAGATTGCGGGAGTCCCATTAATGGCTGTTCACTTGGTGTTGCTGAAAACACAGTGAATTTGGGTTCTCCTGAGCAACCACCGAGTAAGTAAACTGTTGTTGCAAGCTCCCCAACGTATTCCGGTAGATACTTGAAGCGTATGGACCAGGAAGATGTGAGTTTCATTCTTCAGTTTGTGCAGTTACACAACCTCAACAGGGGCAGTGGTAGGATGCTGTAATTCCCCGTGGGATGGGGGAACTGGGTAAAAGTGGAGAATCTCCTACTAATGCTGCTTCAGCTCAGCATCCAAATACTGGTGTTGTCCTGACTTGAACCCAGCTTAATACACAACCTAAATGGGGAGGCGATGGCCAAGTGGTATTATCGCCAAACTATTAATCCAGAAACTCAGCTAATGTTCTGGAGACCTGGGTTCGAATCCCGCCACGGCAGATGGTGGAATTTGAATTCAATAAAAAATATCTGGAATTGAGAAGCTACTGATGACCATGAAACCATTGTCAATTGTCGGAAAAAACCCATCTGGTTCACTAATGTCGTCGAGGGAAGGAAATCTGCTGTCCTTACCTGGTCTGGCCTACATGTGACTCTCAGACCCACAGGAATGTGGTTAACTCTAAACTGCCCTCAGAACAACTAGGATGGGCAATAAATGCTGGCCAGCCAGTGACGCCCATGTCCCATGAATGAACAAAAAAAAAGAAAATAGCATAGTTTCTATCTGTTAACTCAATTTTGAGAACTGGGATGGAAAAGTTTGTAACCACATCTTTTTAAATTTTAGATTAATCAACAAGTGACTTTAGGAAACACACTGCAATCTCCTTTTTAATCCAGCAGTTAAAATCATAATCCATAATATTGTTGATCATTTTTCTCTCTCTCTCTCCCACTTTCTCTGCTTTCCAATGTGTTCCTCACTGACTCCTGCTGGGGTGTATTTGCGAATATTGCAGAAACATTGAGGTCAAGATCGGAAGTATGCTCAGATTGCCCTATTGAGTTTACAATGGTTGTAGATGGAGAACTATTTGTGAAACATTTCTCTTAGTACCTGTTAAGGAAGTTGTAGTCATATTTGGACTAAGATTTATAATTGGCGGCTGTGCCCCTAGCTGTCTGGGCATTATTCCCTGGAATTTCATGTTTATGCCCCTTTGCCTCTCCACCTCCTCTGTTAAGGCCCTCCATAAAACTGTTTTTTGACTAAGCATCTAGTCTTCCCTCATAATATCTTTAGTCCATCATCTAGGAATTTTTGATTTTATTCCTGAAGTATCACTTGGATATCTTTTCTACTTTAACGGTATAAGTGCAAGTTATTGTTGTGATTCATTGCTTCCAAATGTTGCCACTCATCCAGGGTTTTCATAGAAGTTATAACAAATGAGTTGGAAATTTAACCACATATCCTTTATTCTACCTATCAGTGAATTTTCAGTATTTGTTTAAATTGCAAGTACTTTTTGTGCCATGCTCAAATTAGCCATTTGCAATTATTAGTTTTCATTTAATTTTAAATTTTGTAAAATGCAGTTAAGTATACAAAGCCATCAGTGCTGGGGAAACACTTCGGGGTGAGTTTTGTGGTTGCAAGTCAGCCATGATTCCTTATACTTATTGGAGTTTAAAAGGATGAGAAGCAATGTTATTAAAACATAAAAGATTCTAAGGTGGCTTGATAGTGTAGATGCTGAGGGGTTGTTTCATATTATGGGGAATCTAGAAGTAGAGGGCACAGTTAAAGATTAGGGGCCTCTCATTCAAGACAGAGATGAGGAGAAATTTCTTCTATCAGTGTTGTTTGTTCCACTAAGAGGCTGGATCATTGCATATACCCAAGGCTGAGTTAGACGGATTTTTGATTGACAGGGGAGTTGAGGGCTATGGGGGACAGGCAAGAAAGTGCTGTTAAGGCCACAATAAGATCGACCATTATTTAATTAAATGATGGAACAGGCTCAATGGGCCTTATAGCCTCCTCCTGTTCCGATTTCGTATCCTACATATTGCCTCAAGCAAAAATCTTTTATGTCTTTTGATTCAGTTACCAGAGCTGGTATGGAGATGCGCTGAATAGCCTTGTGGTAGTGATTAAACGCTGATGTCTTGGTGCTTGTCTCCTGAGGCAGAAGATCATTTTCAGACTCTGCTATTAGTCTGCCTTCCTTGATAAAAATGTAGGCTCGCAGTTGGGATGGGATGGCGATTTGTTACATCCTTTTTTTTCTGTCTCAGAACTGATCCTAGGTTCTGCAACTTTGAATTTGATTGAAAAATAGACAGGTTTTTTTTACATAAAACAGCCCTAATAAAACAAAGTTAATGTTAGCTGCATCTGCAGCACTGCACTGTTATTTCCAGGGACAAGTCCCTATATAAGAACATAAGAAATAGGAGCAGGAGTAGGCCATCTAGCCCCTCGAGCCTGCCCCGCCATTCGATAAGATCATAGCTGATCTGATAGTGATTTAGTTCCACTTACCCGCCCGCTCCTCATAACCCTTAATTCCCTTATTGATCAGAAATCTATCTACCTGTGACTTAAACATATTTAACGAGGTAGCCTCCACTCCTTTAATGGGCAGAGAATTCCAGAGATTCACTACCCTTTGAGAGAAGAAGTTCCTCCTCAGCTCTGTTCTAAACTGACTCCCCCTTATTTTGAGGCTGTGTCCTCTAGTTCTTGTTTCCGTTCTAAGTGGAAAGAATCTCTCTGCCTCTACCCTTCATTATCTTATATGTCTCTATAAGATCTCCCCTCAGCCTTCAAAACTCCAACGAGTACAGGCCCAATCTACTCAATCTCTCCTCATAAGCTAACCCCCTCATCTCCGATATCAACCTGGTGAACCTTCTCTGTACTCCCTCCAAGGCCAATATATCCTTCCGCAAATAAGGGGACCAAAATTGCACACAGTACTCTAGTTGCGGCCTCACCAGTACCTTGTACAATTGCAGCAAGACCTCCCTGCTTTTATACTCCATCCCCTTCGCGATAAAGGCCAACATTCCATTTGCCTTCTTGATCACCTGCTGCATCTGCAAACTGAGTTTTTGCGATTCATGCACAAGGAACCCCAGGTCCTTCTGCACAGTAGCATGTTGTAACTTTTCACCATTTAAATAATAGTCCATTTTACTATTATTCCTTCCAAAGTGGATAACCTCACACTTGTCAACGTTATACTCCATCTGCCAGATCCTCGCCCACTCACTTAGCCTGAATCTCCTGAATCTTGAGATTCATTCACTTCAACCTTGCTGCTTATCTTCGTGCATTTGGAGTGCCAATAGCGCTGATTGGAGTCTGCATATTGGAGGTGAGAACTCTTGAAGGAACATGAGCACCCGCCACCTATATACAGAGACAGCAATCAGAACTGTTAGCCCTGGAAGCACATAAATAGAGAGCCGGGTTGTTCAGTGCATTAAAAAAAAAACTTTGAGTTGCAGAATGTAATCCCCAAACACTAATAAACATCCTGAAATCCAATGTAATAAAAATGAACTTAATTTATTCTGTCACCTTGAAGCAGTGGCCCTGATCGTAGGCCTTTATTCAGGGCTGTTTTGCTGTTGTATGAGTTTTTGATTTGTTAAGCTTTTTTTATGCAGCTGTGTCAGCTTTTTAAAAAGTCATGAGCTTTACTGAGATTTGTAGGCTGGCACGTATGCAGTTCCACAGCAGAATGGTGAAAAGTCTCATGATGCATCTTTCACACACAAGCACAGGATCTGTCAACAGCAATTCAAAAAGCTAATACCCAGGTCCAAGTGAAATTTGCAACCCAAATCTTCGGCTCTAGATAGAAGGGCAAGTCTATTTTGGGGACATTTTTGGCAGACATTTCCTACACGGTGGTGCTTCATGTATTTTCTGGAAGCATGAGAGCTGGTTTCATTGAAATTATAAAAAAGGATTCTGAAGGGGATTGACAGGGGAGACACAGAGGTTGATTTCCCCAGTCTGGGGAGTCTAGAATACAGGAGCCTCAGGGTTAGGGATCAATGAGATGAGGAGAAATTTCTTCACTTAAAGAATTGCCAATCTTTGGAATTTTCTGCCCCAGAGGGTTGTGGATGACTCCACTGTTGAGTGTATTTAAGACTGAGATTGATAGATTTTTGGTATATCAAAGAATCAATGGATATGAGGAACTGGCAGGAAAGGAGTTGAGGCCAAACATCAACCATGATCGAATTGAATAGCTGAGCACAATTTAGCGGCTGAATGGTCTAGTCCTATTTCTTATGTTCTTACACTGTGTTATGTATTTTATTTCTTGCTCTATATACCATTGTGAAGAAGGAAAATGGCAGGTGAAAACTGCAGTGTATGATGTGGCCAATGTCGTGGTTCATGCTGAATAGTAAACGATGGTTTTCAAACAAAATGTTGAGGACTTCAAACTTTTATGTAGATCTATACAATTGACCTAATTCATGTTAGAAATATTATTCCTTTCATATTATTAATCAATTTAAAAACAAACTGTACTTACCAGGTGAACGTGAAGTAGGGACTGAGGGAAAAATGTTACTTTTAGCCCGGGAAGACAGAAAGCTGCAAAGCGTTGGACTGCTCAGTAGGCAACCAGTAAGTGCTTTTTATTGTTTAGAAGCTTGTGTGGTAGATCATGTTATAAGTTAACCTGTCAACATTGATGCAGATTGTGCATACAGTAATAAAATAGAAAAAAAGTTGAATGTATAATACAGATTTTGAGACCTCCGGCGATACCAAAGTACCTTACAGCCCACTGAGTATTCTTGAGGCGTAGTTACAATTGTAGCAAAGGAAACAATGGCATCAATTTGCGCACAGCAAGATCCCAAAATGAGGTAACGACGGGCTTGGTTGACATTGCTCGAGAGATAAATATTTGATTAGTCAGAATGTTTTCAGTTTTTAATTATGTATGAGACAGTTTACTTATCTAATTCAAGGACTTTCATATTTATTTCCAAATCAAGCACCCAATTAGGGTAAAACCAAGAACCCCATAAACCTTACAAGAATGAGATAAAATTTTTATAATTAAGTGTATGTGGGTAATTGAGTATGTACGCCTGGATCCTCATTATTAGCAGGATGACTGGAAGTAGTGGGATACTGAAGCTGTTCCTGAAATAACCTGATTGAGACTTTATAAACAGAGACAAAGAGTACAGGAGTAAGTAAGGTGTGCTACATCCTCATAAATCACTGGTTAGGTCAGAGCTGGAGCAGTATGATCAATTTTCACACCACACTTTTGGAAAAATGTCAAAGCTTTGGAGCAGTGCAGCGTTTATTTACGGGAATGGTATGAGGATGCAAAACCCGTGAGGAGTTATGTGAAGAGATTGGAAAAGCTGAGATTGTTCTCCTTGGAGCAGAGAAGATTAAGAGGAGGAATTTACAGAGGTATTCAAAATCGTAAAGTATTTTGATAGAGCAAATAAGCAGAGACGATTTCCCATGACAGAAGGGTCAGTAGCCGAAGGATATAGATTTAAGGCAGTTGGCAAAAGAATCAGAATTAAGCTGAAGAAAACCTTTTTTAATCCAGCGAGTTACGCAGTGTCTGAGATGATGGTGGAAATTGGATAACTATTTAAAGGGTTGTAAGGAAATAGGTTTATTTATTAATATCACAAGTAGGCTTACATTAACACTGCAATGAAGTTACTGTGAAAATCCCCACTTAGTGTACCTGAACAGGCACCAGAGGGAGAATTTAGCATGGCCAATGCACCTAACGAGCACATCTTTCGGACTGTGGGAGGAAACCAGAGCACCCGGAGGAAACCCATGCAAACATGGGGAGAACATGCAGACTCTGCACAGACAGTGTCCCAAGCCAGGAATTGAACCCGGGTCCCTGGCGCTGTGAGGCAGCAGTGCTAACCACTGTGCCACCATGCCGCCCATTAGGGCAGACATATGGGACTAATTGGATAGCCTTTCAAAGAGCTGGCTCTGAGCAGAAGCCAATGTAAATATGGTATGGTTTACATAAACTACATTATGAAAGCAACACAAATTCCAGTGAGGGATATGGAACAAAAAAAGTTTGTAATTGTAATTCCTAACATATACCTACTTAATTACCATCTAGATAGAAAGGGTCTGTGCACGAAAAAGGCATCCTTTCTCTATTTTGTACAGTTGAAACTGTTCTTATATATTTAACTATCGATTTACAGTAGAAAATATCTTGTTTTAATTTAAGTCTTAATGCAAATTTTAATATTTGCATCATTACCACTGACACCACAATGTACATGTTCAGATGAGAGTGTCTGGAGCCAATTAGTGTTATTGTTTAATATGGTTTAACCTGGTGGATTGTGTCATGAATTTTTGCAGAAGGATTGTTGTTTCCTAAGGGAAATTAAATTTGCTAGGTAACTTGAGCTGTAAAGCTCTGCTTGTCTTGAAGCTTGTCTTGTCCTTATGGGTCAGAAGAGCTTAAAAACTGACATTCTTTTTGCAAAAGGGAAGAGGAGCTATATAACAGAAGATGCCAGGTGTTTTGTGAGGTTGAAATGAGCTTTGCTGCGGGCAAACTGGAGTGCAATCATAGTATCTCCTCTCCCGACATCTTTTTAAATCTTGAAGTGTCATCAAATACCTCAAAGCCTTAATATTTTCTACATTAGAGAATGCAGACAAGTCTGACATGTTTTTCTGCGTTGTGAATTTTCAGATATTTATGTTTGAGGGATCCGATGCTTTCAACTGCTGTACATTCCTTTCAAGTACATATATCCTTGCAGGATCACAGGATGGTAACATTTATCAGCTGGATGTTCGAAACACAAAGTAAGTATAGAACATAGAACATTACAACGCAGTACAGGCCCTTCGGCCCTCAATGTTGCGCCGACCTGTGAAACCAATCTAAAGCCCATCTAACCTACACTATTCCAATCTCATCCATATGTTTATCCAATGACCATTTAAATGCCCTTAATGTTGGCGAGTCCACGACTGCTGCAGGCAGGGCATTCCACGCCCTTACTACTCTCTGAGTAAAGAACCTACCTCTGACATCTGTCCTATATCTATCACCCCTTAATTTAAAGCTATGTCCCCTCGTGCTAGCTATCACCATCCGAGGAAAAAGGCCCTCACTGTCCACCCTATCTAATCCTCTGATCATCTTGCATGCCTCTATTAAGTCACCACTTAACCTTCTTCTCTCTAACGAAAACAGCCTCAAGTCCCTCAGCCTTTCCTCATAAGACCTTCCCACCATACCAGGCAACCTCCTGGTAAATCTCCTCTGCACCCTTTCCAATGCTTCCACATCCTTCCTATAATGCGGCGACCAGAACTGTACGCAATACTCCAAGTGCGGCTGCACCAGAGTTTTGTACAGCTGCAACATGATCTCATGGCTCCGAAACTCAATCCCTCTACCAATAAAAGCTAACACACCATACGCCTTCTTAACAACCCTATCAACCTGGGTGCCAGCCCATGAACAATTGCTCTTGGCATCTTTCTGTGGGAGTTTGGATCGATCAAAGGCCATGATGCTTCATGCTGCATTGGAAAGCCCAATGTAAGCATTTCCCATGGAATTCCAATAACTTTCAATATTTACCTGTGCGTGCATTACCTGTGATACCACCAAGTGGCATTACGATGGCAATACCATTGTAGCATTCCAGTACAGCACCAAAACAAAGTTTCCTTGCAGCAATTCATCTCAGCAACTAACCTATGATGGGCGTGCAATCTCGCTGAGATAGAGTGCTGTCTCCTTAGGCTCGATCCAGAGGGTTAAGGCTTTGTGCAGGGAGTTTCCACACAGACTGGGTAGTTCAACTGTCACACCACTGGACGGTTAATTTCTGGGTCATCATTTCCAGCCTCACATTGGGTCAGTATTTTAGTCAGAATACTTGTTTTTATGGTTTTGTTCTACCGAAAAATGTCCTCAGTGGGCGGGATTCTCCAGTCTCATCCATGCTGGGACCCATTGGGAGCAAGAACGGAAAATTTGGCATTCTGGCCAAAACTCCACTAACTTCTCGCAGCACCGGAAATTCCCAGCCACGAACGAGATATTGGCCAAAATATGCTCTGTGACAGTACATTAAATCAATTTGGTGATTAGCCTGGATTTTCCCCTTTTTTGTGTGGCACCACTTACCACTTTTAAAAAAATTCTTCAGAAGTGCATCATTGATTAATGGTGGGATATGGCATTCCACAAGGATCTGTGCTGGAACTATTGTTCACTCTTTGCATCAATGATTTGGACATGGGAATCGGAAGCACGATTCCAACATTTGCAGATGACACCAAGTTATGGGGGTGTAGTTAATACAGAAGAGAACTGCTAATAAAAATGTGAAACTCCACCACCACAGGGAGTAGTTGAGGCAATTAGCATTGTAGCGCCAAGGGGAAGCCAGATTAGCACAAGCAGAGAAAGGACTAGAAGGATTGGTAGTTGATGTTAGATGAAGGGTGGGAGGAGACTTTGTGTGGTGTATAAAGATGTTGGGCTTGATTCTCTATTGTAAATACTTCATAATTCTTTATAATTAGTGTAAAATTGCACTACATTTTATGGAGAAAAAGCATTGTTATCCTCTATAAATTGGTTAATTTTTGTTTACTTAAAACTGAGAACAAATATTCTTAAATTTGAATCTTTATCCAGAATAAATCAGATCATAGGATCCCCATAGTGCAAAAAGAGGCAATTCGGCTCATTGAGCCTGTGCCAACAACAATCCCACCCAGGCCCTATCCCCGTAACCCCAGGTATTTACCCTGCTAATCTCCCTGACACTAAGGGGCAATTTAGCATTGCTAATCAACCTAACCCGTACATCTTTGGACTGTGGGAAGAAACCAGAGCACTTGGAGGAAACCCACACAGATGGAGGAAGAATGTGCAGACTTCACATAGACAGTCACTCAAGGCCAGAATTGAATTTGGGTCTCTGGTGCTGTGAGGCAGCAGTGCTAACCACTGCGGAATTGGGGAAAACTTCTTTGGGAAAGAATAAATTTCAAATTAAGATTTGTTCATGTTTTCTGTCACTAACCTTAGCTGTTCTGTAATGCATTGGCAAATGTCTTGTAATTGTTCAGATCATCTCAATATGGTGCCTGTATTTTAATTATTTCTGGGTCTTTTTATTGTAAATTACAGTACTTGAGCAGCGAATCAATTGACAGGCTTTGTGGAGAGATGTCCCACTAGAACAAATCACTTGTAATATATTTTAACATAATTATTTGCAATTCGATAACAACCTGCATTTATAGAGCATCCTTATCACATAAAAATATTCCTAAATAGAAGTATAGAGAAAGGATACTCAACCAGAAAGGAGAGGTATGTGAGATTTTTAAAGCGATCCAGATAGGAAGTTCCAAAGAGTAACACTGAAGTCACTGAATGCTCTGCTAATTGTGGTTGAATCAAGGGAGGGATAGTACATGGATGCTGGAAGCATTTGGAAGGAGTGAGGGTGACCATGGGTTTGTGCAATAAATCAGCTGATGCCGCGCTAGAGGACACTGACTAATCCAGATCTTGATGTGTGACAGTAATTAGACTTTTCATGAATCGAGAGAGATGGTGGAGAGGTTGTGTATCTTCAGCGTACCCATGAAAGCTGACTCTGTGCCTGCAGATGTGCTGCTGCAGGACAACATATAGATGAAGAAGAAGAGAGTGCAGAGGATAGATTCTTGGGTAACTGTGAAAGCAGCAAAGCAATTGCTGGAGTTGTGCTCAGATTGGTGTGAATGAAATCATACACTCCAATTGTGCTGGACCACAGAAACTTTGAAGGAGGATAGAGTGGTCAACTGTATAAGACACTGCAAAGAGAAGTGTCGCGGACGAGACATGACGTCATCAGCTGGATTATTTTGTAAAGTCTTTTTTCCTGTGCTGGTAAAAATGAAAAATTACTGAGCTAACAAGTGGTTCAGCCAATCACCTGGTGCCTTGCAGCAGTTTCAAGGTAACACTGGCCATGGGAACGAGGAGTCTGTCCAGCTAACTCTGAACAAAGGGAAACCTTCAAGTCGGAATCTCCCATAATGGTGCTAATGGCCAAAGCATTAGCAGCCCTAACAATGGTTTCAACAAAGTGTCAATGAAGTTAACCCGACACCCATATCTCTAAAAACAAAAGGATCTCAACTCCAATTAAACACCAAGGTTCCAGCCTTGGGAATATACATCCTGTGTCCAACATTGAGGAGGTAAGTCACGTGACGTTCCCCAAACTGCACTGTGGTCTTGTCTGTTGGAACTGAACTCCAGCAGTTCCTGTTTGACGCTCAAAGTGAACAGAACTCCAGACAATAGCCTGTGCTATCTACCACCAAGCTGGCGGCAGCAGACAGACCTTAGACCCTCATCAAACCTGCCAACTGCTCAAACCTCAGAACTTGTGCTTGCAGACTAACTCATTCTACACACCTTCTCCTGTTGTGCAAACCTCACTCTGGAAGGACAGGAACATTCTACAATCAGCCAACCTCCTCATGAAGGAACATTCCAGTTGACTTTTATTCTGGCCTCTGGACACATGAAAACCGATATGTGTATTTGTTTCTGTTGTTGTGCCCAGAACCTCCTTTTTCCTTATTCCACCCCCCTCAAGGGGTGGACTTTGTGAAACCACTCTTGTGTCTGTGTGTAAGAAAAATCAGGGCAGGTTAATTTGATGTGCCCCCCCCCCCCCTCAACACTGGTCCATGACCGAAGGAATAAAGCTCCAGATCACAGTTGTAGAAGAGGTCATTCATGTCCTTGGTTAGGATGATTATGGTGCTGTGTGAAAGTATGAAGTCCTGTGGAGTTCAGTGGAGGAGTATGGTGGCGGGAGGAAGGTCTTGGAGAGGAAAAGGAGGCTGCATGTTGGGCAGATGGTGAGTGAGATTTTTTATGGAAGGTAATTCTACCAATTTTTATGGGGAGAGGAACAGTTTGTGGGGTAAATAAACCATTAACTAATGTGAGGGTCAGAAGGAGAGTTGCGTAGTGAAGAACTGAATTTCATAACTTTACATGAAATAGAAAATCCTGCTTACTGGAGAGGAGCTAATGTGCCACAATCTCCTGCGAGTATGGTGAATGGTAGGAATAAACTCAATTTATTTTGTTTTTGCAGAACTCCTGTGCAGCTTATCCATCGATCAGGTGCACCAGTGCTTTCCTTGTTGCCTTGTAGAGAAGGCTTTATGGCTAGTCATGGTAAGATAGCATTCATTTCTCTTTTACATGTTCTTTACACACAATTCTGGAAAAAAATGTTTTATCTTAACAAACGTGCTCATGTTAGAAACATATTAGTCTAATTTAGGAAAATATTAAAAAGTTGGAAATACACAGCAAGTCGATTAGCCTCTGAAAAGATTTTTTAAAAAAGATTAATGCTTTTAGAAGCTTCCCCCATAACCAAAATGGAATATAATAATTTGAACACGCTGCATTCACATTATCCCTCCACTTTCAGTGGTGTATTCCTCTTCGCTGTCTCCATTCCTTCCACTACTGCCCTCCTCCCAAATGAAGCACTTGGTTTCTCCAGGCAGTTTAGAACTGAAGGTAGCTGAGTGCAAATTACCTCTCTGCAAATGATCATAGACACCCCAGAGTGAGAAGAGATTCCAATCATTTGCTGTTCAAACTTTCTCCATGTTTTTTTCTCCTGACTGGCCTTTCGAATTCTGCCCTTTGCAAACTTGAGGTCATGCAAAACTGCTGCCCGGGTCCTTATTCGCACCAAGTGCCCAGTCACTCATCACTTGTGTGCTTGCTGATCTACATTGGTTCCTGGTCAAACAGTGCCTTGAATTTAAAATTCCTATTCTGGTTTTCATATTCCCCACCCCTCCCATCTCTGTCCTGTGATACACAGGAGACAGAGTTAGAGTTTGAAACTGCTTGCTTCGGCACACAGTAAGAAGTCTAACAACACCAGGTTAAAGTCCAACAGGTTTATTTGGTAGCAAATGCCACTAACTTTCGGAGCGTGCTGTTCCTTCGTCAAGTGGAGTGGGAGATGTGCTCACAAACAGGGCATACAGAGACACAAACTCAGTTGACAGAATAATGATTGCCAAGTTCTGCACACATGAGGATGGCCTCAACTGGGATCTTGGGTTCATGTCACACTACCTGTAACCCCCACAACTTGCCTGGACTTGCAAAATCTCACGAGCTGTCCTGTCTGGAGACAATACACATCTCTTTAACCTGTGCTTAATGCTCTCTCCACTCACATTCTCTGTACCTTTAAGACTTGATTTGCTGTATTAGCATTGATTAGCATTCCAATCATTATTCTGTAAATTGAGTTTGTGTCTCTGTATGCCCTGTTTGTGAGCACATCTCCCACTCCACCTCACGTAGGAGCAGCACACTCCGAAAGCTAGTGGCATTTACTACCAAATAAACCTGTTGGACTTTAACCTAGACTTCTTACTGTGTTTACCCCAGTCCAACGCCGGCATCCCCACTTCATGCTTCAGCACTCGCAGACCTGATACTTTGGATCACTGGCTCAGCTGAAAACTGACCAAATTCATCCCAAGAAGGAAAGCATGTTGACCATAAATAGCCAAGAGACCTTTTAGCTGGGTGCCATATATTCAACTGCCTGGGAAAACATAAGAAGACTATGGAAACAAAAATTAAACAAGCAGTAACCCAGAGGCATGTTTCTGATCACATTGACTCCGGGTGGTAAGTGGATGTTGTGGGAGAACAGGTATAGGCATGTATATCATCTTGTTGACACTCAGCGACCAGGCTGACTGCTTAAGTGAATTGCTGGAACACATTTAGCATTGATGGACCCGTGTCTCCAACAAAAATTAAAATCTTTAGAAGAGGCGAGGAGAAAACTAAAGAGGAAAGACAAATTCTCATCAGAACTGGGAGTTTAACCTTAAATATACGATAATATTCTTGTTTATTGGAGTATGGTCAAATCAGCTGAAACTACAGCAGATGTAACCTGCAGCCAAATATTGGAATCTATCTCATTTTGTAACTTTCTTATTGCTTCAGGCGATGGAAGTTGTTACATAATTCAACAGGATCAAGATTATGTCATTGAATTTACAGGGCCTGACTGTGACCCCATTTACAAGGTAAGCAAAACGATGATGGCTCATATTTCTGTCAGCTATGTTTGGTCGCATCAAGCATGAACATAATAAAAAATTAATTTCCCTGAGCTAGATTTTTCAACCTCTGACTATGAATGTTTGGAAAATCAAATCCACACATTATGAATAATGCTTTAAATATATCATTTTATATCCAGTGTTGAGTATGTAGCAAGGATGTTTTTAATTAAGGGTATTTAGATGGGGAAGTTCAGTGCAGAAGGAGATTGTTCAGCCCATTGAGTCTGCATCGACAACAATCCCACCTCCATAACCCCACGTATTTACCCTGCTAATCTCCCTGACACTGAGGGGCAATTTTAGCATGGCCAATTCACCTAACCGCACATCCTTCGAGTGTGGGAGGAAACCGGAGCACCGGGAGGAAACCCACGCAGACACAGGGAGAACGTGCAAACTCCACACAGTCACCCAAGCCGGGAATCGAACCCGAGTCCCTGGTGCTATGAGGCAGCAGTGTTCCACTGTGCCACCGTGCTGTTTATTGAGACTTGGGATGATTGGACATGACTATGTGCCTTTTAGGTTTTGCTATATGCATTTGTTTTTAATTCTGAAGAATTGGATGCCAAGATCAATATTTTGAGTTAAAATTTGTCAACTAAATGCTGTAATAGAATTATAGTTGGGAAAGCTAATGATGTTGTAAAATATTTATGTTAACATAGCTGCTGCATACCCTGCAAAACTGTTTTTGCTCCTGAAATGAGTTCCCACAAGAATTAACAGGAGTAACAGTTGTTCTTCACCTTAGGGATGCCTCTGTGCTACAATATCTTTTTGCCATCTCCTCTCATTTTTGATATAGAACATAGAACATTACAGCGCAGTACAGGCCCTTCGGCCCTCGATGTTGCGCCGATCAGTGGAACCAATCGAAAGCCCCTCTAATCTACACTATTCCAATATCATCCATATGTTTATCCAATAACCATTTGAATGCATTTAATGTTGACAAGTCCACTACTGCTGCAGGCAGGGCATTCCACGCCCTTACTACTCTCTGAGTGAAGAACCTACCTCTAACATCTGTCCTATATCTCTCACCCCTCAATTTAAAGCTATGTCCCCTCGTGCTAGCCATCACCATCCGAGGAAAAAGGCTCTCACTATCCACCCTATCTAATCCTCTTGTATGCCTCTATTAAGTCACCTCTTAACCTTCTTCTCTCTAACGAAAACAACCTCAAGCCCCTCAGCCTTTCCTCATACGATTTTCCCACCATACCAGGCAACATGCTGGTAAATCTCCTCTGCACCCTTTCCAACACTTCCACATCTTTCCTATAATGCGGCGACCAGAACTGTACGCAATACTCCAAATGCGGCCGCACCAGAGTTTTGTACAGTTACAGCATGACCTCCTGGCTCCGAAACTCAATCCCTCTACCAATAAAAGCCAACACACCATACGCCTTCTTAACAACCCTATCAACCTGGGTGCCAACTTTCAGGGATCTATGCACATGGACACCCAGATCCCTCTGTTCATCCACACTACCAAGTATCTTACCATTAGCCCAGTACTCTGTATTCCTGTTACTCCTTCCAAAGTGAATCACCTCACACTTTTCTGCATTAAACTCCATTTGCCACTTCTCAGCCCAGCTCTGCAGCTTATCTATGTCCCTCTGTAACCTGCCACTTCCCTTCGCACTGTCTACAACTCCACCGACTTTAGTGTCATCCGCAAATTTACTAATCCATCCTTCCACACCCTCATCCAGGTCATTAATAAAAATGACAAACAGCAGTGGCCCCAAAACAGATCCTTGCGGTACACCACTAGCAACTGAACTCCAGGATGAATATTTCCCATCAACCACCACCCTCTGTTTTCTTACAGCTAGCCAATTCCTGATCCAAACCACTAAATCACCCTCAATCCCATGTGTCCGTATTTTCTGCAAAAGCTTACCATGGGGAACCTTATCAAACGCTTTGCTGAAATCCATATACACCACATCAACCGCTTTACTCTCATCCACCTCTTTGGTCACCTTCTCAAAGAACTCAATAAGGTTTGTGAGGCACGACCTACCCTTCATAAAACCGTGCTGACTATCCCTAATCAAATTATTCCTTTCTAGGTGATTATAAATCCTATCTCTTATAATCCTTTCCAATACTTTGCCCTTTCCAATACTTACCTTTCTACATGTATTGCATTTCAGGTAGTTTTGTGGGAGAAGTTTGCCTACACATGTTCCAGAGATGGCATTGTGAGGAAGTACCAACTGCTGAGTTTCTGAACACTGCATCGTTCACAAGGAGGGCGCTTCAGATGAAGAACTGCAACCTCACATTAACCTTTCAGTTGCCATCGTTATAACTTCCAAACAACAAAGAACATCTTTGGTGGCAAATAATTCAGAGCCTTGGGACTGCAGGCCATTGTGTCAGTCTCTGAGGATTGTTGTGTCACTTGAATTAGACTCGTCAATATGTACAAAGGGATGAATTCCACCAAAAAAAGTAAATGAAGTTGTGCTTTTGTAAAAATTACAGTAAATGTTAATTATGTTTTTTTTTTATAAGCAGGATGATAAAAATCACAAAATACTCAGCAGGTCAGACAGCATCTGTGGAGAGCAGTTTCTCTGACCTGCTGAATATTTCCAGCATGTTCTGTTTTTAATTTCAGATTTTCAGCATCTACAATAGTCTGCTTTTTGATGGTAAAAATCATAATATGTTCTCTATTCTTTTAAATTGTGTGTGAAAACGTAGAGTTTAGTCCAAGGAATTGAACTGTCGTTACCAAGAAAATAAATGCAATTCTACTGGTCTCTTTTGGCTTTTAAAAAAAAATATATACACTTATTGCCATATTGTGAATTTAAGAGGACTAGGAATAGATGTTGCTTTAATATATTTCTCAGTCTTTTTATCTTTCACTTGTAATTATGTTTTGTGTATCATTCATCGTTTGCTGATCGCCAAGAAATTCCCAAGTCTCCTTATCGTAGCTGGGAATTTCATATGAAATATGGTTTTCTTGATGGGCAGCTGTGAGGCCATGCCTTGGATGTGCAATGCAGGCAACAGAAGCTTTTGTTGCACCATAGAGTATTTAGATTTGCACAAAGACTAAATATCTTACAACACAGGCTGCACAATATGTACCAAATAACTACCTACCACAAGTAATAATTGTATTGAACCTTTTGAGAATCACCTTTCCACTAAGTATGACTCTAAATAAATCTGTACACGTATATATCTCAATGTGTTGAATTTTGAAGGAACATAAAGAAATATGGAACACCATTTTTATGCCCTGCACCGAACATTAGTTATTACGCAAGGAAATTGAGATTTGGTGAATGAGGTTTGCAGTCTGACCACAAGCTGACATTATTTAGCAATTGTTGCTTACGTAGTGGACTAAAAATGTTTATCATGTAATATACTTTTTTGACTGTTTTGATGACCTTGATTATTTGTCCCTTCAATCTGTCAATTTTTTTTCACGTGTTGAAATTATTCTTCCTGCTCCCCCTCCCCATCTCCTCTTCCCCCCCCCCCCCCCCCCCCCCCAGAGGGAAGATGTCAAGAATTCATTACTATATTGCTTTGTTGTCACCAATGAATTTCAGTCTAATTTGATTACAAATAAAAAGACTATGAAAATTTGTTCCAGACCTTCGTCAGTCTTGTGGACAGTATCCTTTTGTTAACTGGATAATTTCAATGGTTGACTATCAAATTCAAATGCTTTTACACTGTAACAGTTGAGGCCCATCTATAATGTGTATATTACATTGATCTCATGCTACATTGCGTTACTTTTACTCCAACATCAAATTCTGTCTGGCGTATCTAATACTTGGCAAAGAAAGTGTAAAAATATTTGTACATCTCAATTGCCCTTGCAAACAAAAATATATTTATCAAAATGCTCCTTGACAATTTAAAATCAAATTTCTAACCTCGCTGAAGATCCGTAACTTTGAGCACGGCACCTCCGATAGGCAGGGGCCACCTGTATCCCAAATGAGTTAACATTATTTTAATGGGGCCTCTGATTCAGCATTGTCCTGGTGGTGATTTAGAGGAAAACATGTACATCTGTTAGTTAGTGGGCACAGAAATGAACCATTCGCTCAACGATAGAAAAAACCTAAGCAAGAGGAGAAAATTTGGTTGAGGAAGAGAAAAAGGAAGATCAAGAGTACTCATTACAATGTGAACCAATTCTAAACGCTACTTGTGCTTGCATCAAAAATGCAATTTCCATATATTGACCTTTGTCTCCAGTGAACTGAAAACTTAATTTTATGTACATAGTGAATGGGATGTGGTATGCCTCTGGACTAACAAAATGTCCTTTTGCCATCAGGTTATACTGAAAACGGCATATTTGCTGTAGTCTGTTCCAAAAGGTAGATTATGTATTTCAGGCCAGATTAATATGATAAAATATATACATGACTTAAATGGCAATATAATACTTATTGTAAAACCAAACCAAAGAAGTGTTACAAGCACAGTAATTGTAACCTCATTTTGACATCGTTCTGTGCCATAGTTGCTTAGATATGAGTTTGAACATGTAAACAAAATAATTCAAGGCCTTTATCATAAAAAGATGCTATACCTATCAGTGATGCCAATTTTGAGGCACTGATTTGTCTATCAGAGTGTCTCCTAATAGGACTGCCAGAACAGATAATGGTTCCCTTTGTGTCAAATTTGCATGCATTGTTTGAAGAATCAAATCAATATTGTCCTGATGTATACCAGTTTGAAACTGATACTAAATATTTATGTCGCTTCCCTCGTACCTGGAATGGATGGGTTGTCTTATGAGGAAAGATTGGACAGGTTATGCCTGTATCCAATAGAACTCAGAAGAGTAAGATGCTTCACTGAAGCATTAAACATTCTGAGAGATGAAAACCAACTGCTTCTATTGGTGAGCTGCCTTCCCTCAGTACCTATCTCCAACTGCAATCAAATTAACTAAACTAAAACTTAAAAGCTTCTCTACCTTACAAGACCCCAGTTGCTAAGCTACCACTGCTGGTTTATTTGTTCTTCATGCTGTTGCCCTAAGCACAAAAGAATCACAGTTGGAATTGAAACCAACCCCCACACATTCAAATGTCTTTGTCCAGCATGAATCTAACCACCTTTATTTTCCTAACACTTGTATGGAGCATAAACACTGACATAGACTTGCTGAGCTAAATGGCCTATTTCTGTGTAGTAAGTACTTGGTAATACAAAGTGCCATACCTGAGCTTCCTCCTTGGCCCCACTTTATCTGATGCTATTAATGTGTATCCTACTCCTTTCTCCCTTGTAACTTCTCCTTAAATGTGTTCAGGCCATTTGCCTTCAACTACTTGTGGTAGTAACTCTAACCACTATCTGAATTCCCCACTAGTTTTATTAAAGCTGTGGCTCCTAGATTTGGTCACCCCACAAATGAAAACATCTCCATGTTTATCCTGTCAAATTCTTTTGTGCTCTTAAAAGAGCTCTATCAATTCATTCCTCAACCTTCTCTTTTCTAAAGATCTTGCCTGATTGTTAAATCCTTTCAATTCTGGTGTCATCCCTGTAGATATTTTTGTACTTTCAGTAAGGTTTCCATATCCTTTTTCATATTTGGAGACCAGAATGGTGCACAATACTCCAAATGTGGTCTAACTAAGCTTCTATACATATTCATATAACCTTTTAATGATCCGAGTTGGTGTTATAACTGGATGAGAAGATCTCAGAATGGAAACCTGGCTCAAAAGACCATAACTACAGTTTTAGGAAATGTGGAGGAACAGAGTCACAGGACCACTAATTTGTTTTAACAAAAAAAAGATTAAATGTGAAAAGTTGGATTATGATCCTTTACTTCCCCTTTTTCTTCACAAATATACATAGCTATTAAGGTTAACACAGGTTACAAAGTATATCTTAAGCTACAATGGTCTCAGTAACACAAAGTCCCTTTAATTACAATCTATGGTAAAACACTCACTCCGCTCTGTACCCAAGTGAATGGGGATTTTTCCTCAAAATTTCCCAGATGATTCTTATACTGTGAGCTACCTTGTCTCATTGAACTCCAGTTTCCACATGAATGATCTTAAATTCTGCTTTAAAGAAGACACAGTCTCAAGTCTTCTTTTAAACAGTGCTTTCTCTCAATTGTTGTCCATTAAGGATTTGCTTAAGGTTTTGCACCTTTCCCCGTCAGGATTTCTTTGCTTTCACAATTGCTTTAACGATCGATTCCCAGACTGTATTAAAATGGCATCAAATTTTTGATTTACCTCTGAAGTTTATTGTCCCATTTTAAATCTGGTTGCTGCAGCTGTCCCATTCGCTCGCAGCACTGCTTTTCCCTGAATGATATCTTGATCTCTGTTCTCTTAATTTTGGTCTTCCTAACACATTATTTCTGTCCCAATTCCCTTGTTATCTGGATTTTTTTCTGGTTCTTTAGGAAGTCTGCCTCCCTGCTGTCCCCTTGTTCTGTCCAACATGTCTTCTCCTGGCAAAGTTGAGAGATGTTCACTCTCGGGTGTCCTATCTCCATCTGCAAACAAATACAGCTAAAACTAAATTCAAAAAGCCTTTTTACCTTAAAATGGCCCCCAGTTGCTAAGCAACAGCCACATGCTTCTGCTGGCTCTTATTTATTCTTCATGCTATAACCTTCTCTAAACACATTAGATTCCGTTTAGAATGGAACAATCTCATTAGTGACAGACAGCATGGTTTTGTAAGAGGGAGGTCGTGCCTTACAAATTTGGTGGAGTTTTTTGAGGAAGTGACAAAAACGGTTGATGAAGGAAGGGCCGTGGATGTCGTCTGTATGGATTTCAGTAAGGCATTTGACAAAGTCCCACACGGCAGGTTGGTTAAGAAGGTTAAGGCTCATGGGATACAAGGAGAAGTGGCTAGATGGGTGGAGAACTGGCTTGGCCATAGGAGACAGAGGGTAGTGGTCGAAGGGTCTTTTTCCGGCTGGAGGTCTGTGACCAGTGGTGTTCCGCAGGGCTCTGTACTGGGACCTCTGCTATTTGTGATATATATAAATGATTTGGAAGAAGGTGTAACTGGTGTAATCAGCAAGTTTGCGGATGACACGAAGATGGCTGGACTTGCGGATAGCGAAGAGCATTGTCGGGCAATACAGCAGGATATAGATAGGCTGGAAAATTGGACGGAGAGGTGGCAGATGGAGTTTAATCCGGATAAATGCGAAGTGATGCATTTTGGAAGAAATAATGTAGGGAGGAGTTATACAATAAATGGTAGAGTCATCAGGAGTATAGAAACACAGAGGGACCTAGGTGTGCAAGTCCACAAATCCTTGAAGGTGGCAACACAGGTGGAGAAGGTGGTGAAGAAGGCATATGGTATGCTTGCCTTTATAGGACGGGGTATAGAGTATAAAAGCTGGAGTCTGATGATGCAGCTGTATAGAACGCTGGTTAGGCCACATTTGGAGTACTGCGTCCAGTTCTGGTCGCCGCACTACCAGAAGGACGTGGAGGCGTTAGAGAGAGTGCAGAGAAGGTTTAACCAGGATGTTGCCTGGTATGGAGGATCTTAGCTATGAGGAGAGATTGGATAAACTGGGGTTGTTCTCCCTGGAAAGACGGAGAATGAGGGGAGATCTAATAGAGGTGTACAAGATTATGAAGGGGATAGATAGGGTGAACAGTGGGAAGCTTTTTCCCAGATCAGAAGTGACGTTCACGAGGGGTCACGGGCTCAAGGTGAGAGGGGCGAAGTATAACTTCGATATTAGAGGGATGTTTTTTACACAGAGGGTGGTGGGGGCCTGGAATGCGCTGCCAAGTAGGGTGGTGGAGGAAGGCACGCTGACATCGTTTAAGACTTACCTGGATAGTCACATGAGCAGCCTGGGAATGGAGGGATACAAACGATTGGTGTAGTTGGACCAAGGAGCGGCACAGGCTTGGAGGGCCGAAGGGCCTGTTTCCTGTGCTGTACTGTTCTTTGTTCTTTGTTCAATAGAAGCACAGTTGGAACTGCCAAACCCTACACATACAAACACATTTGTCCAACAGGAACCTAACTAGAGGTTTACCCTTCCTTACACACAAACATTTAATTCAACCCAACCCACTTAAAACTATACCTTATTTCTAAGGTTTACCAATACAAATATAAATCCCTTAAACAATCTTTGTTCTCCTAACACTTTGTTTTTCAATTCTGTCCCTCTAGAAATGAACTCTCTTACTTTGCTTTTTTATGGCCTTATTAATGTGTCATGACTCTACAATTTGTGTATTGTACTCTTAAATCCCATTGCTCATCTGCCCCATTTGACTCCAATTTAAAGGAGAATGCAGCTGTATTCCTCATACCAAAATGCACCACCTTACACTTATCTACATTGAAATGAATTTGTTAATTGAGACTTCAAAGAAGATATGACAAAGATTCATCATAAGGATATAAAAAAATAGGAGTACATCATATTGCCCTCAAGCCTGCTCTACCATTCAATAGGATCATGGCAGGTCTTTGATCTCAAACTCTGCTTTTCCATCCATTCCTCATATTCCTTGATTTCCCAAGGGATCTTACCCTTAAATATACTCAAGGATGGAACATCCACAAGCCTCTGGGGTAGGCAATTCTAAAGATTCATAACCTTCAGAGTGAAGAAATGTTGCCTCATCTTGGTCCTAAATGATCATCCCTTATGCTGAGACTATTCTAGATTCCGCATTCAGGGGAACTAATTTTTTGTCTAACTTGCACGTTTCAATTAGACCACCTCTCATTCTACTAAATTCCAGAGGGTACAGATCGATTTACTTTGTCTCTTATCTTCGTACAACACTCTCATCCTGGAAACCAAGCTAACAAACTTTCGCTGTACTGCCTCCAATGCCAGTATAACTTCTCTGAAATAAGGAGACAAAATCTATGCACACAGTATTCCAGATAAGGTCTCACTAAAACCTGATACAATTGCAACAAGACCTCCTTATTCTTGCACTCCAATCTCATTGTAATAAGAGCCAAGATGCTATTTGCCTTCCAAATTGCTTGTTGCACTCACCTGCCAACTTTGTGCTTCTTGTCCAAGTATACCCAAATCTATCTGAACATCAGTATTTAGAACTTTCACAGCTGCCAATCTACTATCAAACTGATTAACCTCATACTTCCTCACATTATAATCCATCTGCTACCTTGTTGCCCACTCACTTAACCTGTCTATATCTCTTTGCAGTCTCTGCGTCCTCCTTACAACCAACATTCCCCTCTAGGTTTGTATTGTCAGCAATCCTGCATACATTGCTCTTGACCTCTTTATCTAAGTCAATGATATGGATTGTAAATAGCAAAGATCTCAGTGCTGATCTCTGAGCAATCCACTAGTTACAGCCAGCCAACATGAAAATGCCCTGTTTATCCCTACATTCTGCTCCCTGTTCATTAACCAATCATCCATCCATGCGAGTATATTGCCCCCAAAACTATGAACTCTTATGTTGTGCATTAAAATTTTGTAAGGCATCTTTTCCAATGTTTTTCAGAAATCCAAGTATACAATATCTATTGAATCCCCTTTAGCTAGTCTATTAGTTACATCCTCACAAAACATTTAGCAAATCTTCCCTTTCTTCAAACCATGTCGACTCTGCCTGATTATTCCATGATTTTCATGACTGTTTTATTAACACATTCCGACTCTCCCCACTGCCCCCCCCCCCCCCCCTTCCAAGGACTGATTTTGCTTAACTGGCCATGTTTTCTTTATTCCTCCTTTCTTGAATGGTATGAAGCTATATAAATACAAAAGAATATTTAAGAAACTGGACACGTCTTTTAATTAGAAAAATGGGCAATGTGATAGATTTAAAAAATAATAATTATGGAGAATGAGACGGGGTAAATAGTAGAAGACCAACAGTGGAAGGATATAAGTCGTGGACCATGCATACAAGCTATGAAAGAAGGTAGACATTGTTTACAACACACTCTGCCTTAAATATTGTAATGTTCTAAACATCTTACCATTCAGCATCTGGGGAGAAATGTTTCATTAGTTACTGCATGGTAATTACAGAACCTTTCCCGGTACAAAATCTTTCTAATTAAAATAAAACTAAATGTTCCTTAAATCTTGATGACCATTTGTTGTGTGTCAATTTTTTATTTTTTAAAATAAACAGTTTAAAACATTCAGGCTTGTTGAATCAGCTCAATTTTACACACCCACTGTATATTTTTAAAGAAGCAACTCACTCTTTAATTTGAAGGTGGGAGAGTTCTACTTTTAACTTGTTAAAAATATAGCAGCTGACCAGATCTGCAACCACAAGAACATATGTCAAGACATTTGCTCATATATATTCAATGCAAGTTCTTGGAAATGACAATATACGTACAGATACTGTGTCTATGCAAGAGAAAGACTGTTGCACCAGAAAATGGTCATTCTGCGTTGTTGGAAATCCATCAGTGCAGATGATTTGCAAAGGTGCCTGGCTGATACTGTCAGATGACTTCCAAACCAGCCTTGACAAGGATGCACTATTTGTTATATTTAGACAAAAGCAAAATGGTGAAAATGCTGGAAATTTGGGCAAAAGAGAATGGGATGCTGGAATACTCAGCAAGTCAGGCAGTACCTGTGGAGAGAGAAACAGAGTTAATGTGACAAAGTGTGAAGAAAGGTTATTGGCCTGAAACGATAACACTGTTTCTCCCTCCACAGATGCTGCCTGACCTATTTGAGTATTTCCAGCATTCACTATTGGTATATTTATGAACTGGGAAGTTTCTCCTTATTTCCCTAGATCTCCTCCAGTGTTTAGCTGAGTAATGTTCTAAAATATGTCTTTGTAATGGCATTCCTAACATAGAGCGTGACATCATGGAGCACTGAACAGAATTGGATTGAGCAGGAGCGAAAGGGCAAGTTAATGAAAGCACAATCAAAGAGCTTTAAAGAGGCTTTGGATGCAATAAGCTGGGAGGGGAGCGGAAGCTTCAGTGTCGGGGGAAATAGTGGATGAAGCAGACAAGGGAGTCCCAGGTTCTAGCCCAGGTCTTTGCTGAACCAGCTATAGAACAAAGAACAAAGAAAAGTGCAGCATAGGAATGGGCCCTCCAAGCCCGTGCCAATCACTAAACTAAAAGAAAAACCTTACTCGGTCTGTATCCCTCTATTCCCTCCCTATTCATGTACCCATCCAGATGCCTCTTAAATGTGGCTAATATGCCTGCTTCCACCACCTCCTCTAGCAGCGCGTTCCAGGTACCCACCACTCTCTGCGTGAAAAACATCCCCCGCACATCTTCCTTAAACTTTCCCCATCTCACCTTGAATCTGTGCACCCTTGTAATTGACACTTCCACCCTGGGAAAAAGCCTTTGACTATCCATCCTGTCTATGTCTCTCATAATTTTGTAGACCTCTATCAGGTCTCCCCTCAGCCTCCGTCTTTCCAGTGAAAACAATCCTGTTTATCCAACCTCTCCTCATAGTCAACACCCTCGAGACCAGGCAACATTCTGGTGAATCTTCTTTGCACCGTCTCCAAAGTTTCCACGTCCTTCTGATAGTGTGGTGATCAGAACTGCGTGCAATGCTCCAAGTGTGGCCCAACCAAAGTTTTATGAATGAAGTTGTTGTATTTAATTCCTACCCACAAATCTAGAATGGAAGGGCACATCATGTCCCAACAAGGCCTTAGTCCAGTGCTGTCCTCCTTTCCCTGTTTTCAAAGGCCCATACTGAGAAATGGCTATGGGAGCAGCAATCACAGCCTAGTAGCTCTGAATTTGCTGATAGGCTCATTCTTGAGTTTATGAGTCCCAGGCAAAACCTCAGCTGGGACACATTTTCCAGTTGCGGCACCTTCATTATGGCTCCTAGCTTCTTCGGCGCTTTATGCAACCCTTCACCATCGATAACATGACCAAAGTACTCGACTGAGTCCTTAAAAAACTCACACTTGTCTTTCTTAATCTGCAGTCTCTTAAACGTCTCTTTTAAGTTCCACAAATGTTCCTCACCTGTGGAACTGTCACCAGGATGTCACCCAAGCATCATTGGACTCCTGGAAGACCACTCAAAATCTGATCCATAGCTCTTTGAAAAATAGCCAGAGCCGACGTGATCCCGGAAGGCAGTCGTTTATAACGGAATAACCCCTTTTGGGGTAAATGGTGACCGGGGGTCTTTGGCCACCTCCACCTGCAAATACACTTGTGAGAGATCCATTTTAGTAAACGTCTAACAACCAGCAAAGCCACTAAACAAGTCTTCCATAAGGGATAACGGATATCGATCCGCACATAAGTCAGGGTTCACAGTGACTTTCAAATCCCCATATTATGTCGCTGAGCTGTCGGTCTTCATAACAGGAACAATGGGCATGGCCCACTCATTCATGGCTACTGGTTTCAATTGCCCATACTTACTAATCTCTCGGGTTCGGCCTCCATCTTGGGTCTAATTGCATGTGACACTAAAAGTGTCCTCATGCTCTTCGGGCATGTATCTGGTTTCAGTCATAGACTCACTTTAACTCTTTTCATCTCTCCAAGGGTTCCATTAAACACCTTATATTTTTCCAAAATGTCGTTCAGACTCGAATGAGATTCCGTTAGTCGATTTATCACTTCCCACTTTAATTTCAATTGTTTCAGCCAAGATCATCCAAACAACGCGGGATAATCACCCTTCACGACATACAAAGGCAATTACGCACACTGGTCCCTCAGTTGCACCTTGGCCGAGACATGGCCCTTCAGAGGAATCAACTGCTCCATATATGTCCTCAGGATTATGTTTGCAGGCTTCAGGGGAAGATAATTCAACTTTGTCTTGTAAATTGACTCTGGAATCAAAGACACTGCCACCCCCGCGTCCACCTCCATCTTCACCAGTTTCCCTTCGACTTTGGGCATCACCCAGAACCTGTCTGCTACCTCCCTGTCAGCCGTTCCATGGAGACCGTTATCTCCAACACCTTCTTAAACTCCAGCCGCGGTCCTGCCAAAAGTCTCCACTGAATTGCTTCCTGTTGGAGGTCACATACAAGCCTGTCCCGTAGGGCATCCTGCAAGAAAACCCCAAAGTCACAGTGCTCCATCAGGCTCTTCAGGGAAGCCACAGATTTAGGAATAGTCTCACCCTCCGTCTGGTCCCGCTTGTAAAACCTGAAACGTTCCATAATCAGCAGCGGTTTCAGCACAAAGTGCCCCTCCAGTACCATACACAACTCTGGAAAAGATTTCTCCATTGATTTCTCTGGTGCAGAAGGCGTCTCAAGATGCCAAAAGTTTTACTTTCCATTGTGCGCAAAGAGACCAGGACAACAAGGTCATCTGCCACCCTATTTGCAGTGACAAAAATAATAAACCGTTCGATGTAGGCCGTCCAGGACTCAGCTTCTTCATCGAAGGTCCCTACTGAACCAAATTTTCCCGCCATTTCTCTTTGCCAGCAACAGGGGTTTTTCCACCCCTAACTAGGCCCAAAGTTTTTCCTGCGCTGGCTCCTGCTCTCGCTTCTCCCAAGCATTTGGTTTGCAATCATCTGATGACCGAGTCTTCCTCCGATTGCCTGCAGCTCAATGCCAGCGACAGTCATGGAGACCAACTTGCAACTGTTGACGGCTCCCGAGTCTGTCCACTCGCTGTTTCCCACGATGCCCTCTTACCCCTGTGGTCCTACCCATCCTCCGAGGGTTTCCTTCTTACTGTGAACTGTGAATCTTCAGATGTCTGTGTTGAAGATCCCTATCCTTCACTTTATGAGCAGTAGAACACTCCAACCTTCGTCGCCAGTATTAAATCTCTTAGTACTGAGGTGTCTTCACAAGAACTACTCCACAGACAGGCATCGGGAACCCAAATCTTTATTCAGTCTACTTGTTCCACACTCCAAACATTGACTACCCACTCAGGGCGGTTCCCAATCAGCTCACCCTGCACACAGATCACATGACCTGTTCCCTTAAAGGGGCTATACCCCAACATACATCATAATAGATGATGGTAAAGGTAGCGAAGGCGGATCAACAATGTGAATCAGAAGGAAAAGAAACCAAAACATCCATACCCTGGAAGATGATGATTAGTTTAAGAACACAAGAAGTATAGGAACCATACAACTGCATAGAATCATAGAATCCCTGCAGCACAGAAGGAGGCCATTTGGCCCATTGAGTCTGTACCGACCACAATCCCACCCAGGCCCTATTCCTGTAACCCTTATTTACCCTGCTAATCTCCCTGACACTAAGGGTCAATTTAGCATGGCCAATCCACCTAACCCGCACAGCTTTGGACATGAAATGGATGCAACAGTTCCCCGGAGAAAATAAATTCACACAACCATTCAGGTCGGGAAGAGGGAGCTCATAACCTTAAATCTGAAGTTGAAGATCTTCCCTGAAATTTTGAAAGAAAATGGTTGCCCAAGGAAACCTGTCCTGAAGCTGAGCAACATTATGCTAACGGCATACGAACGAACTGAGATGTGACAGCTAGGAACAACCCAAAGCAGCAGGACACACAAAGGAAAAAATGTTAACTCTATGTTGTACGTCATTGAAATAGGTCCTGCTATCCTGAAGTTGTGCAGTTGCGAAGAGCTGCAGTTTATCTCAGCAAACCATGAGGTGAAGAAGGCAGCACTGAGGGTTGACGGTTACAAAAGCGATTTCCAGAATAACAGAGCCAATAGAATGGGTAAAGTCCATCGTTACGATGCAAAGCTGAATGAGCTGTGATCAGGCATTAACGTTTTCAAGGCTAATATTGAAAGACACAAAAAGCGCTTGATATAAAAGGAAAGAAAGCTCATTTGGGAAAGTTTAGGCATTTAGTGAAGAAGATTTCTAGAAACTTACAACACTCCATGATGAAAAATTAGAGTTAGAGAATAACGTCAGTGACTTGAAAAGACTGAAGATTAAGCAGAACATATTGCAGGACATATTGGGACAAGCATGTGGAAGAGAAATGCAAACTGTACAGTTAGCAGAAAAAGTACCCAAAAGGGAGATCCTGACCCTCTGGTCAAAACTTCCAAAGCACATGCTTTGAATAGAAGAACTTGAAAAAGAAAATACTATTGAGTTCAGACAGCAAGTTAATGAACTGCAAATGCAGCTTAATACTATATCACAGCCGGAAAATTATTTATTGACGACCAGTAACAAACTGCGAGGGATGCTGGAGAGTTTAAAATAGGAAATATGCAAGAAACTAGCAGAGTTTGCACAGCAGGACACCGAAAATTTTATGGAAGACAGACATATAGAGTGGCTGGATGAGAAACATGAGCTGGAGAATCACAATGCAGAGCTTGAGGAGAAATATTGCCCTGCCAAAGACCAACTGCAGCCTGCTACTTTAGCTCAGGAGAAGAGGTACATTTTACCACCAGGCAAAATTGTGAATAATCTCCTTTGATGAAAAAAAACAAGCTCTAGAAGTGTCTGATGGTGTTTAGTCTTTATAAAAATCGATTGTTAATCTTCACTTTAGAAAAAGATTAATGATTGGAACCGTTATATTGACATAGAAGCATTGTAGAAAGAGGAGTGTTAAATTGTTAGATCATTCGTAGAGTTAGGAACTAATTGTTATGCAAAGTGTTACGTTTACGACTGCACTGCAGTCAGGTGCCAAGCAACAAAACATCAGCCTGCCAGTCACATGGAGAATTCTAAGAAATACACTCAAAATGCCAGCATTTTGAATCTAAAAAGGGTGATTATTTTACACTTTTGGGAACCTGCAGAGAATATACCCATATTGTCACTGTCATAGTTGAGGGGAATTAATTCATTTTTGCATTTGTCTAACTGATAGTAGGTAAGGAAATTGGCAGGATCTAGTCTGTGAACACATCTCTCAGGCCAAACAAGCTAACTTCCAGTTAACCCTGACAAGTGCAATAGAAGGTCCAAATATTTCAATGCTAAAATTGAACCAGAAATTTAATTTAAACTCTAGCTAAACCAAAAATTGTAAGGCGTTGTTTTTGTCAGAACCGTAGAAAGATTACAGTGCAGAAAGGGGCCATTCAGCCCATCGTGTCTGCACCAGCCAAAAAAGAGAAAAAGAAACTAGCCCCTCATTTTAATCACATTTTCCAGCACCTGCTCCTTGGCTTTGCCGGTTACAGCCTGTTTCAGATGCCGATCCGGGTACCTTTTAAATGAGTTGAGCGTTTCAGCCTTAACCACCAACTTGGGCAGTGAATTCCAGATGCCCGCCATTCTCTGAGTGAAAATGTTTTTCCTCATTACCCCTCTCATACTTCTACCAATCACCTTAAATATATGCACTCTCGTAACTGACCCCTCAGCTAGGCAAAACAAGTCTTTCCTGTCTACCCTGTCTAGGCCCCTCATAATTTAGTACGCCTCAATTAGGTCTCCGCTTAACCTCCTCTGTTCTAAGGAAAACAACTCTAGCCTATCCAACCTCTCCTCATAGCTACAATTTTCAAGTCCCGGCAACATTCTTGTAAATCTTCTCTGCACTCTCTCTAGAGCAATTTTGTCCTTCCGGTAATATGGTGACCAGAACTTTACACAAAACTCCAGTTACTGTCTATGTTGTGAACCTTGCTGATGTTCAGTGCGAGGGCCTCCCAAATCCCAGAAGGGAAACTTGGAACACAAGCTCTTAATTATTTATTTTTGTAATTTGGAAATTTTGTAATGTGAGAAAAGAGGTGAAACTCGGTAAGGAAAAGGAGTTAGACTTGTAAATATTCAAATGACAAAGCATTTATTAAATTTTAAAACACACAGCAAGAAAGGCAACAGTACAAAACAACATCACTGCAATAATGGTTATCCGGACAATATGCTTAAATTACTGGGGAGCTCAGTTAGCTGGACAGCTGGTTTGTGATGCAGAGCAATGCCAACAGCGCAAGTTCAATTTCCGTACCAGCTGAGGTTATTCATGAAAGTCCGCCTTCTCAACTTTACCCAATCACTAAGGTGTGGTGGTCCTCAGGTTAAAATCATCATCACCCTTTGAGGGGAAGAACGGCTTATGGTCATCTGGGACTATGGTGACTTTATTTTTTACTTAAATTAGCCCCCCAATCCAAATCTATCTACTTTTCTAAACTCTGAGAATACATCTACCGCAAAACAACATTAAGTTTTAATACTGAGCCAAATTCAGCAGAGAATTACTACACAGGATCCATAGCTTTCTTTTAGGAACTTTTCTTTTAGTTTAGAGTATAAATTGTTGGGTCTCACACAGACAGGGTTCTTCGGCTTTTTTTTGCACCATTACTTGATTCTTTGCAACTGGGCATGGCTATGATCTAGGTCCCTAGACTGTAAGAATCATAGAATCCCTGCAGTGCAGAAGGAGGCCATTCGGCCCATTGAGTCTGCACCAATCACAATCCCACCCAGGCCTTATTCCCATAACCCCACATATTGACCTGGCTAATCCCCCTGACATTAGGAGCAACCTAGCATGGCCAATCCCCCTAACCCACACGTCTTTGGAGTGTGGGAGGAACCCCACGCAGACTCGGGGAGAATGTGCAAACTCCACACAGACAGTGACCCGAGACCAGAATTGAACCTGGATCTCTGGCGCTGTGAAGAAGCAGTGCTAACCGCTATGCCACCGTGCCACCCGTGCTAGTCTCCACTTTTCTTCACAAAGTGTTTCACCCTCCAATTAGACTAATTTGCATCTCTCAAGTTCTCAGTGCAGCTAAATCCCTATCAGTTTATTTTTTATCCAATTCTTTACATTTTATTTCATTCCAATTTCCTAACACCTAACTAGAGTTTTATACAGTTCCATCATTACATACCTCACCCAAAAAAGGAAAGAATATTATAACCTTTCTTGACCACCTTGTCCCCACCTGTCGTGCCACCTTCAGGGACCTGTGGATATGCACTCCAATGTCTAATTACCTCACACATTTCCAGTTGAACTCCATTTGCAACTTCTCTGCCAGTTCAACCAAACCATTTATATAATTCTGGAGTTGACAGCTATCCTCTTCACTATCAACTCCACAACCAATTTTTGTATCATCTGCAAATTTCCTAATCATGCCCCCCCAGATAATAGCAAAATTATTAACATATACCACAAACAGCAAGGTCCCAACACTGAGCCTCATGGAACACCACTGGAAACTCTTCCATTAGCAAAAAACATCAATTGACCATTACCTTTTGTCCCGTTACTGAGCCAATTTAGGATGCAACCTGCCACCTTCCCCTGCACCCCATCAGATTTCACTTTTCTGACCAGTGTGCCATTTAGGATCTTGTCAAATGCCTTACTGAAATCCTTATAGGCAATATCCACTGCACTAACCTCATCAATCCTCCTTGTTATTTCCTCAAATAATTCTATTGAGTTAGTGAGACAAGATCTTCCTCTAACAAAACCATACTGATTATCCCTGATCAATCCATACCTTTCTATGTGACAATTTATTCTGTCTCTCAGAAATGTTTCCGATACTTTGTCCAGTCAGTTGACTGGCCTGTAGTTTTCTGGCTTATCCTTCATACCCTTTTTAAGGGCAGACCTCCAATCCTCTGGGACCTCGCCTATATCTAGTGAGGATTGGAAAATGATCCTCAGAGTATCCACCATATTCCTTCCTGGCTTTCTTCAACAGCCTGGGGTACAATCCATCTGGCCCCGGTGATTTATCCACCTTCAAGGATGCCAGTCTCTCCAGTACTTCCTCTCTCATACGGCTTATTGAACTTAATATTTCACACTCCTCCTCTTTAACTACATTACCTGAATCATCCCTCTCCTTAGTGAAGACAGAGACAAAGCACCCATTGAGGACGCTGCCCACATCTTCTGAATCAACCTACAAAGTACCGTGTACATATCTGATAGGCTGTACCTTTTCCTTAGTTATTCTCTTGCTCTTAATGTATTAGTAAAATATTTTAGGATTTTCTTTGATTTTACTTGCTGGTATTTTGTCATATCTTCTCTTTGCTTTCCTAATTTCCATTTTTACTTCAATCCTTGACCTTCTACACTCCTCTAGCTTTCTACAGTATTAAGTCTTTTGTGACTGCCATAAGTTTACTTTTTCTGCTCTATCTTGACCTTTATGCTTCTGGATAACCAGGGGGCTCTAGATTTAGCAGTACCATCCTTTTTTGTGGCAACATATCTACACTGTGCCCATAGAATTTCCCCTGTGAATGCCTCCCACTGCTTCGTTGTAAGAAATAGGAATGCACCAACAATCAAAAGTATTTGGTAAGCATTGTTGTTTTCTTTTCTCTTCAACAAGAGATAATCTAACCATCTTCTCTTGATATTCAATGGCATTACTATTGTCGAATCCTCCACTTTCAACATCCTAGAGATTACCATTGACCAGAAACTGAACTGGACCAGGCATATGAATACTGTGGCGACCAGAGCAGGTCACTCTCCAAAGCCTGTCCACCATCCACAAGGCACAGCTCAGGCATGAGATGGAATAATCTTCACTTGCCTAGATGAGTGCAGCTTCAACAACACTCAAGAAGTTCAACATCATCCAGGACAATACAGACCTCTTGTGGGTAGGCACCCCAAGCACAACCTTAAAACATTCACTCCCTTAACCACTGACGCACATTGGCAGCAGTGTATACCACATATAAGATCCATTGCAACAACTCAGCAAGGTTCCTTTGACAGCAGTTTAGTTTTTTTAGTTTATTTATTATTGTCACAAGTAGACTTACATTAACACTGCAATTAAGTTACTGTGAAAAGCCCCAAATCGCCACACTCCAGTGCCTGTTTGGGCACACTGAAGGAGAATTTAGCATGGCCAATCTACCTAACCAGTGCATCTTTCAGACTGTGGGAGGAAACCGGAACACCCGGAGGAAACCCACACAGACCCGGGGAGAACGTGCAGACTCCACACAGACAGTGACCCAAGTCGGGAATCAAACCCAGTGAGAATTCCCACTCACCTGAAGAAGGGGCTTAAGGCTCCGAAAGCTTGTGTGGCTTTTGCTACCAAATAAACCTGTTGGACTTTAACCTGGTGTTGTTAAACTTCTTACTGTACCTAAGAACATAAGAACATAAGAAATAGGAGCAGGGGTAGGCCATCTAGCCTCTCGAGCCTGCCCTGCCATTCAATAAGATCATGGCTGATCTGAAGTGGATCAGTTCCACTTACCCGCCTGATCCCTATAACCCCTAATTCCTTTACCGATCAGGAATCCATCTATCCGTGATTTAAACATATTCAACGAGGTAGCCTCCACCACTTCAGTGGGCAGAGAATTCCAGAGATTCACCACCCTCTGAGAGAAGAAGTTCCTCCTCAACTCTGTCCTAAACTGACCCCCCTTTATTTTGAAGCTGTGCCCTCTAGTTCTAGCTTCCTTTCTAAGTGGAAAGAATCTCACCACCTCTACCCTATCCAGCCCCTTCATTATCTTATAGGTCTCTATAAGATCCCCCCTCAGCCTTCTAAATTCCAACGAGTACAAACCCAATCTGCCCAGTCTCTCCTCATAATCAACACCCCTCATCTCTGGTATCAACCTGGTGAACCTTCTCTGCACTCCCTCCAAGGCCAATATATCCTTCCGCAAATAAGAGGACCAATACTGCACACAGTATTCCAGCTGCAGCCTCACCAATGCCCTGTACAGATGCAGCAAGACATCTCTGCTTTTATATTCTATCCCCCTTGCGATATAGGCCAACATCCCATTTGCCTTCTTGATCACCTGTTGCACCTGCAGACTGGGTTTTTGCGTACCTATAACCACATGAACTGCAGTGGGTCAAGAAGGCATCCCATCAACCGACATTTAAGAGATGGAAAATAAATGCTGGCAACACTCACATTCCCTGAAAGAATAAATGAAAATTAAGATGAGATTTTAACATGATCAAAAATAATAAAGCATACTGAGATTTTCTTTTTTTTGCAAAGCGTGTTTGAAAAAGAAACTCAAAATATATGAAGTAATTTCAAAACCACAGAGAGCTGTTGGCTTTGTTTTTGAAAAGGGGTAAACTCTGAGCAGAACGCAACCATCATCCACAGGAACTACAATTCCCAGAAGGCCGTGCGCCGGTAACCATGGCGACCGATGAAACCGCCGCCGCCATTTTGTGGCCGGGCGGTTGCCACAGCAACGGAGGTCCGGCGTGGGGAAGAGAGGCAGTGGTGGGGAGAGAGGACAGCAAGCAAGCATCCTTCAAATTTAATATAGTGAGGAAACCTCAGTGCTGAAGATGGGTCAGGATTATTACACTCTCCTGGGCATCATCAGGAACGCAACGGACGCGGATGTTAAGAAAGCGTGAGTGATCCTTCCTCACCAAGCACCAAGGGCGCAGGGAGTGAGTGGGTCAACATGTCACCCCTCAAAGCTGCTCCTCCATTCACTAAAATCAGGCTGGTCAGCCTGCTCACTTCCAAATCTAATCTAGAGATTTGCCAAGCACTTTGCATCCCAAACTTCCTTTCAACTTTTGGTTTTCCTTTATTGATTTGATTTATTATTGTCACATGTTTTGGGTTACAGTGAAACAGTATTGTTTCTTGTGCACTATACAGACAAAACATGCCATTCATAGAGTACATAGGGGAGAAGGAAAGGAGAGGGTGCAGAATTTTTTTTTATTCATTCGTAGGACATGGGCGTCGCTGGCTGGCCAGCATTTATTATAAGGAGTCTAACAACACCAGGTTAAAGTCCAACAGGTTTATTTGGTAGCAAACGCCACTAGCTTTCGGAGCACTGCTCCTTCAAGCAGGAGCAGGTGAAGGAGCAGCGCTCCGAAAGCTAGTGGCATTTGCTACCAAATAAACCTGTTGGACTTTAACCCGATGTTGTTAGACTCCTTACTGTGTTTACCCCAGTCCAACGCCGGCATCTCCACATCATCAGCATTTATTGCCCATCCCAAATTGCCCAAAGGCAGTTGAGAGCCAACCACATTGGGGCAGATGTAGGGCAGACTGGGTAAGGCAGATTTCCTTCCCTAAAGGACATTAGTGAACCAGATGGGGTTTTCCGACAATTGGCAAAGGAATCATGGTCATCGGTAGATTCTTAATTCCAGATATTTTTAATTGATTTCAAATTCCACCATCTGCCGTGGCGGGATTCAAACCCAGGTCCCCAGAACATTAGCTGAGTTTATGGATTAATAGCTAGGATAATCCCACTCGGCCATCACCTCTCCATATAGGTGATAATATAGTGTTACAGTTACCGATAGGGTGAGATGATGGATGGATAGATGGATTCCTGATCGGTAAGGGAATTAGGGGTTATGGGGATCAGGCGGGTAAGTGGAACTGATCCACTTCAGATCAGCCATGATCTTATTGAATGGCGGGGCAGGCTCGAGGGGCTAGATGGCCTACTCCTGTTCCTATTTCTTATGTTCTTATGTTCTTATGAATTTTTTTTTAAAAAGAAAAGTTTTATTTATTAGTGTCACAAGTAGGCATATGTTAACACTGCAATGAAGTCACTGTGAAAATCCTGTAGTCACCATACTCCTTGCTTGCCTGTTTGGGTACATTGAGGGAGAATTTAGCATGGCTAATACATCTAACCAGCACACCTTTCGGACTGTGGGAGGAAACCGGAGCACCATGACAATGACCCAAGCCAGGAATCGAATACGGGTCCCTGGCGCTGCGAGGTGGAAGTGCTAACCACTGTGCCACCCAAACTTTAAACTTTAACTTTAAACTTTAAGTTTTGGTCTTCCTGGATTGAATTTAATTGAGTCGAATTGATTTATTATTATCGTATGTATTGGGATATAGTGAAAAGTATTGTTTCTTGCACACTATAGAGACAAAACATGCTGTTCATAGAGTACATAGCGGAGAAGGAAAGGAGAGGGTGCAGAATATAGTGTTACAGTCATAGATAGGGTGAAGAGAAAGATCAGCTTAATATATGGAGGTTCATTCAAAAGTCTGATGGCAGCAGGGAAAAAGCTGTTCTTGAGTCGGTTGGTATTGTTTTTAGACTTTCAGAGTAAAAATTAAAATTCTGTTCCCTTTCAATATTGAAATATTTGGATCTCCTGTTGCATTTGGTCTGTGTTAAATGGAAATTCAGTTGTTGCTTTGCCACATATCCTTTAATACCCTTGAACATCAAAAATCTAACAATCTCAGATTTACATTTTACAAATGATCTTGCATCAATTGCCCATCATGGAACAGAGTTCCAAACTTCTTTTCTTTCTTTAACACTCTTTTTGTTAGAAGTATTTCTTAATTTCACTCCTGAAAGTTCAGCCTCTAACTTTTAGACTATGCCCCCAGTCCTAGACTCTCCAGCCAGCAGAAATGGGTTCTCTCTATGCAATCTGTTCCACTTGCTGGGGTGAATTTTACTGTCCCTTCCGCCATGGGAATCGGAGCGGGCAAGGGGCGGACCATGGAAAGGTCCATTGACCTTGGGTGGGATTTTCCAGTTTTGGGGCGAGGGTGGCTGGAAAATCCTGCCTGCTCTGTTGAAACTTGGATCAGATGTAGTTGGAAAGGTTGAGAAAATGGTTAAAATGAAATATGGGATCCTAGATTTTATAAATAAAGGAATAAAGTATGAATGCAAGAAAATTATGATGAACCTTTACTAAACACTGGTTTTGATTTTGACTTGATTTGATTTATTATTGTCACATGTATTAACATACAATGTAAAGTATTGTTTCTTGCGCGCTATACAAACAAAACATACCGTTCATAGAGAAGGAAACGAGAGAGTGCAGAATGTGGTGTGACAGTCATAGTTAGGGTATAGAGAAAGATCCATTTTACTAATTTGTTTCATCCTCAACTGGTGTTTTGTGCCCAATTCTGGACAGCACACTTCAGGAAGAATGCGAAGACCTTAGCGAGGATTCAGAAAAGATTTGTGAAAATGTTTCCAGGGATGAGAGAATAATTATGTGGGTAGCTTAGAGAAACTGGGGCTGTTCTCCATGGAGAAGAGAAGCTTGACAGGAGACTCTGATCGCAACCTTCAATGCTTGAACAATCAGACTAATTGTATGAAAGTCAGAACATAAGCATGCCTTTGGCTTCTTCATTATGGTGACCATTATTGATCATCGTTATCTGCATAAAGTCTTCTGCTATTCTCATGATAAGATGCGTAGGTTAGCTGGATTGGAATGTACTGCCTGAAAGTGTGATGGAGGCAGATCTAGTCATGACTTTCAAAAGGGAGCATTCTGGCCAAGTTTGCCGATGATACAAAGATAGGTGGAGGGGCAGGTAGTATTGAGGAGGTGGGGAGGCTGCAGAAAGATTTAGACAGTTTAGGAGAGTGGTCCAAGAAGTGGCTGATGAAATTCAACGTGGGCAAGTGCGAGGTCGTACACTTTGGAAAAAAGAATAGAGGCATGGACTATTTTCTAAACGGTGACAAAATTCATAATGCTAAAGTGCAAAGGGACTTGGGAGTCCTAGTCCAGGATTCTCTAAAGGTAACCTTGCAGGTTGAGTCCGTAATTAAGAAAGCAAATGTAATGTTGTCATTTATCTCAAGAGGCTTGGAATACAAAAGCAGGGATGTACTTCTGAGGCTTTATAAAGCACTGGTTAGGCCCCATTTGGAGTACTGTGAGCAATTTTGGGCCCCACACCTCAGGAAGGACATACTGGCACTGGAGCGGGTCCAGCGGAGATTCACACGGATGATCCCAGGAATGGTAGGCCTGACATACGATGAACGTCTGAGGATCGTGGGATTATATTCATTGGAGTTTAGGAGGTTGAGGGGAGATCTGATAGAAACTTACAAGATAATGAACAGCTTAGATAGGATGGACGTAGGGAAGTTGTTTCCATTAACAGGAGAGACTAGGACGCGGGGGCACAGCCTTAGAATAAAAGGGAGTCACTTTAGAACAGAGATGAGGAGAAATTTCTTCAGCCAGAGAGTGGTGGGTCTGTGGAATTCAATGCCACAGAGGGCTGTGGAGGCCGAGACGTTGAGCGTCTTCAAGACAGAAATTGATAAATTCTTGATTTCTCGAGGAATTAAGGGCTATGGGGAGAGAGCGGGTAAATGGAGTTGAAATCAACCATGATTGAATGGTGGAGTGGACTCGATGGGCCGAATGGCCTTACTTCCGCTCCTATGTCTTATGGTCTTATGGTCTTATGGAATTGGATAAGAACCTGAGGAGAAAGGAATGCAGGGCTATGGGGAAAGGGAAAGGGAGTGGGACTAGCTGATTAGCACTTGCAGAGAGCTGACACAATCATGATGAGCTGAATGACCTCCTTTTATGCTGTAACTATTCTATTATTATATGAATTCGCCCTTTAGCCATCCAAGTCCCATGGAATGTTTGAAATCTCTCCTCATTGTTTAACCCTTAGAATCCAGGTATAATTTTAGTAAATCTACACTGCACTTCCACCTAGGCCTGCAGCGGTTCAAAAAGGCAGCTCGCTACCATCTTCTGAAGGGCAACTAAGAATGAGCAATAAATGCTGGCCTAGCCAGCGACACCCACATCCCATAAAAAAAATTTTTTTTTAAAAGTCCAATTTGTGGCTCCCAGAACTGCTTACTGTACTGATTAGTGTTCAATAACGTAGAGCTGCTTATATCAAGGTGTTGGAGGATAAGATAAGATACCGGTCTGCCGACCGCACCCTCCCAAAAAAAACTGCAAATTTTTGTGGTCTACATTCCATGATGCTATATTATTGGTATATTAACCATAAAGATGAAAAAAGTTAATGTAAAATTAACAAGAGGAGAAAAGACCATCAATTTGAGGCTACAGTTCAATTCCCTATCGTCCTATGGTTTGATGCATTAAGATGCGACATCATTTGTGTACATTTTTAACATAATCTTTTCTGGTAAATTTAGTAAGACGCTCCTTCATGAATTGCATTGTTAAAGAGTCAACTATGTCCATTTCACTTTTCTTGCTTGAGAGCGGCTATAGTTCTCGTGAAAATCGAGACATTTCTTCCATCTCTTTTGTGTAATTGGGGCTGAATTTGTTGGAAAATTATTCCAGAGTCCATCCTCGAGCTCTCTACTTTCCCCTTACATGGCATTTCTAAGTTACATTTATTTTGCAGCATTGGCAGATTTGTTTGATAACTAATTAGTACAAGCTGATATTGTGGTGAGGTTAGCAAATGGAATTAGTTACATCAAGTATTGTGTTCAATAAACATGTATACATGGCAACTGTCAGCATTTCACAATGTTTCTACAGGTTGTCCATATATAATGGTCTTGGTAGAAATCAATACTTCTAATGCTACCAGCAATTAAGGGTCAAATTTATCTCAAGTTACTGCAATTGTTGTTGATGCTTGAGGTACTGCTCTGAGTTTTCATGACATCTGTATTTGGATGCTTTAGGGACCAACAAGAGCAATCAAAAAGGAGCAGGTTGTATTTGCTCTCATAAGAAATCCATAATGCCAGTCCTGGCGCAATGCTAGATTGCAGATGTTTTCAAATCGTTCCATAGCTTCGCCCCTTCCTCTCTGTGATCTCCTCCAATCTTACAACCATCCAGGATCAAGACGCTCTGCCAATTCTGGTCTCTTGAGCATTCCTGATTTTAATTACTCCGCTGTTAGCCAAGGCCCTAGGTTTTGGAATGCCTTCCTCAAATCCCTCTGTCTCTCTATCCTCCTTAACATGCTTTTTAAAAACCTACTTCTTTAACCAAGCATTTGGTCTGATCTGGTATCCCCTTACATGGTGCACTGTCAAATTTTGTTTAATAACACTTGTAAAGTGCCCTGTGAGATTTTATTATGCTGAAGGTGCCCTATAAGTGTAAGTTGTTGTAAGGCTCAGGGGAGACCCACTTACATTGTTTTCATAAGGTTTAGTCATAGTGCCCTTTTGCAGCCCTTACGCAATAAATGGAAACGATATGAATACATGGTCAAATATTGATTTGAATTGGGATGTACTTCACTGGCATGGTCAATGTAAAGGCTTAATGAATAAAATGAGTGACAGTGGAAAAGGTTGTCTGTATTAATGTCCTTGTGAGGACCCTAGCTATGATTGTAACACTCTCTCCTTTCCTTCTCTATATACAGTATGCTTTGTCTGTATAGCGCGCAAGAAAAAATACTTTTCACTGTATACTAATACATGTGACAATAAAAAATCAAATCAAATTTTTTTTTAAATGCCCAGTCTGATCATTCTGAATGGCACTGGTTTTCATAGTGTTTGTGGGCCTATTCCCCTGAGCATGTAAACATGCCACTCACCATTAATTTTGGTTTCAAATGCAAAATCACAATCGTCTTCAAAATACTGGAAAATGCAGCAAAAAAGGGTCAAGAATCAAAATAATTTGACAACCTTGTTGCCAGACCCCTCTATAAATTTAGTTTTGCATTTCTAATGTTCACATTCCCATTCAGAAATGCCTAAACCGATCATGATTTCAAACACACTTCTGTGTGCTTAAGTTTTTATCCTTCTACAATTAATCTAATGAAATGTTGGGTACAATTGCAATTTATGCCATGGCAAGCTTGTGACCCATTGTACTCTCATTATAACTTCTACTTTTTATATGTCACAGGCCAGGCCACTGGGTTTTACCTTTCATAGAAAACAAACTGAGTCATGAATCAGATCACAAAACACTGATAAAAGTTCAGAGATCCAATTTAATAAAAATTAAACACACTTAGTCGCCTTGAACCTGTAGCCTTAGCTGTAAGTGTTTACTTTCAGATGAAGGATCATCAAGCTGAAATGTTAGCTCTGTTTCTCTCTCTCCACAAATGCTGACTGACCTGCCGAATATTTCCAACATTTTCTGTTTTTATTTCAGTCTTTACCTGGAAATATTTTCCGGTTGTAATTTGTGTTATTGAGTTTTTTGAAATTGTGCCAGATTTTTGGAAGCCTTTGTGGGTTTTGCAGGATAGTATGTATGAGAGAGGGCAGTGCATTTCTTCATTGAACCATCAGGGCAATAAATGGAAAGGGAGAAGACTTATTGCATTTTACTGAGTATGTTTATTTGCCATTGTAGGTACCGTAAATTGGCCCTGAAGTACCATCCAGACAAAAGTAAGGATCCATGTGCAGAGGAAAAGTTCCTACAAATTGCAGAAGCGTATGATGTTCTAAGTGATTGTGAGTATTTCAATCTTTCTAACTGGGAGCTGTAAAAATGTATGAAAAATAAATACATTTCAGGGTCAATAAAACAAGACAAATATCTCCAGATATTTAATTCATGTGAGCATTGTTACCTTAATCATTTATATTTAGTTTACACTTTGATTGCCACAAAATAAAGGGGGATCAGTTTAGGACAGAGTTGAGGAGGAACTTCTTCTCTCAGAGGGTGGTGAATCTCTGGAATTCTCTGCCCACTGAAGTGGTGGAGGCTACCTCGTTGAATATGTTTAAATCACGGATAGATGGATTCCTGATCGGTAAGGGAATTAGGGGTTATAGGGATCAGGCGGGTAAGTGGAACTGATCCACTTCAGATCAGCCATGATCTTATTGATTGCAGGCTCGAGGGGCTAGATGGCCTACTCCTGCTCCTATTTCTTATGTTCTTATGTTCTTATGATTGGCCCTGATACATTCAGATTGTAGATTTCATTGGTTTTAAATTAAAATACAAACTGAATCATTACTTCTGTAGTTTTATAATACAGTTGACACTTATTTGTGAAATCTGAGTTTTGTTTTCATTAATATCTCCCAGTACTTGGCTTATTAAAATCCTGGTCATAGCAAGTTCAAAACCCACAAAAATCCTGTGGGCAGGCATCAGGGTTGTGAAACACGAGCATTGTTCCTCCACTGCTGGCTGAAAATCTGGGCAAATAGCTGGATTCAAAGGATCAACAAATTCAAAAAACTATAACTAGCTCGAAGGCTGATTCACTTCAGTAATGAAATCCAGTTCTGGTTAAACCCAACTGCATTCTCTCTCTGCTGGCATCTTACAACTTGATTACCTCTCATTGATACATTCCACTTAAATCCTCTGAGAAGACAGACATTATGGACACATTTACCTGCTCTGTCCTGATTCAGGCCAACTGTTTCTCAGCGCTGAACCCCTGTTTCAGCCAAATTCATTCCTTTATCTTTGCTCAGCAAAACCTCACTCATAGATGGAATTTAACGCAGACAAGTGTGAGATATTGCACTTTGGAAGGACAAATCAAAGTAGAACGTACAGGGTAAATGGTAGGACTCTGAAGAGTGCAGTTGAACAGAGGGATCTGGGAATACAGGTACAGAATTCTCTAAAAGTGACGTCACAGGTGGATAGGGTCTAAAAGAGTGCCTTTGGTACATTGGCCTTTATAAATCGGAGTATCGAGTATAAAAGTTGGAGTGTTATGGTAAGGTTATATAAGGCATTGGTGAGGCCGAATTTGGAGTATTGTGTACAGTTTTGGTCACCTAGTTACAGGAAGGATGTAAATAAGATTGAAAGAGTGCAGAGAAGGTTCACAAGGATGTTGCCGGGACTTGAGAAGCTGAGTTACAGAGAGAGATTGAATAGGTTGGGACTTTATTCCCTGGAGCGTAGAAGATTGAGGGGAGATTTGATAGAGGTGTATAAGATTTTGATGGGTATAGATAGAGTGAATGCAAGCAGGTTTTTTCCGCTGAGGCTAGGGGAGAAAAAAACCAGAGGGCATGGGTTAAGGGTGAAAGAAGAAAAGTTTAAAGGGAATATTAGGGGGGGCTTCTTCACGCAGAGAGTGGTGGGAGTGTGGAATGAGCTGCCGGATAAAGTGGTAAATGCGGGGTCACTTTTAACATTTAAGAAAAACTTGGACGGGTTCATGGATGAGAGGGGTGTGGAGGGATATGGTCCAAGTGCAGGTCAGTGGGACTAGGCATAAAATGGTTCGGCACAGACAAGAAGGGCCAAAAGGGCTGTTTCTGAGCTGTAATTTTCTATGGTTCTATGGTTCTATTCAGCCTCTCACAACAGCATCCATTAAACTTGAAGGAGAAGGATTTATTGTAAACTTAATCATTTTAATAAGATTCAGGTTTTCACAATGAAAAGCCAATGTTTTTTTATGAGGTGGAGATGCCAGCTTTGGACTGGGGTAGGCACAGGAAGAAGTCTCACAGCAGCAAGTTAAAGTCCAACAGGTTTATTTGGAAGTACGAGCTTTTGGAGCACAGCTCCTTCATCAGGTGAGCGGACGTTAGTTCACAAACACAGCATATATAGGCAAAGACACAATTGCAAGATAATTACAGATTGGAATGTGAAGAGCGGTTGGAATGCGAGTCTTTACAGTTACGAATAGTGTGAGTGGAACAAAGGATAATCACAGTTTAAAGAGGTGTGAATTGTCTCAAGCCAGGACAGTTCATAGGATTTTGCAAACCCAGGCAGTATGGTGGGGGCTGCAAGTACTGTGACATGAACCCAAGATCCCAGTTGAGGCCGTCCTTATGCGTGCGGAACTTGGCTACCAGTTTCTGCTCGGTGATTCTGCGTTGTCGTGTGTCTTGAAGGCCGCCTTGAAGAACGCTTGCCTGAAGTTCGGAGACTTCTTACAATGTTTTTTTATTATTACTCCTATCCGTTTCCTGCTGCATCTTAGCAATTCAGCTGTAGTGGCTCTGATTATCCTAGTTCCCTCATATGGCAAGTTAGACCAAGCATACTTGGACATTAAGAAACCATAGAAACTCTACAGTGCAGAAGGAGGCCATTCAACCCATCAGGACGGCACCAACCTTCCGAAAGAGCATTCCACCTCGGCTCACCATCCCAAATCTCCGTAACCCTGCGCATTGATCATTGTCAATCCACTCAATCTGCACATCTTTTGGACACAAAGAGGCAATTTTGCATGGCCAATTCACCTAACCTGCGCATCTTTGGAGTGTGGGAGGAAACCGGAGCACCTGGAGGAAACCCATGCAGACACAGGGAGAACATGCAAATTCCACACAGACAGTCACTCAAGGCTGAAATCAAACCCAGATCATAGAACATAGAACAGTACAGCACAGAACAGGCCCTTTGGCCCACGATGTTGTGCCGAGCTTTATCTGAAACCAAGATCAAGCTATCCCACTCCCTATCATCCTGGTGTGCTCCATGTGCCTATCCAATAACCGCTTAAATGTTCCTAAAGTGTCTGACTCCACTATCACTGCAGGCAGTCCATTCCACACCCCAACCACTCTGCGTAAAGAACCTACCTCTGATATCCTTCCTATATTTCCCACCACGAACCCTATAGTTATGCCCCCTTGTAATAGCTCCATCCACCTGAGGAAATAGTCTTTGAGATTGAGATAGATCCTTGATATTGTGAAGCAGTGCTAGCCACCGTGCCACCCATTGATTTTGAAAAATTTTCTTTGCCATAGACAGCAGAGAAAAATAAGCTTACTGATCTGATACTACATTACCTGGCATCTGGCTTGAGAAGAGCACAGGCAAGAGAGATCTTTGTGCTTGGCTTTCCAGCTTTCCATCAGAAACAGTGCATTGCTGGATATCCAGAGTCTCAGTGGGCAAGTGCACTACTGTATTGGTTAGATAGATTGGCCATGCTAATTTGTCCCTTTGTGTCCAAAGATGAGCAAGTTAGATGGATTGGCCATGCTAAATTGTCCTTTATTATCCAAAGATGAGCAGGTTAGGTGGATTGGCCATTCTAAATTGCCCCTATATTGAGACTGAAATGTTCTAGTGTTTCTTTTCAGTTTTGATGAGTTAGTCATTGGCTCGGAGGACTGCAGCTGTGGCCCTCAGTGACATAATCTGAAGACGTTTCAGCTTCAACACCCAGCTCTACTGCACCACCATCTCTTTTTACTTCTACATGGTCTCCGGTTGACCTGATTGCTTGTCCAACATTCAGTACTGAATGAGGAGAAATTTCTTCCAACTAAATATTGGGAAGATCAAATTACCTTCAGTCCTCATCACAAACTTCAATCCATAGCCACTGACTTCAACCCTCTCCGTGGCAGCCGTGATTAATAGTGAGGCCCTTCCTTTTATCATTGCTGCAGTTGGGATTTCCTGTCCTGGAATGAGGAGCGAGCCATTGTCACAGGGATGTACGTGAAGTAGAGGGATCAACAAAGAATCACCCTTCCCTTTGACATCATCAGCTCAAGTAACTTTCTTTAAGGTCCAGCAAATTTGAAGTGTTATGATGAGTTTTTAAAAATGTCTTTAAGGTTTATTTTTAGCTATTTCTAATCCTTCGAAGACTTTTGATTGTTGTTCAGCCCTTATGATAAAAAACAATTGCTAATTTTAAAAATACTTTCGATTGATTTTCCATGTTTCGAGTTTAGATAGAGGAATATGGATTTATTTATTGTAGAGCTGTTTAATAAAGCAGAAATGTTTGAATTGAAAAGCTGTCTTTTTAATTGCATTTGTTTTCATAGAGGTAAATGGTACTGCATTTATTGCAGCTTTTATAACATGGGAAGATAAAATGTTTGTAAATGGGTTAATGGCTGGTGTTGGGGTTTTTATAGGAGGTCTCCTGGTCCCTACCGCTGGACCAGAACCTCCGGGTTCGAGTCTAATGCCAGGACTTGTTGGCCATGGAAGGAGCATTCATAACATGGTTCAACAGGCTGATAATCAGCTCAAGAATCCTTGCGCAACTTTCCCCTCTATTCTCCAAAGGGAAAACAGTGTGGGTGTGAAGATATGCTAAAACAAATTGAGTTTTTGGTGTGGGTGGAAGTGGTAGTGGGTGAAGGGTTGTGGTGGTGCAGATGGTACGTGGTGCAGCTGTGAGAGAGTGGGCATTGTGTTTGGGTGTTAATTGTTCAGGTTTAGTTTAAAATATATATGTAAGTCTTCCTGACACAGCTTTTGCTGTTAATCATGCCAACCCAGGTCCTACACCCATGATAAACAGCGAAAGTATCTTGGCATAAATTAAAATGCAAAGCCCAAGTCTCTGATGTTAAAGTCAGTGTCAGAGACATTCTCAGATAGGTCTGGGCTACGTAATTCTGCCCATCAGAAATTTAAACAGCATGGGTTGGCATGACATTAGGGTCCTGATGTGCAACAGTGACAAGCATCTGAACATTCACCACTGTTGCCATTGGAAGATCCAGGCCAAGAATTCTGTGACTTGTTTGAGTCATCATTTAATTGCCGACTGATTTGGTAGAAATCACTGGTCATACCTTAGAAGGATCCAGAAATGTTTGATACAGGAGTCACTGTTACACTGGAAACTGTGGTTGTGTCGCTGGATTAGCAATGCAAAGGCCTGAATGTGAGTTCAAATTCCATCATGACAGTTTGAGAATTTGAAATTTGGTTTAAAAATTTGTGTCCAAAAATAAAATGCTTATATCACTAGAGGTAATGTGTTGTTAAAAAGTCAACTAATTCACTATTATTTTTGTGAAGTAAACTTGCCATCTGTATTCAGGCTAACCCATATGGCACACCAATCCCACACTAACATACTTGTCTCTGAACTGCCCCGTGAAATGGCATGTCACTTAGTTGAATCAAATTGCTACAAAGTGTACATCACAGGAAGTTCAAGATGTCCCAATTCCAGTCATCTAAGGGTGGGCAAAATCTACCAGCCTAATCAGCAATCATAGAAATCATAGAAACCCTACAGTGCAGAAAGAGGCCATTCGGCCCATCGAGTCTGTACCGACCACAATCCCACCCAGGCCCGACCCCCATATCCCTACATATTTACCTACTAATCCCTCTAACTTACGCATCTCAGGACACTAAGGGCAATTTTTAGCATGGCCAATCAACCTAACCCGCACATCTTTGGGAGGAAACCGGAGCACCCGGAGGAAACCCACGCAAACACGAGGAGAATGTGCAAACTCCACACAGACAGTGACCCAAGCCGGGAATCGAACCCAGGTCCCTGGAGCTGTGAAGCAGCAGTGCTAACCACTGTGCTACCGTGCCGCAATGTATATATACATCCAGAGAATTAATATAAAGGACACCAGGTACGTGGGAACACCACCTACAAGTTCCTCTCCAAGTCAAACACCACCACGACTTGGAACAATGCTACCCTTCACTGTTAGGTCAAAATCCTGGAACTCCTTTCCTAACATCATTGTGGGTGTACCTATACCATGTGGACTGTGCAATTTGAGATGGACAATAAATGCTAGCAGTGATGCCCACATCCTGTGAATGAAGAAATTAAAAAACATTTTTGTTGTTCTCATGACTTGATTGTAATACATTTTTTGAACCCACTACAATGTGGTTTGGATATACCATCTTCTAAAACATGAAATTCTGATGTACCCTGTTTGATGCCTAAATTCAGTCTTTGGCAAACAATAACGTTGATAGCTACAAGTATGATATCAGTGATAATACATTTATCTTGTAGTTTGCTGTGTTGATACTATGCATTTAAGAAATGCATTTTGTGTCATTTTTCTTTTGAAGGATATGTTAAGATAGCGGAGAGACTCTTTCCACTTAGTAAGGAAGTTAAAACTAGAGGACACAGCCTCAAAATAAAGGGGGGTCGGTTTAAGACAGAGTTGAGGAGGAACTTCTTCTCCCAGAGGGTGGTGAATCTCTGGAATTCTCTGCCCACTGAGGTGGTGGAGGCTACCTCGCTGAATATGTTTAAAGCGCGGATGGATGGATTCCTGATCGGTAAGGGAATTAAGGGTTATGGGGATCAGGCGGGTAAGTGGTACTGATCCACGTCAGATCAGCCATGATCTTATTGAATGGCGGGGCAGGCTCGAGGGGCTAGATGGCCTACTCCTGCTCCTATTTCTTATGTTCTTATTAATATTCAACTCTGTTAAACATTGCTGCTTTGTTTGCTCCAGGCAGCCCACCTGCTGAGAATGTTGAAGCATAATTGATCCCAGATATTGGGGTGTTTGTTTTAATCTGAGCTAATGCAGTTTTGTTTATTTTTTAGGTTGTCCCCTGGGGTTTCAGAGTAAGGTTTAATTAGGTTGATTGACAAAAGCACGTCATGTGCCAATGGGAGGAACTGGACTTATGGAGGAAAGAAGCAGGCAGTTTCTGTTTGCAAGGAGCAGCAGCTCTTCTCCCTCTCTTTCTCCCTCCCCCCTCCCCCCCCCTCTCTCTCTCTGGAGATTGAATTCTGGGACCTGCTAGAAAATAGGCATCCCTCTCCAGAAGTGTTAAAAGACTTGAGGACTAGAAACCCACATAAGCCTGTGTGTTTTTGGTAACTAATTCTGAAGAGGAGTTTAAGACTATGAGGAATCTTGCTTAAATTGGAACTAATAGAGATAGGCTAGCAGTTAAGAATTGAATCTTGACATGTTTAAGTACTTCAATTAGTGAAGGTCATGCTAATTATTTTGTTATAGTTAAACTGCATGGTAAATAAAGTTTGTATTGATAAAGGCTTCCTAGTGAGTCAATAGAATCACACCTGGGGTGAAACACCTTATGCCCATGTAGAAAAAAATTGGTAGGATTGAGCAGTTTAGCATTTTAGTGAAGTTTAGAAATTTAGATGAATCAATGTGTGAGAAATGTTCAATCGTATTTTTTTCAGTAAGAAAGAAAGCAACGTATGACAAATTTGGTGAGGAGGGATTGAAAGGAGGCATTCCCATTGAATTCGGTGACACTGGTGCTTGGACATCTGGATATACTTTTCATGGAAATGCCAACAAAATCTTCAGGGACTTCTTTGGTGGAGATAATCCATATGCAGGTACTTCCGTTAAATTTTAAAATAACAATGTGAGAAGTAATGTTAACACAGAGATGACATTGTTCATTATCTGCTGGATCATGAATAAACTGCTTGTCTGCTCATGCCAACTGGAAATGTATGCCAGTTGGTGGCAGTTTGTAAAGGAACATGCTATCAATTGATGCCAGAATATATCCTGTTTCACACAAAGATATCGCAGTTCATGATCTCAGAACATTCCATCTGGGTCGCCTCATATTTTGTTTTTGAAAATAAAAGTATGCTTATCCAGTGTTTCCTCATATCTCAAACCTTGACACTCACAATTGCCTCGAGTGCTTAAGTGCCTTCATTGTACCTCAGCGACCAGAACTGCGTGCAGTATTCAATCTTAGGTCTGAACAGTTTGATCACAACTTTTCTTGACTTGTATTCTACTGTCGTGGCTGTCAAAGCTAGATACCAAGCAGCGTAAAATGTTTATAAGAGTAGATTCTTCCACTCCTTGACAGCATGCCTGTGACACATTTATAAATGATGAGGACAGATTGCATAAGATACCTTGAGTTTATAAGGTTGCAGAATGATGTAATTGAGGTTTTTAAAATGATTATGGGACCCTTCAATAAAACTATATTAACTGCTTTCTGAGACATTACTTAATTCACCATTGGCTGATTGCCATCCATCTTCCATTTGGAACCTAGGAGACACCATCTTCAAATTTGAACCTAACTATTTAAAATAAGAGTCAGCCGTGGCTTAGTCGGTAGCACTCTCACCTCTGAGTCAGAAGACTGTATGTTCAAGTCTCACTCAATGTTTCCTGTAAGCTGTGCAGCCATGTAGCATCTTGGATGTTGGCGCACTGGTTGAGTGTAAGTTACTGCATGTGTGTGGCTATGCCAAAAAACAATCCCGTGGGCTTTAATGAATAGACCACGTACAACAAAAAGAAATTAGGAGGCAAGTTGGTCTCACTCCAGGACTTGAGCACAAAAATCAAGGCTGATCCTCGAGTGCACCACATGTCAGACTTTCACTCTGGTGCCTTACTCAAACATATCTATTCTTGAGCAAGCCTGGGTATTTTATGACTGCCCGACCATGGATACCTCACAGCTGAGAAAACACTCCTAATTTTCCTGCAGAACTTCCTGAGCAAAGAAGAAGTAGGAAGCTGAGCTATTTCGTCTCTTACCACCACAATCCTGATGATGCAGGAGCAAATTGGAGCACTCTTATGACTATTTCATCTGAATTTGGCATCATATGTTCACCCAAGAGGGCAGGTTGGCCTCAGTTTAATATATACCACAAGACCGACCTCCGAAAATGCACCACTCCCTCAGTACCACATTGAAGAGTCAACCAGGATTATGTGGTCAAGTCTCTGGACTGGAACTTGAATTTATGATCTTCTGATTCAGAGGCGAGAATGGTACCACTGAGCCAAGGTTGTCATCCTAGGTCTACTTTTATGTTATCTTAGTAGTTTGCCCGTGGTGTTTTTCCTGGAGAGTTGTTTATGTTTTATTTGTTGAGAAATTGGTACCATAGCTGCAGGAGAGAAGCACTTCAGAAACCGTCTTCATGGAGCCACCTAGTAGCCAGAGGTTGCAGCTATATTGTGATGGTTAATACAACATAGGAAATGTTGACATGGCAATTTTCAATGGTAAATGGATACTGTTAGGTAATCATGTACTGTGTCTTAAAAATATCATTTGGGTTCTGTCAAATCAGACATAACTAAATATATACAAATTTAAAAAAAACACTTTAACCTTTATTGATGACACATTTCACTTGTACCAGCAAAGCATGAATATTCATCACAGGAGTAGGAGAACATTGCATTGGAATCCATTATATACAGAATACCACTGTCATCCTCGGACATGGCCCTCTTTTCGTTATAATTTTTGATCATGACACTTAGCACCCTACTGCAGCAGCAACTTCCTTCGTCTTCCAGGCTCTGTCTAAATTTTATTACGTGAAGAAAGTAAATCTTGTTTAAAGACTGCTCTCTTTTGCTGAACTAGTGCAATTATAATTTATATTAGAAAGTAACAATTACCACATCAAATGGAACATCTATTCTATTTTCAATTATTATTCAACCACATGGATCTGCCAACCATAAATTTGATTGCTATTCATAGAATTATAGAATCATAGAATCCTATAGTGTAGAAGGAGGTCATTCGGCCCATCGGCTCTGCACCAATCACAATCCCACCCACGCCCTATCTCCATAACCCCATGCATTAACCCTCGCTCATCCCCCTAATAAAGGGCAATTTAGCATGGCCAATCCACCTTACCTGCATATCTTTGGACTGTGGGAGAAAACCGAAGCACCCAAAGGAATCCATGCAGAACACGGGGAGAATGTGCAAACTGCACACAGATAGTGACCCAAACCAGGAATTGAACCCAGGTCCCTGGCGCTGTGAGGAAGCAGTGCCACTGTGCCGCCCCATTTTTAAGAATGTATCATCTTCCAAGTCTACTTGCCTCATTCTACATGCAATACTCCATTATAAAGAAATACCTTACTTGTTTTCACAACACCAACATTCAAGTTTCCAACCACAGATTTTACTTCATTATTCTTTCACTCTCTCATAAAAACATGTTATGTTGTTAAACATGTCTGCAAAATATTAATTATACATTAGTGAGTTAATTTAACACATTGGGCCAGATTTTGCTGGAGCAAGGCATCTTGTGTTGTGTTAGACTTGTACTGGACATGTAGGTATAAAAACCTGTGCTGACAAAGCTGTTAGAAGTTGCAGAGCTTATATCTGCATTAGATCAGTCACACTGACTGAAAATGTTAACTCTGTTTCTCTCTCCACAGATATTGCCAGGCTTGATGAGTTTGTCCAGCATTTTCTGTTTAATATTATATATTATATTGAATATCTGTGACCCTGGTGAACAATTGAACAAACTGTATATCTCCTTAACAAAGAGAGGAAAAAACTGAGAAAGAGGATAAATTAGAGTCAGTGCATTCAATGCAAGATTAAATATTGAAAAATAAAAAAGAGAGGGAAAGGTAGATTGGATTAAGAGAGAGGGAGAAAAGAGACAGGAGGAAAAAATTAAATTTAAAAAAATAACAATTTTAAAATCTAAAACAATTCACAACCCAAAAAAATCAAACTCCACATTACAATTGTTTACTTTCTGGGCTAGTTGGATTGGTGTTATTAACAATTACCATGTGTGTCTTAAGGATTGGATTATCATGTTTGACTAATAAAATTCAAAATGTACACTTGTGTAAAACAAAGTCTAGTATTGTTAAACCTGCAGATTCCCTCGTCAATCATGTCAGCAGCTACCCTGTTTATCCCTTTCCATACTTGTCTACCATTGTCTCAATAAGAATTTTATTGAATACATTACAGCAACAAAAGACAATTCAGTCAGTAAATTTAATCTTGTTCCTGTCAAATATTTAATTTGACCATATTGCATTTTATTTAAACCTTATTTTGGAACATTAGAAATTTCAGTTACTGAAACAAAAATGGCAGATACAAAAATCAATATTTTGAGCAATTTGGAAATCCAGGAGCCAGACGATGCAACTATGGGCTGATAAATTCACTACAAAATAGTAACAATAATGCATTACAAAGTGACATCTTTAACATTAAAAGGGCCTATCACATTGCCATCTACACTATTAATAAGTACTAGAATCTAGAATCCCTACAGTACAGAAGGAGGCCATTTGGCCCATCGAGTATGCACCGACCACAATCCCACCCAGGCCCTATCCCCATAACCCCATGTATTTACCCTGCTAATCTCCTGACACTAAGGGACAATTTAGCATGGCCAATCCACCTAACCTGCACATCTTTGGGCTGTGGGAGGAAACCGGAGCACCCGGAGGAAACCCATGCAGACACGGGGAGAATGTGCAAACTCCACACAGGCAGTGACCCGAGGCCAGAATTGAACCCGGGTCCCTGGCGCTGTGAGGCAGCAGTGCTAACCACTGTGCCACCGTGCCACCCATAGTGGTACTGTGGATACTTATGAACTTTCAATGTAGTGAATTTAATTTTCAATTGTTTTCAGTACATACTTTTTCTGTATTCTTCTATCCTATTTTTATCCCTCAATTTTTATTCCCTAAGCTAGAGAGAGATTTAAAAAATCAGATATCCAGTCTAAAAGCAAGAGATAGAGGAAAGGATTGAACTCAGTCCCACTGACACCTAGGCTTAGGCCTATGTTTCCTCCGGGTGCTCCAGTTTCCTCCTACACTCCAAAGATGTGCAGGTAGGTTGATTGGCTATGCTAAATTGCCGCTTAGTGTCAGGGCGATTAGCAGGGTAAATAAGTGGGGTTACAGGAATAGGGATTGGTAGATTGTCGACAGTGCAGATTTAATGGGTTGAATGACACCTTCTGCAATGTAGGAATTCTAAGAATGAATATTGAGGCAAGTTCTAGAGACAGTTCTAGAGGGTAAAAAAAATTGCAATTTATTCTTTAAGTAGGGGGTCTCACAGTGCCAGCAATCCGGGTTTGATTCCCGCCTTGAGTGACTGTGTGAAGTTTGTCCATTCTCTCTGCGTCTGCGTGGGTTTCTTCCGGGTGCTCCAGTTTCCTCCCACAGTCCAAAATGTGCAGGTTAGATGAATTGGCCATGCTAAACTGCCCCGTAATGTCCAAAGATACATAGGTTAGGTGGATTAGCCATGGTAAATGCACAGGGTGCACAGGGATAGTGCGGGATGTGGGCCTGGGTAAGATGCTCTTTCGGAGAGTCAGTGCAGACTGGATGGTCCAAATAGCCTCCTTCTGCACTATAAGGATTCTATTCTATGGTGCAGAATGAAAAAGAGCATTGGATCTGTACAACATCTTTTGTCCACCATGTACAATTTATCATATATTTAACCCACCCACCCAGTCGCTGCACAAAAAGGAAAACCTACAAAAAGATAAAGTTCTCTGATATTTTGTCTTGGTTCTGAAAGGCAATCATGTGGAACTCCAGTACATTGACCTGACAACATACATCATTCATCTCTAACCAGTTGGATTCTATGTGTTAGATTGTCCAATCAGCTGAGAAATAATTGTGTTCTATACAGAATTTGATATTCTTATGACCTACAATTCTATTCTTCACCTTTTCATTCTTTTCTGGAATCGAGTCAGTTTCAGATTGACAACCTCCCCTGTCATCAAAATGTGAATAGAACATAGAACATTACAGCACAGAACAGGCCCTTCGGCCCACGATGTTGTGCCGACCTTCATCTGAAACCAAGATCAAGCTATCCCACTCCCTACCATCCTGGTGTGCTCCATGTGCCTATCCAATAACCGCTTAAATGTTCCTAAAGTGTCTGACTCCACTATCACTGCAGGCAGTCCATTCCACACCCCAACCACTCTCTGCGTGAAGAACCTACCTCTGATATCCTTCCTATATCTCCCACCATGAACCCTATAGTTATGCCCCCTTGTAATAGCTCCATCCACCCGAGGAAATAGTCTTTGAACGTTCACTCGATCTATCCCCTTCATCATTTTATAAACCTCTATTAAGTCTCCCCTCAATCTCCTCCGCTCCAGAGAGAACAGCCCCAGCTCCCTCAACCTTTCCTCATAAGACTGACACTCCAAACCAGGCAGCATCCTGGTAAATCTCCTCTGCACTCTTTCCAGCGCTTCCACATCCTTCTTATAGTGAGGTGACCAGAACTGCACGCAATATTCCAAATGCGGTCTCACCAAGGTCCTGTACAGTTGCAGCATAACCCCACGGCTCTTAAACTCCAACCCCCTGTTAATAAAAGCTAACACACTATAGGCCTTCTTCACAGCTCTATCCACTTGAGTGGCAACCTTTAGAGATCTGTGGATATGGACCCCAAGATCTCTCTGTTCCTCCACAGTCTTCAGAACCCTACCTTTGACCCTGTAATCCACATTTAAATGAAGCAGCATTTCCTCCAGATAAACATTTCATTGTCCACCTCGCTATAAATTCTGCTCCATCTTTGCAAAGCTCTCAAAACCCAAAATGATTCTTCCATCCCTTAGCACCATTCCTTCATTCGTTATATCCATTTTCTCCCCTATGTAAAGTGCCATAGATGTGTCCTCTGCATTAAAAGTACTATTTAAATAGAAGTTGTTATTACTGCCAATCTAAGTCAAACCTATCCACTCATGTGTCACCTTGCCTGCCGTATGATGCCATGCAATGTGGTGAACTAATCTGATAATTGAACACTTTGCATTGGAATTCAAGAATAAAAAGGATGCAGATCTTTGTTGAGACAATGCTGATGGAAATCGTTGCAGGTAAGATGCCAGTTCCACTCAGAGTGCGTTGTCTCCCTGGGTGATGCTGTGACATTAAATAATTCTTCTAATAGATGAGAGACTTCTCAGGTTTTTTTCCCCTTTGTTGAGGTGAGCAATGTTAAGAATTTCTTTTTCACTTTTGGTTTCCGGTTCGAATGTGACAGGGTAATGTTCCCTTTACTTTGCCCCATCGATGTGCTTAACCTCAATTTCAGAAAGTCAGCCTCTGCACCGATGTCAATGGGAGGAATTTAATGCCCTCCCCTCAGGAGAATTTGGAGGCAAACGGCATTTAATCGGGCTACATGGTGTGTGTGAGAACTCCACCCCTTTCCTGCCTCTACCCCAATTAAGTCTGACTAAGCCTAATTAATGCTCACTTAAGGGCCTCATCCCACCTCTGCTGGTATTCAAGAACAGTGGGCGGAGCAGTCACCATGCTGAGAGCCTGAAAAGCAAAACTCTGTTGTGTTTGCTTAAGGCTCCCAGGGAGAAGGTATCGCGTTATCAGGTACTTAGTGCCTGATTGGTAAATTGTGCATTGATTTGATTTGATTTGATTTATTATTGTCACATGTATTAACATACAGTGAAAAGTATTGTTTCTTGCGCGCTATACAGACAAAACATACCATTCATAGAGAAGGAAATGAGAGAGTGCAGAATGTAGTGTTCCAGTCATAGCTAGGGTGTAGAGAAAGATCAACTTAATACAAGGTAAGTCCATTCAAAAGTCTGACAGCAGAAGGGAAGAAGCTGTTCTTGAGTCAGTTGGTACGGGACCTCAGACTTTTGTATCTCTTTCTCGAAGGAAGAAGGTGGAAGAGAGAATGTCCGGGGTGCGTGGGGTCCTTAATTATGCTGGCTGGTTTGCCGAGGCAGCGGGAAGTGTAGACAGAGTCAATGGATGGGAGGTTGGTTTGCATGATGGAATGGGCTACATTCATGACCTTTTGTAGTTCCTTGCAGTCTTGGGCAGAGCAGGAGCCATACCAAGCTGTGATACAACCAGAAGGAATGCTTTCTATGGTGCATCTGTAAAGGTTGGTGAGAATCGTAGCTGACATGCCAAATTTCCTTAGTCTTCTGAGAAAGTAGAGGCGTTGGTGGGCTTTCTTATCTATAGTGTCGGCATGAGGGGGACCAGGACAGGTTGTTGGTGATCTGGACATCTAAAAACCTGAAGCTCGTGACCCTTTCTACTTCATCCCCATTGATGTAGACAGGGGCATGTTCTCCTTTACGCTTTATGAACTTGATGACAATCTCCTTCGTTTTGCTGACATTGAGGGAGGGATTATTGTTGTCGCACCAGTTCATCAGATTCTATATCTCATTCCTGTACTGTGTCTCGCCATTTTTTGAGATCCGACCCACTACGGTGGTGTCGTCAGCAAACTTGAAAATTGAATTGGAGGGGAATTTTGTTGCATAGTCATAGGTGTACAAGGAGTATAGTAGGGAGCTGAGAACACAGCCTTGTGGAGCACCAGTGTTGAGGATGATCGTGGAGGAGGCATTGTTGCCTATCCTTACTGATTGTGGTCTGTGAGTTAGGAAGTTCAGGATCCAGTCGCAGAGGGAGGTGCCGAGGCCCAGGCCACAGAGTTTGGAGATGAGTTTCGTGGGAATAATAGTGTTGAAGGCTGAGCTGTAGTCAATAAATAGGAGTCTGACATTGGGAACGAACAAAGCACAAAGGATTTTTTGAGCTTGCTATGCCATTCACTAAGATCATAGCTGATCTAGTTTTGGTCTCAACTCCACTTTCCTGTCAAACCACCATAACGCTTGACCTCTGTGTGTGATGTTAGTGTACCTTTAAGAGTTTTTTTAAATTCATGCTCATAGCCTGAGGTGATGTCATTGTTGGGAAGGAAAAAAAACCTCTGGGCAAGTCAGGAGACAAGGATTGACTTTCAGTTTCAGTTGGAGCTGCATGTTTGAGTTTTAGAAGGAACTGCAAACTAAAAAGAAAGGTTTTCCTTCTCTCCCTGTTGTTTTGAAAATTCTGTTGGTTAACTGAAAACAAGATCTTGTTTTCCTGAAGGGTGAAAATCTGCTGTTGTTGGGGGCTGGATCAGAGTCTCTCTGGAGTTTTGGGAAGTTGTTTTATCTTCAAACTGTTTGGAGTGAATCCAGAGAACTGCAGGTTTCAACCAAAGGACTCAAATTTCCATTATCAGATGAGCAGTAGTCTGTGCTGTGTTAAACCTGTGAAAAGGGTTTTTTTGTCTATGGAGGTTTGTTTTGATTGGGACAGCTTATATATATTCATTAAGAGTGATACATTATAGTGGTTGTTTTGTTTCTTGTTTGTAATTGATAAAAGTTCTTGCTAATTTTCTTACTATACATGTTAACTATATTCTTAAATAAACTTTGTAAGATAAAAGATCCAAAGTGGGTCACATGAATCATACCTGAAGTGAAGCATCTCATGCTTATCCCAGCCAAATACAAAATGCAAAACTTATGATTCAGGCGGGCTTCATAAAACACTTTGGAGTTTCTAACCTGAACCATGTTACGTGTCTATCAAAAACCTATCCAACTTTGTCTTGAACAAATTCAGTGATTCAGCCTCCACAGCTTACTGGGGAAGAGAATTCCACAGACTAACCACCCTCTGGGAGAAAAAGAATCTCAGCATCTCCATATTAATGGAGACCTCTTCATCTTAAACTGTGTCTCCTTGTTCTAGTCTCCTGGTATCCACCCTATCAAGTCCTCTTATATATTTCAATAAGATCACCTCTTTTTCTTCTAAACTCCAATGGGTATAGACCCAACCTTTCTTCGTAAGATAAACCCTTCATCTCAGGGATGGGTGATGTGAACCTTCTCTGAACTGCTAACGCAATTATATCTTGTTTCATATCGGGGATCTGAACTGTACACATTACTCCAGATGTGGTCTCACCAAGATTCTGTGCAGCTTCAGTGAAGTTTCCTACTTTTATATTCTATTCCGCTGGCAATATGTGATAACATTCCATTTGGTTTTCTAAACATTTGATGTACCTGCATACTCACTTTTTATGGGAAAGCAGGAGCCTACTGGTACTATCACTAGACTATTAATCTAGAATCTTAGCTAATGTTCTGGGGACCTGGGTTCGAATCCTGCCACGGCAGGTGGTGGAATTTGTATTCAATAAAACATGTCTGGAATTACGAATCTACTGATGATCATAAAACCATTGTTGATTGTCAGAAAAACAGGAAAGGAAATCTGCCGTCCTTACCTGGTCTGGCCTGCATGTGACTCCAGAGCCACAGCAATGTGGTTAACTCAACTGCCCTCGGGCAACTAAGGATGGGCAATAAATGCTGGCCAGCCAGCGGCATCCGTGTCCCACAAATGAATAAAAAATACACCAGGACACCCAGAACCCATACCACCAGTTTCTGCAATCCTCCTCCAGTTAAAGAGTATACTGCTTTTCTATTCCATTTTATACTGCTGAGAACCACTCCCATGCCCTTTCTTCCCCCACAACCCTGCCCCCACATCCCTCCCACCCAGCAATCCCCTCCCCATAATCTCCATCCCCCCCGCCCCCCCCCCCCCCCCCCCCCCCCCACCTCACTCATTTGTGACCTCGGTCCCTCATTGATTATGGGCCTTTGTTAGATACATTGCGGACAGCTACCACTGCTCCTGCAGTGAAGCTAAAGGCAATGAGCTCTCGGGGAAGGGATTTCTGCCCTTGGGGTCCTTGATTCCAGAGAAGCCCTGCTGCTGGCCACTTAAATGCTTGACTAACACGTAATATGGCCAGCCTCCCTCAAAGAGGGTGATGCGGGGCTCTCGGTGGCTCTCCAGCTGGCAGGTAAGACCCCAGTCATCTGAATTATATTCCACCAATATCTCTGTTTCCCATTCAAACTATTCTTATGGCTTCATTAAAGTGAAATGGCCTGATGCACTATCAATCAAGCAAAGACTAGTTTGTATGCAAGAACAAATAGGCTTTTATTAGCAAAAGACTTGGAGCACACCCATGCTGATGAACTGGTCCAGAGACTGAGGCAGGGGTGGGGAGCAGTCACCTTTATACCTGGACCAGGGGGGGAGGAGTCCCAGGCAGGGCCGGCAGGGGCACGTCCAGGCATGTCACACACAGGCAATAAGCTCACAGTGGTTTCCCACATGGCCAATTTAGTGTTCAATTATGGACATTTTTTAAAAATTGATTTCTGTTGTTGAAAATTCCCAGAACACAAATATTAGGTGGCACAGTAGTTAGCACTGCTGCCTCAGCACCAGGGACCCAGGTTCGATTCCTGGTTTGGGTCACTTTCTGTGTGGAGTTTGCACGTTCTCCCCGTGTCTGTTTGGACTTTCCTTCGGGTGCTCTGGTTTCCTCCCACAGTCTGAAAGACACGCTGGTAAGGTGCATTGACCATGCTAAACTCTCCCTCGGTGTACCCGAACATTTGCTGGAGTGTGGTGACTAGGGGATTTTCACAGTAACTTCATTGCAGTGTTAATGTAAGCCTACTTGTGACACCAATGAATAAACTTAACCTTAAATTTAAAATTTAAATAAAAAGTTGCTACAACCTCAAATAGAAAATATTTACAGAATTTGCCATGGCATTTTAGAGTCATAGAATCCCTACAGTGCAGAAAGAGGCCATTTGGCCCAGCGAGTCTGCACCGACCACAATCCCACCCAGGCCCTATCCCCATAACCCCATACATTTACCCCAGCTAGTCCCCCTGACACTAGGGAGCAATTTAGTATGGCCAATCCACCTAACCCATACATCTTTGGACTGTGGGAGGAAACCGGAACACCTGGAGGAAACAGACGCAGACATGGGGAGAATGTGCAAACTCCACATAGACAGTGACACAAGCCAGGAATCAAACCTGGATCCCTGGCGCTGTGAATTAGTTAACCTTCTTAGTTTTATGGTCTGGTGAGTAGAAAACAGTGGTGGGAACTTGACTTGTCTCACCTGGTTTTTGCCTATTTCTAATGCAGTAGACATTTCCAAGCATTGCTCCTGCTGGATACTGGAAATGCCTGTCCAATAATAGACGAAGTATTGCAATACATAGCATTTTCTCTCCTAACTACCATAGCAGCATTACATGCATGGAATACCAATACTCCTCTTAACTCAGCTTGTCTGGCAATTCAATTTTTTAAAGCACAAAGTTGATGCTTTGCTGTGTTATTAACATTGCCTGATTCAAATTATTGGATAATTAAGTTTTTAAGTGCTTAAAAATGACTATGAATTATCAGACGTGTATAGTAAACACCCAGCATAGCCGGGGCTGAGGAGACATATTAAAAATGGAAGTGTAGTGCAGGGAGATAATTCATTGGGAGCTCAGTTTTAAAAAAAGGTTCTATTTCAATAAATTCACACCTGTCAGGCAGGCAGAAATTCTGTCCCACCATGCTTTCAGCAGCCAAGGGGAAATACTCACCTTGAAGGTTTGATATTTTAGAAATGCTATTTATAAACAATTTGTTTTGTACCTTGAAGTAAAACTCTGATAATGTTAATACTGAACATAATATGAACACTTAGAATTGTGTATTTTCCCAATTGAATATAGAGGTGAGAGGAACATCATCTTGGCTATGCAGATCATGCATTACTGATCGTGACAAATCTTCTGGGATCCAGCCTCTTTAAATATTTAGAGTGAACTCCCAGTATATCATCTCTTCTCCTCTTCTCAGGCAGTACCTCAGAGTGGAGGATGAATTATTACTTCCACATTAAAAATGACTGCTCAGGTGACTGAGGAGTCCAATGCACGATCTACAGAAACTGTCACAGGTGGGGCAGATGGTGGTTGGAGGAGTGGGTGGGTGGGGGGACCAGGTTGCCACACACTCCTTTCGCGGTCAATACTTGGCTTCAGCTTGCTTTTGGCAATGAAACTCGGTGTTCAGCTCCTTCCCGAATGCTTTTCCTCTACTTCGGGTGGTCTTGGGCCAAAATATTCCCAGGTGTCAGTGGGGATGTTGCACTTTTCAAGGAGGCTTTGAGGGTATTTTTGAAACACTTCCTTTTGAAAGGTATTTTTGAAACACATAGTCCACATATTTGAGTCATATAGAACGGCAGGGATCACATCACTACTGCACTGTAGAACTTGGTGCTGGCTCTGAGGTTCTGGTTTTCAAACACTCTGGGGTGAATTTTCCCGTCCCATCCACCATGAGCATCATAGCGGAGGGCGGACCATGCAAAGGTCCGTTGACCTTGGGCAGGCTTTTCTGGTTTTGGGGCGAGCACAGCCAGAAAATCACACCCTCAGTTCTCAGGCAACCTAGGGCTGTGCTGGCACACTGGAGGCGGTGTTGAACCTCATCATCGATGTCTGCCCTTGTTAACAGTAGGCTCTCAAGGTATGAAAAGTGGTTCATGATGTCCAAGGCCTGTGGATTTTAATAACCAAGTGGCAATGCTGTGTGACAGGGGCAGATTGGTAGAGGATCCTTGTCTTATGTGTGTTTAGAGTAAGGCCATGCTTTTGTATGTCTCCATGAAGATGTTGACGATGGCTTGGAGCTCAGCCTCTGAGTGTGTGCAGATGCAAACATTGTCTGTTGTTCAATGACAGAGATGGGACGATCTTGAACCTGGTCTGCAGGTCGCAGAGGTTGAACAGTTACTCATTTATTTTGCGGTTTAGCTCCACTCCAGCAGGGAGCTTGCTAAGGATAAAATAGAGCATTGTAAGAAGAAAGATCAAGAAGAGCGTCGGTGTGATGACATAGACTTGCTTGACCTCAGTCTGAACATTAATTGGGTTTGTGGTGGATCTGTCGGTCAGGATCAAGGCTTGCATGGCATCGTGGATGAGGGAGAGGATGATTAACTTTGGGGGCAGCTGAAATGGAGGAGGATACTCCATAATCCACCGCAGTGTTGAAGGCCTTTGTGACGTCAAAGAAGGCCACGTACAAGGGTTGGTGCTGTTCCCTGCAGTTCTCTTATATTTGCAGCACGGTGAAAATCATGTCGATTTTGCCCCTTAATGGGCAGAATCCGCACTGGGACTCTAGGAGAAGCTGTTCAGCCAAAAAGTGCAAAAAACTATATGGCAAGCTGAATTATTTTTACATGCAATTGGAAGGTGAAGTGAATTTTGCCAGAAACTCACTAAAAAGGGAACATACAAAAATGTGATGAATACATCCAGTGCACTGCCACAGTTGTCCATTACTGAAAATCACCACACTTCATTCTGCAGATTTTTTTGATGCGAAAGGAGAGATAAGCCTGGGATTTGGAGGGCTCCAGGGGCGAGGAATTCAGAAACAAGATCCTCCTATTGAAAAGGAACTATATTTGTCTTTAGAAGACTTGTATCATGGATGTTTGAAGAAGATCAAAATCTCACGTAGGGTAAGTTACTATTATTTCACTGAGCTACTATGAATATTATAGTTGTTTTTTTATCTTTTTACATAGATTGGGATTGGGAATTTGAAGGGGACGGGATCCGGTGAATAGCACTCTGACTACTGTCTGAATAAGATAAACTAACTCAGAATTGATCTGAAATTTAACCTCAGACCTTCTGGCATGTATGACCTAGTATTGCAGTAGGTGGAACATTTATTCACTGAATCATTGAGAGGAGGGTTTTTTTTAATGAATACTGAAAGAAAAATTATAATGTGGACATTAAATTATTATCAATTGGCTGATTTTCATCACCAGAAACTAAAATGTTGCAGCTGTTACATGTGATGGTGGCACACATAGATGCTCTCCATTCATCTTTGCCAAGGAATAGCATGACAGATGTACATTACCAACAGACCAGATTCCAGGTCTTGGCTGTGCACTTCCCAGCACTGTCCAGAGGGGAGCATTTAGGATTTGAAACTCAGGGCATTTTTCATGTCCTCTCCAACAGATTAAAGGTTGGTTCCCATTAACAGCTTGGTGGAGATCAGCAGACATTTCAGTCAGCTTTTAACATGCGAACATCCCTAGTGTCTATATATTTCCAGCCACTTGATAAGCAGAAAACCAACAAAAAATTTACATTTACTACTTTTGGAGAGGTTCAAGGACCCCTTTGGGATAGGTAAGGTGCCCTGTGGGAAAAATAAAGTGCTCTTTAAGAGAGATAAGATTCCCTTTGAGATCAGTAAGAACAGATGTGAATGTAAAAGTTGGATAAGCTCTGAGGAATTGTCAAAATTATCAAAGCATTTAAATCTTTCACCCTTTATTTAAGAAAAAACAATCTGCAGTTTAAGAAAATATCAGTTTTTGCTATATCACCCTGTCTGTTGACATAGGCCCTGAGGATTATATTATAGGATTAGTGCTGCATGGCTGATTTCATAACCTATCATTATTACAGTAGGATGCTTGTCAATTCACAGTTTGATTGATAGCTCCATGTGGTTAGGAAGTCTTTGCTGTGGACTATGAATACAAATGTGTGTTTTCATAAGGAATTAAGTACTTGAATGAATGTTGCTTTTATGATGGATTAATTAGTTGAAGAAATTAAAATGTACTGAATGGGTTTTTATAAGTGTGTTTTTTAAAATAAAGTCTTCAATAAACACTTTTTATTTAATCTCAGCATGGTCCCTGGAGTCTGCCCATTGTGTATACTGGGTGATTTGACATGGAAGCTGTAAGAGCAAAAGGTGGTGGGTGAGAGTCTTGGGTTGGCATGAATTGGCACTAAGTTGGCATGGGGCAATAAAGGGCCATGGGGTTGATTAGGGGCATAGGTAGGCATGTAGGGTATGAAGAGCCATGGAGATGGGTTGAAGGATGTAGGTTAGTATAGAAGGTATGAGAAGCCACAGAGGGAAGGATGAGGTGCATGAGTTTGCATGGAGAGATTCAGAGGATGTGAGAATTGAGGTCTTGAGAGTTGCTTTTTATTTGTTCTTTTTCTTATAAGTCGCAGAGCACTGAGACGAACCTGTCACTTAGCCCTTTGCCGCACCCAGCAGCCCCTGTGGCTGCCTCCAAACTCTTTCTGTAGGCAGGGGCCTGACATCTGTTAACACGTGCCCCCCACTGAACTCAAATTAGAATATTCAGAGCACTTTCTCCAAAAATTGGGCTTGCAAAGTTGGGACTTTTTCCAACTCTGCACTCCCAACTCCAGAGCAAAAGTTCAGTCTACAGCATTATTTTGTTAATGCCATTGATGCATGAAGAAGATCAAAATCTCATGCAGTGTGTGGTATAATTATACAGGCTACTAAGAATATTACAGTTGTATTTTTATCTTATTGTGATTGGAAATCTGCAGGAGAATGGATCAAGTGAGTCTAACTGTTTAGTACAAAGTTTTTAATGACAATTTCTCTATTATGTTATCTTTTAATCAGACTATAAATGAAGATGGCCATACTTCAAGCATTAAGGATAAGATCCTGACTATTCAAGTTAAACAAGGCTGGAAACCAGGAACCAAAATCACATTCCCAAGGGAAGGAGACCAGGTACAGTTTATGCAATCTCTACTCTTAATTTAATCCTTGGAATCTAGGTATTATCCTGTTAAATCTACATTGCACCCCCACAAGGTCTTTATATCTTTTTGAATGTCTGGTACCCAGAACTGCTCATAGTACTTTTGGTGTGGTCTAACCAGGGCTTTGTATAGCTGAAGCATGAGTTCTACATCTTTGTATTCTAGTCCTATGGATATAAAGCTCGCATTCTGTTAGCCTTTTGGATTACCATCTATTCATGACATTTTGATAACCCACATACCTGGACCTCATGCCTATGCCTTTTTGCTTGTTATTGATTGATGGGGTGGTGAGGAAGCAGACATGCTGTTGGGGACAATGCTTCCTGCTCCTGCTGTCATTGCTATGCTCATGATGCTTTGGTTCAGCACTTTCATTGCTTTACAAGTGTGTAGACTGCAAACGATGAATGACATGGTTAAAGCCCCTAATATTTAATCTGTCAATGACCTAGGATTGACCCCATCCAGGCTGAAAGTGAACTCTCCACATTTTCACCAACGGCGGTGGTCATCTGCCTCTCTAAGGTAGAGCAGGGGTTTGCAGTCAGATCCTTCTTTCCCACCATTTGAGCTTCCACCAAGTCGTCGACTCCTGTTGTGACAGCCTAGCTACTATGTTCCTGGACTAGGCTAAATTTACCAAGGTTGACTTCAGACTATTGATGTTCTGGGAGCTGACTCCATGCAGGTGGGAAGATGACTCTCCATATTTTCAGCAATGGTGGTGAATCTCCTTGACAAGCCTTCCAATATTTGATATGTGTTTGTACAAACCAAGCAGTCTTCTTTTCATTGCTAGTCCCTTGAAGTCTACACCTCTGTTATCCTCAGAAGAGGTAGTAGAAGACATTGTCCTCCAATGAGCTGTCTTCTGATTTCTTTCTGCCACAAGTACCTACTACAGCAGAGGTTGCACAGTTTTAGTGAACCCTTAGAACACCTTTTTTAAAGTAAATGCATTTTCAGCAATGTTTTCTGTTACACCTACACACAGTCAACTCTTGAGTCCTTCAAGGATCAATTTTTGGTTCCCCTCCTTTCTCATGCATACTGCCCTTCAGGGACATGATCGACAGGCATTAGGTCCCTTCCAAATTTATACGGTAACACCAAGTTTCACCTGTCCACCCTCCCTTGGTTTCCCACTCCCTCTATACTGTCAGTCCAATATCACAGCTCTGTAAAGATCACAATTTACTCCACAGATTAACTCAAAGCCTTGGCATTCTGTTTGATCCCAACCTGAGCTGCGTCCAAAAATTCCTGTCCATTAGCAAGACTGCCTCCACCTCCAAACAGCATTCACCTCAGCCTCATTTAAACTCTTATTCACTCTGGAATTATTTACTTCAATACTTTCTTGCTTTCCGTCCTCCATTTTCTGTTAATTTAATGATTAAATCCTAGCTATCCATAACCTTCTCTTCAATCAGTTCCACTCACGCATTGACCGGAATTTTACTGCCCCACCCGCCACGGCAATCGGAGCAAGCGAGGGACGGATAATGGGCAGGTCTATTGACCTCGGGCGGGATTTTACCATCTTGGGATGAGTGAGGCCGTAAAATCCCGGTCATTATCCCTCCTCCGTGATCTACACACGCTGCTCCCAATAAATTAAATCATAGAATCATAGAAACCCTACAGTACAGAAAGAGGCCATTCGGCCCATCGAGTCTGCACCGACCACAATCCCACCCAGGCCCTACCCCCATATCCATCCACTAATCCCTCTAACCTACGCATCTCAGGAAACTAAGGGCAATTTTAGCATAGCCAATCAACCTAACCCGCACATCTTTGGACTGTGGGAGGAAACCGGAGCACCCGGAGAAAACCCACGCAGACACGAGGAGAATGTGCAAACTCCACACACACAGTGACCCGAGCCGGGAATCGAACCCAGGTCCCTGGAGCTGTGAAGCAGCAGTGCTAACCACTGTGCTACCGTGCCAAATGTTTTCCTTATTTTTTAAAGTGCTCCATTGCTTCTCCCCGTGCTACATCCACAGCCTCCTCTGCTGTAACCTCAATCATCCTTCAGTCCCCTGACTGCCTTCTGCTGCCAGTCTCCATCCCCCTGCTCCACCATTGGTGGCAGACTCTTCAGCTAGGATTTATTCTCTAGAAATTTTCCCTGAACCTTTTTGCTTCTCTCTTTCTCTTCGCCTTTGAAGTTTCAAAACCCTTACATTCAATCAAGCTTTCGATCACATTTTCCAACTCTTTCACCATAGCTCACCAATAAGTTTCTTTATTTGTTGTATCTATTATTTTTTCCCCCAGTGTAAATCATCTTGGAATGTTTACGGCATTAAAGATATGAAAAATGGCCTTCGTCTTTGTCTTTCATGTACCAGATACCCCCTTTTCTTTTTAATTATTGTCTTTGGCTTGTGCCTGCAGTTCCTAAAGCATCCTAAAAACAAAAGGAACCTGAATAAAAGATGTCACGTTCATTGCAAAATATTTAACACAAAGACACATCATTCTGGCAACTCTTTGCTGCCCTCTGTGATTTTGCACTGTGCACTCAGTATTGCTTATAGGATTCACAAGCACTTTAACCTGGACCAGATATAATCTATATAAATTTATATTCTTAATTTTTTTAGACTTTTATGATTAAACGATTTGTTTATCATTTAAATGTCTATTCATAAGCTTTTGCTTAAATTAGTCCATTCTATCTCAGTTTATTAATTTATAATTTGTCACAACCAGATGATAATGCAATTGAAGTGGAAGGAGTGTTTTTTTTTCAGCCTTGAGGGGTGTACGTCAATTTCTAAAACTGTTTATTCGAGTGGTTGCTAACTGTGAAGCCAGCTACATCTGTCTTGACTACTAAGCTTGAGATTCTACTTGATATTCATCCTTAGTACGCACTTGCCTAGCCTGTCATGTGTTTGAGTTTTGTGTTACCTGACATTCATATTCATCTGATATGTGCTAGCTGTAATGAGCTGCAGCAACTCCTGGTTCTTATTTCTTGTGCTGAGTCATGCTCAATTACAAATTTTAATGAATTTGACATGTTGCTTATATTTTCTCTCCTCTCTCTGCCCCTCTCCTTGCCATTGTGGCCCTAAATGTTTTTGCCTTGAGTTTATTTCAGGTTTTGGCAGGCGATGTCAATGACATCTCACATTTTCAGTATACTTTCTGTATTAATGAACTCACGAAGGCTCTGTACACCAGGAGCAAAGCCTACATTATTTTCCTCATGCACACAGCAAAGTAGACAAGACAGCACCTGAAATTGCCAGCATCTACATCTTTCCCAAGGTGCAAGGTTCCATAGATTATATCTTCATTGCCTTGCGTACACCCCAAACCCACCTGCCATTTTTATTAATCGAAAGAATTCCACTCCCTCATTATCCATCTGGTTTGTGACCACAACCAGTGCGTTATGCAGGGTTATGCCTTGTGGCGGTCCGATACAGTCTCCATGTGCCAGTCCTCAGGCCTGCCTTTTTGTTTTATTTATTCATGGTATGTGCTGCTGGCTAGGCCATAATTTATTGGCCATCCCTAATTTCCCTTAAGAAGGTGATGATGAGCTGCCTTCTTAAACCGCTGCAGTCCATGTGGTGGAGGAACACCCACAGAGCTGTTAGGGAAGGAGTTCCAGGATTTTGACCCAGTGACAGTGAAACAAAGCCAAACATTTCCAAGTCAGGATGGTGTGTGGTTTGGAGGGGAACATTCAGGTGGTGGTATTCCCATGTGTCTGCCATCCTTGTCCTTCTAGATGGTAACGGTCATGGATTTGAAAGGTGCCATCTAAGCACTCATTTTTTGGGTGAACTCCCACATGCAATCGTATGCCATTTGTGCAAAAAAAGAGTCAAAGTGTAATTCATGCAAGTAGGGGAAGTGGACGGAGTGTATTCTCACCAGGAAGCCGGCTACTGACTGCGAAGAATACTATTGCACATGCGCCTTGATCTCTCAGTGTACTGTGTACACGGTATACTGGGAGATATGTCACTTCCACCCCCCTCCCCCCCACCCCCAAGATATCCCCCTGCGCACCCTCCCGCCCTGGACATCGCCCCGCCTGAGCACTGGCCTCCCTGGCCGTTCACTGCCCCAATATCTTCCCCCTCACACCCTGGCCAATCGCTGTTGCTGGGTCAAAATCTTGGAATTCCCTTTGCTATTGCACTGTGCAACACAGGATCTGCAGCGGTTCAAGGAGATGGCTCACCACCACCTCTCCAAGGGCATTGAGGGATTGGCAATAAATACTGTTCTGGCCAGCCGCACCCATATCACATGGCAGAACTTAACAAAGACCTATTATTACCACCACCTGGGAAGTAAAAGGAGAATCATTAAGAAGACTTGAACTGACATTGACTACCAGTACATCTAGCTGTTGGCGATGCAGAATGTATAGGGTAAGGTCAAAGTAAGAAGGAGAAAATTGTGAAGAAGCACATTTCCTCCAGGGTTGCAGTCGCCACTGATTTGCCACGGTTCTGAAACATTGGGTGGAATTTTACCGGCTCGCTCTGCTCATTAATCATAGAAACCCAATAGTGCAGAAGGAGGCCATTCAGCCCATCGAGCCTGCACCAGCAACAACCCATCCAGGCCCTATACTTGTAACCCCACATATTTATCCTGTTAATCCCCTTGACACTAAGGAGCAATTTAGCATGGCCAACGCATCTAACCTGCACATCTTTGGACTGTGGGAGGAAACCTGAGCACCCGAAGGAAACCCACGCAGACACGAGGAGAATGTGCAAATTCCACACAGACAGTGACCTGAGGCCGGAATTGAACCCGGGTCCCTGGCGCTGTGAGGCAGCAGTGCTAACCACTGTGCCACCATCTGCCCCAACGGGTGGAGCGAGCCAGTAAAATCGCATGACAGACGAGAAGTCAGGATCACGCACGATTTCTTGGCTCTCAATCTGATTTCTGGCGAGGTCAGCCGGAAATGGGCGAGGGGCTGAATAAATTATGGCAATGTATTCTAATGTTGGTTTCCATATGTTTAGTGAGCCCGGCACTCAATTGTCTGGGCTCGCTTGCCTTTATGGCCTCGCCGGGAGAGGTTCTCTTCAGCGAGGAAAAGACTTGCTCTCCACGAACAGGGAACATTCGTGTTGGCCTCTCCAGTGGAACTGGAGGCCTTTGAGGCCCCCCTGGGAGGCTGAGGGCATGGGGGTGCTCCTTGGGCAGTGCCAGCCTAGCAGTGCCACCCTGGCACCTTGGCATTGCCAGCCTGGCACCTCGGCATTGCCAGCCTGGCACCTCGGCATTGCCAGCCTGGCTCATCAGCAATGTCCACTGGGTGGGGCCTAAGGGGGTAGGGCCTTAGGGGGTGGGGCCTATGAGGGTGGGCTTATAGGGGCAGTGCATGAAGGGGCGGCCTACTCGGGGAGGGGGAGTGCTGCTGCGCACTCTGCATTGCGATCAGATCGGGGTGGGGAGGTGGGGCCCGTTGTAGCTCTGCATCGTGATTGGATCGATGGGGGGGGGGATGGTGGAATTGGTCTGGGGGGCGGGTGATATTTCCGGGCAGTGTGGGGCTTGCGATCGGCTGCTATTTCTTTCCAAGCAGATTATTCAACAGCATAAACTATACCAATACGAGTTGTAGTGAACTTTATGATTAAAAATGTTGATCAAAGACACATGCATTGTTCTTAGAGTTGAAGAATGGTTGTGACTGTGACATTATTAAATATGAAGTTTTAATCATATTTCGTGTGGGTTAAATTAATTTATTACTTTTGATTTATGCAGGGTCCAAATAATATTCCATCAGACATTATATTTATTGTGAAAGAGAAACCACATCAATTCTTCTGTCGAGAAGAAAATGATCTAATTTTCTGTGCTCCTATTTCCTTGGCAAAGGTATGTGTAATGTTCAGGCAGATTGTAATGTCAATTCAGGGCCTGCATTAGAAAGAGAGAATAGAACATGTTATTCTGTTGCAGGATATGCTTAGATGACTTCGATAAGTACTCCTTAGTTTCAGTAAATATGTATCAACAGCATTATTCTAAAAGCCATATCAATCTGTGGGGTATTCTGCAGGGCAGCTTGGTGTGAAGTTCCTCTACATGGTTAAGATTTTAAATTGTACCTTTTCTTCAGTTCTCACTACTTGAAAACCTTACATCGGGATGAAATGATTGTTTAGGAGTCTAATGAGCGATCAAAATATAGAATTAGTTTAAAAAGGCATTGACAGAACCAAGAAACCATAGTCACATTCATTTATTTTATTTAAAGACTTTTGGAAAAGTAGGCCTCATCTCGTTAGCTTGATTAAATATTTTGAAGGGTTTTAAAAATGTGCTGACTGACAGAAGTCGAGTAGATGTTATGTATTTTGATTTTCAAAAAACCTTAGACTAATCCTACAATTAATCAGTGGTCATGTTAGTCGTTAATCAGTGCAATGGTTATTGTGGTAACATGGCCTCTTTAAGGGGGCCAACCTTTGAGGGTCACATGACCGAGCTGGACCCTATGGAGAGGGAAGTAGAGCCAATCGGGAGCAGGGGTGAGCATCCTGGGACAGGAAGAAACCTCAGCTGGAGCCAGGGAGAAAAGAATAGACGTGTTTTACAATGCTATCAGACCCTTGTGTATATATAAAGCCGCAACGAGTCATAGTCATAGAGTCATAGAGGTTTACAGTATGGAAACAGACCCTTCGGCCCAACTTGCCCAACTTACCACAGTCATGCAATTCAACTTGAGGATTGAGTTAATAACTCAGAGGATGTGAGTTCAAATCCCGCCCCCCCCCCCCCCCCCACAAAAAACCTGGAAATAAAAAAGCTTAAGCAAGCAATAGTATAAATGACCACAAAGTGACACAATTGTTGTAAGACCCCAACCAATTCATTTAATGTCCATATGTGGTCTGGGCTGTATGTGAGTTTAATTTCATATTAACAAGATTGACTCCCAAATTGATAGAAAGCCAGATGTATCAAACAGTGAATAAAATTCACCACTATTTTTGCAGGACAACTCGGCATCAACTTTGCCAATGATGGTTATATCCCGAAAATAAATTTTAAAAATTCAAACTGCCACACAGCTTGGTGTTTCCCATGCATGTTTCACATATCATGGCCAAAGGTGGTAGCTGCTTTCCCTATGCATGTATCAAGCTCTGTATCAAAGGACAAATTGTCTGTCGCAGTGGCCCAAGGTAGCAATGGGGTGTTATTTAGTGTGATCAGGGATGGAGATGCAATACTTGTCCTGTGATTCTGGTTTTCTAGATGCTTATAGCCAAAGGGAACAGGTTACAGACATGGGTAAGACAATCCATGAGTCTTTGCATCTGAGTTGCCATGTGAGCAACTAGTGGGGCGGCACGGTAGCACAGTGGTTAGCACTGCTGCTTCACAGCTCCAGGGTCCCGGGTTCGATTCCCGGCTCGGGTCACTGTGTGGAGTTTGCACATTCTCCTCGTGTCTGCGTGGGTTTCCTCCGGGTGCTCCGGTTTCCTCCCACAGTCCAAAGATGTGCGGGTTAGGTTGATTGGCCATGTTAAAAATTGCCCCTTAGAGTCCTGGGATGTGTAGGTTAGAGGGATTAGCGGGTAAAATATGTGGGGGTAGGGCCTGGGTGGGATTGTGGTCGGTGCAGACTCGCTGGGCCGAATGGCCTCCTTCTGCACTGTAGGGTTTCTATGATCTATGATTCTAGTGCAGCATTGTCAATGTAGAGGAGTTCTGTGATCAGGATCATGCTGTGCTTTTTATCTTTGCTTTCAGCCTTGATAGATTGTAGTGCTTGCAGCATGACCTAGTGTCAAGTAGACTCCTTCCATATCTACAGGGAAGGTGAAGGTCAGGAGCCTGGGGAAATAGATATCAAACAGAGTGGGGGTTAGGACACAGCTCTGTTTCATTCCATTCTCCAAAACGTTCAGAAGTTCAGCCATCAAACTATACAGTGCAGCGCATGTTGTCATGGAAGCAGTAAATGAGACTGAGGAGTTTTGGTGGTCAGCCAATTTTTCCCAAAATCTTGTAGAACCCTGCTCTGCTGACAGTATTGAATACCTTAGTGAGATCTACGGAAGTAAGGTAAAGTTCCCTACACTTCTCTTGTAGCTGGTATGTGGGAAAGATGATGCCCACAGTAGATCTGCAGCACAGAAACAACACTGTCCTACTGGGTACACTCTGCAAGTAGATGAGTCTTTTAAGCATGACCCTAATAAAGTCCTTCCCTGTGACACTAAGGAGTGAGGTACTCTTATAGTTGCTGCATTCTTCTCACTTTTTGCTTTTGAAAAGAGTGATGATTTGGTGTCATGCATCTCCTGTGAAACGGACAAGGAAAAGGTCATAAAGGTGTGACATAGATGGAACTTCACAATTCCTTGCTGGTCGCCCTTCTGTTTGCTAGGTGGTCTAGGGCCTTCTCACGGTTATGTGGTGAGGGTTCTTCATCTAATTTATCCATGACAGGAAAATGGAAGTAGTAAGAAGTCTCACAACACCAGGTTAAAGTCCTACAGGTTTATTTGAAATCACGAGCTTTCGGAGCGCTGCCCCTTCATCAGGTGAATGGAGGGTAGGTTCACAAACACAGCATATTTCCACCTCAGGAAAATGGAAGAGCATCAAGCACAGACTCTGAGATGTCAACTCACGTGAGTACAGCTCACGATAGTGTTCAGAGGGACATTTGTTTACTTCTGTCGGTGAGCACTTCATCATCTGTTGGCTTCAGGGGAACAACTTTGGTGGTGGCAGGCCTAAGTGCCCTCTTGATCCCTTTGTACAGAGTTAATAGAACAGTTTGGATTTCTTGACATAAGATTTTACAGTGTTTATTTGCATAGTATTTCCTTGTCTTTTGCATGGCTATCATGGCTACTTTTAGGTTGTGCAATGTTTTGGCCGTTCGGTTTATGTTGTGCATCACGGAAGCTTTGTTATTTACATCAATGACAGACATCATCTCATATGAGTATGTCTCAAACCTGTCTTTGTTGCAGGTTCTACCTTTACCAAATGATGCTGCTGCTGCTTCACAGATAATTGAGCTTAGTGACTTCCAAGCTTCATTGATATCAGCATTGGCACTTCCTGATAAACCTTTGGTGGGAAGCGATCACTCCTGAGACAGTGCTGATGTTTGGCATCTTTCTTTGTGCAGGGGATGTAATGGTTAGAGCTGTGAAACTTTCAGAGGCGTACCTTCACTCTGCTGCTGACAGGCGAGAGGTCAGTGTCGCAATCTGCGCTGTGGTAGGTGCAGGTGTGGAGAACACTGGGCCGATCGTGCTTCTTGTGATGACCAGGTCTAGCTGGTGCCAATGTCCAGGCTTGGGTGTCACATGATAGTTTGTGGCAATATCTGCCCTGGAAATGCTCATTTAGGGCACAAAGCTCCAGAAGGTGTTTTCTATTATGCATCTTGCCCACCCCATGACAACAATGGCACATTGGCTATGAATCACTTTCTGCCCCAATATATGTGTTGAAGTCACTCAGGCTGAATAGCTTCTCATTATTTGGAATGTTCCTCAGCACCTAGGGAGTCATAGAAATTTTATTTGAATGAGATGCTGGAATACAGAGTTGGTGCATAAGTACATATGGGTTAAAAGGAAAGCCACAGGGAGATGACATGCTTTGAGGTTGTTGCTAGGGTTTCAGTTGGTTGTGTCAGTTGTTCACTGCAAAGCCTACACCATGCTCATGGTGGTCTTCATTGCTCTTTCTATGTCAGTAGAAGCTGTAAGTAGCCTCGCAACTGGAGTGTGCCTTCTGGTTTCTTGGAGAGTAGTAATGTGAACACCAAGCTTGTGTAACTTGTGGTGAATCAGGGCCATTTTGCATACATAAACTTGCTGTGTGGGTCATTGTTCATGCCAGGGCACATAGTCCTCACATTCCTGTTTCCAAGATGAAAGGTTACCTTTCTTTGCTTGCTGTGTAGCATAGACATGGTTTTAGGAGGCATGGACTTGGCTGGACCTGTAGCCCCTCTTGACCTTATAGACCCGTCTCTAGAGGAAAGATAAAAGCCAACACTTCTGATGTCCAGTCAGTTACAGGAGGTGCCAGAAGATGCCAATTTATGGCAGTTATGTGCACAGAAATGACTCGAAGAACATGTTATGATGGTTGTCATCTCCAGTACTTGTAACAGGGAACTATAGAAGACTAATGCAATAATAACCTATAATTACTTTGGCAATTCTTTTAGGTGGAATAACACATCATAACTAGAAGAATGTTCTGGATGGTTACCATATTGGAAATCCTTTGGATGATCACATCGACACTTCATCTATAACATTCATTTTCAATTCTATCTTTCATTCTAAACTCAGTAGTAGTGTAGCTACAACAAAATAAAATATTAATTCCCTCTCCTCCCGAGATTGGAAGTTTGCACTGGAGTTCTCCAGTACATCACCATAGTGGATGATCTGTATGCCTTAATCTAAAAGGTGGCCCAGCAAACTAAGCAACTTGAAGGACATTACAACCGGCGCACACATTGTCCTCTCTGCTTTCCACAATCCATTTCCAGAAAACGGTTGTTGGATATTGCTCAGGATCAGAAACTCTGACTGGTTTTCCATTGTTAAATAAAATTTGCTTCTGCCTAAAGACGCTGAAGTGAACTGGAATGTCCCACCATCACCTCAGTTGAAGCTAGCTACTTCAGTACAATCCATTGATTCACTGTCAAATTTCCTTGATCTACTTGGTTGAGTACCATAATGCCTTATATCATACTCAGTTTCAAACATTGCTATCCTCATAACCTAGAAATAACTCTTTGCAATATTAGCAGATGAACCATTAATAATTTTCCTGTATCTACTATTTTAGACATAAATCAATTGAAACTATTTGGAATACAATTAAATAATCCAAAATAAAATTTATAATTAAGCGACACCTTGGCACAGTGGTTAGCACTGCTGCCTCACAGTTCCAGCGACCCGGGTTCAATTCTGGCCTTGGGTGACTGTCTGTGTGGAGTTTGTACATTCTCCCCCGTGTCTGTGTGGGTTTCCTCCGGGTGTTCTAGTTTCCTCCCACACTCCAAAGATGTGCAGGTTAGGTGGATTAGCCATGCTAAATTGCCCTTTAGTGCCCCAAGATATGTAGGTTAGGTGGATTAGCCATGGGAAATATGTGGGGTTCCAGGGATAGGGTGGGAGAGAGGGCCTTAGGTAAGATACACTGTCATAGAGTCAGTGCAGACTCAATGGGCCAAATGGCCTCTTTTGCACTGTACGGATTCTATGATTCTGTTCTATGATTCTATTCTATGATTCTCTGCTGATGGCTTCTAGAACTAACTGAGATATACAAATCAACTTGAACCTCATCTGCACTCAAGCCTCTCTCTTGTGATTTAGCTCAAGAACTCAGCATGTAGGAAATCATCGGAGCACCCTCAATGTCCTGCCACTTAATACTGAAGTCCATGAGTGCATTAATGTTGTGCGTTTTGCGATTTATGGAAATATTTTTGTACCCTTCTCATGATAATTTGTACACCTTGTTAATAAGAGATAATAAACAATACAGATTAGGAAAGCCCTAAGCCCTAATTCAACGTAAGAAGTCTCACAACACCAAGTTAAAGTCCAACAGGTTTATTTGGTAGCACAAGCTTTCGGAGTGTCGCTCCTTCTTCAGGTGAGTGAGGAGTTGTGTTCACAAACAGGGCATATATAGACACAAACAAGATAATGGTTGGAATGTGAGTCTTTACAGGTAATCAAGTCTCAAAGGTACAGATAATGTGAGTGGAGAGAGGGTTAAGCACAGGTTAAAGAGGTGTGTATTGTCTCCAGCCAGGCCAGTTAGTGAAATTTTGCAAGCCCAGGCAAGTCATGGGGGTTACCGATGGTGTGACATGAACCCAAGATCCCGGTTGAGGCCAGTCCTCATGTGTGCGAAACTTGGCTATCAGTTTCTGCTCAGCGATTCTGTGTTGTTGTGCGTCGTGAAGGCCGCCTTGGAGAACGCTTACCCGAAGATTAGAGGCTGAATGCCCGTGACTGCTGAAGTGTTCCCCAACAGGAAGGGAACACTCCTGCCTGGTGATTGTCGAGTGATGTCCATTCATCCATTGTCGTAGCGTCTACATGGTCTCGCCAATGTACCATGCCTCGGGACATCCTTTCCTGCAGTGTATCAGGTAGACAACATTGGCTGAGTCGCAAGAATATGTACCGTGTACCTGGTGGATGGTGTTTTCACGTGAGATGATGGCATCCGTGTCGATGATCCAGCACATATTGCAGAGGTTGTGGCAGGGTTGTGTGGTGTCGTGGTCACTATTCTCCTGAAGGCTGGGTAGTTTGCTGCGGACAATGGTCTGTTTGAGGTTGTGCGGTTGTTTGAAGGCAAGAAGTGGGGGTGTGGGGATGGCCTTGGCGGATGTTCGTCTTCATCAATGACATGTTGAAGGCTCTGGAGGAGATGTCGTAGCTTCTCCGCTCCGGGGAAGTACTGGACGATGAAGGGTACTCTGTCTGCCATGTCCCGTGGCCTTGGGTCACTGTCTGTGTGGGGTTTGCACATTCTTCCCGTGTCTGCGTGGGTTTCCTCTGGTGCTCCAGTTTCCTCCCACAGTCCAAAGATGTGTGAGTTAGGTTGATTGGCCATGCTAAATTGACCCCAGTGTCAGGGGGATTAGCAGTGTAAGTATGTGGGGTTACAGGAATCGAGTCTGGGTGGGATTGTGGTCGGTGCAGACTCGATGGGCCGAATGGCCTTCTTCTGCACTGTAGGGATTTTATGATTCAATGAACCAGGACTGTTAGCCAGCAACCCTGCTGGAAAACAAACATGGGTAAATGTTGGATGAAGACAAAATCGAGCTCAGCCTGTCAAGTCTTACTGACAAGACATACACGCAAAGATTTGTTTGAGGCACTGGAAGTCTGCCAATAGCCATGGAACTATGAGTGAAAAACAACCCCCAAATTTATCAAACTGTCAAAAAATGTCTGAAGCTAAAGAATGCATGTTCTCAATTTTTAGAGATTTTGTACAATTCACGTTTTAATATTTAATGGTTATTTTGATTTCAGGCTCTAACAGGTTATACCGTGCAAATTGAGACACTCGATGGTAGATTTCTCAGCATCCCAATCAATGACATTGTTCAGTAAGTATCCATAAGCTATTTTCATGTTTTTTACTGTGAGCAGAAATCCAAAAGCTTTTCATCCGATTGCTCAGCTAGGTGGTAGGGAACACTGTGCAATCATCAGTGAACATCCCCACTTCCGATGTTATGATGGAAGGAAAGCCATTGATGCAGCTGAAGATGGTTGAGCCTATGATATTACCCCGAAGAACTTCTACAGTGAAGTCCTGGGGTTGGGATAATTGGCCTACAAAACACAACCATCTTCTTTGTGTTAGGCATGACTCCCACCAAGTGGAGATTTTTGTTCCATTTTCTTATGGATCTCAATTTTGCTAAGGGTACTTAATACCACACTTAGTCAAACACTGCCTTGATCAGTCGATCTCATTTCACAGCTGGATTTCAGCTCTTTTATGTATTTTTGGACCAAGGCGATAATGAGGTCACACTAGCGGAACCCAAATGAAGCATAAGTGAGCAGGTTGTTGCTGAATAAAGGCCATTTGATAGCATTGTTGTCATCATTTTCCATCACTTTGCTCATGATTGAGAGTAAATTGATAGGGGGATAATTGGCCATGTTTGTGAACAGAACATACTTTGGCAATTTTCCACATCTTCGGGTAAATGCTAGTGTTGTAGCAAAACTAGAACAACTTGAATAGGAGTGTGGATTGTTCTCCAAGTCTGGGATTTTGTCAGTCTGCCTGTGTTTGTAAATTGAAAACAATCTGTGCTTTCAGTTTCAATCGCTGTTTGTTGACGTAACGTTAAGTGCAACCATTATAACGTATTACTGCTTGACTGCTTCCAAAACCTTTCACTGTCATAATGAGGGGTGGAGTCTGTAGGTTCACTATTTGATTGACAGCTCAAGAGGTTATTAAAGGATTAGCTTGTTTGATGCAGGGTTATGAGTACAAATGTTCCTGCCATTCGGGGGACGTTTTCTTGAGCCTAGTGCATTGAGCTGGGAGATTTCCCAAATCTGCACATCCACCTTGGGGGCAAAAAATCCAAGCTAAAGAGTGCAACCTTCCCAGAATTGCACAGTGTGTTGGATCAGGCGAGAGAAGTTGTGTGAAAGTTGTTGTATTCACAGCAGCCCTTTCTCGCCTGATTCAACGGCATTCTGTGCAATTTCAGAATGTATGGAAATCAGGTTCACACCCTTCTGAGGTGTAAACCTCATCACATCACCAGCAGGTGGCGGGGAAGATCTCAAACGGAGATCTCGCTGGTGCAAATCCTGTTTTTGGCTGCTCCCGAGATTTCGCGGCCATTATAGGATTTGCGCCAGTGGCCAGCAGGGTCTCTAGTTCGTGCCCAAGGTGCCTAATATTTAAAACATTATTAAATAATTACTCATTATCCTTATCTGGGTAACTTGGAATGCAGGGAAAAGTAGCTCAGGGTTTTAAAAAGTTTATATTTACCATAAATCACAAAGGTTGTTACTCAGTTTCAGCAATTTCCATTGCAGATCAGAAATAGATAATAGCTCAAGTATTAGACCTATTCAGTCTGATGTTTTGTGTCATTCGTTCTTTGATTTATGATTAATATTGGTCCACTTGCTGTACTCAGTCAAACTAGAAACTCAAGAGCTACCTTGGCAGGACATTCTGAAGGGGGAAGGCGAACAGCCAGTGGTTGTAGTACACATTGGTATGAATGACAACGGTAAAAAAGGGATGAGGTCCTAAAAGCAGAAAACAGGGAGCTAGGAAGAAAGTTAAGAAATCGGACCTCAAAGGTAGTGATCTCAGGATTACTACCGATGCCACGTGCTAGTCAGAGTAGAAATGACAGGATATATCGGATAAATATGTGGCTGAAGAGATAGTGTCAGGGGGAGATTCCTGGGGCATTGGGACCGGTTCTGGGGGAGGTGAGACTTGTACAAATTGGACGGGTTACACCTGGGCAGGACTGGGACTGATGTCCTCGGGGGAGTGTTTGCTCGAGCGGTTGGGGAGGGTTTAAACTAATATGCCAGGGGGATGGGAACCAATGTAAGGAGTCCGAGAAGGAGGGAGCAAGGACAAAATGTGGGGAGAAGGTTCCAACTACATCAAAAATCAGGAAAAAAGTTAAAAGGAAGGAGAACTGAGGAGATGTTATTAATGGAAGTGTTAGAATTCAAAACGAAGGTACAAAAAAAAGCATAAGAGCACTTTATCTGAATGCTCGTAGCATTTGAAACAAGGTAAATGAGTTGACAGCACAAATCATTGCGAACGAGTATGATTTGGTGGCCATTACAGAGACATGGTTGCAGGATGGTCACGACTGGGAGTTGAATATCCAGGGGTATCAGACTGTTCAGAGGGACCGACAGGAAGGTAAGGGAGGTGGTGTAGTTCTGATATTTAAGGATGACATCAGGGCGGTAGTGAGAGATTATATAGATTCTATGGAAAAAAAGGTTGAATCCATTTGGGTTGAAATTAGGAATAGTAAGGAGAAAAAGTCACTGATAGGCGTAGTTTATAGGCCACCAAACAATGACATCATGGTGGGGCAAGAAATAAACAAAGAAATAACTGATGCATGTAAAAATGGTACAGCAATTATCATGGGGATTTTAATCTACATATCAATTGGTCAAACCAGGTTGGTCAAAGCAGCCTTGAGGAGGAGTTCATAGAATGTATCCGCGATAGCTTCCTTGAACAGTATGTAATGGAACCGACAAGGGAGCAAGCTATCCTAGATCTGGTCCTGGTAATGACATGGAAATAATTAATGATCTTGCAGTTAGGGATCCTCTTGGAAGAAGCGATCACAGTATGGTTGAATTTAAAATACAAATGGAGCATGAGAAGGTAAAATCCAATACCAGTATGTCTTGTGCTTAAACAAAGGAGACTATAAAGGGATGAAGGAGAAGTTGGCTAAGATTGACTGGGAGCAAAAACTTTATGGTGGGATAATTGAGGAACAGTGGAGGACTTTCATAGCGATCTTTCATAGTGCTCAGCAAAAGTATATACCAGTGATAAGGAAGGACTGTAGAAAAAGAGATAATCAGCCATGAATATCTCAGGAAATAAAGGAGGGTATCAAATTGAAAGAAAATGCATACAAAGTGGCAAAGATTAGTGGGAACCTAGAGGATTGGAAAATCTTTAAAGGTCAACAAAAAGCCACAAAAAAAGCTATAAAGAAAAGTAAGGTGGATTATGAGTAAATTAGCTCAGAATATAAAAACAGATAGCAAACGTTTCTACAAATATATAAAACGAAAAAGAGTAGCTAAAGTAAACATTGGTCCTTTAGAGGACGAGAAGGGGGATGTAATAACTGGAAATGAGAAAATGGCTGAGGCATTGAACAGGTATTTTGTGTCGGTCTTCACAGTGGAAGACACAAATAACATGCCAAAAATTGATGACAGGAAGGCTATGGCAGGTGAGGACCGAAAAACTATCATTATCATGAAAGAGGTAGTGTTGGGCAAGTTAATGGGGCTAAAGGTAGACAAGTCTCCTGGTAATTCCCGCAGATTGGAAAACAGCAAATGTGACCACTGTTTAAAAAAGGAGGTAGACAAAAGGCAGGTAACTATAGGCCGGTTAGCTTAACCTCTGTAGTAGGGAAAATGCTTGAATCTATCATCAAGGAAGAAATAGCGAGACATCTGGATATAAATTTGATAGAATTTTTTGAGGAGGTAACTAAGTGTGTTGATGAAGGTAGGGCAGTTGATGTCATATACATGGATTTTAGTAAGGCGTTTGATAAGGTCCCCCATGGTCGGCTTATGATGAAAGTGAGGAGGTGTGGGATAGAGGGAAAGTTGGCCGATTGGATAGGTAACTGGCTGTCTGACCAAAGACAGAGGGTGGTGGTCGATGGAAAATTTTCGGATTGGAGGCAGGTTGCTAGCGGTGTGCCGCAGGGATCAGTGCTTGGTCCTCTGCTCTTTGTGATTTTTATTAATGACTTAGAGAAGGGGGCTGAAGGGTGGATCAGTAAATTTGCTGATGACACCAAGATTGGTGGAGTAGTGGATGAGGTGGAGGGCTGTTGTCGGCTGCAAAGAGACATAGATAGGATGCAAAGCTGGGCTGAAAAATGGCAAATGGAGTTTAACCCTGATAAATGTGAGGTGATTCATTTTGGTAGGACAAATTTAAATGTGGATTACAGGGTCAAAGGTAGGGTTCTGAAGACTGTGGAGGAACAGAGAGATCTTGGGGTCCATATCCACAGATCTCTAAAGGTTGCCACTCAAGTGGCTAGAGCTGTGAAGAAGGCCTATAGTGTGTTAGCTTTTATTAACAGGGGGTTGGAGTTTAAGAGCCGTGGGGTTATGCTGCAACTGTACAGGACCTTGGTGAGACCACATTTGGAATATTGTGTGCAGTTCTGGTCACCTCACTATAAGAAGGATGTGGAAGCGCTGGAAAGAGTGCAGAGGAGATTTACCAGGATGCTGCCTGGTTTGGAGGGTAGGTCATATGAGGAAAGGTTGAGGGAGCTAGGGCTGTTCTCTCTGGAGCGGAGGAGGCTGAGGGGAGACTTAATAGAGGTGTATAAAATGATGAAGGGGATAGATAGAGTGAACGTTCAAAGACTATTTCCTCGGGTGGATGGAGCTATTACAAGGGGGCATAACTATAGGGTTCGTGGTGGGAGATACAGGACGGATATCAGAGGTAGGTTCTTTACGCAGAGAGTGGTTGGGGTGTGGAATGGACTGCCTGCAGTGATAGTGGAGTCAGACACTTTAGGAACATTTAAGCGGTTATTGGATAGGCACATGGAGCACACCAGGATGATAGGGAGTGGGATAGCTTGATCTTGGTTTCAGATAAAGCTCGGCACAACATCGTGGGCCGAAGGGCCTGTTCTGTGCTGTACTGTTCTATCTATGTTCTAAATTGTCCCATTGGTAAGATGCAGCATGGGTTCATGAAGGGAAGGTCATGTTTGACTAATTTGGTGGAATTCTTTGAGAACATTACATGTGCAGTGGACAATGGGGAACCTGTGGATGTGGTGTATCTGGATTTCCAGAAGGCATTTGACAAGGTGCCGCACCAAAGACTGCTACATAAGATAAAGATGCACGGTGTTACGGGTAATGTATTAGCATGGATAGAGGATTGGTTAACTAACAGAAAGCAAAGAGTGGGGGTAAATGGGTGTTTTTCTGGTTGGCGATTAGTGACTAGTGGTGTGCCTCAGGGATCAGTGTTGGGACCACAATTGTTTACGATTTACATAGATGATTTGGAGTTGGGGACCAAGTGTAGTGTGTCAAAATTCGCAGATGACACTAAGATGGGTGGCAGAGCAAAGTGTGCAGAGGACGCTGAAAGTCTGCAAAGGGATATAGATAATCTAAGTGAGAGGGCGAGGCTCTGGCAGATGGAGTACAATGTTGGTAAATGTGAGGTCATCCATTTTGGTAGGAATAACAGCAAAATGGACTGTTATTTAAATGGTAAAAAATTGCAGCATGCTGCTTGCAGAGGGACCCGAGTGTCCTTGTGCAGGAATCTCAAGGAGTTGGTTTGCAGGTGCAGCAGGTAATTAAGAAGGCAAATGGAATTTTGTCTTTCATTGCTAGAGGGATGGAGTTTAAAAACAGTGAGATTATGTTGCAGCTGTATAGGGTGCTGGTGAGGCCACATCTGGGTACTGTGTACAGTTTTGGTCTCCTTACTTGAGAAAGGATATACTGGCACTGGAGGGGGTGCAGAGGAGATCCACTAGGTTGATTCTGGAGTTGAGAGGGTTGGCTTATGAAGAGAGACTGAGTAGACTATACTCATTGAAATTCAGAAGAATAAGGGGAGATCTTGTACAAACATATAAGATTATGAAGGGAATAGATAAGATAGAAGCAGGGAAGTTGTTTCCACTGGCGGGTGAAACCAGAACTAGGGGGCATAACCTCAAAATAAGGGGAAGCAGATTTAGGACTGAGTTGAGGAGGAACTTCTTCACACAAAGGGTTATGAATCTGTGGAATTCCCTGCCCAGTGAAGCAGTTGAGGCTACCTCATTGAATGTTTTTAAGGCAAGGATAGATAAATTTTTGAACAGTAAAGGAATTAAGGGTTATGGTAAGTGGAGCTGAGTCCACAAAAAGATCAGCCATGGTCTTATTGAATGGTGGAGCAGGCTCGAGGGGCCAGATGGCCTATTCCTGCTCCTAGTTCTTATGTTCTTTTGAAAGCAAAAAGTAATTGGAAGTGACCTTAGCAAAAAAATTCCAAGTGCCGAATGAGCATGAAAATGGAAGAGAATCGCGCCCATTTTTTCTGCAAGGGAAATATTCAAACCTTATGCCAAGTGTGATTCTCAGCAGGAGGGAAGAGAACGGAGTCTATTCACGCCAGGAAACTGGATACTGACTGCTAGAGGGCGTCATTGCATATGTGCATGGTCTCCCAGTGCACTGGGTAAAGTGCACATAGCTAGTGCACTGAAAGATCTCATTCCCCCCCACCCCCACTGATCATCCCCACCCCCCCTCAATCGCACCCCCCTCCACCCCCCACCCCCCCCGGCAGAACACAGCAACAACCCCCCCTGATTCCTCCCCACTCCAGCCTCTTGCGGCCCCCATACACCCCCCCTAGCCAATTGCCACCCCCATTCACTCCACCCACCCCCCCCCCCCCCCACCTCGTCTGGCCTACATGTGACTCCAGATTTTAATATTTAAACCAGCAGTGCAAGGCTGACCATGGCAGCAATCCAGGGCCGGTATCATCTTGAGAGGCGGAAACTGGGCACAAACCTGGTTTTTCGTCTCTCTCTTACGATCTTCCTGGCTCACCACACCAATTGACCCTTTTGTCTTTTTCTTGCCCTTTGATGACCTAGTCGATATTTATCCCTCAACCAATCTCACAAAAAGTACAGATTATGTAGTTATTATTAGATTGTTGATTGTGGGATCTTACTGTGCACTAATCGGCTACTAGATATATTACAATAATGACTCTACTTTAGAAGTACTTCATTCGGTGTAGATGGCTTTGGAACATCTTGAGATGTGGAAGCTGCGACATAAATGCAAGTTTTTTCTCTTTCTACTCTGTAGGAAGTGTACCCTGATACCTTGTAATTTCTACTATTTTTTTTCCCCTAGTCCTAAATACACTAAAGTTGTCCCAGGAGAAGGAATGCCCTTATCCAAGGATCCATTACAGAAAGGAGACCTTGTGATCCAGTTTAACATCCAATTTCCAGAAAAGCTCACACCATCAAAGAAGAAGCTGATTAATCGAGCATTACAAGTATGAAGTCAACAATGGCAATACGAATGATAGCTATTAAAGAATCAGGATGGTGTATCTATCATTCTGTATTGATATATAGCATATTAATGTATTTACAACATAAACGAGTGTCTTTATAAATAGGGATTGCAGAAACAAACTTTTCATTTTTGATTATTGTGTGTGACATTTCCCATAAAAGTTGATGAATGTTGGTAAGCACATACTGTAATTAAATCACATAATTATAGTCTTTGACTGGGAAACCATGGATCAACACAGGAGTTCTACACAAGTAAACAGATATTACTTGCAGAACTGAAGATAAAAATTGTGAATTTAAAAGTTTCAGTCTTGTTTGCGAAAAACTCCATGGCCTCACTCTTCCCTATCTTTGTAATCTCCTCCAACCCTACAATCTGCCAAGAAATTGGCACTCCTCTAATTCTGGCCTCTTGTGCATCCTGATTTTAGTCTCACCACCATTGGCGGTCACCCTCTCAGTTGCTTAGGCCCCAAGCTCTGCAACTCTACTCTCCCTCCCCCCAACCCCACCACCCCACACCCCTCTACCTCACTTTTCTCCTTTAAGACACTCCTTTAAGCCTACTTCTTTTGCCAAGCTTTTAATCATGGAATCATAGGATCCCGACAGTGTAGAAGAGGCCAGTCGGCCCATCGAGTCTGCACTGACTCTGACAGGGTATCTCATCCAGGCCCTCTCCCCCACCCTATCCCCATAACCCAACACATTTTCCATGGCTAATCCCATCTAACCTAGACATTTTAGGACACTAAGGGTCAATTTAGCATGGGCAATCCACCTAACCTGCACATTTTCGGTCATCTGACCTAATATCTCATGATGTGGATTGGTGTTATACTTTGCTCTTCTGAATGGGGAGGCAATGGCCTAGTGATATTATCTCCAGACTATTAATCCAGAAACTCAGCTAATTTTCTGGGGACCTGGGTTTGAATCCCACCTTGGCAGATGGCGGAATTTGAATTCAATAAAAAATATCTGGAATTAAGAATCTACTGATGACCATGAAACCATTGTTGATTGTCGGAAGAACCCATCTGGTTCACTAATATCCTTTTAGCGAAGGAAATCTGCCATTTTTACCTGGTCTGGCCTACATGTGACTCCAGAACCACAGCAATGTGGTTGACTCTCAACTGCCCTTGGGCAACTAGGGATGAGCAATAAATGCTGGCCAGCCAGCGACACTCATGTCCCATGAATAAATAGAGAAATTGCTTTGGGATGTTCCCGTATGTTGAGTTGTTGTGAAAACTGAAAATCTAAATTCAAATAGAAAATGCTGCAAATACACTGCAAGTCATCTGAGATAAAAAGGAATTTGTGAAGAATTTCCATGGACTCTCCCAATCTCCCACTGTAAGACCTGTAGAAGATCAGGGAAACTCTGGAAATGGGCCATTCTTAGATGTTTATGCCCTTCCAATTGGGATTTTGCCAATCACCTGACAGATAGACTCCAGCAAAATTCCAACTATTCGTCTGCTTTTAGTTTTTAATTTGAGCAAGTCCATATCCTGAGAATGATTTTTGTTAAGTGGTGTAGATTTTCACGACTTAAATTTATCTCTGGTTACTTTGCCTGTTTGGCTAATTATGGTGTTACTGCTCCAAGTGCAGTTTCGATATCCAGTTCCACACAGCTATGTGACTTTGCATATGGTGACTAACATACCAGTTAATTTTTTTAAATTTTTATTCCAATTCAATCAAATCAAGTCCAATTCAGGGTCTCAACAAGTTGAGACATTCCCGATCCAAGCTGACAAGACGGGGCTCTCACCTCCTGTCTTGGGCTTGATCAACATGATCCAAGCTGATTGGAGTAGGCATAGCTCCTCTTCCAAGGCTTGATCTCATTTGCATCTTAGCCAAAAGGCCGAGATGCCGCTTTTAAAAATTGCTTCAAATGAAGCTAAAATGTAACCTGATGACTTCAACCAAGCACAGCATGTCGATACTACACTTGATTTTAGCCAAAAGGCCGAGAAGCCAGTTAATTATTAGGGAGCACGAATAAACTGAGCAAACTTTACTTTTTTGCAATAAATTCCTCTGTATTTCAGTGGGAATTCTGAAAGGTCACAATCGAATTGCTTCAAAAACAAACATCATATGCTGACTTCTTGATTTGTGGGTTCTTTTGAACACTTTTTGGGAGTGGAGTTTTTAATTGATTGCCTTTGCAAACAAAGAGGCTCTAACAGATGCAGAATTATTCCTTTTCAGGGAATTTGTAGGAACAAATTATTTGACTTTAATTTATTTCCTTTTTTTAATTCAGTAAATAGCTTCTCAACAGCAAGTTATTTGTTATGCATTGGCCTGGAACTAGCACTTTAGATATTTTCCATGGCTGTGAAGGTAATAATAGATGCAAATACATATTCTCCTCCAGGCATAAGATCTCATAGTCAATGTTGTCCATTTCGTTCCATGCACTATTACAGTCTAGAGGAATAAACATATGTAAATATTCTATTTTTAAAATATTATGAGAAATGTTTAACATTGTGTTTCATTTGCTTTGGGACTGATAATGCAGTTACTCAGCATCAATTTGCGTAGGGTGAAGATAATCTTGAAGATAACTGGAACTCCGTGTCCATGTAAAACAGGTGCTGGATAATTGGTTTGTTCTATCATGTTATTACCAGACTGTTTAAACGGAACTGCAAGTCAGCTCAACCTATTGATTTCAATATTTTAGAAGGGCCGCACCTGCAGCCCCAAAAGCAGATTTTGCCTATCTAGTTTATTGACATCAGTTGTTGATGATCCCAGTGGCACTTAAAGCTGCTGAAAAATGTTTGGGTGGTTGAACACCTCAATTCAATCGCAAAGCTTTGGATGTTCTGCTGCAAGAAGTCCCTCCAAAACTCAAACGGGTGGAATTTTGCAGCCGCGCTCACCCCAAAATCGGAGAATCCCACCCGAGGTCAATGGACCTTTGCATGGTTCGGCCCCCCGCCCTCTGGTTCCCATTCCCTTGGTGGGCAGGACAGGAAAATTCCCCCAATATCTCTTGCTACCAATTCCATACCCCCGTGACACTTGCTTCATGCCAAATCAGATGGTTTGAAATCTTGAAACCCTGCTTGATCCAATTTGATCTTCAATTCCATCGAAAGGAGTTCCTACTACTGCAATATCATTTACCCACCTTAGTTCACCTGCCATGAAACATATGAATGTTTCTTTCTTCATGTCTTTGCTACTAGGTTTCCAGCCACCTGTCCTCGTCGTTGACCTAAATTGGCTCTTATGACCCCAATTTGAAATGTTAATTCACATATAGATTCTTTCACAGCTTAATTTCTCTCCATCTCCTCCAGCCTTGCAATGGATCACTCTGTTCCCAAAACTCTCTATTTCTCTGGTGCATCCCACCCTTCCTTAAGTCCAACTATGAGGCTATACATTCAGACCTTTGAGCATCACATTCTGGAATTCTCTCTCAACCTCTCTTCCACGTTGCTCCTCTTTAACTGAGCTACTGGTCACTCAGCCTGAGTATATCCTTCATTTGCTCAGCAACAACATTTGTCTGAATACAGCTGTGAAACACCTGGGGACATTAAAGGTGTTACATAGATGCACGTTACTCATAGTATTGGTAAATTGATTTTTTTTTGCTGGAACAAAGTATGCAGTGGAGTCTACTCCTAGGGTCCGTATTAGGATTATGCTTCTTAGTTATATACAAATGCAGGTCATTTATATATGTGTATCAGTAAGGATAGGCAACAATACCTCCTCCACAATCATCCTCAACACCAGTGCCCCACAAGGCTGTGTTCTCAGCCCGTACTATACTCCTTATACACCTAAGACTGTGTGGCCAAATTCCTCTCCAATTTGATTTTCAAGTTTGCTAATAACACCACTGTAGTGGGTTGGATCTCAAACAATGACGAGACAGAGTACAGGAATGAGATAGAGAATCTGGTGAACTGGTGTGGCAACAATAATCTCTCCCTCACTGTCAACAAAACAAAGGAGATTGTCATTGACTTAAGGAAGTGTAAAGGAGAACATGCCCCTGTCTACGTCAGCAGGGATGAAGTAGAAAGGGTCGAGAGCTTCAAGTTTTTAGGTGTCCAGATCACCAACAACCTGTCCTGGTCCCCCTATGCTGACGCTGTAGTTAAGAAAGCCCACCAATGCCAAGACTAAGGAAATTTGGCATGTCAGCTACGACTCTCACCAACTTTTACAGATGCACCATAAAAAGCATTCTTTCTGGTTGTAGCACAGCTTGGTATGTCTCCTGCTCTGCCCAAGACCACAAGGAACTACAAAAGGTTGTGAACGTAGCCCAAATCAACACGCAAATCAGCCTCCCATCCATTGACTCTGTCTACTCTCATTTCCTTCTCTATGAACGGTATGTTTTGTCTGTATAGCGTGCAAGAAACAATACTTTTCACTATTGATACATGTGACAATAATAAATCAAATATGTCTAGGTTTGTGAACCATATAAAACTTGGCAACCTAAGAAATGGTGGGTATGATAGCAGTGGACTTCAGGACATAGACTGATGAAATGGGAAGGCACTTGGAAGATGTAGTTTAATGCAGATGTTTAAGAGGAAAAACATTGATGTAGCACAATCTAAATAGTACCTTTTTCAACTAAATAGTTTGAGAGACATCCATCCCATGGTTCATCCTCATGGCCTCGACCAAATTCAACTTGGTTTGAATTTAAACAGGGAGCTAACAATGCAGTATACGTTGTTGTTTCCTTTGAGACTTGGCATTCTTCCAAATTTGTCCTCGTGTACAAGATGATAAACTTTGACAGCAATACTCAAATTCTGTACTACCAATTGACTATTTTCTCAGCAAATTTAACCAGAATATTTAGGGAATTTGGTACTATATATCCTGATTTGTCAAAGGCCTCAGTATTAAGAAATAAGACTAGGTACAAAAAAGGAAAATGGCCAAAATCTAACTGACAGTATGAAAGATATCAGTGGAGTTCAATCCAGAGAAGAGTGAGATAATGCATTTCGGAAAGACTAACAATGCAAGGGAAAATATAATAATGCTGAGAAGTGTAGAGGAACAGTTTATGTTCATATAAAGAAAACAGCACAGGAACAGGCCCTCCAAGCCTGCGCCGCTCATGTGCCCACTAGACTATTCTTTTGTATCCCTCTATTCCCAGTCTGTTCATGTGGCTATCTAGAGAAGTCTTAAACGATCACCTTGCTTGGCAGTGCATTCCAGGCCCTCACCACCCTGTGTAAAATACATCCCCGACATCTGCGTTGAACCTTGCCCCCCTCACCTTGAACCCGTGACCCCTTGTGTTCGTCACCTCCGACCTGGAAAAAACCTTCACACTGTTCACCCTATCTATGCCCTTCATAATTTTATACACCTCTATGAGGTCGTCCCTCATCCTCCATCTTTCCAGGGAGAACAACCCCAGTTTACCCAATCTCTCTCCTCATAGCTAAGACCCTCCATACCAGGCAACATCCTGGTAAACCTTCTCTGTACTCTCTCCAAAGCCTCCACGGCCTTCTGGTAGTGTGGCGACCAGAACTGGATGCAGTATTCCAAATGTGGCCTAACCATCGTTCTATACAGCTGCAACATCGTATGCCAACTTTTATATTCTATGCCCTGTCCAATAAAGGCAAGTATGCCATATGCCTTCTTGACCACCCTCTCCACCTGTGCTGCCACCTTTAAGGATCTGTGGACTTGTATGTGTCTATACTCCTGATGGTTCTGCCATTTATTGTATAGCTCCCCCTTACATTAGATCTACCGAAATGCATCACTTCACATTTATCTGGATTAAATTCCATCTGCCATTTCTTCGTCCAATGTTCCAGTCTATCTATATCCTGCTGTATTCTCCGACAATGTTCATCACTATCCGCCACTCCAACAATCTTCGTGTCATCCGCAAACTCACTGATCACACCAGTTACATCTTCCTCCAAATCATTTATGTATATATGTCACAAACAGCAGAGGTCCCAGTCCAGAGCCCTGCAGAACACCAATAGTCACAGACCTCCTGAGGTGGAGGGAGGTGTACAGAATGTTTGCGCTTAATAGCCAAGGCATAGATTATCACAATTGTTACAGTGCAGGGCCACCATTCGGCCCATCAGGTCTGCACCAACTCTCCAAATGAACAGTTCACCTAGTGCCATTCCCCTGCAAGTTCTTTATAGATAACACCCAAATGTTGGATGTTGGCCTATATCGCGAGGGGGATAGAATATAAAAGCAGGGATGTCTTGATGCACCTGTACAGGGCATTGGTGAGGCTGCAGCTGGAATACTGTGTGCAGTATTGGTCCCCTTATATGAGGAAGGATATATTGGCATTGGAGGGAGTGCAGAGAAGGTTCACCAGGTTGATACCGGAGATGAGGGGTTTGGATTATGAGGAGAGGCTGAGGAGATTGGGTTTGTACTCGTTGGAGTTTAGAAGGATGAGGGGGGATCTTATGGAGACTTATAAGATAATGCGGGGGCTGGATAGGGTGGAGGCGGAGAGATTCTTTCCACTTAGTAAGGAAGTTAAAACTAGAGGACACAGCCTCAAAATAAAGGGGGGTCGGTTTAAGACAGAGTTGAGGAGGAACTTCTTCTCCCAGAGGGTGGTGAATCTCTGGAATTCTCTGCCCACTGAGGTGGTGGAGGCTACCTCGCTGAATATGTTTAAAGCGCGGATGGATGGATTCCTGATCGGTAAGGGAATTAAGGGTTATGGGGATCAGGCGGGTAAGTGGTACTGATCCACGTCAGATCAGCCATGATCTTATTGAATGGCGGGGCAGGCTCGAGGGGCTAGATGGCCTACTCCTGCTCCTATTTCTTATGTTCTTAAATGCCCTTTTGAATGATTAATTTCATATGCTTTTAATTAAGAGGGGTCTGGATGGAGTGGAGAGGAAGGCCCTTGGTTGAGAGGTGTATAAACAGGGCAACAGTGGTTGGAGGTCTCAGGGACATTTGATGGATAATTCTTTTGGGAGGTTAAAATGCTCTGCCTCTTGTGGTGCTAGAACCTATACAACTACAGACCAAGAGCTGGAAAGTGGCATTCAGATGGATGGCTTCTCATCAGCCAGTGTGGACATGGGCTGCATAGTCTCCTCCTGTGCTGCAATTTTCTACAATTTCTATCATCAGGGGTCATGACTAAACAGACCAAAATAATTAAATTATAGAGTCAGTTTAAAAATTCTTAAAATGGTCTGCAATGAAATGCACTAGCTACAAGCACAAACCTGGTTAAAAAAAGTATATATTGTTTACCATAAGAATCAGGTTTTATTATTTGAGACAGCAATGAGACATATTAAAAAAAGAATGTTTTATTTCAAATAGAACAGCAACAGTATTATTAAAAAGGGTTATAAAGTCAAGCACGTTACTCCAAACTGGAATCAAGGTTCTTCCTGCGTGGTATTTTAATCCCACAGTGAAATTTTCCAACTGCTAATAGATTTTCCAACACAAATTTACAGTAGCTGTTTGCTGCTGGTGTATCACATTTATTTGGAGGGGGGGGGGGGGGGGGAAGAGAAAGAAAATTTGTCAGAGACAAGGTCCATGGTAAAACAAATGTCATGACTGTCTAAAAACAATGGATACATTGTGCCAATGAAAGATATCAAAATCAGTAAAGAAATTAAATATCAGACAAAACAACAGAACATTTAAGATTTAAATCCTGAAGTCATTCAAGGTCTTGCACAACCTATTTTGGAGCAAATATGCAAAATTCTAAAGAAAGAGGTAGGAGGAAGTAAAGAGTTGTTATTGGTGTACAAGTTGTGCAAACTCAGCAGCTAAAACGAAGCATTATTTTTGTTTACGGAGAAGGTTCTTAAAGCCTGGCCACCATCATAGCTCGTTTCAGCTGTTCATATGTAATAAACATCACTATGTTCCATGACCCCAGACGCAGAAATGATGGCATAAACCTGAAATGAAATAATAATTGCACTTAGATGATTGTACAAACATGCATGGATATACATTCAAAACATATTTACTACAGACTGCACACAGCAAATTAATTAGATTTGGAAGCTGTACCATACTGTTCTGGGACCCTTGCTGTTTGTCATTTTCATAAATGACCTGGATGAGGAAGTGGAGGGATGGGTTGGTAAGTTTGCCGACGACACGAAGGTTGGTGGGGTTGTGGATAGTCTGGAGGGATGTCAGAAGTTACAGAGGGACATAGATAGGATGCAAGACTGGGCGGAGAAGTGGCAGATGGACTTCAACCCAGATAAATGTGTAGTGGTCCATTTTGGCAGGTCAAATGGGATGAAGGAGTACAATATAAAAGGGAAAGACTCTTAGTACTGTGGAGGATCAGAAGGACCTTGGGGTCCAGGTCCATAGAACTCTAAAATCAGCCCCGCAGATGGAGGTGGTGGTTAAGAGGGCATATGGTGTGCTGGCCTTTATCAATCGAGGGATTGAGTTTAGGAGTTCAGGGATAATGATGCAGCTATATAAGACCCTCGTCAGACCCCACTTGGACTACTGTGCTCAGTTCTGGTCAGCTCATTACAGGAAGTATGTGGAAAAGATTGAAAGGGTACAGAGGCGATTTATAAGGATGTTGCCTGGATTGAGTGGCATGCCTTATGAGGATAGGCTGAGGGAGCTCAGTCTTTTCTCCTTGGAGAGACATAGGCTGAGAGGAGACCTAATAGAGGTACATAAGATGTTGAGAGGCATAGATTGGGTGGACTCAGGCTTTTTCCCAGGGTGGAAATGGCTGCTACAAGAGGACACAGGTTTAAGGTGCTGGGGGGTAGGTAGAGGGGAGATGTTAGGGGGAAGTTTTTCACAGAGGGTGGTGGGCGAGTGGAATCGGCTGCTGTCAGTGGTGGTGGAGGCAAACTCAATAGGGTCTTTTAAGAGACTCCTGGATGAGTACATGGGACGCAATAGGATGGAGGTTTATAGGTAGGCCTAAAAAAAGGTAGGGATATGTTCGGCACAACTTGTGGGGCCGAAGGGCCTGCTTTGTGCTGTAGTTTTCTATGTTCATACGCTTGCAACCCCTTATTATTCTAGAAGTGGAATTCATTTTAAGCGGAGCTGTTGAAGTCATGCAATATTCCATGCTTAAACAGGAAGCAGCTCAAACATAAACCAGCTTTGCATTAAATTAATTTAGCGAAATCAAAAATAAGCCCCAACTTCTTTCAACATCCTAATTGCTGATATTCTATTAAATAGATTCCTTGCTTTTGTCCTCCATACCCTCAAGATCCAGTGTTCTATTTGCAACCTGAATACGGAGATTCAACCCTCATTTCACCAACAAGTATCCCCCCCAAATTAAGGTGCAGATACCCACTACCAAATGCAAACATGAGCCAATATTTGCATTTCTAACAGGTTAGAAACATTAGTGTTAAGAACTTACCCTTTATAGAAGGCTGTAAGACCCTCCTTTGTAAACATGGTCACTGCACAGTTTAAGGCACAGCTATATTGACCAGGGGCAGAGTTCATGTATCTTGTCTTCACTACATCAACAGGCGAAGCAATAATGGTTGTGCAGAATCCAGCACCAATAGCAGAAGAGAAATGGCATGGAAGGTTATCTGTAGAGAAAGCACCAAAACACTGGTTGGGAAGATATTAACAATACATTTTAATTTGAATTGGTGTGATTAGAGTCATGTGAACATTCCTCTTAGTTTTTGAACCATTTAAAAATCAGAAATATGAGTGGCAGTGGTTAGCACTGCTGCCTCATAGCACCAGGGACCCAGATTTAATTCCAGCCTTGGGTCACTGTCTGTGTGGAGTTTGCACGTTCTCCCAGTGTCTGCATGGGTTTCCTCTGGGTACTCCGGTTTTCTCCCACAGTCCAAAGATGTACGGGTTAAGTTGATTAGTCATGCTAAATTCTTCCTTCATGTTGGGGGATTAGCAGGGTAAATATGTGGGGTTGTGGGAATAGGGCTTGCGTGGGATTCTTGGTGCAGGCTCCATGGGCTGAATGGCCTCCTTCTGCACTGTGGAGATTCTATGATTCTATTCCAAGCAACTGAGAAAATGGGCATCTTGAACTCAATTTGCAGACTTTGATGACCTCGTAAAACCCCATCAATATATGGCTATAACATCTGAGCATTTCCCATTAAACAGATTAGCTACGAATCAAAAACAGATCTGGTGTGGCCCAAGTGCATCTCACAGCACTCCAAGTGATCCAACATGTCCAGCTGTAGGAAGGCATTTATTCCTGTTCGCTCTCCCCGGTACAATGGCCAGACGGGGCCATTTGGGGCTTCTCACCCATGCTCCCATTCTGCAAGGATGGGTCAAATAAAGCAACTTCCTATCATTCACCTCTTTCCATATTTAATTAAATTGGATGCAAATCTTAAACCAGAAATGGTCACATATAAAAAAGTATATTAGATAATATTTTAAAAAACTATATGAACAAGTCTTTCCAATCCCTGTGATCTTTCCTGAATCTGGGGAAGTTTGGAAGATTACAGCCTATGCATCCACCAGCTCTGCAGCCACTTCCTTTCAGGCCCTAGGATGCAGACCATATGGTCTAAGGGAATGACAGCCTCAAGTCCCATTAGCATTCCTAGTATTCCCCCCCCCCCCCCCCCTCTAGTGACAAGACATTCCTGACCCCTTCTACTGTTCTCAGGATGCTTCTATCATGAAGACAGATACAAAATACTTATTTGAAGTCTTTGACATTTCCTTGTTTCCCAGTCTCATCTTCTAAAGGACCAATATTTAATTAGCCACTCTTCCTTTATAATGTATTTGTAGAAGCTCCTACTATCTATTTTTATATTCCCACTAGTTTACCCATTCTATTCCCTCCTTCAAAGCTTCCTTTGTTGGTTCCTAAAATTCCGAGTCATCTGGCCTACCACTAATCTTTGCAGCATTAATATGCCTTTTCTTTCAGTTTGAAACTGTCTTTAATTTCCTTAGTTAGCCATTTTATTGGTTCCTAAAGAAACTATTGAAAGACAAAAATGAGTCTTGCACAAATTGGTTTCTTTATAACCATATTTCCACTTCACTGGTAATGCTAATCATTACATTAGGGTAAACTTTCCAGCCCCTCCCCCCGCTGTGGGAATTGTCACAGGTAGTGTGGAAAATTTGGCAGACCATTTAATGGTCCACTGACATCGGGTGGGAATTTCTGGAGTTGAGGCAGACACAACCGGAAAATCACACCCAATATGTACAGAATGTCTATTAGGAGCGAGTGTAAGCAGTGGGTCAGCTGGTTTGCTCATGCATTTTGAAACTACAACTAGATACAGGAACCATGTACAAAATATCTAGAATCATAGAATCCCTACAGTGCAGAAGAGGCCATTCAGCCCATTGAGTCTGCACTGACTCAGAGCATTTTATCCAAGCTCTCTCGCCCACCCTATCCCTGTAAACCCACACATTTCCCATGGCTAATCCAGCTAACCTCCACATCTTTGAACATTAAAGGAACAATTTAGCAAGGCCAATCCACCTAACCCACACATCTTTGGTCTGTGGGAGGAAACCCATGCAGACACGAGAATGTGCAGACTCCACACAGTCACCCAAGGCTGCAATTGAACCCTGGTCACTGGAGCTGTGAGGCAGCAGTGCTAAACACTGTGCCACCCACCTGCAACTGGTACAACTCAAGACTGCTATCAAACCAACTGCTTATTCCTAGCAGCAGAAGTACATTTTGAAGAGTATTTAGTTCCTTTTAAGCAAAAGTCACCTTCAATTTCAGAAGGCAATGTCAATGCGATTGACACTTTAGAACGTAGTCAAAACTGTTTCCCAGTTTAATTTCTCCTTGAATTGATAAATGGAATAGATTCCTTAAACTAGCTCAATCCAAACTGGAAAATTCCACATTTCAACTACAGTCAGTTCAGAGTGTCTAACATTCCAATGTTAGAGAACATTTGTTAACACTTACCACTTAGGAGACCATTCTTCATCAACAGATCCTTGATCAGATCATAGGTAACGAGTTCTGTGCAGTTCACAATAGCATTACGGGCAATATTTGGCATGGTCCCTGGGGAAACAAGTTACATCTTGATTTTAACAATATCTATACCAATCTAGAAACTAAAATCTACATGTTTATTTATACTTAGATCCTGCCTCTTACCCTCCCTCTCAAAACACAACAAAGCTACCTTATTTCAACAAATATGCACAAAAATTAAGAAAGGTAGAAGGCCCTTGGATATTAGCTGAATGTTAAGTCTCCAATGGCTGCAAGAGTTTTAAAGATTTAACACAGCTGACAGGACAGGCTGTGATAGGACAAGACAGGACAAGATAATCAAGCTTCTTTTGAAGATTGCTAACATGAACCTTCCAATCTAATTGAGCAAAACATTTAATTGAATTCCAGCTCGAGAAAGTTGGCAGATTTCCAAGTTGAACCACCTAGAATTCTCTTTCGGCAGTGGATGCAGGACTGGAATCAGGCGTCACGCCAGGCCAGCATGCCAGTTCCTGCCTCCTGTGCATTTTCATGTTTGTTAAGTGTTTTGAAGGAGTGAGGGGAGGATGCTGACAGCAACTTACCCGCCCATAGGAAGGTGGCCAACTAAAGTGCCTAGTAAGGACACTCATGATCAGGGAGGAAGTGGTCGAGCAGGGGAACTATGGTTTACTAAAGAAGTTGAATCTCTTGTGAAGAGAAAGAAGGAGACTTATATAAAGATGAGACGTGAAGGCTCAGTTAGGGTGCTTGAGTGTTACAAGCTAGCCAGGAAAGACCTAAAGAGGGAGCTAAGAAGAGCCAGGAGGGGACATGAGAAGTCTTTGGCAGGTAGGATCAAGGAAAACCCTAAAGCTTTCTATAGGTATGTCAGGAATAAAAGAATGACTAGGGTAAGATTAGGGCCAGTCAAGGACAGTAGTGGGAAGTTGTGTGTAGAGTCCGAAGAGATAGGAGAGGCACTAAATGAATATTTTTTGTCAGTATTCACACAGGAAAAAGAATGTTGTCGAGGAAAATACTGAGATACAGGCTATTAGACTAGACGGGATTGAGGTTCATAAGGAGGTGTTATCTATTTTCACACTTTCCAGAATTGCTAAGTCCCCTGGGCCAGATGGGATTTATCCTAGGATTCTCTGGGAGGCTAGGGAGGAGATTGCAGAGCCTTTGGCTTTGATCTTTATGTCATCATTGTCTACAGGAATAGTGCCAGAAGTCTGGAGGATAGCAAATGTTGTCCCCTTGTTCAGTGAGCCTTACTTCTATTGTGGGCAAAGTTTTGGAAAGGATTATAAGAGAGATAGGATTTATAATCATCTAGAAAGAAATAATTTGATTAGGGATAGTCAACACGGTTTTGTGAAGGGTAGGTCGTGCCTCACAAACCCTATTGAGTTCTTTGAGAAGGTGACCAAAGAGGTGGATGAGGGTAAAGCAGTTGATGTGGTGTATATGGATTTCAGTAAAGCGTTTGATAAGGTTCCCCACGGTAAGCTATTGCAGAAGATACGGAGGCATGGGATTGAGGGTGATTTAGTGGTTTGGATCAGGAATTGGCTCGCTGTAAGACGACAGAGGGTGGTGGTTGATGGGAAATGTTCATCCTGGAGTTCAGTTACTAGTGATGTACCACAAGGATCTGTTTTGGGGCCACTGCTGTTTGTCATTTTTATAAATGACCTGGATGAGGGTGTAGAAGGATGGATTAGTAAATTTGCGGATGACACTAAAGTTGGTGGAGTTGTGGACAGTGCAGAAGGATGTTGCAGGTTACAGAGGGACATAGATAAGCTGCAGAGCTGGGCCGAGGGGTGGCAAATGGAGTTTAATGCACAAAAAAGTGTGAGGTGATTCACTTTGGAAGGAGTAACAGGATTACAAAGTACTGGGCTAATGGTAAGATACTTGGTAGTGTGGATGAGCAGAGAGATCTCGGTGTCCATGTGCATAGATCCCTGAAAGTTGGCACCCAGGTTGATAGGGTTGTTAAGAAGGTATACGGAGTGTTAGCTTTTATTGGTAGAGGGATTGAGTTTCGGAGCCAGGAGGTCATGTTGCAGCTGTACAAAACTCTGGTGCGGCCACACTTGGAATATTGCGTACAGTTCTGGTCACCGCATTATAGGAAGGATGTGGAAGCATTGGAAAGGGTGCAGAGGAGATTTACCAGGATGTTGCCTGGTATGGTGGGAAGGCCTTATGAGGAAAGGCTGAGGGACTTGAGGCTGTTTTCGCTAGAGAGAAGGTCAAGAGGTGACTTAATAGAGGCATATAAGATGATTAGATAGGGGTTTCCCCCCTCGGATGGTGATGGCTAGCATGAGGGGACATAGCTTTAAATTGAGGGGTGATAGATATAGGACAGATGTCAGAGGTAGGTTCTTCACTCAGAGCAGTAAGGGGGTGGAATGCCCTGCCTGCAACAGTAGTGGACCCGCTAACATTAAAGGGCTTTAAATGGTCATTGGATAAACATATGGATATTGGAATAGTGTAGGTTAGATGGGCTTTAGATTGGTTTCACAGGTCAGCACAACAGAGGGCCGATGGGCTTGTACTGCGCTATAATGTTCTATATTCTATGATCAGAAGACAAGGAGGAAAATCATTTTAGGTCACTCTGGCTAATTTATAAAAATATTTTAATTTAAATAAACAAATGGATGAACCGATAGCATGGTAAATGTCAGCTTCCTCCAACCTGCAAATTGTGCACCAAGATACCACATGATCTTTTGGGAAGTTTCTGAACAGTTTAAAAATGGACAAAGGATAACAGGTCAAACCCCTGGAATGCAACACTCTCCCTGCATTGTATAAACATTTCAGCTGAGCCGATACAAAAAGGATAATGGACAAGATGTCTGCACCAGGCAGCAAAGGCAGAGCTATTTGTGACTCATCGTCCACATTGCGTTTATGCTTCGACAGTTACCTGCTCAAAACACAATGGGTTTTAATCAGGAGCCTCACTGGCTGAAACAACCCTGTCTCAACTGAGATTGGAGCTGTTTGAATTGCCCTAATTGTACAGCTTTTGGGTTTTATCTTCAGTTGCGGTTTAACCCGCCAAAGAGAAAATTAGGCTAGCAGCCTGCCTGTGACTTCCATCTTGAACTCCAGAAAGGGCCCTTTATTTTGATCTAATTACAAGAATACTTTGTTGGATCTTCAACAGACTCAAACTGTAACTGAGTTCCTAGGACCAAGACCAGGAATTCTACCAAAAGCATCTTCATTGGACATTGACTTACTGGACTCGCATGAAACCATAATTATTACTTTATCGCAGTCTGCCCTGTATCCCTTATTCCTCTTTTATTGGATGAGTGCAAAAAGGGGTGGACGTTGCGAAACCCTTTCCAACATTGTGTGTAAAGTAAGCCAACTCTTATGTTACCTTATCTCAAGTTTGCTGTGGGGTGATTGAGAGAATTGGATCGTTCCAAAACGGAAGGATTTTTGAAGAAAATCAAAAATACCTTTCTTTTTTTTTAAAAACAGACGAGTGATGAGAGGAGAAATCAGAGCTATCTAAATTAATCCCCCCTCCTGCTTATAACAGCACTCAGTGGCATTTCTCAGGCGATATGCAGGATCCCACCCCGCGAGGCCAGAGCAAGGCTGATGAAGCAGACTGAACAGCCAGTAAAGCCTCATTTAATTCTATCCCCCTCCCCTTTATTAAATATTGACCTACTAAAATTTTTTAGAGCGTCCTTCTAGTTGTGATACTTGGTGGTCATCCTTAATTGGATGGGGCCCCCTGGAGGCGGCCTGTTAATCATCCCCATCACCCCCCACTACAAAGCCTCCCTTAGGGTCCCGCTGCCAGTATTTGTGTTCCCCAACCCAGCAGATTCAGGACTCGGGGACAAAATTTCAGCTCCTCGTTAGACCCATTAAGAATTTTCTGTCCTTGCAGACAGCTGAAAGAAATGACCGACAGCCTGTCGGATAACAGAAAAAGTTAAAAAGGCATCAGCTATTGCAATACGCCATTCCAAATAAAATTGAGGATCGACAGGACACATACCTTTCCATAACCCTCGGATACCTTCTTCCTTGGCAATGGTTTTGTAGGCTTCAATGGTGCCATTATATCTTCTGTTTGGACTAGACACATTTGCTTGTGCTTGAAACCTCACTTTCACCACGTCAGTTGGTTGGGCAAAGGCCACAGCCATGGCTCCTGTGGTGCAACCAGCAAGTAGGCGACTGCCAACGCCAACATCTAAAGAATTAAACCACGTATGAAAAATTGATCACATTATTTTTGCCAACTAGAACAATTAGTGAACAATGCGTTTAGGAATTTTCCTCAAATTAAAGACGAGTCAAAACAGAGGAGAAGTGTGTGTCAACAGTAGTCTGTTCCACAACTCCACTTTCCCGTCCACTCATCATGTCCCTCGATTCAAGGCACTATAGTCTTAAATGTATTAAAACGATGGAGCACCTACAACCTTCTGGGATAGAGAATGCCAAAAGATTCAAAACTCAGTGAAATAATTTCTCCTCCCAGTCCTATATGATCGACCTCCTTACCTGGAGACTCTGCCAGATTTGCCAGCCAGGGAAAGAACAAAATCTGTCCACACAATCAAACCCCTTCAGAATCTTGTGTGCTTCAGTGAGACCATCTCTCAACCTTCTAAACTCCAGAGAGCAGAGGCCCAATTTGGTGAGCCTCTCAACAAAGGACAACCTCCTCATCAAGGACCAATCAAGTGAACCTTTGCAGTTCAGCCTCGAATGCCAGTATATCCTTCTTAAATATGGAGACCAGGATTGCACAGTATTCCAGGTGTGGTCTCAAAGCCCTGTCCAGTTGTAGCAAAACATCTTCACTCTTGTACTCCATTCTCTTTGCAATAAAGGCCAACATACTATAGCTGGAATCTTACCACCGATCAGGCCGGCTGAATTTTCCCATCCCACCGCAGTGAACGGAGATTTGGCTGGCCGCCAAATTCTCCGACCTCACTGCAGCAGAAGCGTGGCGTGAATGGCTGGTAAGATCGCACCCCATGCGTCATTTGACAAATGCTGCACCTGCATGCTAACTGTATGAGCACACCCGCGTCTATAACTTTCACACCTTTAAAAAAAATATTCTGCTCTTATTCTTACAACCAAAGTGAATAACCTCAACTCCACCAACATTACATTCCACTTGGAATCTTGTCGCCCACTCACTTAACCTGTCTGGATCTCTTTGGCAGCCGCTCCTCAGCTTTCATTTCCACCACCTTTTGAACATCAGCAACCAAGGTAAATCAAACACATTCGCAAGGTCTACCTTCCCAAAACAAAAAGTCCCAAGTGACTGGATATTGAAAATCTGGCCAGGTTTAACGCATGACTGACATCACCCAAAATAAAAAGTTACTTCAGGAAAATTGGCACAACGTATTAAAATAAAGAGGGACTAAATTAATAAGCATTGAGCAATCTAGGAAAAAGTACACTGCTCAGTAGCTAGTCTTTCCCCAGACTAATGGAACCTGCCAATCAAAAATGCATCTGCCTTTTGATTTTTCTTCACCCTCAAGTCTAATTAGCAGCCTCGCCCTGCATCTAGTGGCATAAAGAAATGAATTAAATTGGACTGTAAAGTATCCAGAAGACTGCCTATAGGGAGAAGTCAAGCATCTTTCATTCTAACCATCATTAAGTGGCATAAGCAACTCAAGACATGGGCCAGAATTCTCCGATTTCACTCGCAGCTGGGATTCTCCAGTCCCGCTGTAGTGAATGGGGTTTTGGCTGAGTGCCAAATTCTCCGTTCTCGCTGGCAGGGAGAGAGTGAGGTTGGAGAATCCCAGCCACGATATTTTGAGGTGTTGGTTACAACAAGCTATACTCACGTTCAGATCCTTTGGTATAGAATTGCTTCACAGAATCATAAAGTCCAATGCGCACCGAAGCAAAGCTCATCTGACGTTGGAGACCGGCTACCAAGCCACTGTAGAGACTTCTCGCTCCCTCAGTCTTAACCATTGTAGCCATAGTGCCAAAGACACCTCTATACTTTACGGTGGCCGATTCTGCAGCAGACTTCACTTCTCCTTGAATCTGTGCAGGACAAAAATCGGATGAACAGGCACTTGTGATTTGGGCTCAGCCCAACTCACATGTAGACTAGTCTAATACTTAGGCATCCCAGATCCAGCACTTGGTCATCACAGGGTAATTCCAGCTCGGGGCTTGTAAACTGTTATTTGTAAAAAAATTACATATATAGAAATATTGTAAGTAGAGATTTGAGGAGCAGGAAGATTCATCATTTGCTATTTCTTACTGTTGATAAAAGGCCAAAGTGGACAATGTAACACAAGCACTAAACACCAAGCCAGGACAAGATTGGCAGCTATGAGAATGACAATGAGTTCTACTACACAAGGAGTTTACACTGAAGTTTTAGTTTAGCTGGTGGAAGAACAGGTGTCCTCTGTCTACTCCCTATATTTACACAGCTAATATTGGGTCCGTTATAATGGCAGAATGGGAGATAATGGTTTAAGCAGTGTAAATGCAAATGAACTAGTGATAAAACTGCTCCTCAGTCTGGATGAAATAAACCTCATGCATGCTTAAAGACAATGAGAACATGCAAGTCTATCGAGCACCTCTGCCTCAGAAATGCAGCCAGCATAATCAAGGACCCTACACACCCCGTACATACTCTTCCAACTTCTTCCGTCGGGAAAAAGATACAGATGTCTGAGGTCACATAGACTGAAGAACAGCTTCTTCCCTGCTGCCATCAGATCTTTGAATGGACCTACCTTGCATTAAGTTAATCTTTCTCTACACCCTAGCAATGACTGCAACACTACATTCTGCACCCTCTCCTTCCCCATCTACAAGATGCTTTGTCTGTATAGTGCGCAAGAAACAATACTTTTCACTGTATACTAATACATGTGACAATAATAAATCAAAAGTCTATCGAGCGTCTGGTTCACGAAAGCCCTTCAGGGAAGGAAATCTGCCATCCTTACCCGGTCTGGCTTACATGTGACTCCAGAGTCACAGCAATGTGGTTGACTCTCAACTGTCCTCTGAAATGGCCTAGCAAGCCATTCAATTCAAGGATGACTAGGGATGGGCAATAAATGCTGGCCAGCCAGCAATGCCAATGTTCCACAAATTAATTTTTTTTAAATTGCCAGGAAGTGTTCAGTGCTTTTGGCACAATTAAACGAGACCAGCTAGAAAATGTTACTGTGAAGGTTGAAAGTGAAGAATTCACAATGTATCAGACGAAATCAGATGGTATGCCAATGTCTATGCTAGTCCAAGCCATCTGCTTATCTATACACGCACATGAGAACATGGCTGGCGATCTTACCTGTAATCTGACTTTAGCAGTGTCCAAAGGGAAGGTGAACAGGTCAGCTATGCAAGCAGCTGTCCCAGCGCCAATGAATTTCACTGCAGCGGTTGGAGGAATGTCTGTGGGCTTGAATCCAACCATTTTCAGCAAAGTGATGATTAGCAAAGGGCGATGAAAAAAATTCTTGCTGTGCCTTGCAGGATTGCAATATTGTGATCAACAAGACAAATGGACTCTGCCCGAGCCTGCAGGGGAGAGAAAAAACAAAGCAATAATTTAGCTTCTATGCTTTGCGTACTAATGGCTGCACAATATGATGGGAGAGGCAAGACCAAGATTAACTCCTCAGCTAGGGTCAAAGGAATATTAGGTTACAATTCACAGCAAATTTGGTTTAGGCTCAATATCAACGAAGGATCGATGGCCTAGTGGTATTACCGCTAGACTATTAATCCAGAAACTCAGCCAATGTTCTGGGAACCTGGGTTCGAATCCCATCACAGCAGATAGTGGAATTGGAATTTAATTGAAAACCTGGAATTAAGAATCTGCTGATGACCATGAAGCCATTGTTGACTGTTGGAAAAAACCCATCTGGTTCACTCGTGTCCTTTGGGAAAGGAAATCTGCCATCCTTTCCTGGTCTGGCCTACATTTGACGCCAGAGCCACAGCAATGTGGTTGACTCTCAACTGCCCTTGGGCTACTAGGGATGAGCAATAAATGCTGGCCCAGCCAGTCACACCCATGTCCCACAAAATGAATTTTTAAAAAATACTTGGCTCGCACCACTTTTGGTGCAATAGAAATACAAATTGTTGCAAGTCAATTCCAGTCAAACTTATTCTCTTCAATTCTGGGAAAGATTGGTTACCTGTTGGAGTCTTATGAACCAACTCACTCTTTCCTGGCACATATCAATAGAGATACACAACATGAAGGATGGCAAGTAAAAAATACATTTAAACTAAGCTGGCACCCTACATCTGCATTGCATCTTAACAAGAGCATCTGAGCAAGTTTTGAACTCTACTCTCGACAATCCCAGCAACTGAAGCTCCCAACTCCAAATTTGGATGCATAATTGTATGATTTTCCTTCAAGATTATTAGAAAACAGAGCTGCAATATTTGGAAGTTTCATTTCTCATTAGGATTCCACCCCCCCCCCCCCCCCCCAATTCATTTTTGCCTTTGAGAAATCAATCTTAGCTGACAAATAAACACACTACTGTAAGACCATAAGACATAGGAGCAGAATTAGGCCACTCCGCCCATTGAATGGCAGAGAAGACTCAATTATGGCTGATATTCTTCTCAACCCCATTCTCCTGCCTTTTCCCCCATAACAAGAACCTATCTCTGTCTTAAAGACACTCAATGACCTGGCCTCCACAACCTACTGTGGCAAAGAGTTCCACAGATTCACTACTCTCTGGCTGTAGAAATTCCTCATCTGTTTTAAAGGATCTTTCCTTTAGCCTGAGGTTATGTCCTCTGGTTCTAGTTTTTCCCCACTAGTGGAAACACCCTCTCCATGTCCACTCTATCCAGGCCTCGCAGTATCCTGCGAGTTTCAATAAGATCCCCCCCTCATCCTTCTAACCTACAAAAAATACAGACCCAGTCCTCAACCATTCCTCATATGACAAGCTCTTCATTCCAGGGATCATTCTTGTTAACCTCCTCTGGACCCTTTTCAAGGCCAGCACATCCTTCCTTAGATATGGGGCCCAAAACTGCTCACAGTACTCCAAATGGGGTCTAGAACATAGAACAGTACAGCACAGAACAGGCCCTTCGGCCCACGATGTTGTGCCGAGCTTTATCTGAAACCAAGATCAAGCTATCCCACTCCCTATCATCCTGGTGTGCTCCATGTGCCTATCCAATAACCGCTTAAATGTTTCTAAAGTGTCTGACTCCACTATCACTGCAGGCAGTCCATTCCACACCCCAACCACTCTCTGCGTAAAGAACCTACCTCTGATATCCGTCCTGTATCTCCCACCACGAACCCTATAGTTATGCCCCCTTGTAATAGCTCCATCCACCCGAGGAAATAGTCTTTGAACGTTCACTCTATCTATCCCCTTCATCATTTTATACACCTCTATTAAGTCTCCCCTCAGCCTCCTCCGCTCCAGAGAGAACAGCCCTAGCTCCCTCAACCTTTCCTCATATGACCTACCCTCCAAACCAGGCAGCATCCTGGTAAATCTCCTCTGCACTCTTTCCAGCGCTTCCACATCCTTCTTATAGTGAGGTGACCAGAACTGCACACAATATTCCAAATGTGGTCTCACCAAGGTCCTGTACAGTTGCAGCATAACCCCACGGCTCTTAAACTCCAACCCCGTTAATAAAAGCTAACACACTATAGGCCTTCTTCACAGCTCTATCCACTTGAGTGGCAACCTTTAGAGATCTGTGGATATGGACCCCAAGATCTCTCTGTTCCTCCACAGTCTTCAGAACCCTACCTTTGACCCTGTAATCCACAAGGGTCTGACCAGAGCCTTATACAGCCTCAGAAGTACACTCCTGCTCTTGTATTCTGGCTCTCTCAACATGAATGCTAACATTGCAGTTGCCTTCCTAACTGCTGACTGAACCTGCACGTTAACCTTAAGAGAATCTTGAACAAGGACTCCCAAGTCCCTTTGTGTTTCCCTAAGCATTTTCCCATTCAGAAAATAGTCTATGCCTCCATTCCTCCTTCCAAAGTGCATAACCTTACACTTTTCCACATTGTATTCCATCTGCCACTTCTTTGCCCACTCTCCTAACCTGTCCAAGTCCTTCTGCAGCCCTCCTGCTTCCTCAATGCTACCTGTCCCTCTACATATCTTTGTATCATCTGCAAACTTAGCAACAGTGCCTTCTGTTCCTTCTTCCAAACCGTTAATAGATATTGTGAAATGGTTATGGTCCCAGCGTTGATCCCTGAGGCAAACCACTAGTCATCAGCTGCCAACCTGAAAAAGACCCCTTTATCCCCACTCTCTGCCTTCTGCCAGTCAGCCAATCCTCTATCCATGCCAGGATCCTACCCGTAACAAACTCTGGTTTGTTAGAATTTGAGTGAAAATGACCAACAAACCCAGTTGTTTAAATTGAGAAGTTTTAATAAGACAATTTTAAGTGAATTAGCAAATATTTAGAGCAAAGCAACTTTGCAATAACTTTGCTGTAAAGTTAAAACCATTGATCTACTGGGACACCAGCAACATTTTGAATCCAAATGACTAACAAACATTCATGGTCGTGAATGTAGCCCAGTCCATCACGCAAACCAGCCTCCCATCCATTGACTGTTACACTTCCCGCTGCCTCGGCAAAGCAGCCAGCGTCATTCAGGACCCCATGCACCCCGAACATTCTCTTCCACCTTTCTTTGGAAAAAGGTACAAAGGTCTGAGGTCACGTACAAACCGACTCAAAAACAGCTTCTTCCCTGCTGCTGTCAGACTTTTGAATGAACCTAATTTGCATCAAGTTGATCTTTCTCTACACCCTGCCATGGCTGTAACACTACATTCTGCACTCTCTCCTTTCCTTCTCTATGAAGAGTATGTTTTGTCTGTACAGCACGCAAGAAACAATACTTTTCACTATGTTAATACATGTGACAATAATAAATCAAATTCATCTTGGAATAATGCAATATAAAAAGGAAGCCATTGAGCCTAACCTGTGCATTATCTCTTTGCCTAGTTCACTTCCTGACTCTTACTCAAATTCCTGCATCATTTTTCCCCCTTTTGTGCTTATCCAATTCCCTTTCGAAAGATACGACTGAATTCATTTTCGGCACCCTCAGATAGTACTGTCCAAGTGCTAACCACTCATTGCATCGTGAAGCTTTGCCTCATGCTTAGTGCTGTTGCCAGTCACTTTAAAACAGGGTCCTTTGGTTATGAAACTGTCAGCCTTTGGAAACTGTTTATTTAATGGTTTAAGACTTTAAACAGCTTTTGTTATATCACGGTAGGTCCGGTGGTGCAAGAGCAGCATCCATACATCAGAAGCTCCAGGTTCAAGTCCCACTTCAGAGCTTGATGGCCAAGGAAGGTGCATTCATAATTTGGCCAAACAGGTTCATTATCAGTAGTCAATCCTTCCAATTTGCCTGATAGCAGACGGTAAGAGTGGGAGAGTTCCCTGGTCATCCACACTACAGACAGCAACTTTAAAGCACTGCAGCACTTTGCCAAGCATAATCATGGACCAATCCATCTGGAAGTCCATGGTTGTCAATCTTCTGAGAGCATGGTACCCAAGCAGAACACCAGCTTCTCCAGTCATTCAATGTACCTGTAATCCCTCAACCCTGGATGAAGGGGCTGTTGCACGAGGAGCAATTGAATAGCCTGGGCTTGTATTCGCTGGAGTTCAGAAGAATGGTGGGGGATGGGGGGGGGGGGGTAGAAGTCTAATTGAGGTATATAAAATGCTAAAGGGTGTTAATAAGGTGGACGTTGAACAGATGTTCTCCCTTATGGGACAGTCTAGAACAAGAGGTCATAAATATAGAGAGAGAAGAGGTAGGTTCAGTACTAAGATGGAGAAACTACTTCCCTCAGTGTTGCGAATCTGTGGAACACTCTGCCCCAGAATGCAGTGGAGGGAAAATCACTCCGATTCAAGAGAGATAGATATGTTTCTGATGCAAAGCAGGATAAAGGGCTATGGGGAGCAGGCAGGAGAACAGAGTTGAGACCAGGATAAGATCAACCATGATGTTAAATAGTGGAGCGAGCTCGAAGGGCTGAATGGCCTACTCCCACTCCTAATTACTATGTTCCTATTCTAGTAAATCTCTTCTCCAAAGCCTTCGCATCCTCCCTGAAGCATCATGCCTAAAATGAGACACAATGGTCCAACAAGGGCCAAACGGTTACTTTGCGATAAATTCAATTAAAAACCTTTGTAGCTTTTGTCTTTGACTCAAAGTTTATTTATTAGTCACAAGTAAGGCTTACATTAACACTGCAATGAAGTTACTGGGGAATTCCCCTAGTCACCACACTTCGACGTCTGTTTGGGTCAATGCACCTAACCAGGATGCTAGGAAACCCACGCAGACACGAGGAGAATGTGCAAACTCCACACAAACAGTGACCCAAGATGGGAATCAAATCCAGGTTCCTGGCACTGTGAAGCAGCAGTGCTAACCACTGTGCCACCATGTTGCCCATATTTATAAAGCTTAGGATCTACATGCTTTGGTAATGCGTCCTGCCAGGATTTGCACAAAAACAATCACAGGTTTCTCTGTCCCTGAAATTACTTTACAATTGTACCAAAGTGCATAGTCTGTCAAAGTGCATCACCTCACATTCTTTCGTGCTGTATTTTATCAGTCGTGTCTCTGTCCGTTCTGCCAGCCTGTATATTCCCATCCTGCTCACTGTGCCCACCACTCCCAAGTCTCACATCAGTTACAAATCTCAGAACTGTACCCTCCACTCCCAAGCCATCAATTAAATCAAAAACAGCAATGGTCCTGTAACTGAACCTTGGGTAACACCAGGGAATACTTCACTTCAGTCCAAAAAAAACCATCAAATTATGTTTCCATCATTTTTACAAAGGTCTTCCAGATAATGGTGGTGGGGAAATAAATTATAACAGAGGATTTTCTAAAATCTGGAATGTTAGATATCCTATAGTGGACTTCTATGTGGAAGGTCAAAAAAGGTCTCATCTCAGAGGCCGAGTACCTGTTGTCTACAAGATGGTTGCATCTTCCTCTGCTTCCAAAAGGTGCACAAAAAACAAACAGGGTATTTTGACTAACAAGGGATATGCCGCGAAGTATACAACTTGTTTGTGCAGGTAAGGAACTTGGGCCAGGATTTCACTGATGACAAGAAAGTAGGATAATCCGATTTTCCAACACTTTTCAGGTCATAAGACCATAACTGTAGGAACAAAAGTAGGCCATTCGGCCCAGAGTCTGCTCTGCCGTTCAATGAAACCATGGCTGAACTGATCTAATCCTCAACTCCACTTTCTCGCCTTATCCCCATAACCCTCGATTCCCTTACTGATTAAAAATCTGTCTATCTCAGCCTTGAACATTATTAATGACCCAGCCGCTACAGCAAAGAATTCCAGATTCACTATCTTCAGAGAAGAAATTCCTCCTCTATCTTAAATGGGTGACTGCTTACTCCGAGATTAACGTCCTCTGGTTCTAGGTTCTCCCACAAGGAAAAACAACCTCTCAGCACAAGAGGTCATCTTAATTATTGGGGAGGAGGAGGAAGAGAAAAAATAAGTGCAAGGATCACAATAACTAAGTTGATACCTCGAATCTCATTTTTAAAGTTAAAATCTCCCACCACGCAATCCCTAAATTGATAACCAAATTTAAATTTACCATCTGCTGACTTTATTTTTCATCAGTTCCTTTGCAGTTGAAATACCAAAGAGGTAGTGAAACACTTCCCTTTTTTAACAAAGTGGTTGCTAAGCTTATTTTCAGACCTGCCACTGACTGTTAAGTGAAATTCAGCTGAGGTAATGGTTTGGTCAAGTTGATGTAATGGGTGTCATGCTGGGAACGTCGGTTATGAGTCACAAGCATGTACACATTAATAAAAACACAACTGCAGAAAGGGAACCAACTCCTTGGTGGGGCTTTATCACGGGGTCTCCTAGTTCCTTTGATGCACTTCTGAAGTCCAGTGTCATTGGAAACATTTATCCGCACTAACACCCCAGCAGGAAGTGAAGGGAAGAGGCAAAGAACAGATCTGAAATAGTTTGTGCACATGAGGGCCTAAAATTCTTTTCCCAAGTAGGGCCTGGGTAAGATTGTGGTCAGTACAGGCTCGATGGGCCAAATGGCCTCATTCTGTACTATAGGGATTCTATGATTAGTAATGGGATTTGTAATTTCTGGGAGAGGGCAAGAAGGGAATATTTGAGAATCAGTGTAGGAGGCCCAACCTTCAGCAGGAGAGCAGGATACCATTTGCATTGTGTTTTTAGCTAACTTTGTGCTCACAATTGATTGGATTTGGAATCAGAAAAAAAAAGTTTGGAAAGTTGGCGTCATGCAGTGTAGAATCAGGAGTGGGCTCTTTCTGTGCTGTAACCACTCAGCCCATTATATTCATGCTGACTTTCTGAAAGAACTTCAACTAGTCCCATTACCTCACTGTTTCACACAACCAAGCAAATTTTCTCTTCACGTCATGATACCAATTCCCTTTTTCAAAACCACGATCGAATCTGCCTCTACTACACTCTTGGACAACATGTTCCATAGAAACCCTAACAGTGCAGAAGGCAGCTATTCAGCCATCGAGTCTGTACCAACCACAATCCCACCCATCCACTACCCCTGTAGCCCCATTCATTTACTCTAGCTAGTCCCCCTAACACTAAGGGGCAATTTACAAAGAGCAAAGAAAATTACAGCACAGGAACAGGCCCTTCGGCCCTCCAAGCCTGCACCAACCATGCTGCCCGAATTAACTAAAAACCCCTACCCTTCCAGGGACCATATCCCTCTATTCATGTATTTGTCAAGACACCTCTTAAAAGTCACTATCATATCTGCTTCCACTACCTCCCCTGGCAACGAGTTCCAGGCACCCACTACTCTGTAAAAAATCTGCCTCGTACATCTCCTTTAAACCTTGCCCCTTAAACCTATGCCCCCTAGTAATTGACTCTTCCACCCTGGGAAAAAGCTTCTGACTCTCCACTCTGTCCATGCCTCTCAATCTTGTAGACTTCTATCAGGTCGCCCCTCAACCTCCATTGCTCCAGTGAGAACAAACCAAATTTCTCCAACCTCTCCTCATAGATAATGCCCTCCGTACCAGGCAACATCCTGTAAATCTTTTCTGTACCCTCTTCAAAGCCTCCACATCCTTCTGGTAGTGTGGCGACCAGAATTGAACACTATATTCCAAGTGCGGCCTAACTAAGGTTCTATAAAGCTGCAACATGACTTGCCAATTTTTAAACTCAATACCCCAGCTGATGAAGGCAAGCATGCCGTATGACTTCTTGACTACCTTCTCCACCTGCATTGCCACTTCCAGTAACCTGTACACCCAGATCCCCTTTGCCCATCAATACTCTTCAGGGTTCTGCCATTTACTGTATATTTCCCATCTGTATTAGACCTTCCAAAATGCATTACCTCACATTTGTCTGGATTAAACGCCATCTGCCATCTCTCCGCCCAAGTCTCCAACTGATCTATATCCTGCTGTATCCTCTGATGGTCCTCATCACTATCCCCAAATCCACCAACCTTTGTCGTCCGCAAACTTACTAATCAATCCAGTTACATTTTCCTCCAAATCATTTATATATATTACAAACAGCAAAGGTTCCAGCACTGATCCCTAAGGAACACCACTTGTCACAGCCCTCCATTCAGAAACACACCCTTCCACTGCTACCCTCGGTATTCTTTGACAGAGCCAGTTTTGTATCCACCTTGCTAGCTCACCTTTGATTCCATGTGACTTCACCTTCTGCACCAGTCTGCCATGAGGGACCTTGTCAAAGGCCTTACTGAAGTCCATGTAGACAACATCCACTGCCCTACCCTCAATCATCTTTGTCACTTCCTCGAAAAACTCGATCAAGTTCATGAGACACAACCTCCCCTTCACAAAACCATGTTGCCTCTCACTAATACGTCCACTTATTTCCAAGTGGGAATAAATCCTGTCTCGAAGAATCCTCTCCAATAATTTCCCTACCACTGATGTAAGGCTCACCGGCCTGTAATTACCTGGATTATTCTTGCTATCCCTCTTAAAGGAACAACATTGGCTATTCTCCAATCCTCTGGGACCTCCCCTGTAGCCAGTGAGAATAGAAAGATTTCTCTCAAGGCCCCAGCAATTTCCTCCCTTGCCTCTCTCAGTATTCTGGGGTATATCCCATCAGGCCCTGGGGACTTGTCTACCTTAATGTTTCTCAAGAACCCCAATACCACCTTTTTGATCTCAAAATGACTCAAACTATCTACACATCCTTTCCCAGACTCAGCATCCACCAAGTCCTTCTCTTTGGTGAATACTGACGCAAATACTCATTTAATACCTCACCCATTTTCTCTGGCTCCATGCATAGATACCCTCCCTTGTCCTCGAGTTGACCAACCCTCTCCATATATGTATAAAAAGCCTTGGGATTTTCCTTAATCCTGCTGGCTAGTGCTTTTTCATGACCCCTTGCTCAAGTTTCTTTCTACTTTCCTTGTATTCCGCACTTGCTTCGTGTGTTCCCAGCCTCCTAGCTTTGACAAATACTTTTTTTTCCTGACTAGGCTCACAATATCTCTCGTTATCCAAGGTTCCCAAAACTTGCCATACTTATCCTTCATCCTTACAGGAACGTGCTGGTCCTGGATCCCCATCAACTTATACTTGAAAGCCTCCCACATGCCAGATGTTGATTTGCCCCCAATCTACATTCTTCAGTTCCTGCCTAATATTGTTGTAATTAGCCTTCCCCCAATTTAGCACCTTAACATGAGGACTACACTCATCTTTTATCCATCAGTATCTTAAAGTTTACTGAATTGTGGTCACTGTTCCCAAACTGCTCCCCTACTGAAACATCGACTACCTGGCCAGGTTCATTCCCCAATACCAGGTCCAGTATGGCCCCTTCCCTAGTTGGACTATCTACATACTGTTTCAGCTTGGCCAATCCACCTAATTCGCACATCTTTGGAGTGTGGAAGGAAACTGGAGCACCTGGAGGAAACCCACACAGACACAGAGAACATGCAAATTCCATACAGACAGTGACCCAAGCAAGGAATCGAACCTGGGTCCCTGGCACTGAGGCAGCAGTGCTAACCACTGTGCCACCATGGCAAGTTGCAGATCCCAACCACTTACTGCTAAAAGTGTTTATCCTCATTTTTGCCGCTCACATTAAATTGGTGTAGTCGATTCCCCAATCCTTCCAACGGGAACAGTTTCTCCTCATCATGATTACAAATCTCCTCAACCTTTACTGAATAGAAGAGTGGCCCCAGCTTAATCAATCTATCCTCATAATGGAAGCCTGAAACTATCCTTGCAAGTGTTTCTGCACCCTTGCTAAAGCCTCTACATCCTTCTTAAAGTGTTCTGCCCAGAATTGAAGACAAACCAGCGTTTTGTAAAAGGTTCTTCAGAAAAAAAAGGTTCATGGGAATAGATTGGAGAAGTTAAGGACGGTTTTCCTTGGAGAAAAGGTGGCTGGCAGGACATGAAATAGAGATATGCAAAATTGAGGGGTCTGGACAGAGTTGATAGGGAGAGTGCATTCCTACTCGTGCAAGGGTCAAGAAGGGAGGCCCAGATTTAAAGCAATTTGTGATAATGTGTGAAAATCTTTTCTCCTCGAGTGGTTGAGGTGTGGAATGCACTACCTGAGAGAGAGAGAGAGAGAGTGGTGGAGGCAGATTCAAATAACGCACTCAAAAGAGGGAGCTAAACTGTTATTTGAAAAGGGAAGAATGTGCAGGGTCGTGGGGAGAATGGTATTAAATTACTCAGGGACATAATGGGCTAAATGGTCTCCTTTCACACTGTAAAGCTCTCATTTCTGGATTCTAGAATCCCATGTGCCCTTTTAACCACTTTCTCAACCAACTGCCACTTTCAAAAACTTGGACATATACCCCAGATTTCTCTGTTCCTGCATTCTATTTAGAACTGTACTATTTATTTTCATATAGAGTCCCTACAGTGCAGAAGGGGGCCATTCAGCCCATCGAGTCTGCACTGACTCTGACAGAGCACCTTATAAGGCCCTATCCCTGTGATCCAGCATATTTACCCTGCTAATTCACCTAACCTATGCATCTTGGGACACTAAGGGTCAATTTAGCATGGCCAATCCACCTAACCTGCACATCTTTGGGCTGTGGGAGGAAACTGGAGCACCCGGAGGAAACCCACGCAGATACAGGGAGAACGTGCAAACTCCACACAGACAGTGATCCAAGCCAGGAATTGAATCCAGGCCCGTGGTGTTGTGAGGCAGCAGTGCTAACCACTGTGCCGATTTTATATTGTCTCCTTCTGCCTACGTATCACTTTCCCGTTGTCGCTGTTAAATTTAGTCTGTGACTTGTCCACCAGCCTGTCTCAAGTCTATCACTAACAAACACCTGCAGAGCAAAATGCTGTAGATAAAGTGTTACTCACACTCGGGTTTTCAAAAAAAACATGTACTAAAAAAACCCACAGGTTTAGAAGCAAAATGCTCAGCATCCAGTGCAGGAAGTTAGATTTAATTAACCAACCTCAAAACAGCCATTTCATTTTAGATTTCCAGTTCAAAAGGTGTATTGACCATGCTAAATTCTCCCTCAGTGTACCCGAACAGGCGCCAGTGTGGCGCGACTCGGGGATTTTCACAGTAATTTCATTACAGTGTTAATGTAAGCCTACTTGTGACACTAATAAATAAACTTTCATTAAAAAGTTAAAAAAAATAGATTCCCTCCCCATCACTGGTGGCATTTGCTGATGCCAGTCACTGGGTTATTTGGTTTAAAGAAGTTTTCCTCAGATTAACAAATTCAGCAAATTGACTTTAGGTGTTGCCATCAGCTGTGTGAGAGCCAGTGTAAGCAACTCCACCCCACGAGGCTCATTAATGTGCACTTCACAAGGAATCCGGTTGGTAGCAAAAAAATATTTACATGCAAAGTCAGGTGAGTCCATCATTGGTTGTTTTTTTTAAATATAAAATCGGACAGGCCACCTGTTTGTTGTAATAATCAGTATGACAACATGCTGTCGGATACCAGATACATGCAAAATTTCTGATCAGAATACACAATATGAAGCTGTTAAGAGCGACAGTATTCGCTTTTATATTTGATCTATGTCAGTACTGGACAGTCATAGAACTCGATTCACATTTTACCCATGCAAGACCGACCGGGAGTAGTCGGTCTCCAATGATTGGCCAGAGGGATATGGCAATTAAAAACCTTTAGCCAGGTTCTCCCTGTCCTCCGACAGGGTAAGCACAGTAAGAAGTCTCACAACACCAGGTTAAAGTCCAACAGGTTTATTTGGAATCATGATTTATTTGGGTGGCACAGTGGTTAGCATTGCTGCTTCACAGTGCCAGGGACACAGGTTTGATTCCCAGCTTGGGTCTGTGCAGACCCTGTACATTCGCCCCACGTCTGTGTGGGTTTCCTCTGGGTGCTCCGGTTTCCTCCCCCAGTCTGAAAGACGTGCTGGTTAGGTACATTGAAGGAGAATTTAGCATGGCCAGTGTACCTGAACAGATGCCAGAGTGTGGCGACTTGGGGATTTTCACAGTAACCTCATTGCAGTGTGAATGTAAGCCTATTTAATAGTTTAAGTGTCACAAGTAGGCTTACATTAACACTGCAATGAAGTTACTGTAAAAATCCCCTAGTCACCACACTCCAGCGCCTGTTTGGGTACACTGAAGGAGAATTTAGCATAGCCAATGTGATACTAATCAATAAACGTTATTACACTATCATGGCACTGGTTGAAAACTGGAATGTGGGCTTTGGTTCAAAGGCAGCACCGGCTCCGATTGCCTCCACAGCGGAATAGTTTGCCAACACTTTCAATGATCGAAGATGCTGGAAGAATGGGTTATGGGTGAATTAATGGAGGTGACCAATGTCCGTGAATCTGTTCCCCTGAATGAGGCAGTCCCTTCAGAAAGTAGAACTGGAAAGTTGGGAAGACAGAAACATAAACAGATACTCCAATCACAAAAAGAGTTGAGTGATCAGTTTCCTGCTTGAACGAAGGGCAGATTAACAATTGACACAAGATAATTTCAGTGTAGGAATGGAAGGTTATTACAGCCCAGAAAAGATAAATATCAGACAGAAAGGCAAAGTAAAAGAATACAGTTCATGAAGTGTTCATCACACAAAATGTGGAAGCTGAATCAGAAATGCTCTGGGTTGGGGAGATTTATAAAGTTGCCTGATGAAGGGAGGGAGCATGGACTCATGAATACAGACAGGAGAGATGGCAGAATGGATCGGGACAGATATGGCTGAAGATTACCCATCAAATGCAGAAACTGCTGGAATGAAAGGATGGAAAGAAGTACAATCCATGACCGTCTTGCAGCTTGCTATTTGAACTCCCATTGTCACGCGGCCTACTTCATTTTTGGCCTCCCTAACACAGCATTGCGACCAACCTTTAGGAACATTAACACATCTTTCTCTCGGGTACTCTGCAGTCTTCAGTTTGACTTTTGTAACTTCGTGCCTTAAATCTATAATTTAAACCTCAGGAAGGTATGCAATGTTTTGGATCCAGATCCTTCATCTGCACAAAGTTCTACTGCGGGGGTGGAGAGATAGAAGTAGAAAGGAAAGGATATTGAACCCGTCATTCTCTGCCAAAACTAACCCACCTTCCTCTTTTTCAAGCATTTCAGTGTACTAATGTCCCAGGTTTTTGATTGCCCAACCCCTCACCTCAACACACTATCTACCTTCCAAATGTGGTCATAGAATCTCTACAGTACAGAAAGAGGCCATTGAGTCCATACCAACCACAATCCCACCTAGGCCCTATTCCTGTAATGCCACACATGTACCCTAGCCAGTTCCCCTGACACTAAGGGGCAATTTAGCATGGCCAATCAACCTAACCCATCTTTGGACTGTGGGAGGTATTCTCACTGGCTACAAGGGAAGTCATGATGTGGAGACAGGGAAAGTCCCAGAGGATTATAGAATAGCCAATGTTGTTCCTTTGTTTAAGAATGATAGCAAGGATAATCCAGGTAATTACAGGCCGGTGAGCCTTACGTCAGGTGGTAGGGAAATTATTGGAGAGGATTCTTCAAGACAGGATTTACTCCCACTTGGAAATAAGTGGGCATGTTAGCGAGAGGCAACATGGTTTTGTGAAGGGGAGATCGTATCTCACTAACTTGATTGAGTTTTTCAAGGCAGCGACAAAGAGGATTGATGAGGGTAGGGCAGTGGATGTTGTCCACGTGGACTTCAGTAAGACCGCTGACAAGGTCCCCCATGGCAGACTGGTGCAGAAGATGAAGTCGCACGGGATCAGGGGTAAGCTGGCAAGGTGGATACAGAACTGGCTTGGTCAAAGAAGACAGAGGGTAGCAGTGGAAGGGTGCATTTCTGAATGGAGGACTGTGACAAGTGGTGTTCCTCAGGGATCAGCGCTGGGACCTTTGCTGTTTGTAATACAAGCAAAATGTAACTGGCTTGATTAGTAAGCTTGTGGATGACAAAGGTTAGTGGAATTGTGGATAGCGATGTGGACCATCAGAGGATACAGCAGGATATAGATCGGGTGGAGAAGTGACAGATGGAGTTTAATCTGGAGAAATGTGAAGTAATGCATTTTGGAAGATCTAATGCAGATAGGAAATATACAGTAAATGGCAAAACCCTTAAGAGTATTGATATGCAAAGGGGTCTGGGTGTACAGGTACAAAGGTCACTGAAAAGTGGCAACGGAGGTGGAGAAGGTAGTCAAGAAGGCATATGGCATGCTTGCCTTCATCAGCCGGGGTATCGAGTTTAAAAATTGGCAAGTCATGTTGCAGCTTTATAGAACTTTAGTTAGGCCGCACTTGGAATATAGTGTTCAATTCTGGTCGCCACATTACCAGAAGGATGTGGAGAGGGTACAGAAAAGATTTACCAGGATGTTGCCTGGTATGAAGAGCATTAGCTAGGAGGAGAGGTTGGAGAAACTTGGTTTGTTCTCACTGGAGCGACGGAGGTTGAGGGGCAACCTGATAGAAGTCAACAAGATTATCAGGAGCATGAACAGAGTGGATAGTCAGAAGCTTTTTCCCCAGGGTGGAAGAGTCAATTACTAGGGGGCATAGGTTTAAGCTGCGTGGGGCAAGGTTTTTACAGAGGGTGTTGGGTGCCTGGAACTTACTGCTGGGGGAGGTAGTGGAAGCAGATACGATAGTGACTTTTAAGGGGCGTCTGGACAAATACATGAATAGGATGGGAATAGAGGGATGTGGTTCCTGGCAGGGTAGGGGTTTTTTACTTCAGTCGGACAGCATGGTCGGTGCAGGCTTAAGAGGGCCGAAGGGCCTGTTCCCGTGCTGCAAATTTTCTTTGTTCTCTGAAACCGGAGCACCTGGAGGAAACCCACGCAGACATGGGGAGAAAGTGCAAACGCCACAGATAGTAACCCGAGGCCAGAATTGAACTCCGGTCCCTGGCACTGTGAGGCAGCAGTGCTAACCACTGTGCCACCATGCTGCGATGAACTTAACATCTTAGCTGTTTACCTGAGCATTTTAAAAATGTACCTTCATTTGCCCCCCCCCTCCTCCCCTATTTTACTAAAGCATAAATTTATTATTCAGGTTATGGTCCTGAAGGTGTTGGTGTTCTCTGTAGCATTAACACTATAGGCACTGATCAACCTACTGTGGATTGCCAAACATTTGTTTTTGGTTTCCTTCACTTGGTTTTTTTTCGTGAAAAACAGACCTCGTTCTAAAACCACATTCAAGGCCTCAGTATTGCTGCCGGGAAGATGAAAGGTAATCTGCCACCACCAGATAGATAGTGTTAAACACCATCTGATTGCTCCGGGGAGAGCGCAAAGCTGATGAATAATGGAAGGGCTGGAACACAATTGGTCGATTCTGTTGCTAGGGCTGGACTGAAATATAAAGTAACATCTGCTTCATCCTGCGAAACCAATACAGCAAGACAAACAACCGCCTCCACTGTGTCATCGAACATTTATAGCTGCAGATAAAAGGAACAAAACAACCTGAAGCCACGATAAAATGTCTTGCAAAACAGGACATTCAATACTTTGTTTATATGCTAAAATTCACAATGAGGGAGAGAAAAGGGCCAGGAGCATTTCAAGGTAGCAAGTCCTGTTAATAACAGCAGCCGAGCTTGTAACTATAGCCAGGGCAGGTTATGGAATAATTTTTTAAAATTGCATGGTGGTTGTATGTACAAGAGGAAAATAACGCAACATTAAATCTAGGTGGAAATATGATCGAGTGGCTATTCTCCCCTTTGCTCCAGTAATACATTGCAACTTTGTTAGCAAACCTGCCTACAGGCTTGACATTAACTAACACACAAGTTTACTGGGAATAGGATTGAGGGAGCAGTTGGAGGTCTCAAGGGCAAGGTGGGCATGAGGGGAGAAACGAGAGAGAGAGAGATAGATACCACTGGAATTTATTTATTAGTGTCACAAGTAGGGTTACATTAACACTGCAATGAAGTTACTGTGAAAATCCCCTAGTCGCCACACTGTGGCACCTGTTCGGGTACATGGAGGGAGAATTTAGCATGGCCAATGCACCTAACCAGCACGTCTTTCGGACTATGGGAGGAAACCTGAGTACCCAGAGGATACCCACGCAGACACAGGGAGAACATGCAGACTCCACACAGAATGACCCAAACTATCAAACCCGGGTCCCTGCCGCTGTGAGGCAGCAGTGCAAACCACTGTGCCACCCATAATATGTTATAATTAATTAGAATTGTTTCACCATTGGAGGCCATGCCTTCAGTTGCCTAGGTGCCAAACCCTAGCCCCAGGAGTCATTTCAGCAGCAGGAAACAATAAAAAGAAAGAAAACCAAACAGGAACCCCACCAAACACTGGTTATGCTTGTTTCAATAAAATTCAACAGCATTTTGGTTTCCTTTGCCGTCATTCAAGTAGGGTTACGTGGCAAGCCTGGCTAAAAGAAACTGTAGATTAAAAGTTCAAAGACCAACAGTAGTCACATTAATTGACCACAGCAAATCCAGCCCCGGGAAACTCTAAATTCCTCACGGCCCTGGTTTCAGCATCATTTTAATATATTTGTTTTCAGGGTGGGGACAGTATTGCTAAGACAGCACTCAATTGCCCATATATTAATCAACAGCATTTTCAGCCAAGTATCTAACTAGACCACTTCAGATGGTATTAGCAGTGAATCTCAAGACAAATAGAAGTGTCAAGTTCACTTCCCCCGGGCAGAGATTAGTTGTTTACAATACAATCCCTGTTGTGACCAAGTTTTAAACAACAATGCAAGTCATCATGTGGCCATTTTTCCCTCCTTAATGTCTCCCTGTGAGCCTACAAGTTACTAGATTTAGTTACTAAAAACCAGCCGATTCCCTCAGCTACTTGGATTACACTACCTCCCACCCAGGTTCCGGAAAAGCAACTATTCCATTCTCTCAATCTCCCCATTGCATCTGCCCTGATGAGGTCACCTTCCACATCAGCACTGCCAAACAACTTTATAAAAATCGCACATTTGGCACAACAGAATCTTCCCAAGAGAGTCCACAGGAGCACTGCACAACATTCCATACTGAGCCATATAAAAGGGGCAATTGGGATGACCAAACGCTAGGTCAAAGAGCTAGGTTTTGATAAGCGTCTTTTGAAAAAAAAGAGGAAAGAGGGCTAGAGAGGAAATTATTGATCTCAAAAGTCTTGGCAGTTGGATGCACAGCTACCAATGGTGGAACGATTAAATTTGGAGGTACTCAAAAGATTAGAATTAGATTTTAGAAAGTGGTGGGGCTGGAGGAGAATACAGAGATAGGGAGGGAAGGGGAAGAGAGAGAAATGAGATGATAGGGAGGGGATTTCAAAACAAGGATGAAAACTATATATATATATATTTTTTTAAATCAAGGCATCATTTAACTAGGAGCCAATGTCACTTTACAGGGGTGAAAGAGTGAACAGTTTTAGTACGAGTAGCAAGGTTTTGGATAACCTCAAGTTAATGGAGGTTACAGTACAAGTGGAGTAGGCCGATTGGTCATCCATTTTCTTCAATTCAGGATTCCCCTTTACTTTGGTTGACCTTGGATCATGTCTGTCCCATTTGCTGAACTTCCTCCCTTCCCTGGACCACGTGAGGTTCTCCATCTTCTCACCTTCTACATGGAACAGCTCATCCTCAGCTATTTCCACCACCACCCCTTCCGGCCCGCAACACCAAGTCCCCTTCCCAGGAGAGGCCACACCTGCCCCTTTCACTATCTCCGTTCTTTCATCCAGGGCCCCAAAAATCCCTGGTGGCACAGTGGTTAGCACTGCTACCTCACAGCACTAGGGACCCGGGTTCAATTCCAGCCTTGGGTCACTGTGCGTGTGGAATCTGCACATTCTCCCCGTATCTGTGTGGGTTTCCTCCGGTTACTCTGGTTTCCTCCCACAATCCAATGATATGCAGGTTAGGTTGATTTGCCATGCCAAATTGACCCTAGTGTTAGGGTATTAGTAGGATAAATGTGTGGGATTACGGGAATAGGGCCTGGGTGGGATTGTGGTCGGTACAGACTCAATGGGCCAAATGGCCTCCTCCTGCACTGTAGGGATTCCATGATTCTGCTCCATTTAAAAAAAATTTAGTATACTGCTAGTCGCTGCAAACTAGATAGTCTTTTCTACATGGGTGACACCACACCAACTGGCTGCTTTTCTGAAACCTGTTATTGTGCCCTGCTTCCTGTTGCTCATCATTCTAATCCTTAACCCAGCACCTCCACGTTTGATCAAGCACTTTATAACCTTCTGGACATTTGCACTAAGTTCAACAATCTGAATGATAACTACAACACTCATTTTATACTCCCTTTAGACAGCAAGATATTGGGACTTTTTCCGTCACCTTGTTGCCTTACATGTCCCATTATCACCCACTTTAGCTTTGCATGATGTCACTGACTCACTCCTGCCTCCCACATTATCAACCAGTTTCTTTCCTTCCACACACTTGACAAAATATCCATTTACATAAAATCCCTACAGTGCACAAGAGACCATTCGGCCCATCTAGACTTCACCGACTCCGACAGAATATCTTACCCAGGCCCTCTTCCCCCACCCTATCCCTGTAACCCCACACATTTACCATGGCTAATCCCATCTAACCTACACATCCTGGGACACCAAGGGGCAATTTAGTATGGCCGATCCACCCCTAATCTTTTCCAGTGCTGAAATAACCTGAAACATTATTTTCCTCTCCACAGATGCGGTCTGGCTTGCTGAGTAGTTCCAGTATTTTTTTAAATTTTTGTTGTGAGATTTAGTGAACGGAATTAAGAGGAAAGCAGTTCATCCTTCCCTTTACCCGAGTCAAATACGGTCAGTACAGACTATTCTGATCAAGACAACAATATGAATGACATTGGCACCACACATATCAATACCTTCCACATACCTAGGGATGCCCATGAGGTGCAGAACATAGATGAGGGGAGTGGAATTGTGATAGATGATCAGCCATTATCTAACTGAATCATAAGAATCAGGATTAGGCCATTCAGCCCCTTGGGCCTGCTCCACCATTTAATACCATCACGGCTGATCTCATCTCGGCCTCAACTCCACTTTCCTACCCGTTCACCAGAACCCTTACTAATTAAAAATCTGTCCACCTCTTCCTTAAATTACTCTTAAGTCCCGGAATCCACCACACTCTGGGGTAGTGAATTCTACAGACTCGGGACCCTTAGGGAGAAGTAATTTCTTGTCATCTGTTTTAGATCTGCAGAATAGTTTTGCCTTTTGACCAGCACGGATTGGATGGGCCAAAGGGCCATTTTCTGTTCCCTTCTACCTGTTACTATGATGAAGATCATAACACGACATAGGAGCAGAAGTAGGTCATTCAGCCCATTGAGTCTGCTCTGCCATTCAAAATGAGATCATGACTTATCTGATACATTCATCAACTCCACTTTCCCACCTTATCCCCATAACCCTCAATTCCCTTAGATTAAAAATCTATCTCAGCCTTGAACATACTTAACGACCAAGATTGTAAAGAATTCCACAGATTCACTACCCTCAAGAAATCCCTCATCTCGGTTTTAAATGGGCGGCCTCCTTACTCGGAGATTATGCCTTCTGGTCTCAGACTCTCCCACAAGGGGAAAACAACCTCTCAGCATCTAGCCAGTCAAGCCCCTGAGAATCTGACATGTCTCAATAAGGTTGCCTCTCATTCTCCTAAACTCCAATGAGTTCAAGTCCAAACTACTTAACCTCTCCTCATAAGAAAAATCTGGAAGGCTTTGGTTGCTTATGTGACCCAGCATGGCACCAAGACTTAGAATCTGGCCCTTTCCACCCAGTGGGATATTTCGATCCTGCCAAACTAAACAGCAATTTAAATGGTCCACCACATCCCAGGGGGCAGGGAGGTGCCACCAGAGGAAAACACACTGGTGGGTCCATAAAATCCTGTCCTTGCATTTATATACTATCTGCCACAATATACCAAAGCACTTTACAGTCAATGCAGCAGAGTCAGGATTGCAATGTAGGAAACGCATTTGGTAAGGTACCACAAACAGCAAATGACGATGGCTGGACAATCTGGTTCTGTGATGTTGCTGGAGGGATAACTGTTAGCCACGATACCAGGGGTAACTCCCCTGCCCTTCTTGAAAAAAAAAAGTGCGGCGGGATGTTTTACATCCACCTGAGCAGGCAGACAGGGGCTACATCTCTTCCAAAAGACAGTACCTCGACAATGCAGCACTCCCTTAGTATACGGCACGGGAGTGTCACCCTCACAAATGTTTGCGCACAAATCCTGGAGTGGGACTTGAACCCGGAGCCCGAATGAGAGACAAGAATGCCGTCAACTGAGACACAGCTGACACTCACTTGTGTGCTATTGCCAGATTTGAACTCAAGAGGAGTCCAGTACTGTGACCACTGAATCAGCTTCCCCAGTCATTTCCCCAACATTCTGGGGTTACCATTAACCAGAAACTGTATTGGACTAGACGTTCGAATACTGTGGCTACCACAGCAGATCAGAGGCTAGGAATCCTGCGGCAAGTGACTCGCCTCCTGACTCCCCAAAGCTTGTCCACCATCTACAGAGGTGCAAGTCAGGAGTGTGATGGAATACTCTCCACTTGTCTGGAAGAGTGCAGCTCCAAAAACACTCGAGAAGCTCGACACCATCCAGAACAAAGTAGCCCACTCGATTGCTACCTCTTCCACAAACATTCAATCCCTCCACCACCAATGAACAGTGACAGCAGTGTGTACCATTTACAAGATGCACTGCAGGAACTCACCAAGGTTCCTTAAACAGCACCTTTCAAAACCATGACAACTACCATCTATAAAGATAAAAGCACGGGTGGCACGGTGGCATTGGTTAGCACTGCTGCCCCACAGCGCCAGGGGCCCGGGTTCGAATCCCAGCTTGGGTCACTGTCCGTGTGGAATTTGCACATTTTCCCTGTGTCTGTTTCCTCCAGGTGCTCCGGTTTCCTCCCATAGTCCAAAGATGTGCAGGTTAGGTGGATTGGCCATGCTAAATTGCCCGTTAGAGTCAGGGGGACTAGCTAGGGTAAATGCATGGGGATAGGGCCTGGGTGGGATTTTAGTTGGTGCAGACTCGATGGGCCGAATGGCCTCCTTCTGCATTGTAGGATTCAATGATTTTATGAGCAGCAGATACCTGGGAACACCACCACCTGGAGGTTCCCCTCTGAGCCATTTACTACCCTGACTTGGAAATATGTCACTGTTCCTTCGCTGTCACTAGGTAAAATCCTGGAACTCCCTCCTGAACAGCACTGTGGGTGTACCTACACCTGCAGGGGTTCAAGAAGGCAGCTCACCACCACCTTCTGAAGGGCAATGAGAGACAGGCGATAAATGCTGGCCTGGCCAGCGAAGTCCACATCTAGAGATGAATTTTTGAAAGTTTACAGCACAAATTTCAAACTAAGCACAAATTTCAAACTAAGCACAACTACAGGGAAATAGGACACATGTAAAAGTTAGTTTTTTTTTAAAAAAAGAAAAGTGAGAGTCAGGCCTGAAGCAATGAGGAATATTTGGTACCGTGTAAGAGGTTAATTCTAGGGTGATTCAGATGGGCAGTGGATTGTAATGATGGAGAGACTCTGGGTTAGATTGCTTAGCAACAGTTTCCACCTTTAGCCACATTATCTCCTTGCTACATTACTAACGAGCTGACATGCCGGATGGCGTCCTGCTATCTGTACATTTTGTTCCCACTTTCCAGGAATAGGTGAGGCAATACCCGGCTGCTCAAAGCAGGGGAGCGGTTTGCAACGAGTCAGAGCAGAAAACCCGATGAAACATCAGGCAGGAAGCAGGAGGAGAGAGAGTGAATGACGCAATCACACCTTCACACACGGAACAGCCACTGAAACTGGAAAAAGGTCTGGAAGCCCCAGGCAGTAAGTGGTCTTAGGAAAGGTACCTGGTGTCAGAGCCAGTGTGCCAGGGCAGCTCAGGATGGAGAGAATCAGGATTCTCTAAAAGTGTCCCGCGCGTTGAAGTTCTCCTTAACTAAGCTTCGGCTCTGCCGCTGTTCCATAGAAAGTTCAGAAATGAAACGCCGAATGATCATAATACAGGTTCTGTAACAAGAGGGAGGATAAAACAGTTTAAACTCACTGCCGTTACTCAGTGCTACACAGGACAGACAGGTTACTGCTAACCATCAGTGTCTGAATTTAACAGTCCATCTTCAGTGTAACAGTACAGGTTATTACCAACTAACTTTAACAGTGTAACACAATACAGACAGGCTAATTATTACTAACACTCCATCTTCAGTGTAACACAGCAAGTCTCACGACACCAGGTACATCCACATCAATGTAACATTGAACAGGTTATTACTAACTAACTTTAACAGTTAATCTTCAGTGTAACATAGTAGACAGGCTAGTTATTACTAATTAACTTGAACATTCCATCAGTTAATTAAACAGAATGCATGAGCTTATTGGTTAAAATTTAACTTGTTTCAACAATTCATATGGAAACAGTTAAAAGATAAATATAACCCCATCTATTTTGATTTCGAGTTAACTTAAATTTACAAATTAAAAACGCACAAGACAGGAATTGCGTTACCAGCGATTGTTTAAAAGATAACTTTACAAAGTCTTTAACCAAGTTGAAACAAACGATGCATACTGATGTTTCCTGGAATCATAGAATTGAAACATTACCTGGTAACTAAGTGAATCCTTTTCCTACGAGATTAATATTGTATGGTTCTTTTTGCCGCTGTGTGTATGAGCTGGAGGCTTTACACCGCTGTAAATGTGGCCCCCAACTTCGATCTATGGACTCGGCTACCGGCTCCAGCCTTCCCCCCCGCACAGCCTCTTAAATACTCAGCATCACAGCCAACCTCACTGATGTACAACAATAAAGGCGGGGCTTTCCACGCTGCGGCGCTTGTGTAAAGACACACTAACTAAAGCCTGTTTCTAATTCCCCCTTCCTCCTCCTCCTCCTGCCCATCCCAGCCGCTATCTCGGCACCAGAGGTTGTGTTTCTAAGTTGCACCTTGTTACTTGTTTGCCCAAGTGTCACATCAGAGGTTATTACCAAATAAAGGCTTGTCTGTTGTGCTCAAGCTGCTTCACACCAGCAACCCAAGCTCATGGCTCCCTCATACAGGAGCAGTCTTGTGAGCAGCTGCAAGTCTTTGTGTGAGGAATATTCTTGGGGCAGCAATGGAAGAAAGAGATTGGGGACGTGGTTAAGTGGGAGCAGATGGAGGGACAAGGAGGCGTAAACAAGGGGGAAAAGGTGGGGGAAGGGAAGGGGTGAGTAGGGAGGAGGGGTTGCAGAGGGGGATGGTGGGGTGCAGAGGGGGAGAGGGCGTAGAATGGGGCATAGAGGGAAAGGGGTTTTGAGGGGTGGGGCATCAATGGGGAGGGTGTAGAGAAGCAGGGGGAGGGGGGTTACCATGGGGAAGTTGGGCATTGAGTAGTGTAGGGGGAGGGGGCGTAGTGGGGGGAGGGGGCGTAGTGGGGGGAGGGGGCGTAGTGGGGGGAGGGGGCGTAGTGGGGGGAGGGGGCGTAGTGGGGGGAGGGGGCGTAGTGGGGGGAGGGGGCGTAGTGGGGGGAGGGGGCGTAGTGGGGGAGGGGGCGTAGTGGGGGAGGGGGCGTAGTGGGGGAGGGGACGTAGTGGGGGGAGGGGACGTAGTGGGGGGAGGGGACGTAGTGGGGGGAGGGGACGTAGTGGGGGGAGGGGGCAGAGGGGGAGGGGGTGTAGTGGGGGCAGAGGGGGAGGGGGTGTAGTGGGGGCAGAGGGGGAGGGGGTGTAGTGGGGGCAGAGGGGGAGGGGGTGTAGTGGGGGCAGAGGGGGAGGGGGTGTAGTGGGGGCAGAGGGGGAGGGGGTGTAGTGGGGGCAGAGGGGGAGGGAGTGTAGTGGGGGCAGAGGGGGAGGGGGTGTAGTGGGGGCAGAGGGGGAGGGGGTGTAGTGGGGGCAGAGGGGGAGGGGGTGTAGTGGGGACAGAGGGGGAGGGGGTGTAGTGGGGGCAGAGGGGGTGTAGTGGGTGTAGTGGGGGCAGAGGGGGTGTAGTGGGGGCAGAGGGGGAGGGGGTGTAGTGGGGGCAGAGGGGGAGGGGGTGTAGTGGGGGCAGAGGGGGAGGGGGTGTAGTGGGGCAGAGGGGGAGTGGGGTGTAGTGGGGCAGAGGGGGAGGGGGGTGTAGTGGGGGCAGAGGGGATGTAGCAGAGGGAATAGAGGGTGAGGGTGCTTAGAAGGGGAGGAGATGAAATGGGGGTGAGTGGGTTGCAGAGCTGGCAATAGGGGATGCAGAGCGAGGGGCTGAGGGTGCAGAGTGGAGGGGGTGGGAATGATAGGGGGATTGTGGGTGGGAGTGCAGGATCAGAGTGGGGCTCAGATGGGGTTAGAGGGCAGTGCAGAGGTAATACAGGTCTAGAAAGTGGGAGAGGATGTTTGGTAGAGCAGGATGAGGGGGTGGGGAGGAGGAGGTAGAGTAGGGTGAAGGGATGGGGAGGAGGAGTAGAGTAAGGTGAGGGGATAGGGAGGGGATGTACAGCAGGGTGAGGGGGCAGGGGGGTGGTAGAGCTGTGTGAGGGGGTGGGGAGGGGGAGGTAGAGCAGGGCGAGGGGGTGGGAACGTAGAGTGGGGCGGGGGGGTGGGGACGTAGAGGGGGCGGGGGGGTGGGGGCGTAGAGGGGGGTGGGGAGATGGGGATATAGGAGGGGGTGGGGAGGTGGGTGAGGGAGTTGGGGAGTGGAAGGTAGAGCAGGGGGAGGTAGAAGAGGGTGGGGAGGGGTAGTTAGAGCTGGGGATGGGGAATATTAGATGCCAATCAATGTTAAAGGTCCAAAGGTTGAGAATTGAGAGGCTGAACGCTGACACCTAAACTCAGCCAGACTGGTGCTGGCCTGAGAGATCATATGGCTGGAAGGGGAGAAAGAACAGACACATTGATTTTGTGTCTTTCATGGTAAATGTGCTTAATAGTCAGTTAAAGATATTGAAAGTATTGTCACTGTTCTGTCAGAAGACACAACATTATGCACACAGCAAGATTATTTTCTGGCGTTGGTTGGAGGTTAAATGTCAGCTGGGGGCAAAAGGACAAATGATCCCACCCCAACTGACACCCAAATCTTTTCCAGACCCTAAACCCTTCATTAAATTGTCAGCATTGCCCAAATCCAAATCTTGCCTTGGCCGTTGACCGCACTCCAACCCCAACTTTAAATACACTCTGTCCTCGAACCCAAAATCAAAGTTCTCTCTTTCTAAACCCGGGGAGGGTTTGGTTCAGAAAATTGGCATCTTGCAGCAATTCCCACGGTTCCCCATGTGGCTAAAAGCGAAACACTGCAGATGCTGAAATCTGAAACAAAAACAGAAAATGCTGGAAAATCTCAGCAGGTCTGACAGCATCTGTGGAGCGAAAACAGAGCCAATGTTTTGAGTCTGGATGATCCTTCGTCAGAGCTGGGCAAAGGGTCATCCAGACTCGAAACATGGGCTCTATTCTCTCTCCACAGATGCTGTCAGACCTGCTGAGATTTTCCAGCATTTTCTGTTTTTGTTTATTGCTATAGCTATCCAGATTTAAGTTTGGACACATGTAGAAACCGAGTTACTGGAATTGGCTAACATCGTCAACAATGAGGAACAAGATCCTGGAGCGAGGAACATTCATTGCTTTCCACAAAAAATCTAATGGACTATTACAAATAGGTGGGATACAGAGTTATTAGAATTCTGGTGGGAAATTTGGTAAATGAACAATATGGAATTGTCTGAAATTGTTGCAATGAAATCATCACCTATTTAAATGGAAATCAACAACAAATATTACATCATATAGAATCTATAGCAACTTGCATTTATGAAGTGCCGTTGACAGAATAACACATTACAAGGTGCTTCAGGGGGGTGTTACCAAATAAGGTTTGACACCAAGTCACAGGAGGTAATGTTGGGGCCAGGTGACCAAAAGCTTGATCAGAATGTGGGTTTTAAGGAGTGTTACGATGTAGGGGAGAGGGATAGAGAGGTTTAGGGAGAGAATTGCAAAGCTTGGGCACAAGGGAGCTGAAGGCAGGGCAATCAGAGGTGGAATGATTAAAGTTGAGGATCTATAAGAAGTCAGGGTTAGAGCCCAGTTTTAGTGGGTTATAAGATTGGTTGAAGTTACAGGGTTACGGCTTTGGAAAGATTTGAAAACCAGTATGAGCATTTTAACACAGTTATTGTTGGACATTGAGACAATACCTCAATATGTGGCTCCTGCTCTGACCAAAACCGCAAGAAATTACAAAGGGTTGTGAATGTAGCCCAGTCCATCACCAAACCAGCCTCCCATCCATTGACTCCGTCTACACTTCCCGCTGCCTCGGCAAAGCAGCCAGTATAATCAAGGACCCCATGCACCCCGGACCTTCTCTCTTCCACCTTCTTCTGTAGGGAAAAAGATACAAAAATCTGAGGTCACGTACCAAACGACTCAATAACAGCTTCTTCCCTGCTGCTATCAGACTTTTGAATGGACCTACCATATGTTAAGCCAATCTTTCTCTCCAGCCTAATTATGACTGTAACACTACATTCTGCACCCTCTCCTTTCCTTCTTCCCTATGTACTCAATGAACGGTATGTTTTGTCTGTATAGCGCACAAGAACCAATACTTTTCACTGTATCCCGATACATGTGCTGCAAAGTTGAGTTTGTGAAGTTGGAATTTGATGTTGATTAAAAAATTGTAAAAATGCTAGAGGGGAAAAAAAGCATTGTGACGTCCATTTAAAAGCTGGTGTTTTGTTTCAGTGATTGGAGGTTTAAAATGCAAAGCACATCCAGAATCCAAGCTGAAACATTTGTATCAAAAAGTCAAGCAGCAGTCTTGACAAGACAACTTGTTTTTTAAAAAAATTTTGCCCAATCAATTTAAAGCAGGCACTCAGCTACCAGGAACCTATAACATTTGAATTTGATAGTGTTGACAAAATCAGACCAATCCCATGGTAGGAAAATTGATAGGTCACCAGAGGTATAAAAGAGATTGCAGGGGGGAGAAACAGCAGATAGCAACTTCCACCTCTCAAATCTTGAGAGGGAGAGAGCGGCTCTCCATCCTGCCAGCTTCGGATATAGAATCATAGAATCATGAATCATAGAAACCCTACAGTACAGAAAGAGGCCATTCGGCCCATCGAGTCTGCACTGACCACAATCCCACCCAGGCCCTACCCCCATATCCCTACATATTTACCCACTAATCCCTCTAACCTACACATCTCAGGATGATAAGGGCAATTTTTAGGATGGCCAATCAACCTAACCTGCACATCTTTGGACCGGGTAGAGCTGGGGGAGGGGGGAGGGGGAGGTAGAGCAGGGTGAGGGGGTGGGGAGGGGGAGGTAGAGCAGGGCGAGGGGGTGGGGAGGGGGAGGTAGAGCAGGGCGAGGGGGTGGGGAGGGGGAGGTAGAGCAGGGGGTGGGGAGGAGGAGGTAGAGCAGGGTGAGAGGGTGGGGAGCGGACGGTAGAGCTGGGTGAGGGGGTGGGGACGTAGAGTGGGGCGGGGGGGTGGGGACGTAGAGTGGGGCTGGGGGGTGGGGACGTAGAGTGGGGCGGGGGGGTGGGGACGTAGAGTGGGGCGGGGGGTGGGGACGAAGAGGGGGGTGGGGACGTAGAGGGGGCGGGGGTGGGGACGTAGAGGGGGGGCGGGGGGTGCGGCCGTAGAGGGGGGGTGGGGACGTAGAGGGGTGGGGACGTAGAGGAGGGCGGGGGGGGTTGGGGATGTAGAGAATGTAGACTGTAGGGTTTCTATGATTCTATGATTCTATATCTCTTAAGAGAATGCACCATCTAACCAGCGAAAGGTACCAAATCAGGAGGAACTTACAGACAGAAAAATTAAATTAGTTAAAGTTCCCTGTTAGTTAAATAAATGAATTGTTAAGTGTTCATTTGTGAAGTGAGTGTCAGGTATTTAGTTAACCACGAAACACTCCTGAAGGACAGTTCACCTTCCCACACACTTTTAACACATTACAAGGCGAAGGATTCCTCTTTTGGGGATTCTGCGTTACATCTCAAAAGGGGGACAACCTCCGCATCATAACACATGTGACAATAATAAAATCAAATTAAATCAATGGAACTCACAGCACAAACACAGATATAAACAGCTTTATGCAAATGTTTAAGAGAAGCCTCCCCTCACTGTCCAACCCACTCTCCATGTCTCTCTATCCCCTCCCTTTATGTATGTTACAAGCCTCCTGTTATCTACTTTCGCCACTGATTATAATCTGCCACCCTTCCTCAATGAATCAATGCTTCTCCATATTGAACACCATTTGGAGGGTGCTGAAGATAGGGAACCTTGAGGACCATCACACAGAGTGGCCTGGTCGCACTACTATTGACCAAACTACCCCTGCCAGAATGGACAATGCAGAAGGTGGTGAAAGAACCAACGAGAAAAACATACTCAACATTTCCCTCACCAAGTTATCTGACACAGACACCTAAATTTGATGGTTGACCCTAAACTGGGAGTTAGTTTTGGGTTCAGTGTTCGGGGCAACAGTTAGGACTTAAAGTGCTATTGTTGTAACATTATGGTTAATGTTACAGTTAGGGTCTTTGTGCTTGGGTCTGCATTAGGGCTTGGTCTCGTGTTGAAGTCGTAAGGTTTGTGGTTTTCTGGTTAGCGATGTTAATCCATCTAACCTACACATCTTCGGGCACTAACGGGCAACTTAGCATTGCCGATCCACCTAACCTGCACATCTTTGGACTGTTGGAGGAAACCGGAGGAAACCCACGCAGACACGGGGAGAACGTGCAAACTCCACACAGACAGTGACCCAAGGCTCAAATCGAACCCGGGTTCCTGGCACTGTGAGGCAGCAGTGCTAACCACTGTGCCACCTTGTCTTACTTTAACTATCAACAGCCTCTCCTCTCTTAAAAAGTCAAGAATGGGAGTGTTTGTGGACCAGTTTGGAGTATTCACCACAATTCAGAACTTTTTGATAATATGGTTTACTCCTGATGGGCCACAGGTCTTAGAGCGGTGGGGGGAGGGAAGCGGCCAGCAATGTCCGGGGGGGAGGGGGGGGGAGGGGCTGGCGAACGGGAGGCCGGTAATTGGGGGGGGTGGCATGTCAACCGATCTCCAACTATACTGGGAGATCGGCGCATGCACAATGGCCCTCTAAGCTGTCTGATACTGGTCTCTTGAGCGGGTTTAAGCCCTGCCCCCCTCCACCCCCCCCCCCCGCCCTCCCCCACCCGGTGTGAATTGGTCTCCATGTTGCACAGAGTGCTGTAAATTCATTTTACTGAGCTCACCCAAAAAAAGGTGGGAGAACCTCCCATTTTTACCGCCTGTTGGACACTTAGAATATTTTGGGGAAAATCACACCCTATATCTGCCAAATCTTTGCCCACTCACTTAATCTATCTGTATCCCTTTGCAGATTCCTTATGTCTACTTCACAACTTACTTTCCTATATACCTTTGTATCATCAGTAAATTTAGCAACCATTCATTTGATCCCTTCATCCAAGTCATTGATATAAGTTGGACATAGATGAAGGCCCAACACTGATCCCTGTGGCACTTCACTCGTCACGTTTTGTCAACCGGAAAATGACCTATTTGTCCCTACCTTCTGCTTCTTGTTAGCTAACCAATCTGCTATCTATGCGAATATGTCACCCCAATATCATAATGTTGTACCTGTAAATTCTCAGATACTTTCGACCAGTTTGCTTACTACAAGGTTTTACCCCGGTGCCCTTATTTGCAAGATGGACAAAGGACAAACACAAGTAAAGGTTCAACAAGTTTATTAATAACAACACTATTAACCCTTAAATTACCCACATAAAACAAGAGGATACCCCAGCAGATTCAAGTATACTACCCGCAAAGATGGTTTGGTTAAACTGCAGGCCTGATTCTCTGAGTCCTCTGGTCCGTCGTCACGAAGGTGAGTCTCGATGGCAGCTTCTTCCTTCCTTCCTTCTCTGGTCAGTCTTCCGGATGGTCAAGGTCGTCTCCCTCGTCGAGTCTTCGCTGCTGGTGTGTCTGAAATGTGTCCCTTTATCCCCCTGCCTGCTTACCTTTCCAGAAACTTTACTGGCTTCCCAATGAGGTCTCAGGAGGGGGTTCCAATACCCAGTGGGTTTCTTGATGTCTGCCTGACAAGACACCAGGGTCCACCCCCAGGTGTCCATCTCCATGCTGTTGAACCTGTTATCAGATAAGGTATCTACAGGATCTCTTGGTGACAGAAAGTCTGGCCTGATCTGGGCTTCTAACAATAGGCCGGCGCATTTCAATGGGGTGCGATGATCTCCTGCTAAGTATCAGTAGAGTGTAACGACCTTTGATGGGTCAAGCCCAGACATGTTTGTGTACTTGTACAATTGGCCTGCCCGAGATTTGACTGTGTTTGATTTTAATGTTCCCAATTCTTTAATTTAGGATATCCAATTTTATCAGCCTTAAAACTAGGCCCTGTTTATATTACCACAATAAGTTACCTTTGATGTGGCACCTTGTCAAGGCCCAAACCTCTGTGATATCCTCCTAAACTATGATTCTATGATCTAAACCTTCTCCAGTTCTCTACCCCAGTTTCTTCCTCCAAGACCTGTGGCCCATCAGGGTTCTGAACACAGCCCATGAGACATTTTGTTGACTAGCTCGTTAGAGGGGTCAGTTTTTGTTCAAAGCGTGCAGGAAGGTTTTTTGACTCAGTATGTAGACAGGCCAACTAGAGGTGAGGCTATATTGGATCTGGTGCTGGGAAATGAGCCAGACCAGGTGCTAGACTTGGAAGTTGGTGTGCATTTTGGTGATAGTGACCACAATTCGGTTACGTTCACCTTAGTGATGGAAAGGGATAGGCATGAACCTCGGGCCAGTGGTTTTAGCTGGGGGAAGGGTAATTATGAGGCTATTAGGAGAGAATTAGGAAACATAGGTTGGACTAGGAGATTACAGGGACTGGGAACGTCCGACATGTGGAGTTTTTTCAAGGAGCAGCTACTGCGAGTCTGTGATAGGTATGTCCCTGTCAGGCAAGGAGGAATTGGTAGGGCTAGGGAACCGTGGTGCACCAAAAAAGTTTCTTTGTTGGTTAAAAAGAAAAAGGAGGCTTATGTTCGGATGAGACGTGAGCACTCGGGTAGTGCACTAGAAAGCTTTAGATTGGCTAAGAGGGAGTTGAAGAGCGAGCTTAGAAGGGCTAAAAGGGGACATGAGAAGACTTTGGCGGATAGGGTTAAAGAGAATCCTAAGGCGTTCTATAGGTATGTCAAGAACAGAAGGTTGGTTAGGGCAAGTTTAGGGCCAGTTATAGATGGCAGAGGGAAGTTATGTGTGGAACCGGAGGAGATTGGTGAAGCATTGAACCAATATTTCTCTTCGGTGTTCACGCAAGGGGACATGAATATAGCTGAGGAGGACACTGGGTTGCAAGGGAGTAGAATAGACAGTATTACAGTTGATAAGGAGGATGTGCAGGATATTCTGGAGGGTCTGAAAATAGATAAATCCCCTGGTCCGGATGGGATTTATCCAAGGATTCTCTGGGAGGCAAGAGAAGTGATTGCAGAGCCTCTGGCTCTGATCTTCAGGTCGTCGTTGGCCTCTGGTATAGTACCAGAAGATTGGAGGTTAGCGAATGTTGTCCCATTGTTTAAGAAGGGGAACAGAGACTTCCCCGGGAATTATAGACCGGTGAGTCTCACTTCTGTTGTCGGCAAGATGTTGGAAAAAATTATAAGGGATAGGATTTATAGTTATTTGGAGAGTAATGAATTGATAGGTGATAGTCAGCATGGTTTTGTGGCAGGTAGGTCGTGCCTTACTAACCTTATTGAGTTTTTTGAGAAAGTGACCAAGGAGGTGGATGGGGGCAAGGCAGTGGACGTGGTATATATGGATTTTAGTAAGGCGTTTGATAAGGTTCACCATGGTAGGCTTCTGCAGAAAATGCAGATGTATGGGATTGGGGGTGATCTAGGAAATTGGATCAGGAATTGGCTAGCGGATAGGAAACAGAGGGTGGTGGTTGATAGTAAATATTCATCATGGAGTGCGGTTACAAGTGGTGTACCTCAGGGATCTGTTTTGGGGCCACTGCTGTTTGTAATATTTATTAATGATCTGGATGAGGGTATAGTTGGGTGGATTAGCAAATTTGCTGATGACACCAAAGTCGGTGGTGTGGTAGACAGTGAGGAAGGGTGTCGTAGTTTGCAGGAAGACTTAGACAGGTTGCAAAGTTGGGCCGAGAGGTGGCGGATGGAGTTTAATGCGGAGAAGTGTGAGGTAATTCACTTTGGTAGGAATAACAGATGTGTTGAGTATAGGGCTAACGGGAGGACTTTGAATAGTGTGGAGGAGCAGAGGGATCTAGGTGTATGTGTGCATAGATCCCTGAAAGTTGGGAATCAAGTAGATAAGGTTGTTAAGAAGGCATATGGTGTCTTGGCGTTTATTGGTAGGGGGATTGAATTTAGGAGTCGTAGCGTTATGTTGCAACTGTACACAACTCTGGTGCGGCCGCACTTGGAGTACTGTGTGCAGTTCTGGTCCCCACATTACAGGAAGGATGTGGAGGCTTTGGAGAGGGTGCAGAGGAGGTTTGCCAGGATGTTGCCTGGTATGGAGGGGAGATCCTATGAGGAGAGGCTGAGGGATTTGGGATTGTTTTCGCTGGAAAGGCGGCGGCTAAGAGGGGATCTTATTGAAACATATAAGATGATTAGAGGTTTAGATAGGGTGGATAGTGATAGCCTTTTTCCTCTGATGGAGAAATCCAGCACGAGGGGGCATGGCTTTAAATTGAGGGGGGGTAGTTATAGAACCGATGTCAGGGGTAGGTTCTTTACCCAGAGGGTGGTGAGGGATTGGAATGCCCTGCCAGCATCAGTAGTAAATGCGCCTAGTTTGGGGGCGTTTAAGAGATCCGTAGATAGGTTCATGGACGAAAAGAAATTGGTTTAGGTTGGAGGGTCACAGTTTTTTTTTTAACTGGTCGGTGCAACATCGTGGGCCGAAGGGCCTGTTCTGCGCTGTAATGTTCTATGTTCTATTACCCATACCCGAGGTTGCCAGATTCCACTGATTTCAGTCTGTGTTGTTTTTTCTACCAGTATGGCTGAAGTGATACGCATGTAAAGCAAGAGCACGGGAAGTGAGGTGCATGTTGATTGCTCACAACATTGACTGTTGCTACACAACCAGTTCCCCCTCACACATGCACAATGTTAGATTTCTCCACAAGTGACAAGTTAAAAGGGGAAAATGTTTGATATAAACAGCAACCTCTGAAATTTAAATGCGAGATGAATGTTTTCAAATAGAGAGCCCTGGGCAGATTTTGGCCCTCTGATGTGAGTGAGCATGGAGACACCATCCTTCCCTCAGGCCCCTTTCCCTGTGATAGGATGGGGGTCAGCAGCTCACCCTGTTGTACCTATAAATTCTCAGATACTTTCGACCAGTTTACTTACTCCAAGGTTTTACCCCGGTGCCCTTATTTGCAAGATGGACAAAGGACAAACACAAGTAAAGGTTCAACAAGTTTATTAATAATAACACTATTAACCCTTAAATTACCCACATAAAACAAGAGGATACCCCAGCAGATTCAAGTATACTACCCGTAAGGATGGTCTGGTTAAACTGCAGGCCCGATTCTTCAAGTCCCTCTGGTCTGTCGTCACGAAGGTGAGTCTCGATGGCAACTTCTTCCTTCCTTCTCTGGTCAGTCTTCCGGATGGTCAAAGCTGCCTCCTTCATCAAGTCTTCGCTGCTGGTCTGTCTGAAAATGTGTCCCTTTATCCCCCAGCCTGCTTGCCTTTCCAGAAACTTCTCTGGCGTCCGGCCAGGAGGGGATTCCAATACCCAGTGGGTTTCTTGATGTCTGCCTAACAGGACACCAGGATCCGCCCCCCAGGTGTCCATCTCCATGTTGTTGAACTTATCAGATAAGGTATCTACAGGAACTCTTGGTGACAGAAAGTCTGGCTCGATCTGCGCTTCTAACAATAGGCCGATACATTTCAATGAGGTGCCATGATCTCCTGCTAAGTATCAGTAGAGTGTAACGACCTTTGATGGGTGGTTGATGGGTCAGGCCCAGACATGTTTGTGTATTTGTATAACTGGCCTGCCTGAGGTTTAACTGTGTTTGATTTCAATATGCCCAATTCTTTAATTTAGGATACCCAATTTTATCAGCCTTAAAACTAGGCCCTGTTTATATCACCACAACCCGGAAACTGTGGGGAGCCAATTCTGGTGGTTGGACGTCTGCTGACAGCCTGACAGGTTGATTGGAATTTTGCTGTCAGCCTACAGACATCCTAAAGCATCAAGAAGTAGGCATTCGCCTGGGGGCTCAGGGCTCCATACAGGCCCTCCCTACGCTCCTGGACTTGTGTCGATGCAGCCACAGGCTGCCCTTTGGAGGACTTTCCCCTCTTCGAAGGTGGCCTGGCTGCTGAAGACAATTGTACATGTAAATCTTGTAAAAGATGGAGAACAAAGAACAAGAACAAAGAACAATACAGCACAGGAACAGGCCCTTCGGCCCTCCAAGCCCGCGCCGCTCCCCGGTCCAGGATTGAAACCTGAATCCAGGATCCCCGCCCAATTTGCCAGCCTATCTACATCCTAATATCCTATCCACCGAGCTGTCCCTCACAGCTACGATGCTTTGTTTATCACAACCTATTAACTCACCCCCACCCCCCCATTCCAGACCATGTGATCTCTAGGGAGAGGCGAAAACCCAGAGTGAAAACCCCAGGGCCAATATGGGGAAAAAAAAATCTGGGAAATTCCTCTCCGACCCCCTGTGGCGATCGAAACGAGTCCAGGAGATCACACTGGCCCTGATCAGAAAATGCTTCCCAACCCTATTCATTTCCACTTCTGCTTTACGAACACCATCTGAATTCCCTGCCCCCGAGACAGGTTCTCAACTATCCGCAGTCTCGCTCTGTACTGGCACCAGCAAGATGATCATAGAATGAAGCCTTGAAACGAGAAACAAAGAACAATTAGCCCGCGCCGCTCCCTGGTCCAAACTAGATCACTCTTTTGTATCCCTCCATTCCCACTCCGTTCATATAGCTGTCTAGATAAGTCTTAAACGTTCCCAGTGTGTCCGCCTCCACCACCTTGCCCGGCAACACATTCCAGGCCCCCACGACCCTCTGTGTAAAATATGTCCTTCTGATATCTGTGTTAAACCTCCCCCCCTTCACCTTGAACCTATGACCCCTCGTGAACGTCACCACCGACCCGGGGAAAAGCTTCCCACCGTTCACCCTATCTATGCCTTTCATAATTTTATACACAAGGAAGGGCGTCCTCTCTCTCTCTTCTCGGAACTGCAGACTGCTGGCTCTCCAGCTTTGGGAGCTGGCCTGCTGTCCTTGTTGGAGGGCAAGTCTGCCCTCTGGACATCAATTGGCCAATTCAGGGAGATCACAGACAGGGAACTGTTCCCCAGTGTGGTGTCGAGATCCTGACTCAAAACTCAGCCCCCTCAGCCGGAATGAAAGCAGGAGGAGCCTCTTTATAGGACTGACCAATATAGAGAAGAGTGAAGACATGACAAGTGCATTAAATATTAGAACTATTGTTGTTTTAATATTCATAGAAAACCATCATCAAACCAAATTCAGATAGAATTCCTGTTTGCCCAAGTTAGAGTGCACACTTTCTCCCTAGAATTTTAACTAGGCGGCACAGTGGTTAACACTGCTGCCTCACAGAGCCAGAGGCCCGGGTTCAATTCCCGCTCAGGTCACTGTCTGTGCGGAATCTGCACATTGAACCCGTGTCTGCGTGGGTTTCCTCCGGGTGCTCCGGTTTCCTCCCACAGTCTGAAAGATGTATAGGTTCGGTGCATTGGCCATGCTAAATTCTCCCTCAGTGTACCCGAACAGGGGCCACAGTGTGGCGACTAGAGGATTTTCACAGTAACTTCATTGCAGTGTTAATGTAAACCTATTGTGAAACTAATAAACTTTTAAACTTTACTGCTTGCGTGTATATTGGCTGCAACATTTCCCATACTGCAGAGACTATGCCTCAAAAGTACTTTGTTGACTGTAAAGTACTTTGGCACATTCTGAGGTTTAAAAAGATGCTATATAAGTGTAAGTCTTTCTTTCCTAACCTTCCTTTGATAGGCAGGTTCTGGAGACCTGGACTGGAATTCTCCGGCCTTTCACGCCCCACTGGTGAGGACCCAGAATTTGGCGCTCAGCTCAATCTCCGATCACTGCAGTGGGACCAGTGAATCCCGCTGGCGTGAACAGCCGGAAAACTCCAGCCATCTTCCTGATCTACCTACAGAAAGATAGTTGGTCTTTAAAGTTTATTTATTAGTGTAACAAGAAAGCTTACATTAACACTGCAATGAAGTTACTGTGAAAATACCCGAGTCGCCACACTCCGGCACCTGTTCGGGTCAATGCACCTAACCAGCGCGTCTTTCCATCTGTGAGAGGAAACCGGAGCACCCGGAGGAAACCCATGCAAACACGGGGAGAACATGCAAACTCCACACAGACAGTGACCCAAGCTGGGAATCGAACCTGGATCCCTGGCGCTGTGAGGCAGCAGTGCTAACCACTGTGCCACAGTGCCGCCCCAATTGTTCCCAATTAGACAATTGGTCAAGGCGGATTCAAGCCTTGCTAATTTTACCAGCAGCTGTGAGTGAAGTTGTACCTTCCTCTTGACCCAACTATTGATTATACTCCATTAAATAATACTTCCATCAGCTGGAGTTGGAGAGCCTCAGCTGTTTGCCTATATTCCAATCTTGGCATCTCAAACCGTGCCTCCTATCAGCAACTGGCCTTCAATGTCCCAAGTTCCATCAACGAATCAACATCTCTTCCTTCAGCATGATGGAAGGACATACACGGGGGGTGGGGGAGGTTGTCCGACACATACCAGCTGCATTGATTGTCTCAGTATCTAAATCCAGCGCTGCACGTCACACTTACTCAGGAACTGTTTAATCCATCAAAAATTAGCACAAGGCCATTATGAGACTGGTTTCCCTCAGGCCTGTCAGTGACTGGTCGATTTAGCCTGGAACCCACTCTCTTTACAGTAATCTCTGCTCTTTTTTTGGTCACAAACTTCTCAGAACTTTGTCCTCGGATTTGTGCACTGACCAGAGGAAGCCCCTTTGTGGAACATTCATAATCTTCCACAAGTTTAACCTGCACTGGAACTTTGCTGCTCCTGAAGGAAGCGGCACGGTGGCACAGTGGTTTGCATCGCTGCCTCACAGCGCCAGGGACCAGGGTTCGAATCCTGGCTTGGGTGACTGTCTGTGTGGAGTTTGCACGTCCTCCCCGTCTCTGCGTGGGTTTCCTCCTGGTGCTCTGGTTTCCTCCCACACTCAAAAGATGTGCGGGTTAGGTGGATCGGCCATGTTAAATTGACTCTTAGAATCAAAATGGCACAATCGGGCCTTAAGTGCTGAATCTAGGAGTGTTCCAGATCCGACTTTTAGACCCATTCTCAGGCGCCCCCATACGCACGCTGCCTGAAAAAATAGCAGCGATTTTGAATCGCGCTGCACAAGCCTGTGGGCGGGGCTTATCGCGCCCGAAACGCTGCTGCTCCAATCGGAGCCTTCAACTGCGCATGCACAGAAAATAAGATAGAAAAACGCTCCCCTGCCACGTCACTCCCAGGCCGGATAATGCCTCCCCCTGGCCCCCACAGACATTGCCTCATCCCCACAACATTGCTGACCCCCTTATCACCCCACCCCCCGCCACCCAGACCGGCCGTGGCCCCCTGCCCCCCACTGATCACACGCAGAGTGGCAGCAGATCCCCCTCCCCCCACCACCAGAGAACGATCTGACCCGCCCCCCTTCCCCCCACCCCTGCACCACCGATCAGAGTCAGAGAGCCACTGGAAGCTCTGAACTTATCTCCTCAGAAGCTGGAACGCCCGAATCAGACCTTTGCGGACCATGTCTGTTTTGCGCTGAATCTGGACGGGCGAACGTGGTGGTAAAGGGGGCAAAGGGGTAAGCTTTGGTGTCCAGCCCATTAAGTTGCGTCCGATGTCGGCCATCAGCCCATGATGTCACGTCCGTTTCGGGTGTGGCCCCAATCGCGGCCATTTTAGGCACTTGGTAAAGGGGGAACCGGCGCGGAGCCGGTCGTGGATCGCGCTACTCAGCTCACGCCCAACTTTACCAAGTTTTCGCACCCAAAAACGGGGGCAACTTGATGGTAAAATTGGGCCCATGGTGTCTAGGTTAGATGGATTGGCCATGGTGAATGTGTGGGGTTACGAGGATAGGGCTGGGGAGCAGGCTTGAGTAAGATATTCTGTCGGAGAGTCGGTGCAGACTCGATGTGCCAAGTGGCCTCCTTCTGCACTGCAGGGATCCTAAGAAATGCAAATGGTGAAGTGTATTCAGCACATCGAAGGAAGCTTGAACTATGGGCATTCATTCGGAGCGTTTGAACATGGGAATCTGAGACTTGGGTGATGACAGCAACTTTCAAAAAGAGGAAACTATTCAGTGTGACAGCTAGGATAGGGGACCAGGAAAGGAAAATGGGAGATACCGGGTAAAAAAATTGGGCTAGTAGACAAGATTGTAAAGAAGGTATATGGAATCCTCTCCTTCATTGGCAGAGGTATAGAATAGAAAAGGATATAATGTTGGAATTGTATAAAACACTGGTGAGGCCACAATTGGAGTATTGTGCGCAGTTCTGGTCACCACATTACAGGAAGGAGGCAGTTGCTTCGGCGAGAGTGCAGAGGAGGTTTACAAGAATGTTGCCAGGGCTGGAGAACTGTAGCTATGAGGAGAGATTGGATAGGTGGGGGTTATTTTTCTTGGAACAAAGAAGGCTGAGGGATGACGTGATAGTGTTGTACAAAATTATGAGGGGAAGAGATAGAGTGGACAGGATCAAATTGTTTCCCTTGCTGGAGAATTCTAGAACATGGGGACACAGATTCAAGATAAGTGGCAGTAGGAGTAACGGATACATGGGGAGGAACTTTTTTTTACACAAAGGGTGGTGGGTGTCTGGAATTTGTTGCCCAAATTGGCGGTGGAGGCAGAGACCGTAAACTCTTTTAAAAAATATCTAGATCAGGGGTGGCCCGGTGCCACAGTGGTTCGCACTGCTGCTTCACAGCGCAGGGACCCAGGTTCGGTTCTCGGCTTGGGTCACTGTCTGTGTGGAATTCGCACATTCTCCCAATGTCTGTGTGGATTTCCCCCGAGTGCTCCGGTTTCCTCCCACAGTCCAAAGATGTGTGGGTTGGGTGGATTGACCATGTTAAATTGCCCCTTAGTGTCAGGGGGACTAGCTCGAGTTAATGCATGGAGTTATGGGGATAGGGCCTGGGTGGGATTGTGTTTGGTGCAGACCCGATGGGCCAAATGGCCTCAAAGAACAAAGAAAATTACAGCACAGGAACAGGCCCTTTGGCTCTCCAAGCCTGCACTGACCATGCTGCCTGACTTAACTAAAACCCCCTACCCTTCCGGGGACCATATCCCTCTATTCCCATCCTATTCATGTACTTGTCAAGACGCTCCTTAAAAGCCACTTCTGTATTCACTTCCACTACCTCCCCCGGCAACAAGTTCCAGGCACCCACTACTCTCTGTGTAAAAAATCTGCCTCGTACATCTCCTTTAAACCTTGCACCTTAAACCTATGCCCCCTAGTAATTGACTCTTCCACCCTGGGGAAAAAGCTTCTGACTATCCACTCTGTCCATGCCTCTCATAATCTTGTAGACTTCTATCAGATCTCCCCTCAACTCCATTGCTCCAGGGAGAACAAACCAAGTTTCTCCAACCTCTCCTCATAGCTAATGCCCTTCATACCAGGCAACATCCTGGTAAATCTTTTCTGTACCCTCTCCACATCCTTCTGGTAGTGTGGTGACCAGAATTGAACACTATATTCCAAGTGCAGCCTAACTAAGGTTCTATAAAGCTGCAACATGGCCTGCCAATTTTTAAACTCAATACCCCGGCCGATGAAGGCAAGCATGCCGTATGCCTTCTTGATTACCTTCTCCACCTGCATTGCCACTTTCAGTGACCTGTGTACCTGTACACCCAGATCCCTTTGCCTATCAATGCTCTTAAGGGTTCTGCCATTTACTATATATTTCCTATCTGTATTAGACCTTCCAAAATGCATTACCTTACATTTGTCTGGATTAAACTCCATCTAGAGGCAGAGAACTCCATGTGCCATCTCTCCGCCCAAGTCTCCAACTGATCTATATCCTGCTGTATCCTCTGATGGTCCTCATCGCTACCCGCAAATCCACCAACCTTTGTGTCATCCGCAAACTTACTAATCAATCCAGTTACATTTTCCTCCAAATCATTTATATATATTACCAACAGCCTCCTTCTGCACTGGAGGGATGCTCTGATTGTATTTGCATCTAAAGTGTTGTAAGCTAAGGGTTATGGACCAGATGCAGGAATATGGGATTAGAAATGACACCTGGGTGTCTTCGGGCTGGAATGGACAAGATGGGCTGAATGGCCTACTTCTGTGCCGTAGCTTTTCTATGGTTGTAGGTAGCACCGGCGGTTTGGGTGCAATGGGTGGTGTTCAGGGACTAATAGCGTTTCTGTGGTATTCAGGCTCATGAATTGTGCTGCATATGATATTGGATAGGTGTTTGTGTGCAATCAGCTAATGCCTGACAGAACTATGCAGAGCAGGCAGATTATAATGACAATCAGGACACAATACTTCATTGATGCCAGCGCTGCCAGTTTGGAGTTCTATGCTGCAATCAACACCCATTCCTAACCAGGTGTGTTAGGCAGTGCGAAGGACACCCTGCCAATGCTGCTTACAGGTATCATCAATTATTCACAGGTTAGTTGCTAGTTGATTTCTTTGGCTTTTGATGCACATTCCAGAAGTCAACAGGAAGAGATGGTGCGGCAGATTCCAAAGAACATTTTGCTGACTTTGAGGCCTCTTTTCAATACACAGTTTGCGTTCAGATATCGATGGCCTGTGTATGGCTTCCTCTTAGCATTGAGCATGTCTGGGTAAATAATCAGAAGCCACGGAGAGAGCGTCTTAAGGAAACAATTCCAAAGATGTGCGGGTTAGGTTGATTGGCCATGATTAAATTGCCCCTTAGGGTCCTGAGATGTGTAGGTTAGAGGGATTAGTGGGTAAAATATGTAGGGATATGGGGGTAGGGCCTGGGTGGGATTGTGGTCGGTGCAGACTCGATGGGCCGAATGGCCTCTTTCTGTACTGTAGGGATTCTATGATTCTATGATTCAATTCAATGTGTTTGACACCAATGCATTCTGTCGAGAAAAAAACAAGAACAGCAAGAAATATTATCCGTGGCTCCCAACGGAAGTTAAAAGTAGCATTAGATTCAAAAAGAGGCTTATAATATTGCAAAGAACAATAGCTAATCTGAGGACCGGGAGTTTTAGAAACCAGCAAAAGGCCACCAAAATGTTAATAAAAGGGGGAAAATCATAATGTGAGAAAATTATAAAAATAGACTGTAAGAACGTGTAGACATATATCAAAAAGGATATTTAAGGTAAACATTAGTTCCTTAGAGGCAGAGACAAGAGAAAGTTTGCAAAGTTTTAAGTTCATTTATTAGTGTCACAAGTGGGCTTACATTAACGTTGCAATGAAGTTACTGTGAAAATCCCCGAGGCGCCACACTCTGGCGTCTGTTCGGGTACACTGAGGGAGAAATTAACAAGGCCAATGTACCTAACCAGCACGTCTTTTGAATTATCATGTGGAATGAGAATATAGTAGAGGTGTTGAACTAATAGTTTGTATTTGTCTTCACAGTAGAAGACACAATTAGATACCAGAAATAGACCAAGCGTTTCTGTAAAGTAATTAATAGCAGCAGAGAAAAAATATTTGAAAAGTTTAAGGGACCAAAAAGCTGACCAATCCCCAGGGTCAGATGACCAACATCCAAGAGGTATTTGCAGAGAGAAGAGCTGAACTGGTAATGATGTTCCATAATTCCCTGGAATCTAGATGGTTCCAATGGTTTGGAAGTCATCAAACCAAAATCTGCTATTCAAGAAAGGAGGGAGAGTGGAAACAGGGAACTTCTGGCACAACTGCATCCGAGCCCTCGGGGTTGATACCTGGTATTAAACTCCTCGGCTATCTGCTCCCACCACATCTTTCGACTATGAGTCTGGAGGGTCTCCTAGTCCCCTGTGGATGCAGGACATCTCTACTGCTTTTAACTAGCTTTAAGGAATGCTGGATCTTGCTATTTTGGCCCCTTTGCATCCTTTTGATTAAATATTTCAGAAATACTGAGAATTTCCAACAAGTGATGATGTTCCAGAACTCCTGAAAATCAAATAAATCCTTACAGAAAAAAAATAACTGAAATGTGGTGAGAACTTGGCAGGAGGGGTTCTGTTGAAGATCACGGTGTATTTTAATTCTAAATCAGAAATAGGTAAAGTTTAAATTATTGCAAATTTTTAAAAAATGAAATTGAAAAAAATGAAATTGCTAATCCACAATTATTTTCTCTTCTCCAGATCAGATGCCAATAATTTTGCAAACAGCATTTTGGAACTTCTACACGCTATTATATATCTTATAATATTTTAGTAAGGCGTTTGATAAGGGCCCCCATGGTCGGCTTATGATGAAAGTGAGGAGGTGTGGGATAGAGGGAAAGTTGGCCGATTGGATAGGTAACTGGCTGTCTGATCGAAGACAGAGGGTGGTGGTCGATGGAAAATTTTCAGACTGGAGGCAGGTTGCTAGCGGAGTGCCACAGGGATCAGTGCTTGGTCCTCTGCTCTTTGTGATTTTTATTAATGACTTAGAGGAGGGGGCTGAAGGGTGGATCAGTAAATTTGCTGATGACACCAAGATTGGTGGAGTAGTGGATGAGGTGGAGGGCTGTTGTAGGCTGCAAAGAGACATAGATAGGATGCAAAGCTGGGCTGAAAAATGGCAAATGGAGTTTAACCCTGATAAATGTGAGGTGATTCATTTTGGTAGGACTAATTTAAATGTGGATTACAGGGTCAAAGGTAGGGTTCTGAAGACTGTGGAGGAACAGAGAGATCTTGGGATCCATATCCACAGATCTCTAAAGGTTGCCACTCAAGTGGATAGAGCTGTGAAGAAGGCCTATAGTGTGTTAGCTTTTATTAACAGGGGGTTGGAGTTTAAGAGCCGTGGGGTTATGCTGCAACTGTACAGGACCTTGGTGAGACCACATTTGGAATATTGTGTGCAGTTCTGGTCACCTCACTATAAGAAGGATGTGGAAGCTCTGGAAAGAGTGCAGAGGAGATTTACCAGGATGCTGCCTGGTTTGGAGGGTAGGTCTTATGAGGAAAGGTTGAGGGAGCTAGGGCTGTTCTCTCTGGAGCGGAGGAGGCTGAGGGGAGACTTAATAGAGGTTTATAAAATGATGAAGGGGATAGATAGAGTGAACATTCAAAGACTATTTCCTCGGGTGGATGGAGCTATTACAAGGGGGCATAACTATAGGGTTCATGGTGGGAGATATAGGAAGGATATCAGAGGTAGATTCTTTACGCAGAGAGTGGTTGGGGTGTGGAATGGACTGCCTGCAGTGATAGTGGAGTCAGACACTTTAGGAACATTTAAGCTGTTATTGGATAGGCACATGGAGCACACCAGGATGATAGGGAGTGGGATAGCTTGATCTTGGTTTCAGATAAAGCTCGGCACAACATCATGGGCCGAAGGGCCTGTTCTGTGCTGTATTGTTCTATGTTCTATGTTATAAGAATTACAGACTTCAGTTGCAAGTATCCAATTATAAATGCAGATTTAAACAAAGTCAGATCATAATTATGAATTGTTAACTAAATTAATGTTTAGGGCACTTTTACAAACTCTAAAATCTCTACTACTTCTTATATTAGCAGTCCTAAATTTGCAAAGCTCTGGAAAGAGATGAGGAGATGGGGTTCATCCCGAGCTGCTCCATGACACAGGACTCTGCTCTACGGGCTGTTCCTGTTCCCAGGGACGCACTCCGAGACAAACATCAGATGTTGCTGGAGGATCAAGCACAGTGGTTAGCACTGCTGCCTCACAGCGTCAGGAACCCAGGTTCGATTCCTGGCTTGGGTCACTGTCTGTGTGGAGTTTGCACGTTCTCCCCGTGTCTGTGTGGGTTTCCTCCGGGTGCTCCAGTTTCCTCCCACAGTCCAAAGATGTGTGGGTTAGGTGGATTACCCATGCGAAATTGCCCCTTAGCTAGGGTAAATGCATGAGATTATGGGAACAGGGCCTGGGTGGGATTGTTGTCGGTGCAGACTCAATGGGCCAAATGGCCTCCTTCTGCACTATAGGATTCTATGATCATCAACTTGGTGAAAGACGCTTGTTGGTCTTCCAGTATCAGGAGTTGTCCCTGACTGAGTGTTGCAGACTGGCGCATTCCAAAGCCCAGGACTACGTGCTGAGGGATGCACTAAAGCTTGGGGCAGCCGCCACAGAGGCGCAATGGGGGGAGGTCGCTGTCTAAGACCTTCCAACTGTAGTGAACTGAGGGGAGAAGAACCCCCTCGGGCTGAATGACTCACTGAATGTAGTAAGAAGTTTAACAACACCAGGTTAAAGTCCAACAGGTTTATTTGGTAGCAAAAGCCACACAAGCTTTCGGAGCTCTAAGCCCCTTCTTCAGGTGAGTGGGAATTCTGTTCACAAACAGAGCTTATAAAGACACAGACTCAATTTACATGAATAATGGTTGGAATGCGAATACTTACAACTAATCAAGTCTTTAAGAAACGAAACAATGTGAGTGGAGAGAGCATCAAGACAGGCTAAAAAGATGTGTATTGTCTCCAGACAAGACAGCCAGTGAAACTCTGCAGGTCCACGCAACTGTGGGGGTTACAAATAGTGTGACATGAACCCAATATCCCGGTTGAGGCCGTCCTCGTGTGTGCGGAACTTGGCTATCAGTTTCTGCTCAGCGACTCTGCGCTGTCGTGTGTCGCGAAGGCCGCCTTGGAGAACGCTTACCCGAATATCAGAGGCCGAATCTGTTGTTAAACTTCTTAACTGTGTTTACCCCAGTCCAACGCCGGCATCTCCACATCACTGAATGTATACAGTGAATATTACATGTATCTCAGTTGTACTGAAGCACCTTGGAGTGCAACTTGTTCTGTGTACACAACCTTTAAAATAACTTTGCAATATTTGTAAGACCATTGTAAAATGTCCGAAACGTTTCTTTTACTGTATTGAAGCATCTCAGAATGTTACTTGCTGTATGCAAAAAATCTGAATATTACTGCTTTTTCTGTGGTGGTTATTTTGGAATATTTGAAATGTTCTTGCAGATTTCTTATGAATGAAGTATATTTTTGGGAAAAAATGCCAACTGCCTTCTGGGAATACACAGAAAACTTAGTTTATAACGGGCTCTGGAACAAAGCCAAAGAACAATGACAAAAAAGCAAGAAGGACACCTCTCTCTGTCTCTCTATGGAAAGGGTGTTTTCCTCAGCACAGTGCAAAGCTGAACCAAGCCAACAAATGTTTCTAACAGACAGCGAAGCTGCCAAAGTCAGATCCAGAATTTTACTAAAATTACCGAACAGCCACAACGTATGGCCACCTGTGCCTTACGGACAAGCCGAGGACTCATTTGTATGTTCCTTTTTAACTTTTATTTAGACTCTTAACTTTCTTTCCTGATCTGTGTGAACGTGTGTTGTGTCTTTTATTATTTTTCCTCAGGTTTTAGTGACTAATAAACTTACTCTTTCTTTGACTCCAGCAAACTTTGACTCAAGGGCAACTCGGGATAGGCAATAAATGCTGGTCAGCCAGTAGAGATTTGCATTCTAATTAGTATTCTGTAACTTGATTTCTGTGTCTCTGTGCACTGTTGGAGAACAGATATCCACTCCAGCTGACGAAGGGGCAGCGCTCCGAAAGCTTATGGTATTTGCTACCAAATAAACCTGTTGGACTTTAACCTGGTGTTGTGAGACTTCTTACTGTGGTCAGCCAGTGACCAGTCCCACGAATGAGTTAAAAAACAACACCTGGTTTGATTGGCTCCTTGTTAAAAAGCAGATACATTTGGACTGGAAAAGGTAGCTTCAACAGACTTTTGTTGCAACCAACCGGGCAGGAGGGGAGGGCGGGGGGGGTGGGGAGGGGGGAGGGGGGGGGGCGTGGAAAAAGGGGAACCAGCTCATTCCTCCACATCAGGTCCTTTTAGGGAAGGAGCAGCTGGATGTGAGTCAGGTACTTCTTTCAAAGCACCAGGACAGAGGCAATAAGCAGAATGGAATCCTGTGCTGCATGATTTTATGAACTGACTTGCTATTAGAATGTAGCAGAAATTGCTGTGAAGTTTTCTGTTGAAACCTCGGTCCAATGTGTCTAAGTTGTTCTCTGCTATCAGAATCACCATGGTAAAATATGACACACACACAAACTATTGTCTCCAACTGCAGCCTGACGATATCACACAAATAGCAAAGACCCCGTAGGCTGTCCTCTGGCAGTGTTGTATAGCCACACCTACATCACCACTAGTTAGTTGGAGTGGTCATAGATCTGCAGGCCTTTCAGAGCACAGTTAGAAATTCGTAGTTAGAAATTCACAATGACCATTGTATTCAGCCCTTTGCATGAGACCAACCTGTGTTCTTCACATATCCAGAGGTTTACAGCATGGAAACAGGCCCTTCGGCCCAACTTGTCCATGCCGCCTTTTTTTAAATCCCTAAACTAATCCCAATTGCCCGCATTTGGCCCATATCCCTCTATACCCATCGTACCCATGTAACTAAATGATTTTTAAAAGATAAAATTGTACCCGCCTCTACTGCTACCTCTGGCAGCTTGTTCCAGACACTCACCACCCTCTGTGTGAAAAAATTGTCCCTCTGGACACTTTTGTATTTCTCCCCTCTCACCGTAAACCTATGACCTCTAGTTTTAGACTCCCCTACCTTTGGGAAAAGATATTGACTATCTACCTTGTCTATGCCCCTCATTATTTTATAGACCTCTATAAGGTCACCTCTCAGCCTCCTACGCTCCAGAGAGAAAAGTCTCAGTCTATTCAGCCTCTCCTTATAACTCAATCCATCAAGTCCCGGTAGCATCCCAGTAAATCTTTTCTGCACTCTTTCTAGTTTAATAATATCCTTTCTATAATAGGGTGACCAGAATTGCACACAGTATTCCAAGTGTGGCCTTACCAATGTCTTGTACAACTTCAACAAGACGTCCCAACTCCTGTATTCAATGTTCTGACTGATGAAACCAAGCATGCCGAATGCCTTCTTCACCACTCTGTCCACCTGTGACTCCACTTTCAAGGAGCTATGAACAGGTACCCCTAGATCTCTTTGTTCTGTAACTCTCCCCAACGCCCTACCATTAACTGAGTAAGTCCTGCCCTGGTTCAATCTACCAAAATGCATCACCTCGCATTTGTCTAAATTAAACTCCGTCTGCCATTCGTCAGCCCACTGGCCCAATTGATCAAGATCCCGTTGCAATTGGAGATAACTTTCTTCACTGTTCACTGTGCCACCAATCTTGGTGTCATCTGCAAACTTACTAACCATGCCTCCTATATTCTCATCCAAATCATTAACATAAATGACAAATAACAGTGGGCCCAGCACTGATCCCTGAGGCACACCGCTGGTCACAGGCCTCCAGTTTGAAAAACAATTCTCTACAACCACCCTTTGGCTTCTGTCAAGAAGCCAATTTTGTATCCATTTAGATACCTCACCCTGGATCCCGTGAGATTTAACTTTATGCAACAACCTACCATGCGATACCTTGTCAAAGACCTTGCTAAAGTCCATGTAGACAACATCAACTGCACTGCCCTCATCTACCTTCTTGGTTACCCCTTCAAAAAACTCAATCAAATTTGTGAGACATGATTTTCCACTCACAAAGCCATGCTGACTGTCCCTAATCAGTCCTTGCATCTCTAAATGCCTGTAGATCCTGTCTCTCAAAATACCTTCCAACAATTTACCCACCACAGATGTGAGGCTCACTGGCCTGTAGTCCCCAGGCTTTTCCCTGCAGCCCTTTTTAAACAAAGGCACAACATTTGCCACTCTCCAATCTTCAGGCACCTCACCCGTGACTATCGACGATTCAAATATCCAACCTTAAACATACTCTGAAAAATCACCACCATTCCACCTCAAGTCTTATAGCTGTGCATTACTTTAAGGCTTTGTTTTTGTGCTATTTTTGCTCATTAGTCATATCTGATAACACCCAATATAATAGTCTGCACCTTCTGTTCTATGAAAAACATGAGGACATTCCCTTCCCTTGAGTCTCTCTTGCAAAGAATTTTCAAATGTACATTTACAACACCCACAACAATCTATATTTATATAGCACCATTAACGTAACAAACTGTCCCAAGGAACGTTATAGAACAAAATATGACACTGAGCTGCAAAAAGAGATACTGGGTGGGATATTCCGTCCCTCCCCCACCCCCCCCCCCCCAACCCACCCTCACCCTGGGCATTTTTTTGTGGCGATGCAGTGGCCTCCTCTTGGATCTTCTGGTCCCGCCACTGTCAACGGGGTTTCTTGTTGTTCATAAAGGGGAAAGCGATTTAGGGAAGAAATTCTTGGGTTTGAGCCCTAGGCAACTGAAGGCATGGTCTCCAATGGTGAAACAATTCTAATTAATTATATTATATTATGGGTGGCACAGCAATTAGTGCTGCTGCCTCACAGCGCCAGAGACCTGGGTTCGATTCCCAGCTTGGGTCACTGTCTGTGTGGAGTCTGCACATTCTCCCCATGTCTGCGTGGGTTTCCTCCGGGTGCTCCAGTTTCCTCCCACAGTCTGAAAGACGTGCTGGTTAGGTTCATTGGCCATGTTAAATTCTCCTGAACGGGCATCAGAGTGTGGCGACTAGGGGATTTTCACAGTAACTTCATTACAGTGTTAATGTAAGTCCACTTGTGACAATAATAAATAAACTTTAAACTAATTATAATTTATACATTCTACTTGACAATATTCCATCTTGTCATGTTTTATTTAAAGTCCTTGAAATCTTTCTTTTCTTTTAATCTACAATAGCGAAACTGATTTTCCAAACTTTATTCCTCTTACCTCAAAGATGGAGAATGATCCCAGAACCTGGTTTCACGGTTGGAATCAGTCTTCATATATCATTTCATTATATTGCGGACCTAACCACTGCGTGCTTGAGATTACATCAGAAAACAACCCAATTCAAATGTACTTTCTAGAGAAGCTAGCTGGATGTTGATGAAGAACCCAACCTGTGAGCGCAACAAGAGCAATGGAAGAACTCCTAGTGTTAATCAGCTCGGCAAAGACCAGGGATGAACTCTGGACTCTTCCTGGCAAATTATCTAGCTGCAAACTGGTAAGATGGCAGCACGGCGGCTAGCACTCACAGCGCCTAGCACTCACAGCGCCAGGGACCCTGGTTCGATTCCCAGTTTGGGTGACTGTCTGTGCGGAGTCTGCACGTTCTCCCCGTATCTGCGTGGGTTTCCTCCGGGTGCTCCGGTTTCCTCCCACAGTCCGAAAGACGTGCTGGTTAGGTGCATTGGCCATGCTAAATTCTCCCTCAGTGTACCCGAACAGGTGCCGGACTGTGGCGACTAGGGGATTTTTCACAGTAACTTCACTGCATTGTTAATGTAAGCCTACTTGTGACACTTATAAATAAACTTTAACATTACTTTATATCATGGCTGGCAAGCGCAGCCAGGCACCGCTGAGTAACCAAAGCAGGTAAATTCAGGGTAGATTTTCACTTGCTAAACCAGGGAATTCATTTTGTGATCTGGGACTTTCTCCTTGTCGTTTTAACGAAGTTTCCTTTGGTCCTTCCAGAATTACCAGGTCCAGAGTGCAGAGGTCGTTGGCATACTCAGAGCAGTATTAGTGTCACAAATTGAGGTGAATTTGGTGATATATTTTTAAATCTGACTTTGGACAAGGTAAATATAATTTTGAAAAATAGCTTCGGACTGTTTTGGCAGAATCAGTTGATCTAAGTGATTTGGAAATGGTTGACACATAATTTATCAGATCAATGACGGGTGGCCCACATTCATTGTTGGTATTGTCCGTATTGATCAACTCCTTGACAAATCCCAGTTATAACAAAGGCAAGGCCGTTGCATTGTGCTGGGGTCTTTGTAAATGGGGAGTCTGTGCACACTTTAACACAGGCGGCCCGGTAAACAGCGCAATGTTTGCATCTTTATTATTGTAAAGTCTGTTTCATAATAAGCAAGGCTCTTCAAAATAACAAGTAAATAAGACTAAAGAAGGGGTGGTACCTCTCTATACACTTGTTGAGCGCTATCCAGACACAAATTATTTTCCCTATATATCTTTAACCAGTCACGTATACTAGTTCCCAAAGCAATCAAACCAAAACAGAAAGAGACTCTCTTGTCTGTGTTCAGGAAATTCAGGTCCTACCAGTTCTCAACCAGCCTCCATTAGTATTCCAATATGAGGTATCACAAACCATCCTGATGTTATCCATGAGGGTGTCCCAACTTGAAACACCGGTTTGTGGTGGTGTATAGTTTTGTTTTTGGAATGGTGTGATGACTCGCATGAATCCTCAGTGAGAATAGTCAGTCCAGTCGTCATGTAACAATTATTGAAGACTATTTATTAAATTAAAGAAAAGACAAATACACACACACACACAGGAGGACTACAATACTCTAAGACAATTAAGTATATGAATCACTAAATGCACACACAGTTTATGCAGAAATTACCCTTGTTCCAAAATATATGAACGGTATGCTTGTCTGTATAGCGCGCAAGAAATAATACTTTTCATTGTATACTAATACATGTGACAATAATAAATCAAATCAAATCAAATATATCTACAATCCCTGAACTCCTTAAGACTTCCCCTTTCCCAAACAACAACCAAATTAAATAAATCTATGGGTCAAATCCAGTTTATAATTACCACACAATACAAAGCTGAGGATCCAGGCTGAGAAATGTAATTTCCTAGTCCAGCAAAGATATTTAAACTGCCATTACGAAGGTTTCTACACTGCCTTGGCTCCAAGACTTGGATGCGGGCCTAGCCTCCTGTCTGTGAGTTATGGACTGGCCTCTCAGGCTCAGAGTTAAGCCCTCCTCTTGGCTGCTAGATGTAAACTGGCCTGCCTGCTTCTGAAGGTGCTAGCAACTATATAATTTTCCTCTTTGATTCTTCATTCTGTGTATTGGGCTGTTTGCATTGCTCAAATTCCGTCACTCTAAGAAATTAGCATCTGTATGGCTCCACTGATCTCTCAGCTAGGTAAGCTGTTTCTTACTAATAGGGTGATTTACACCTGGGTTCTGTCCAGGCACCTGCTAATCGCATTACTGGAAAAATCACATGTTTTGATTGCTGGCCCCACTGCTGTCACTAGGCAGATTTCCACCTGTTGCTGGGCAGGTTGCATCCTATTGTGCCTTGTTGAATTCTTGTTACTAGGTAGATTCACGACAGAGGTCACACGCCAAACATAGCTCAAAGCCAGGTAATCAAACACATTTGCTGGAATTCTACCGCCCCGGCCGCCACTGGAATCGGAGTGGGCGAGGGGCAAACAATGGGAAGCTCTGTTAATCTGGGGCAGGATTTTCCGGTCTTGTGTTGGGGTTGCTCACCAAGTCCCCTCCTCCACGTTGTTTACCTCTGCAGGCACTCAGGCAGCCCCAACTTATGTTCCTCTGCAGGCACTCCACCAGGCCTCTGCAGGCTCTCGCCCTCTGTCTAAGCGCCCTCTTTTTATACCCACCCCTGCTTCCTGTTCCAGCTGTGTAGTCCTAGCGAGAGTAAGTGTATAGAGAGGTACCACCCCTTCTCAATTCAGCCCACTGCTCTGTCACATAGTTTAAATGTTAAGATATGTAAGTATGGGCGGCACGGTGACACAGTGGTTAGCACTGCTGCCTCACAACACCAGGGACCCGGGTTCAATTCCGGCCTCGGGTCACTATCTGTGCGGAGCTTGCACATTCTCCTCGTGTCTGCGTGGGTTTCCTCCGGGTGCTCCAGTTTCTTCCCACAGCCCAAAGATGGGCAGGTTAGGTGGATTGGCCATGCTAAATTGACCCTAGTGTCAGGTGGATTAGCAGAGTAAATGTGTGGGGTTATGGGAACAGGGCCTGGGTGGGATTGTGGTCGGTACAGACTCAATGGGCCGAATGGCCTCCTTCTGTACTGTAGTGATTCTATGAAGTGTGGGGAAATCGGGGAATTCATTATTGCCAATGGCTAAAACAACAAGAGAAGATTTTGTCCCAGTATCCATACTCACAATGTTAATTATTTTTCAAACTGAATTGGGGAATTGTTTCTGCCAATCAATTTCCTGCCTTTGTCGGTCATCAAAAGAATCATTTCAGCCCACCCTCAGCATCTCATTGTTAATTGTCCACAACATATCTTGTAATAATGGCCTTTTTGAGATCTGTCAAGTCACATGCTCTTCGAGAAACTTCTGCACAATCTTTCATGGTGATGTGTTCACTCCTATTTGGAGCAGAGGGGACACAGTGGGATTATTGGTTTCCTATGCTGTAAAGCTTATGGGGAGAAAGCAGTTGACCCCACTGGCAACCCATCCACCATCTTCAACATTCACTCCCCATACCACTGTGGCTGTGATGTGTACATTCCACAGCAAATCACCAAGGCTTCTTTGATAGAACCTCCAAAACCCACTGCCACTTACAAATTCCCTTCCAAATCACCAACTTAGACCACCATTCCAATTTAGATATTTATAGAATCATAGAGCACAGAAGAACCCTTCGGCCCATCGAGTCTGCACTGACACATTAGAAACACTTGAACCTAATCCTATCTTCCAACACTTGGCCTGTAGCCCTGAATGTTATGACGTGCCAAGCGCTCATCCAGGTACTTTTTAAAGGAAGTGAAGCAGCCCACCTCTACCACCCTCCCAGGCAGCGCATTCCTGACCGTCACCACCCTCTGAGTAAAGGATTTTTCCTTACATGCCCCTTAAACATCCTGCCCCCCACCTTGAACCTATGTCCCCTCGTGACTGATCCTTTAACTAAGAGGAACAACTGTTCTCCACCTACTCTGTCCGTGTCCCTCATAATCTTGTACACCTCGATCAAGTCGCCCCTCAGTCTTCTCTGCTCCAATGATGCCAAACCTACCCAACTTCTCTTCATAACTTAAATATTCCATCTCAGGCAGCATCCTGGTGAATCTCTTCTGCACCTCCTCCAGTGCAATCACATCCTTCCAATTATGTGGTGACCAGAACAACACACAGTGAGGCCACAGTGAGCTGTGGCCTCACCAAAGTTCTATACAACTCCAACATGACTCCTCTGCTTTTGTAATCTATGCCTCGATTGATAAAGGCAAGTGTCCCAAAAAGCCTTTTTCACCACCCTGCTAACAAGATCTCCTGCTTTCGGAGATCTGTGGACAAACACACCAAGGTCCCTCTGTTCCACAGAACTTCCTAGTGTGCAACCATTCATTGAATACTTTCTTGTCAAATTACTCCTTCCAAACTGTATCACCTCACACTTTTCAGGGTTAAATTCCATCTGCCACTTATCTGCCCATTTCATCTATATCTTCTTGTAGCCCAAGACACTCCGCCTCATTGTTAACCATCTGTCCAATCTGTGTCATCTGCAAACTTACTAATCTTACCCTCCACACAGTCATCTATGTCATTTATATAAATGACGAATAATAATATCAGTGTTCCCTCATCAAAGAACAAAGAACAAAGAACAATACTGCACAGGAACAGGCCCTTCGGCCCTCCAAGCCCGCGCCGCTCCCCGGTCCAGGATTGAAACCTGAATCCAGGATCCCCGCCCAATTTTCCAGCCTATCTACATCCTAATATCCTATCCACCGAGCTGTCCCTCACAGCTACGATGCTTTGTTCATCACAACCTATTAACTCACCCCCACCCCCATTCCAGACCATGTGATCTCCAGGGAGAGGCAAAAACCCAGAGTGAAAACCCCAGGGCCAATATGGGGAAAGAAAATCTGGGAAATTCCTCTCCGACCCCCTGAGGCGATCGAAACGAGTCCAGGAGATCACACTGGCCCTGATCAGAAACTGCTTCCCAACCCTATTCATTTCCACTTCTGCTTTACGAACACCATCTGAATTCCCTGCCCCCGAGACAGGTTCCCAACTATCCGCAGTCTCGCTCTGTACTGGCACCAGCAAGATGATCATAGAATGAAGCCTTGAAACGAGAAACAAAGAACAATTAGCCCGCGCCGCTCCCTGGTCCAAACTAGACCACTCTTTTGTATCCCTCCATTCCCACTCCGTTCATATAGCTGTCTAGATAAGTCTTAAACGTTCCCAGTGTGTCCGCCTCCACCACCTTGCCCGGCAACACATTCCAGGCCCCCTCGACCCTCTGTGTAAAATATGTCCTTCTGATATCTGTGTTAAACCTCCCCCCCTTCACCTTGAACCTATGACACCTCGTGAACGTCACCACCGACCCGGGGAAAAGCTTCCCACCGTTCACCCTATCTATGCCTTTCATAATTTTATACACCTCTATTAAGTCTCCCCTCATCCTCCGTCTTTCCAAGGAGAACAACCCCAGTTTCCCCAATCTCTCCTCATAACCAAGCCCCTCCATACCAGGCAACATCCTGGTAAACCTCCTCTGTACTCTCTCCAAAGCCTCCACGTCCTTCTGGTAGTGTGGCAACCAGAACTGGACGCAGTATTCCAAATGCGGCCGAACCAACGTTCTATACATCTGCAACATCAGACCCCAACTTTTATACTCTATGCCCCGTCCTATAAAGGCAAGCATGCCATATGCCTTCTTCACCACCTTCTCCACCTGTGACGTCACCTTCAAAGATCTGTGGACTTGCACACCCAGGTCCCTCTGCGTCTCTACACCCTTTATGGTTCTTCCATTTATCGTGTAGCTCCTCCCTACATTATTCCCACCAAAATGCATCACTTCGCATTTATCAGGATTGAACTCCATCTGCCATTTCTTTGCCCAAATTTCCAGCCTATCTATATCCTTCTGTAGCCTCTGACAATGTTCCTCACTATCTGCAAGTCCTGCCAGTTTTGTGTCGTCCGCAAACTTACTGATCACCCCAGTTACTCCTTCTTCCAGGTCATTTATATAAATCACAAACAGCAGATCACTGCCAGGTCAAAACCTTGGAACTCTCTACTTAACAGCACTGCGGAAGTACCTTTACCATACAGACTGCAGCGGTGTGAGAAGGCAACTTATCATCACCTTCTCCAGGGTAACCAGGGATACACTAAGCAGTGATGCCAATATGCTGAGAATCAATATAAATTGAGGTGCTCTGTCGCGCTTACTGAATACATACTGTCCAAGTGTGGGATCAATGACAGATGAACATGACCACCAGAGACTATGGACATCTCGTTTCATTAGAGAAAGAGAGAGAGACAATGATATGTTCTTGTGTAACCTGGAGAACCACTCCCCAATAAACGTGCAGCAAGATGAGGAGGCAAGGCTCCAAGAGCTATCCTAGCTGGTACAGGGATTGAATCAGTGCTGTTGGCATCATTCTGCACTAAATACATCTAGCCAGCTGATCCAGATTAGATGTTACAAAGCTGACAAGAAGAGAAAACATAAGACTCTGTATCGGAATGTACACAGAATAAAGTAAATGAATTGATAGCGCACATTGAAGTAACTAAATATGATCTGATAGCCATTACGGAGACATGGCTGCAGCATGACAAGGATTGGGTCCTGAATGTTGAGGGGATCATAGAAATCATAGAATCATAGAAACCCTACAGTGCAGAAGGAGGCCATTCGGCCCATCGAGTCTGCACCGACCACAATCCCACCCAGGCCCCACCCCCACATATTTTACCCACTAATCCCTCTAACCTACGCATCCCAGGACTCTAAGGGGCAATTTTTTTAACCTGGCCAATCAACCTAACCCGCACATCTTTGGACTGTGGGAGGAAACCGGAGCACCCGGAGGAAACCCACGCAGACACGAGGAGAATGTGCAAACTCCACACAGACAGTGACCCGAGCCGGGAATCAAACCTGGGACCCTGGAGCTGTGAAGCAGCAGTGCTAACCACTGTGCTACCGTTCTGTGTAGAGGGGAATATGACATTCAAGAAGAATAGGAAGTTGGGTAAAGGTGGAGGGGTGGCACCATTAATTAAAGATGGCATTGGTGCAATAGTTAGAGATGACCTTGGTTCCAGAGATTAGGATGTGGAATTGGTTTGGGTGGAGGTGAGGAATAGTAGGGGATAGAAGTCATGAGTGGGAGTGGGCTACAGGCCCCACAATGTAGGACAAAGTGCACAAGAAGAGATGTAAGGTATGTGTGATCAAGTGGTGGCAATAATCATGGATTATTTTAATCTATACATAAACTGTAAAAACCAGATTGGCTGTAATAGTCTGGATGAGGCATTCACAGAACACTTTGAAGATAGTTTCTCAGAGCAGCATGTTCTGGAACCAACCAAAGAGCAGATTATATTAGACTTGGTGTTGTGTAATGTAACAGGATTAATTAATGACCTCAGAGTAAAGGTACCCCTCGCTGGCAGCGACCACAATACGATAGAATTTTACATCCAGTTTGAAAGGGATAAGAATGGGTCTACGACTAGTATTTTAAAATTAAATAAAGGCATCTATGTGAGCATGAACTCTGAACTAGATGTAGTGAACTGGAATACAAGGCCAAAAGACAGATGAATAGAGAAGCAGTGGCAGACTTTTAAGGAGATACTTCAGAATACTCAAAATAAATATATCCCTACAATAAAGGAGAATTCTAAGCTGTGGACTCACCATCGTAGTTAATTAAAGAAGTTAAGCAAGGTATCAAATTTAAGGAAAGAAAATGTAACTGTGCAAATGTGTGTGGCAGGTCAGATGATTGATCATAATATAAAGAATGGCAGAGAATGTCTAAAAAGGTTAATCAGGAGAGAGAAATCAGGTGACTGGCCTGATGAAGGAGCAGTGCTCCGAAAGCTCGTGATTCCAAATAAACCTGTTGGACTTTAACCTGGTGTTGTGAGACTTCTTTCTGTGTAGACCAATAAAGGCATGCCTTACGACTTCCTTACCACCTTATCTACTTGTGTGGCCATTTTCAGGGAGCTATGGACTTGAACTCCAAGATCCCTCTGCACATCAGAGGTGCTTAGGGTCCTGCCATTCACTGTGTACCCTTAATATTTGATTTGGTTTCCAGCCAAATTGGCAACCAAATGCAATTTTCTCCTAGCGGAAGTAAAGGGGACACACCTCCTTTAACTATTGGCGGATAAAATTAGAAGATGTGTCCAATCTAAACTCTGGATGCTGAAATGTTTGGACGCCTCTTGTGATCTCTTCAGGCATCACCAGCTAGTGACTAGAAACTGAATCCGGGGGATAAGTGTTGGAGGTTTGTTTTCAGATGCTAAGTATTAAAAGCTCCAACCCCAAGCAACCTCTACAGCTGTTCTACAAAATTCAAAAACTTTATTCCTAGACATTGTGAAAAATACAGAGCCAATATACGAGGAACAGGAATTGGAAAATACAGAGGCATTACTTGATATTACACAATGAGATATTTTTAAAATCTTCTTGTGATAGGACTATTCGCAAAGGAATCATACAAATACATTCTAGCATCGCAAGCACAAGTCAAAATTCAATGTGTTATTGGATTTAATCACCAATGTGGAATCCAAATGGTATGTACAGATTAATTAAACAAATTATTTCAACTCATATAAACATGGAGGCAAGTATGCCAAACATTAAAGGGGGGGGGGGGGGTGCATCATTAACTCCAATTCTTATCTTCCCCCTCCATATGTGTACACGCCCTTTGCGAATACGTATTGCATAATTTTTTAAATCTGGCAGAAATCAATTTGAACCGAAACTTGTCAGAGTGTGAACTTTTGTTACATTTCAAACTTTTCCAGGGTAGGTCAACAATTCAAACACATCGTCCACGCAACTGTGAATCTTCCAAACCTCAATGCAGATGGCTAAGGAAATCACAACATTTATTCTCCTTTCAGACTGCGGGTCCCAGTTTGACTGGTCGTTGATTCACTTTGCAGCCTATAGGCTCTAATTGTCCCACGAGATCGGGTGATTGTACCTTCAGTGGCGTTTAATTGCTGGAAGTTGCAATGCCAGACACTGAGTCAAACTTCAAGCAACAAGTCAGTCAACCTGTGAGAATGTCCCGCCCCAATATAAACATGTATAAATAGAGATCGGGACAGCCTGTTTATGAGTTGGCTGCGGAAGAAGTTCAGGGAAATTTAGTTCTTTTGGAATAGTTTTTCTTTTAAATGTGGCATTTACCGTTCCGTTTGTTGAATAGCCCTTATTTTTATATATCAGGTAAGAAAGTGAATTTAATTTTATGTTTTCCATTTGTATAGCTGAATCAGGGAGATAACTATTTGATAATGCTTTACTAAATGCTTCATTAATTTAATATCTTGTGCATAAATGCACATAACCTGCTCATTTGTGCATTGTTATTGTCACAATATCTTGCTTTGTTGTTAATGTAGCCAGTATCAAATACATTTGTATCTTGTTAATAATGTCACTGGTATCAAATGTTGATTAAACTATATCATAGCTGTGGAAATCGTAACTTGTCCAGAGGCACCTTAGTGTAATAATTTCTTTTCCCGCCTCATCAATGGGTATTTGGTAAACCTTAGGTCAAATCCGTTTGCTCTGCTTGTTAACCTGTGAGGAAAAGGTTTTCCAGCATTTTCTCTTTTGGTAAAAGGTTTACAAGTTTGTTGCTCATTTGCCTCATGGCCACTGGCCTTTCGAAGCGGCTATTAACATTTAAACATGTCACTGGTGATGTTCATAACTCCAACTAGGTATCCTTCAGTGATGTGCAAGTCATCTTGAGAAGCCATGGATCCCTGCTTCCCTGAAAACACTAATTTCTAAACTGGAATCTGCACAAAGCACATTTGGAAGACACAAAAGGGAGAAGATGATGGCCTAGTGGTATTATTGCTAGACTATTAAACCAGAAACTCAGCTAATGTTCTGGGGACCTGGGTTTGAATCCTGCCACGGCAGATGGTGAAATTTGAATTCAATTTTTTTTAAAAAATCTGAAATTAAGAATCTATTGATGACCATGAAACCATTGTCGGAAAAACCCATCTGGTTCACTAATGTCCTTTTTAGGGAAGGAAATCTGCTGACCTACATGTGACTCCAGAGCCACAGCAATGTGGTCAAATCTCAAGTGCCCTCCAAGGGCAACTAAGGATGGGCAATAGATGCAGGTCAGCCAGTGATGCCCATGTCTGACGCACAATCTAGCCACAAGTCCAATCCGTAGCCAAAGAATCTTATTTGCTGGTCTTTGGCAATCTGCAGTATAAGTATAGTTTTAAACTAAGCTTCTGGGTTATGCTTTAGTACGTAGATAAGGACCAGGAATGACCATTTTGTGTTGTTCATCCCTGAGGTGTAGGGTTGTTGGAGAGACAAGTATTTATTGTCTTTTCTTTGTGTCCCTTAAGCCACTTTCTTGAACCACCACAGTTTGTGTGATGACAGTGCTCCTGATGTTAAGTAGGGCGTTACCGATTTCCAATATGTGCCTTTGAGCAAAACTTGCACCTGTTGCCCATGTCCCCCCAGAAGGATATGTGTTTGAGGGGTACTATATTGCTGCAATGCACCTTGTAGTTGGTATATGGTACCCTAAAGGTGGAGGGAGTGAATGTTTAAGCAGGCTGCTTTGTCTTGGATGGTGTTGAGTTTCTTAGAGCTGCACTCATCCGGGCAAATGAAGTGTATTCCATTACACTCCTGACTTGTGCCTGGGTAATGATAGACACTAGAAGTCTGTGTGTGAGTCTCTCGCTGCAGAATACCAGTCTTTGGCCCACTATGGTTGGTCTAGTTAAATTCCAAGTCAATGGTAGCCCCCAGGGATGTTGAGATACTTCCCCAATACACCTGGGATTTTATTTGGTTTTTGTGCCTTTTTCTAAGGAGATCATGTGGTTTTAGGTGGAATGGGGAATTAAAGGGCATGGTCTTTTTAACCTTCTAGGGCGGCACCGTGGCTAGCACTGCTGCCTGTTCGATTCCCGGCTCAGTGCAGAAGGAGGCCATTCGACTCAAGTCTGCATCGACAACAATCCCACCCAGGCCATAACCCCACATATTTACCTCACTAATCCCTCTGACCTACTCATCCGAGGACACTGAGACCATTTAGTTTGGCCAATGCACCTAACCTGCACATCTTTGGACTGTGGGAGGAAACCGGAGCACCTGGAGGAAACCCATGCAGAATGTGCCAACTCCACACAGTGACCCAAGCCAGGAATCATGGAGCTGTGCGGCAGCAGTGCTAAGCACTGTGCCACCATGCCGCCCTCTGTCTGCAGAGTCTGTACGTTCTCCCCATGTTTGTGTGGGTTTGCTCCGGTTTCCTCCCACAGTCCGAAAGACATGTAGTTAAGTGAATTGGCTGTGCTAAATTTTTCCTCCGTGTACCCGAACAAGTGCCGGAGTGTGGCGACTAGGGGATTTTTACAGTAACTTCATTGCAGTGTTAACGTAAGCCTACTTGGGACACTAACAATATCAAATTGCCAATTGTATTCTTATTAGTTTATTTATTAATGTTGCTTTCTCTTGTAGGTTTGGCCGGAGAACGTAAATTTCCCAAGCATCTGGAATAAGGCTGCACTTCAATATGGTTGGATTTAAACCGACAGATGTCCCTCCAACAAGTGTGAAAGTTGTTGGTGCTGGTACAGCAGCCTGCGTAGCTGATCTTGTTACATTCCCTCTTGATACTACCAAAGTGAGATTGCAGGTAAAATTAAAATGTATGGAAACGTTGCTAACTATGCTGCTTGCAAAAGTTTGTTTTCCTTGTTGATTATCACTGTGGCAATACCAGATCATAGAAGTAGATTTTCCCAAAGGGAGAAATATACTACTGTGGGAATCCAAGATCCCACTGAATCTTCATTTTGAAATTGGTGACTAAATAAAAATAGACTAGTGCTGACCTTTGCTCTGGGCAATGATCTCGTGATCTGGCCCTTAGTCTAACTGACATTGGGAACAGGTATATCTCCAGGCATCCAACAACAGTGATGTCATCAGGGGAAGCAACCAATCACTTTGATGTATCCTTACAGACAGAAAATCAGGCCATGAAATGTATTGATTCTCCTTTATCTTTTCAATTTAATTTTACAGAAAGGAAGGAAGTGATTTGGATTTGTAAAGGTAAAATATTAAACATGGAGAAATTTTGATTACCATAAATTAGTTTTCTAGGTGGAGTGAGTATTCAACAACTGTTATGAAGTTAGTACTGTTTAAAAATCCAGTTACACCTCGTCCAATAAGATGCAACTTAAAATCATGCAACGCAGAAGAGGCCCATTGAGTCTGCACCAACACATTAGAAACACCTAATCCCATCTGCCAGCACTTGGCCCTAGCTCTGAATGTTATGATGTGCCAAGTGCTCATCCAGGTACTTTTAAAAAAAGATTTGAGGCAACCTGCCTCTACCACCCTCCCACACAGCGCATTCCAGACTGTCACCACCCTCACATTTTTCCCTCGCATCCCCCTCCCCCCGGCCGCCCCAAACCTCCTGCACCTCACCTTGAACCTAAATCCCCTCGTGATTGACTCTTCAACTAAGGGGAACAGCTGCACCTCATCCACTCTGCCATGCCCTTCAGGTCACTGCTCAGTCTTCTCTGCTCCAACGAGAACAAACCAAGCCTATCCAGCCCTCTCCTTCATAATTTAAATGTTCCATCCCAGGCAGCATCCTGGTGAATCTCCTCTGCACCCCCTCCAGTGCAATCACATCCTTCTGATAATGTGGAGACCAGAACTGCACACAGTGCTCTAGCTGTGGCCTCACCAAAGTTCTATACAACTCCAACATGACTTCCCTGCTTTTGTAATCTTTGCCTCGATTGATAAAGGCAAGTGTCCCATCTGCCTTTTTCACCACCTACTAACATGCCCTTCCGCTTTCAGTGATATGTGGACAAACATGCCAAGGTCCCTTTGCTCCACAGAAGTTCCTAGTGTCCTACCATTCATTGAATACCTCCTTATCAAATTACTCATTCCAAATTGTATCATCTCTCATTTTTCAGGGTTAAATTCCACCTGCCACTTACCTGCCCATTTGATCATTCCTTCTATATCATCTTGTAGCTCATGACCCTCTGCCTCACTGTTAACCACCCGTCCAATATTTGTGTCATCCGCAAACTTACTAATCCTAACACCCCCCCCCCCCCCCCCGCCCCCCATCATCAATGCCACTTATATAAATAACGTATAATAGGGGGCCCTGTGGTACGCCACTGGACATTGGTTTCCAGTCACAAAAGCAGCCTTCTGTCATTGCCCTCTGTCTCTTACAACTGACCAAGTTTTGAATCCACTTTATCAAATTGCCCTGTATCTCATGTGAATTTACCTTCATTACAAGTCTCCCATGTGTGACCTTGTCAAAGGTTTTGCTGAAATCCATATTAAACTATTGACTGCACTGCCTTCATCTACACACCTGGTCACCTCCTCAAAAAAATCAATCAAATTTGTTAGGCATGACAAAGCTCTGCTGACTATCCCTGATCAAGCTTTGCCTCTCCAAGTGGAGATAGATGCTCTCCTTCACAAGTTTCTCTAATAGTTTCCCTACCACTGATGCGTGAGTCACTGGCCTATAGTTCCCTGGTTTATCTCTACAACCCTCCTTAAATAGCGGAACCACGTTAGCTGTTCTCCAGTCATCTGGTACCTCCCCCATAGCCAGAGAGGAATTGAAAACTTGGGTCAGAGCCTCTGCAATCTCCTCCCTTGCCTCCCACAGCAGCCTAGAGCACAATTCATCTGGACCTGGATATTTATCCACTTTTAAGGCTGCCATCACCTCCAATGCCTTTTTCTTCCCTACGTCAATTTGATCAGGAAGCTTACAGTCTCTCTCTGAGTTCCATACCATCATCCTCATTCTCTTGGGTGAAGACAGATGTGAAATATTCATTCAACATTCAATGTCTTCTGGCTTCACCCACCGATTGCCCCCTCCCCTTGGTGCCTAATGGGTCCTACTCTTTCCCTTGTTATCCTCTTTCCATTGATATACTTGTGGAATATCTTGGGATTTTCCCTACTTTTGCTAGCCAGAGGTTTCTCGTATTCTGTCTTTACATTCCTAATTGCTTTCTTAAGCTCCACCCTGCACTTTCTATACCTCATTAATGCCTCCACAGATCTACTCCCCTTGTACTTTTGAAAAGTATTTTTTTTCCCTTCTCATTGTATCCTGAACATCTCTGGTCATTCCTGGACTCTGGATTTGTTGTTCTTGCCCATCACCCTAGAGCAGTGGTTCCCAAACTTTTTTCACTGGGCCGCACTTTTGGAATAAAAATTTGCTGGCGCCACACTGAATTTTTTATTGATGATAAATACATTCAAAAACAACTCCTAGCAGTGCTTGATTCATAACATAGAACACAACTACTTTATAATATGATCATGGGACATCCAGAAAGTATAAAACAATGCTTGTTTAAACCATGTTTAAATGTTTCTTTGATTGTCCTTGAATTCTCCCGCCACACTTGCCATCCTCTCTTGCCGCACCAGTGTGGCGCACCGCACCCTTTAGGAACCACTGCCCTCGAAGGAACATGCTGGGCTTGCACCCTCCCCATTTCCTTTTTGAATTGCCCCCCCCACTCTTCTGTAGATTTTTCCCATTAGTAGCTGTTCCTAGTCTACCTTGGCCACATCACTAAAATCTGCTCTCCCCCCAATTCAAAACTTTTTTTTTTTTTTGCAGCTTGTTTATTTGCTTGTCTATAACAAGCTTAAATTGTACCGTGTTGTGATCGCTATCACCAAAATGCTCCCCCACCACCACCTCAACCACCCGTCCAGCTTCATTCCCCAGAATCCAGTCCAGCACAGCTCCCTCCCTTGTTGGACCCTCCACATACTGGTTTTAAAAAGTTCTCCTCTACACATTTCAAGAAACCTGCCCTTAACACTATGTATACCCCAGTTAATGTTGGGGAAAGTTGAAATCACCTAATATAATAACCCTATTGTTGTTTTTACACCTCCACAACCTGAGAATATATTTGCTCCTCGATATTCCTCTGATTATCTGGGAGTCTATAATAAAACCTAACAATGTGGCTGCTCCTTTTTTTTTATTCCTAAGCTCTACTCGCAAAGCTTCATTTGATGCCCCTTCCAAGATATCATCTCTCCTTCCTGCAGTAACTGACTCATTTAACTAATAATGCAACGCCTCCTCCTCTTTTACCTCCTCCCCTGTCTTGCTGAAGATTCTATATCCTGGAATGCTGAGTTGCCAGTCATGTCTTTCCTTCAAGCATGTCTCTGTTACCGCTACAATTTCACACTTCCACGTGTCAATCATTGCCCTCAACTCATCTGTTTTACCTGCAATACTCCTGGTGTTAAAATAGAGGCCATCTAACCTGGCCCGACTCCCTTGAAGCTTAATACAGCTGCACTCCCTCTGACTTGTTTGTTTTGCTGTATAATTCCATGCCCTTATTCTGCTAACAGTCTGTGTCCCCCTCCCCCTGCCAAATTAGTTTAAATTCCTCACCTGCACTAGCAAAACATCCCACAAAGATGTTAGTCCCAATTTGGTTCCGATGTAGACTGTCCCACTTGTACAGGTCCCACCTTCCCCAGAAATGGTCCCAGTGATCCAGGAATCTAAAGCCTTCCCTCCTGCACCAGCTCTTCAGCCACGCATTCAGCTGCACTATCCTCCTATTTCTGCACTCACTAGCACATGGCACTAGGAGTAATCCCGAAATTGCAACACAAGTGGTCTTGCTTTTTAGTCTGCTGCCTAACTCTCTGAATTCTTGATGCAAGAACTCATCCCTCTTTCTATCTATGTCATTAGTACCAACATGAACCATGATCTTGTTCAAGATTTAGGTACAATGTAAAAATAGATAATCCTTTAGGCACTACAAATGAAAATTAAAGCTAAACAACTGGGTTGGGTTTTTGGATGGGGTGGGGTTAGGCAACAAGTATTTTTAGCAAAATGCAGCACATGGACAAAACTGAGCTGTGGATGCAAATTCAGCTTGAAGAGATGGGGGAAAAATGATAGAGGGGAAGGATTTGTTTAATGACCAGAGAGGATACAATTTGATTGAGTTTTTTGAAGGGGTAACCAAGAAGGTAGATGAGGGCAGTGCAGTTGATGTTGTCTACATGGACTTTAGCAAGGCCTTTGACAAGGTACCGCATGGTAGATTGTTGCATAAGGTTAAATCACACGGGATCCAGGGTGAGATAGCCAATTGGATGCAAAATTGGCTTGATGACAGAGGCCAGAGGGTTGTTTTTCAAACTGGAGGCCTGTGACCAGCAGTGTGCCTCAGGGATCAGTGCTGGGTCCACTGTTATTTGTCATTTATGTTAATGATTTGGATGAGAATATAGGAGGCATAGTTAGTAAGTTTGTAGATGACACCAAGATTGGTGGCATAGTGGACAGTGAAGAAGGTTACCTCAGATTGCAACGGGATCTTGATCAATTGGGCCAGTGGGCTGACGAATGGCAGACGGAGTTTAATTTAGACAAATGTGAGGTGATGCATTTTGGCCGATCGAACCGGGGCAAGACTTGCTCAGTTAATGGTAGGGTGTTGGGGAGAGTTACAGAGCAAAGCGATCTAGGGGTACAGGTTCATATCTCTTCAGAAGTGGCATCACAGATGGACAGAGTGGTGAAGAAGGCATTCAGTATGCTTGGTTTCATTGGTCAGAACATTAAATACAGGAGTTGGGACGTCTTGTTAAAGTTGTACAAGACATTGGTAAGGCCACACTTGGAATGTGTACAGTTCTGGTCACCCAATTATAGAAAGAATATTATTCAACTAGAGTGCAGAAAAGATTTATTAGGATGCTACCAGGACTTGATAGTTTGAGTTTTAAGGGGAGGCTGGATAGACTGGGACTTTTTCTTTGGAATGTAGAAGGCTGAAGGATGATCTTATAGAGGTCTGTAAAATGAGGGGCATAGACCGGCTAGTCAAGATCTTATCCCAAAGGATTCTAAAACTAGAGGGCATAGGTTTAAGGGGAGAGATACAAAAGTGTCCAGAGGGGCAATTCTTTCACTCAGGGTGGTGAGTGCTTGGAATAAGCTGCCAGAGGTAGTAGTAGAGGTGGGTACAATTTTGTCTTTTAAAAAGCATTTAGACAGTTACGTGGGTAAGATGGGTATCGAGGGATATGGGCCAAACACGAGCAATTGGGACTAGCTTAGGGGTTTATTTTTTTTAAAAAAGGCAGCATGGACAAGTTGGGCTGAAGGGCCTGTTTCCATGCTATAAACCTCTACGACTCTATGACAACAAGAGGTAAGCAGGCAGTGGAAAATTTATGGAAAAGGAATTGAGATTGCAGAAAGAGTTGTGTCCAGGTGGCAGCTTGTATAAATGTGGAGACCAGACAAGCATTTGGAAAAGGTGGAGTGAGGAGGAGTTTGATGTTTGGATTTGAGCAAGCTTAGAAAGAGAGTGTCCAGGATAGTTTTCAGCAACAGTGCCTCATAGTCACAAAGGGGACAAGCCATAATGGATTTAATTGACTGCGTGAACGTTTCATTATTAGATTCCCTTGAAAGGGAGAAATGCACAGCAGCTACCACGGTCCTAGTAGATTGAGCAAACTTGTTAATCAGTAAAATGACAGATTTGAGAGGTATTTAAAGCAGAATTTAGCGTGAGCCTATAGCATTACCCGACTGGCAGCCAATGTAAGTCACTGAGCACAGTGATTGGTGATCAAGACTTTGTGTGAGTTCAGACATGGGCAGCAGAGATTTGGGACGTTTATGGAGGGTAGAATGTTGGAGACCAGAAGGGAGAGTGTTGGAATAGTCGAGTCTATAGATGTGTTGAAAGCATGAATGCTTGTGGGTGGTAGTGGTTAGCACAGCGCCAGGGTCCTAGGTTCAATTCCGGCTTCAGGTCACTGCCTGTGTGGATTTTGCACAATTTCCCCATGTCTACGTGGGTTTCCTCCCACACTCCAAAGATGTGCGGGGTAGGTTGATTGGCCATGATAAATTGACCCTAGTCTCAAGGGGACTAGCTAAGGTAAATGCTTGGGGTTGCGTGAATAGGGCCTGGGTGGGATTGTGGTTGGTGCAGACTCGATGGGCCGAATGTCCTTCTGTACTATAGGGATTCTATGAACGCTCCAGGTGCAGATGAGCTGAGGCTGGGACTGTGACAGAGTTGGAAATGGGCGATTTGGTGATGGAGCAAATATGAGCCAGCGTCTTGGGTCGAATTTGGCAGGAGGTCGTGAACTGTCTTAGTTTAGTCTCTGCTGCCATGGAGAGAGATGGAATCAGTAATTCAGGAACAAAGTTTGGAGTGGGAACTGTAAAACATTTCCTCACCAATGGATGCCAGATAGACAGTCCGATTTAATTTAACAATAATGGGGGAATCACAAGAGGTTGGTGGTGAAAGAACTGTTGTCAGTGACAACATGAAAACTAGCACTCTGCTTTTGGAGCTATGGGGCAGCTTTTAAAGACAAAAAATAAAGGGGAGGGTGGGGGAAGGACAGATGCTTTGGTGACACTAGAGGGAATGATGCAGGTACAAGCAGACATTGCAAGTGATATTCTGCCTACAGTTGAGGAGAGATCTTGGAGCCAGGATGGTTTGCTCAGCTGCGTCAAAGGCTGTTGACGTGTCGAGGGAATAGTTTGTCAGTCATGTAAGATGTCATTTCTGACTCATAGTTAATGGAAAGAAGCCAGTGACGGCCATGACTGAATGTTGTTTTTTTAATCGCAGGTGGGAGCTGCTCCTCCAGCATTCTGTTCTAATTTACTCCCTCAATCTAATGGCTGTTTAGTTACAAATGATAAAGCCCCAAACTAGATTCAGTGCAACTAACACTGTCTCTGTGCATGTGCAGGAAGCGCTCCACCTAATGTTGTTGCACCAGCAAACACAGCCTAACAACACCTGACATTTCTAACATTTTCCTAATCAGAATGTTAAAACAAAGAACCAGGTAATTGTCACAGATTGAAATCCTATTAAAAGACCTGCATGTGGTTGTTGATGAATATACAAGGCTCCTCATTGGAGGATGTCACCATGTCTCATTTTATGTCTTCTGTTGCTATGAAATTTGGAGCCATGCATTTAAAGTTGTGGCGCAAAGGCACCTTTTTCATTTTGCATTTTATAGACAAGGCAACCAGATTTGGTTTTCCTACAGCAATGCATGGTGAGGACAAAAAGGAGATTTAGAAATTCACAGAAAAATGGATAAGGGATGGTCTGAGAGAATTGGCTAAATTTCTGACTGGCATGGGAGTGGGGAGGGAGTTTACAGATAATCATATCATAGAAATCATAAACCCTACAGTGCAGAAGGAGGTCATTCGGCCCATCGAGTCTGCACCGACCACAATCCCACCCAGGCCCTACCCCCACATATTTACCCACTAATCCCTCTAATCTACGCATCTCAGGACTCTAAGGGGCAATTTTTAACCTGGCCAAACAACCTAACCCGCACATCTTTGGAATGTGCAAAGATATGCACATTCTGGCATGAATATTGCAGCTGTAAGTCCCTGCAGCAATTGACTCTGAAGAATCTCACGTTGATTGTTGAAATACTCTTTTTGGGCAATCAACCAAAAGGTGACCACTTCCCTGGCACCAGCAGCCTATGCAAAGATGGTTATTGGTTGGCCTGTGGGAGTAATCCCAAAATATTTTCATGTGGTTAGCACTGCTGCCTCAGCACCAGGGACCTGGGCTCGATTCCCGATTTGGGTCACTGTGTAGAGTCTGCATGTTCTCCCCATTTCTGCGTGGGTTTCCTCCAGGTGCTCCGGTTTCCTCCCACATTCTGAAAGATGTGCTGGTTAGGTGCATTGGCCATGCTAAATTCTCCCAAGCCTACTTGTGACAATAAATAAACTAACTTTTTGCGGTATGATGGTCTGCCAGCCCCAGAAAGGACAATTTTTAGTGCTTTTTCGTTTGCACACTTGAATGCATTACCATGCAGAGAGAATAGCATTCATCAAGACCGAAGATTCTGAGGGCTCTTAAGGTATTGCATAGGACTGCCCACAGTGCACATTCATTCTGGTGACCTATATTATTAAACCGAGGGTTCCTCAATTGTCAGATTGCTAACACAAAGTGACTATGGGTGAAACCATGATCAAGCAGGTGGTGAGGCCATCCCATTGCATGGGGGGTGTACTGATGCCCGCGATCGTGGTTTTTCCCAGGCCAGGGTAGGATAAAGGATCAGGGTAGCCAATGAGCTTAAACCTAGGCTTTACCTAGTGCAATTCTTTCAAAACCATCTTGATTTTTTGGCTAAGATGAAGTGTTAGATCAAGCCTGGGAGGGGGTGCAAAGTCTTGTCTTGTCAGCTTGGATCTTGTTTGTTCCTCCTCTGGGGACCATGATAGGACTTGATTTGAATTGGCTTTTTTGATTAGAAATAAAAGTACTGAAAGATACCAATTTAAAAAAAAAGAGACTATTGCAGAAGAGAGACCTCTCGCATTATGATGTGCACTGAATATGAAAAATTGTTTTTCTTAAATCTATTTTGTGATATTTGTGCTCCCAAAGTTTTGATTTGAAGACCAGGGATGTCCATTAATGGCATGGATTCACAGTTTTTAAGGGCATTGATTAAGCACCTTGAGCACATATAAAGAGAGACTTCCTGGGTTGGACCAAGATGGCTGTAAACGGGGCCAGGCGGTTGAGGGGGCCTTTGTCCCAATTGTCTGCCCCTTCCATAGGTACCTCTGTGTGTAGGTCTCCTTGGAGAAGAAGAATGTGGTGTCTGGCATGAGATCTTCTATGACTAGTGAGTGCTACAGGGGCTAGAGTGCATCATCAGCCCCCAAAACATTGTATTGTTGTTGTTTTGCCTTTGGATACACTGCCCTTTTAATGGGCTATTAACTTGTTATTGTTTATATTGGTTTGCTCTGGTATGAAGGACGGGTTCGGACACAGATTAACTAAAGCAATAGCAGAGGTTGGAAATGTTCTAGAGCAATAACGAGCCAAGGATAGTTCCTTGGGGGGAATCCAGTGACAGTGGGGAGGGAATGAGTAGAGTCCATTACAGGAGATTCAGTGGCTTTGGCTGGGTAAATAAGAGTGAAACCAGATGAGAGCAGTGCCGTTCAGCTGGTGTTGTAGCATGGTGCGGTCAATACTATCAAAGATTACAGAGGAATTGAGAAGTGCTTTGCATACTGTCATGGGAGGATATCATCTCTGCCTTCTTAGTGCTGTGATAGGGACTGGGCAGGAACCGTATAGTTGTGGGAAAATGAGCACTGCTCTGGGAGATCAGCTTTTTGGAGAGGGGCGGGAAGTTGAAAATGGGATTGTAGTTTTCATGGGCAGAGGGGATGAAAAAGTGGCTTGTTTTGACCGGGGGAGGGGGGGGGGGGGGGAGCAGATGTGAGAAAAGAGCCATTTACAATATTGGCTAACACCAGGGGCTAGAAGAAAGGTTTGCACAATGGTTAGCACTACTGCCTCACAGCGCCAGGTACCCGGGTTCGATTCCGGCCTCGGGTCACTGTTTGTGTGGAGTTTGCACGTTCTTCCCATGTCTGCATGGGTTTCCTCCGGGTGCTCCTGTTTCCTCCCACATTCCAAAGATGTGCAGGTTAGGTGCATTGGCCATGCTAAATTGCCCCTTAGTGTCAGGGGGAATGCGTGGGATTACAGGGATAGGACCTGGGTGGGATTGTTGTCCGGTGCAGGCTTAACGGGCCTTCTGCACTGTAACGATTCTATGAAAAGCTGATTAGTGAATAGGTTAGGGAGGATAGGCTAGATCTCCTAGACCAGAATTGCTCGATGGGATGAAGGGAGTTCTAGGAGAGAAACTGAAAGCTGCGAGTTCAGAGCTAGAGTAAAGGGGAGGCTTGGCGATACAGTGAAGTGACCGATTTTAATCTTCGTAAAGGAGGTCCACGGGCTCCTGGCATTGAGGGAAGAGAGATTTGAGGAGATTGCTTTTGGAATAACCTCCAGCTTTTCTCCAATTATCCTGGAGTAGTGAACTGTTTTGACCAGACGAGAGCACAAGCAGACCCAAAATAGTGCTTGGTGTGGTGGCAATGAAGCTCTTCAACCAATTGTGCAATATGTATGTTCAGGTCTGACGGGCAGGAGATTTCACGAGTTCTTCACATTTTGAATGCGAGTGGACGGAGCAGAGTCATGGACTATAAAGAAGGGGATTTGATTTATTTTTGTCACGTGTATTAATATACAGTGAAAAGTGTTATTTCTTGCGTGCTATACAGACAAAGCATACCATACATAGGGGAGAAGGAGAGGGTGCAGAATATAGCATTACAGTCCTAAAAAGATCAGCTTAATATCAAGTAGGTCCATTCAAAAGTCTGAATTGAAGAAATGTGTTGTATTATTGAAGAACCTGCTGACTTTCAATAAAGGAAAAACATAACTGAGGGATTTTAAGACTTTGGGGAACAATAAATACTTGAGATGATATGTGGAACTTGATCATTTTGCTGTCCAAGGGTATGATTTTGGGGTATTTTCATTTATTTAGAAGAAACTTTTGGTGCTGCAAGGAAAGGGAAATTGGAAAGGACAAGATTTCAGTCTTTTGGACTTTTTGTCGATGAAACAATTAATAGGCAGCTGTGACATCGAGCTAAAGACAAGGTTTTGCATGAACTGAGGTAGCCAGTCTACACCATGTCACTGGCGGATATTGAATTAAAGGTGCCATCTCTGTCACGTCCAGCTCTCTGGCAGATGTTCACCAGGTTCTGCCATATTGAGACTGCAATGTCCTTCAACGATTGTTCCACCCCCACCTGAGTTTTCCCCAATCCAGTTAGCACCAGGAAGGCACACCTTAATGAATTCACTTGTCCCGGCAGTCCTGACATCCAGAATTCGAGATTCCTGTCTCCAAACCCTTTAAGTTCAGTCAGTTTTGGCAAAACTGTTTTTCTCCATTATTTATAGCTATGAGGAGAGACTGGATCTCTTTTCCTTTTGAGAAAATAAGGCTGCGGGACACTTGATGGAGATATTCAAGATCCTGAGGGGTACTGACAGGGTAACTAGTGAGAAACCGTTCTTTCTCCAGAGTACATGAAGAACTAGAGGGTAAAGATTCAAAATAATGAGCAAAAGGAGTAGAAGGGGATGAATTAACCAAGGGTGTTAAGGTTAGCATTAAACTGAAAGAAAAAAACATACAATGTGGTAAGCCAGAGGAAAGCCAACAAAAGATGACCAAAAGGGAAGATAAACCTGAGAGTAAGGGATATGGGGGTAGATTAGAATCTGACTCTGCAGAATCTGCTTGTGGTTGGTGCAGACTCGATGGGCCAAATGGCCTCCTTCTGCGCTGTGGGGATTCTATGAGTAGGAGACCATTCAGCCCATCAAATCTGCACTGACCACAGTCTCACCCAGGGCCTACTAATCATAGCCCCATGTGTTTGCCTTGCTAATCCCCCTAACACTGAGGGGACATTTAGCATGACCAACCCACCTAACCCGCACATCTTTGGACTGTGGGAGGAAACCGGAGGAAAGTCGCGCAAACACCGGGAGAACGTGCAAACTCCACACAGTGACCCAAGCCAGGAATCGAACCCAGGTCCCAAGTGCTGTGAGTCAGAAGTGCTAACCACTGTGCCACCATGCCAGTGGGAAAGTAGAGTTGACGATTATCAGATCAGTCATGATCTTATTGAATGGCAGAGCAGACTCAATGGTCTACTTCTGCTCCGATGTCTTGTAGTCTAAGTAATATCAGGAAATATTTTTTTTCAACCAGTGGGTGGTTGGGAGTCTGAAACAAACTTCCTGTAAGGTTAGTGGAGACGGGTTTGATTTGGGATATTGGAAAAAAAGGAATTTTTGGGCACAAGGCAGGAAAATGGGATTAGATAGAATGCTCTTTCAGAGAGCAAGTGCAGACTCAATGGGCTGAATGGCCTCCTTGTACACTAAAAGATTGTGTGATTTCCTGCAGAGAAGGCCTGTTTCTGGGAGGGCCAGTTCTAATTTCCTCCTCTGCAGCAACATTTCCTGCTCAAAAAGCCTCCGGTTCTGTCAACAGCAACTCGACACCTCAATGAGTTTCTAATCAAGTTTCTGTCCCTTCTCAACTCTTGGCTTAATTTGAAGCAATTTTTAAAAGTGGCATCTCAGCCTTTTTGGCTAAGATGCAAATGAGGTCAAGCCTTGGAGGAGGAGCTATGCCTACTCCAATCAGCTTGGATCATGTAGATCAAGCCCAAGACAGGAGGTGAGAGCCCTGTCTTGTCAGCTTGGTTAACCTGGTGGTGTTAAACTTCTTACTGTTGTCAGCTTGGATCAGGAATGTCTCAACTTGTTGAGACTCTGAATTGGACTTGATTTGATTGAATTGGAATAAAAATACAAAAAAAAAACTCCCATCCCCATAGCGACCTGGAGTCACATTCTCAAAGCTGAAAGGGTTTACCAGGAATTTGCTCCCCACTAAGAGTTAAAGGGATGTTTTTAAATGTCATCATTTTGTAAAAGTTGAGCATTTATGACTGTTTATAATATCCTTTTTTGTCTATAACTCAAACTGCAATGTTCCTAAATAAAGCATTTTAATTGAGTCTCATCAACATATCTTCCTTCATTTTAAAAACATATTCCTATCACATCTGTTAACAACCATCTATCTATAACCTTTATGCTGTCTATTCCTTTGACTAGCAGTCTGACAAGAACCAGGCATTTTCTACCCAAAATATTTTTGTAACCTTCTCGTTGGTGCTCTCAATGCATCCTTGTTGGTCAACCACGTGTCTACATTTTCCTCGGGTAGTAAGGTCAGTTGTCTCTGAAAGCAGCCAGGGTGACATTGTTTTCTCTCACTCCTCCTCTCCCAATCCTAATTGGAAGAAATGGATAACTGGCTTTTTCACTGGTTCTTCAGCACCTCCTGTCTTGTAAGGTGAAGAGGCTCACATTTAGCTCATGGTCTTTCTGACTCTGGTTATGGGAGGGTTGGATCAGTTACCTTCAGGATAAGGTCTGGAGAGTCTATCAAAAAGATCTTCACGCCCTGGTAGGTCTTGGCGAGAGAGGATGGAATATCTCTCGAGCAGAGGCGGACTTCTAATGAAACGCATCGTACCTAGGCACAAGCCCCGACCCATGGGGCGGGGCGGGGGGGGGGGGGTGCTCTGCTTGGTGGAAACCCCTTAGAGTGGGAAAACACTGTGCAGTATCATTTGACAGGTTGGTGACTTTGGAGGGGAAGGTGTGAGGGCCAAGGAGGTGCTGGTGGTCATCAAGGAGAGCAGAGGGGTGACTCGAACAGGTCTGTAGGGTAGAGACTGGGCAATGAGCTGAGGGTGAGATGAGGCCAGTGAGCCAGCAGAACAGCGAGGTCAATGAGTGAGCAGGAGCAATTTGAACCCTAGCTGGGGCTGAGGAGGGCTGGACGGCTGAGGCCATACCATAGCCAGGCAGCCATTGCACCAGCACAACAACGAGGTTGTTGAGTGAGCAGGGGCAACTTGAACCCCCGGTCTCAGCAGAGCAAAAAGAAAACCTGCTCTTCAAAAAATTCATTCGTTAAAATCTGGAAGCGACACCATCAATCTGGCAGTCAAAAGTGAGGCAGGAGGGCGAAGCTGCACAAAAAGACAGCTTGTCACTTTAGAAAATTTAAATTATTGAGCACTGCACATTCATCCTCGAGCACCCAAAGTATGGGGGAATTAATTGACTTGCCAATTTCTGGAGATCATAGAAATCATCATAGAAACCCTACAGTACAGAAAGAGGCCACTCGGCCCATCGAGTCTGCACCGACCACAATGCCACCCAGGCCCTACCCCCATATCCCTACATATTTTACCCGCTAATCCCTCTATTCTACGCATCTCAGGACACTAAGGGGCAATTTTAGCATGGCCAATCAACCTAACCCACACATCTTTGGACTGTGGGAGGAAACCGGAGCACCCGGAGGAAACCCACGCAGACACGAGGAGAATGTGCAAACTCCACACAGACAGTGACCCAAGCTGGGAATCGAACCCAGGTCCCTAGAGCTGTGAAGCAGCAGTGCTAACCACTGTGCTACCGTGCCGCATCGTACTGTACCGATACCACATTGCCTGAAAAGGTTGAACAAGAAGAAGTGGACTCTAAAATGGGAATGGAACTGCAAGATGCTGGTGATTCTTTACTGTTATTCTGACTTGGATGGGCTTGGATTTCAATTTAGTAATTACAGGCGTTTTTTTTAAAAAAAGCAGCGTTCGATTTTGTGTATTTTTGTGACTGTGCCTTTTGCATTCTGTGGGGTGAGGGTGGGCAGACTGGGGAGGGAAATGGCTTCACCGTGTGGGGAGGGGGGTGTGAGGATGAGCACGGGACCCCAAAAGTGTGCTATCCCTTCCACTAAAGTCCATTCTGAATTTTGATTCCTTTGTTCGCATTCACCTTTATCCTTGCGTGATTTTGGTCACTGGGCAAGTATTGGTCAAGGTTTGTACCCCACACCCCGACACAGAATGGTTATTGGTACGTTCTCCACATTGCCGCATGATCTTGTGTGGGAACTGAAATTCCTTGTCAAATAAGTGTGGCTGAAAGCAAGTTGTGCAGCAGCAAGTTGGCTTGTGGGATATTGTGCAATCTTCATCCATGTTGAACTCACTTTGTGCTGTTGTGTGAAACAAAAAGATAACTGTAGGGAATGCATTTGAATCTAGAACCAGGGAATGCATTGAATCTCGAACCAGGAACTGCACTGACTCTAGAACCAGGGAATGCATTGAATCTAGTACTAGTTCTTCTCATTTATGACAAGAAAGGGAACTGACCAGAAATTAATAACTATCTGGTGGGGGGAGGGAACATTCATGAAATTCAAGCATCGTGTTTATTTTTCTCCAGAAGTAACTAATGGAAGCTTGAGTATTACACTTGTGGGTGCTTGAATAAACGGCTAGTATTAGCAACTTGGTAACCAAGATTATAGAAGCTTAATTGTAAAACTCTGCATTAAGGGTAATCTAAATTAAATCCTGTCCACAATGCACAGATTCAAGGAGAATCCAAATCCATCAACAGTGTGACTGCTCCAAAGTATAAAGGCGTCTTTGGTACCATGGTTACGATTGTGAAGACTGAAGGTGCGAGAAGTCTCTACAATGGCTTAGTGGCTGGTCTCCAACGTCAGATGAGCTTCGCATCAGTGCGCATTGGACTTTATGATTCTGTCAAACTATTCTACGCTAATGGATCTGACAGTAAGTATCTGTAAAACAATGTATATTATTCCAGTTTGTCCAGTCCCTTTCTGTCTTGAATTTTGCATCAAGGTGGTCAACTGTGTTCAGCATTGTCTGCTGTGGCCGTGACCCCATTTCTGCCACATGGGTTGAGAAGGTGCAGGTTTCACAGGCTGGCCTTCTCTGGACTCTCTTAGCCACTTCCAGCATCTCCAAGCAGTCAGTCATGGCCATCAGCCATTGACAACACTTACTGGGAGACAATGTCGGCCATCTTCTTATCCCACGTGCAGGTATTCGTGGAGGTTTGAATGCCCTGGAGTTGTTAACCATTGATCAATTCACAGTATAGAATATCTTTGGCTGTACAGCAGTCATGCATCTGACAGGTGTTGCTGAGCCAATACAGACATTGTTGGTAATGAGTGTGTAGCATGCTGCAGGATCTCTTCAGTGACTTGGTTCTGCCAAGAGGTGAAGGTGGAAACTGATCAGTCTTTTCTCCTGCCTAGCATATGTTGTCCCAGTCTCGCCATAGAGAACCCCAAACCTTCATCCTCCACCCACTCCTCCTACAGGTTGTTCCACACTCTTGCTCTGTTTGGATATAACAGCTGCAGCTTTTGCAATGTATGTGTTGAGTTATGGGCGGCACAGTGGTTAGCACTGCTGCCTCACAGCGCTAGGCACCTGGGTTCAATTCCGGCCTCGGGTCACTGTCTGTGTGGAGTTTGCACATTCTCCCCGTGTCTGCGTGGGTTTCCTCCGGGTGCTCAGGTTTCCTCCCACAGTCCGAAGATGTGTGGGTTAGGTGGATTGACCATGCTAAATTGATCCTAGTGTCAGGGGGATTAGCAGAGTAAATATGTGAGGTTACAGGAAAGGGCCTGGGTGGGATTGTGGTTGGTGCAGACTAAATGGGCCGTTTGGCCTCCTTTGCTCTGTAGGGATTCTATGACTTCAGCATCCAGTGACGTCTAGGCTACACAACTTCAAGGATTGCCGGATATTATCAGCAAACTCCAGTGTCCCATTGTCAATGCTGATAAGATGGTGGTGTCGCAATATCCCAGATCATGACATTTGTCTTCTAATGCCGATGGCCGTCCCAAACCCATTCCTCCATATGGAATACTATTGTGGCATTTTCAGTGTAGAGCAACTTTGATGAATTTGTACATCTTTGTCTTGGATCTCAGGTGAGTAAGGCTGAACAATCTTCTCCATTCTGGTACGTGGGGAGACATCATTCTTCTGTAGATGACAGCAGCAAATAGAAGAATATGCCAAAGAGTGTCAGTGCCGGAACACAAACCCCAATGTGGATCTTGGGTTCTGATCTTGCCCTGTCAGAGCCGACCTTGCCCATTATGCGATCATGTAAAGAGGAGGTCACATTGAGCATCGAGCAGCCAGTATTCCCCCAGCAGCTTAAATAGATCACCCCTGCTCACATGGCCTTGGTGAGTCTGATGATACCGTATGGCGTGGTCTCCTTGGTTTACAGCAATTCTTTTGAAGTTGCTGGAATGAGAAAATCATGTCACCACACTGAGATTCGGAGTAGAGATGTGTTCAGCCAGGATCTGACAAACATAGAAACTAAAAACAGGAATAGGCCAATCGGCCCGTTGCGCCTGCTCCGCCATTCATTTCGATCATGGCTGATCATAAAATTCAATATCCTGATTTTTTTTTTTTTTCCCACCCTCCTCTTCCCAATACTTTTCCCATGATGATCAGCAGGGAGATGGTTGTTGTTGTTCTTGGACAGAGTCATAATCTTTGCATATTGTTCCTCTTGGGGTAGCTCCCCCTGCAGAGCAGGAGGGCCAGTTTCTGGTGCTTATGAGTTCAGGTGGTTTTGCATCAGAACCTGGAGATTTATCCATGGCAAGCCTGATAATAACTTTGCAAAACTCCCCCACTGTGCGTTCAATATCCAACTCTACCCTGACTGCAGGCTTACTATGGTGTCCCAATCAGGCTTGTCCATCCTTTTTGCTCGGGGCCACATTTGCATATTTCTTTCACTCGAGGGGCTAAAGAGCAAATTTGGGAAAGATGAGGTTTGGTAATTTTTTTCACAGTTGATGCTTTAAAGAAAGAAACAACTGCTGACTCTAAGTATATCAATGAATTGGCTGGCCTTGGAAAGGGTCCAGAGGAGGTTCACAATGATCCTGGAATGAAGAGCTTGTCGTATGAGGAACGGTTAACATAGAACATAGAACATAGAAAGCCACAGCACAAACAGGCCCTTCGGCCCACAAGTTGCGCTGATCATATCCCTACCTCTAGGCCTATCTATAGCCCTCAATCCCATTAAATCCCATGTACTCATCCAGAAGTCTCTTAAAAGACCCCAACGAGTTTGCCTCCACCACCACCGACGTCAGCCGATTCCACTCACCCACCACCCTCTGAGTGAAAAACTTACCCCTGACATCTCCTCTGTACCTATTCCCCAGCACCTTAAACCTGTGTCCTCTCGTAGCAACCATTTCAGCCCTTGGAAATAGCCTCTGAGAGTCTACCCTATCCAGACCTCTCAACATCTTGTAAACCTCTATCAGGTCACCTCTCATCCTTCGTCTCTCCAGGGAGAAGAGACCAAGCTCCCTCAACCTATCCTCATAAGGCATGCCCCCCAATCCAGGCAACATCCTTGTAAATCTCCTCTGCACCCTTTCAATGGCTTCAACATCTTTCCTGTAATGAGGTGACCAGAACTGCGCGCAGTACTCCAAGTGGGGTCTAACCAGGGTCCTATAAAGCTGCAGCATTATCTCCCGACTCCTAAACTCAATCCCTCGATTAATGAAGGCCAGTACGCCGTACGCCTTCTTGACCGCATCCTCCACCTGCGAGGCCGATTTAAGAGTCCTATGGACCCGGACCCCAAGGTCCTTCTGATCCTCTACACTGCTAAGAATGGTACCCTTCATATTATACTGCTGCTTCATCCCATTGGATCTGCCAAAATGGATCACTACACACTTATCCGGGTTGAAGTCCATCTGCCACTTCTCCGCCCAGTCTTGCATTCTATCTATGTCTCGCTGCATAGACATAGATAGAATGCATATTGTTCCTCTTAGGGTAGCTCCTCCAGCAGAGCAGGAGGGCCAGTTTCTGGGTCTGTACTCGTTGGAGCTTAGAAGGATGAGGGGGGAATCTTATTGAAACTTGCTGGATACTGCGAGGCCTGGATAGAGTGGATGTGGAGAGAATGTTTTCACTAGTAGGAAAAAGTAGAACCAAAGGGCACAACTTCAGGCTAAAGGGACAATCCTTTAAAACAGAGATGAGGAGGAATTTCTTCAGCCAGAGAGTGGTGAATCTGTGAAACTCTTTGCCACAGAAGGCAGTGAAGGCCAGTTCATTGAGTGTCTTTAAGACAGGGATAGATAAGTTCTTGATTAATAAGGGGATCCGGGGTTATGGGGAAAAGGCAGGAGAATGGGGATGAGAAAAATATCAGCCATGATTGAATGGCAGAGCAGACTCGATGGGCTGAGTGGCCTAATTCTGCTCCTATGTCTTATGGTCTAAATTAAATAATTGAGAGGGTGGCATGTGTTGCTGGCAGACTCTCATTCAGTTTCTCGCTCACGCATCCACACATTGTGGCATCATCAGGCCGGTCTGGGCCTAATATACCTGGCTCCCCCAAGCGCCAGCCCTGCTGTTGTTTTGCTTCCCTTGGCCTGGCAGTCCTCTGCACACACCCCAATGCTCCTCCAATCGGAGACTGTGAGGCAAATAGGAGGGAAACAGTCTGTGATTGGAGAAACAGCTTCATGAAGAATCTTACGTTGAAACTCCCCCTTTGACTGGGAGTTTGAAAACTGGTGCCGGGAGCTGTGTAAGGGAGGCATCCGGCCTACAGGCTGAACTTTGAACAGTGCTGGTCTAGAACATCCTCTGTTCGTGTTCTTGAGTACAACTTGTTTTACCCATCTCTCCAACCGTTTGGAGGAATGAGAGGGGATCTACATTGACAGAGTAGATACCAGGATGATGTTCGCATTCCTGGAAAGGCTAGAATTAGGAACACATTGTTTAAGGATAAAAGCGCTACCATTTAAGACTTGAGTTGAGGTTTTCTCGAGGGCTGTTACTCTGTGGAATTCTTTTCTCCCAGAATGTAGCGGGAGCCGGGTCATTAAACTTATTCAAGGCTGAGTTAGACAGATTTTTAACAGACAAGCCTGTTGAGTGGAATGGGAGGTAGGTGGCAAAGCGGAATTGAGACTGCAACCAGATCAGCCTTGATTTTATTGAATGGTGGAGTAGGCTCAGTACTAGGGCCTGCTCCTGCTCCTATGTTCCAATTGGTGATGACCTCCCTGGCATCATTATCTTTCCAAAGAATCCTACATCTTGCTCAGCCTTGAGCTGCTCCCATGCCAAGTGAACACTCAAGTAGACCTGGTCTCTTCATGGGCTGAACATCCAAAGTGGTAGATCATGCCTACAAGTTCCATGCAATCATGGCTGTCTTGCACATGTTATCAACCCAGCTCTGTCATCTGTTAGCGCCACGCACATGTTCCTGATGTTCCAGCTTGCCAGTCAGAGTTGTCATTTTTGCCTGGTGCGATGGGTTCCATCCACTTAAGTTTCGAGCACCCATTGAAGCAGGTGGCTCTGACTGTTGTGGGTCAGCATCTTGCTGATTGGGGGATTCTGACCTACTTGAGATGGGTGCTGGCTAATAGTGGGACATGACGGTGTCTCCCATTGTTGGGACACCCCCCACATAGTACCCATTAATCTCCATCAATCGAGCTGTGCAGTGAGCTTAAGTGATGTTTAGGTTTGGTTTCATTGGTCAGAACATTGAATACAGGGGTTGGGACGTCTTGTTGAAGTTGTACAAGACATTGGTAAGGCCACACTTGGAATACTGTGTACAGTTCTGGTCACCCTATTATAGAAAGGGTATTATTAAACTAGAAAGAGTGCAGAAAAGATTTACTAGGATGTTACTGGAACTTGATGGTTTGAGTTATAAGGAGAGGCTGGATATACTGGGATTTTGTTCCCCTGGGGGATTGGAGGCTTTGGGGTGATCTTATAGAGGTCTATAAAATAATGAGGGGCATAGATACGATAGATATAGTCAACATCTTTTCCCAAAGGTAGGGGAGTCTAAAGCTAGAGGGCATAGGGTTAAGGGGAAGAGGGGCAATTTTTTTCAGAGGGTGGTGAGTGTCTGGAATGAGCTGCCAGGGTAGTAGTAGAGGTGGGTACAATTTTTGTCTTTTTAAAAAGCATTTAGACAGTTGCATGGGTAAGATTGGTATAGAGGGATATTGGCAATTGGGACCAGCTTAATGCTAAATACTGGGTGGCATGGACAAGTTGAGCCTAAGGGCCTGTTTCCATGCTGTAAACCTCTAACTCTATGATGTGATAGAGCTGTGAAGTGAAATTGAGGTGTACTCTCTGGAACACATATCTGAACATAAAACGTGGAAACTTTGGGCTTGCCAAATGTCAGATTCTCTCTCCCCCCCCCCCCCCCCCCCCCGCCCCCTGCCAACTTCTCATTGTCCAAAGGAATGCAAAGCATTTTGGCACTGGCTTGGTTGCAGAAGTTGCTGTCCTCTGAAGCTTTAGCCTGAGGTCTCAAGACACTGAGTTTCCATGTGTCATCACGAGGAGGCACATTGGAGGACTTACTGATGGAGAGACTTGTATATTTGGCCCCCTTTTTATTAGCATTGCCGCTACTGCAGGCTAAAAATGAAGCGCACAAAAAACTGCTTCCAACTCCATCTACACACTCGCATCATTTATTGGACACGCAAAGTAGTAAACAAGTGAGAAGGATCGGAGCAGACTTCAGGAGGACATAGATTATTGAAACAAATTGAGTCATGAAGTGAGGTGGTGCACTTTAGAAGGCAAGGAAATAGAAATTAAATGGGGCAATTTTAAAGGATGTGCAGGAGCAGAGCCCTCTGTTCACACACACCTTGGTGGCCAGGTGAGTTGTTAAGGTAGGGTGGCACAGCAGGCACTGCTGCCTCAGTGCCAGGGACCTGGGTTTGATTCCCGGCTTGGGTCACTGTGGAGTTTGCACATTCTCCCCATGTCTGCGTGGGTTTCCTCGGGTGCTCCGGTTTCCTCCCACAGTCCAAAGATGAGGGGTAGGTGGATTGGCCATGATAAATTGACCCTAGTATCAGGGGGATTAGCAGGGTAAATGCATGGGGTTATGGGGATAAGGCCTGAGTGGGATTGTGGTTGGTGCAGACTCGATGGGCCGATTTCTATGATTCTTGAAGTATACAAGATCCTTGCTTTATAAAGATACTGAATAGAAAAGCTTTATCATTGGTTAGGTCTCGATAATAGTGTCCAATTTGAGGCACCATAAAGTTTTCAAGAAAGTGCAGATCAGATTGGTAACGAGGATGAGACAAAGAACAAAGAACAGTACAGCACAGGAAACAGGCCCTTCGGCCCTCCAAGCCTGTGCCGCTCCTTGGTCCAACTAGACCAATCGTTTGTATCCCTCCATTCCCAGGCTGCTCATGTGACTATCCAGGTAAGTCTTAAACGATGTCAGCGTGCCTGCCTCCACCACCCTACTTGGCAGCGCATTCCAGGCCCCCACCACCCTCTGTGTAAAAAAAAACGTCCCTCTGATATCTGAGTTATACTTTGCCCCTCTCAGCTTGAGCCCGTGACCCCTCGTGATCGTCACCTCCGACCTGGGAAAAAGCTTCCCACTGTTCACCCTATCTATCCCCTTCATAATCTTGTACACCTCTATTAGATCTCCCCTCATTCTCCGTCTTTCCAAGGAGAACAACCCCAGTCTACCCAATCTCTCCTCATAGCTAAGACCCTCCATACCAGGCAACATCCTGGTAAACCTTCTCTGCACTCTCTCTAACGCCTCCACCTCCTTCTGGTAGTGCGGCGGCCAGAACTGGACGCAGTACTCCAAATGTGGCCTAACCAGCGTTCTATACAGCTGCATCATCAGACTCCAGACTTTGGTTCAGGTGAGATTACAGACATTGGAACTGTCTCCCTTTCGAGCAAAGCAGTTTACTGGCGAATTTGATGTTCGAAATTGAGAAATATTGATAGTCAATGGGAAGAAAATGTTTTATCCAAAAGGAGAGACAGTAATCCTGGATTGAAGTGATTGGCAGAAGCTCTGGGGGGGGTTATACCTGTGCGAATTATGATCTGGAATGTGCACCTTGAAAAGGTGATGAAAGCTAACCTGGTGTTAAATTTCAAAAGGTATTTGGTTGCAGCTTTGAAAGAAATTTACAAGGCTATGGAGGACAGGGGACACTGTTTGGATAATTCTTTCTTTTCAGAGAGACTGCACCACAATCACCCCCCGCCCCCCACTCCCCGACTCCACCGTACGAATCTATAATTCCAAGCTACAGCACAGTATTTTTCCTCCGTGCAAGTAACTAGGTCCAATGCACCTGTTTCCCATATCTGATTAACCTTTCCCCTTTGCGTGCACTCAATGCACAGCTTTGCCCCATTGACCTTGGAAGTGATTTCCATTTCCTCCACTCTGTACTCTAATCTCTTTGCTTTTTTTTTGTTGCAGCCATTACCATTGGTAACCGTTTGCTTGCTGGATGTACAACAGGTGCTATGGCAGTCACCATGGCTCAGCCAACAGACGTGGTAAAAGTAAGGTTTCAAGCACAATTGAACCTAACTGGTGTGAGTAAGAGATACACTGGGACTATTGATGCCTACAGAAAAATCGCTAAGGAGGAAGGACTTCCCGGATTATGGAAAGGTCAGTGACTGTCTCGTCAATAATTATCAATTTTTTTGAATCAATTTGCTGAGCTATTGACTAGTCTGCATTTCACACAATTATCAATGTGGTGGAGTCCAATTCTCTTCCCACACCTAAGGTGGACTTTTGTCTGTTTCCCTAGCTAGTAATTCCTGGAACGCGTCGCCAGGGGAATGTATCTTGAGAGGTGCCACTCCACGTTAAGCGGGGCTGACCAGGAGTCTCTCCCACTCTTGCTGCCTGCCAGTGGCATGTTTTGAAAGATCAGCAGGTTGACGCATTCCATCTGTTTGACCGTGTTATGAACGCACCTTCCTTGACCATCAAGTCCTGGGGCGGGACATGAACCCTGAACTTCTGGATAGAGTGTGGAAATGCCGGCGTTGGACTGGGGTAAACACAGTAAGGAGTCTAACAACACCAGGTTAAAGTCCAACAGGTTTATTTGGTAGCAAACGCCACTAGCTTTCGGAGCGCTGCTCCTTCGTCAGATGGAGTGGAAATCTGCAGATCTCTACTCCATCTGACGAAGGGGCAGCGCTCCGAAAGCTAGTGGCGTTTGCTACCAAATAAACCTGTTGGACTTTAACCTGGTGTTGTTAGACTCCTTACTTCTGGACAGAGGCAGGGATTTATCCACTGCACCACACGACCTCCATGTGCTGGATAGTTGTGCTATTTAGCACTGAAGATTAAAATGGGAACTCTGGGGCCCGTTATTGGTGTGTACCAGCCAGTCCGAATGGTCACCTGAAGTGACTAAATTCTCTAATGAGAAGCTCTGCTTTGTTTTCTCCTCCTCCTCCTCTCTCTCTTTACTCCCTTGGAGGGGGCGGGGGGGGGTAAAGCAGTTGACTCCCAAACTTTTTTTTTTCACTGGGCTGCACTTTCGGAATAAAAATTTGCTCGCGCCACACCAAATTTTTTTATTGATAAGAAATAGATTCAAAAACAACTCCTAGCAGTGCTTGATTCATAACATAGAACACAACTACTTTACAATATGATCATGGGACATCCAGAAAGTATAAAACAATGCATCACATGATGCTCTTGCTCTCACTTTGGAAAAATATCTAATCCATGTTTAAATGTTTCTTTGATTGTCCTTGAATCTTCCCGCCACACTTGCCATCCTCTCTCGCCGCACCAGTGAGGCGCGCCGCACCCTTTGGGAACCACTGTCTGAGTTGATGTAAGAGTGCGGGCAAAATATGGGATGAATTCCTAGATTGAGAGAGCAAAGTACTATGTTGGAAATCGGAAATAACTACAGCAATGCTGGAAATGCTTTATGGGTCTGGTCTCCTCTTCTGAGATTATGGCTGGAATTCTCTGCCATTCACACCCCACTGCCACTGGTAGTGTGGATGGAGAATTTGACGCTTAGCCAAATCTCCATTCACTGTAGGGAGATTGGAGAATCCTGGCAGCAAGGGAGGACCAGTTTCACTACCAAGCTTGTGACCCCTCTCCCACATTTACTGTTGGATTCCTGAAGATAACGTGCAACTTTTAATTGCTTTATAAATATGTATGCAGTTTCATTTCTTTATCAGTTAAATGGCTGTTTTAATATGATTTCAGCATGGGCTGAATGAACTTCCCAGTGAAGTCATGTTACAGAATTGAGAAAAGGCCAATCCAGGTACCACTAAAGCATTTGTTGGTTTGGCAGGTACTTTACCAAATATTGTTCGCAATTCTGTCGTCAACTGTTCAGAACTGGTGACTTACGATCTGATCAAGGATGCACTGATAAAATATAATCTTCTGACTGGTAAGTGACACCCCTTGACAAATATATAAAGGCTGAAACTTATTTACTTTAATAGCACAACATAATTTAAGATTTTATTTGCAGATAACCTTCCATGTCACTTCTGTGCTGCCTTTGGTGCTGGATTCTGCACGACCATTGTAGCTTCACCCGTCGATGTTGTGAAGACCAGATACATGAACTCTCCCCCTGGCCAGTATAGAAGTGCCTTGAACTGTTCCTTGATCATGTTGACAAAGGAGGGTTTCACAGCTTTCTACAAAGGGTAACTTATTTATTTTCAACATTTATTCAACCTGGATAATAGGCAGACATTGGGATTGAAATCCCATGAAGTCTTGTACCATTTTCGCATCAACCTATAAATATAGCATGTCTCTTGGCTCCCACACCAACTTGGCCAACGACTTTTTTTCCTCCAGGGCTATCCTATTCCCACCCTAATCCCAATCATTGTCCATTGAGCCTTTTTCTGACTGCCACCCCATAACTGACTTTATTCTCCCTTCTGAGATCCACGGATTGTTTCCTTCAGTTTTTGATATCCAGCCTCCCTGTTTGATTCATTTCAGATAGTATCTGTCCTTTTTACACATAGTCACACTCTTTACCTCCCTAACTCATGAGTGATCTCTTTGCTGTCAGATGAACAGTCACTGATTCTATCCACTTGAACCCAGAACTTTGCTTCATAACTCCTCATATTCCATATCCAATTGCTTGTATCCAAGTCTGCTTTCTAGGATAGATGAGGTGGCTCAGTGGTTAGCACTGCTGCCTCACAGCGCCAGGGACCCAGGTTCAATTTCCCCGCTTGGGTCACTGTCTGTGGGAGCCTGCACATTGTCTGCGTGGGTTTCCTTCCACAGTCTGAAAGACATGCTGGTTAGGTGCATTGGCCATGCTAAATTCTCTGTGTACCCGAACAGGCGCAGGAGTGTGGCGACTTTTTCACAGGGGATTTTCACAGAAACTTCATTGCAGTGTTAATGTGACACTAATTTTTTTTTGGGAGTTTTCTTTTCTTTTTCAGTTGATCACTGACTATTTTATTCTACAACAGGTTTATGCCGTCCTTCCTGCGCCTGGGGTCCTGGAATGTGGTGATGTTTGTCACTTATGAACAGTTGAAACGTGCCATGATGCTGGCTAAGCAGTCCTGGGAATCTTCCTAATGTTCTCTAACCTTTGAATTAATTTGTATAAACATGACAAAGGGCATGGATTTCTTAAGCATCCTGTTCTAAAGGATGATGACATGTTCATAATCGCTGGTCGATTATTGTAATGCACCAAATCTTGCTGCTGGCTTTATTTCTTAAATTGAGGTAATTCTTTTTGTGAATGTATTTTTATAAAGTGAATAAAGGTTGTTTCTAGTTATCCGATTTTTCTTTTTTTTTGGAATGCAAAAGCACCTTAATGAAACGCAGTTTGTGGGTGAGTGAAGGGGCATCTGTATGTTTGCACTTTTTTATTTTATACAATTTACTCCCAAAGTTTTGTCACCAGGACCATGGTACTAAGCAGGGGTTGGTCCACATTTTGAAACGTGCACGTCCCTTTTCTGGTATTTTCTTAATCAGTGCTGATGTGTTTAAGAAAATAAAATCTTTAATTTAGCTGCTTCAAGTGAAAGCAAATGTTGCAGTTGTCAGGATGGGAGGGAAATTGCTTTTGGTGATAAGAATGTGTGTGTGTCGTAACCGCCTCGTAATCGGGTTGCCTATCTTGGCAGTATTAAGAAATGCGTACAAGTTCAGATCCTAACATGTAGGTTTTTAAAAAAAACTTGTGGTGGTGGTTTTGTTTAATTAAATCCATATCGACACTTGCAGAAAGAATTTGCACATTGTTAAGGACAATAAAATATTTTTGAACTGCTGTTAGTGTTTTAATGTGGAAATGAAAGAGCCACTTTGTACTCCGTGAGGTCCCATAGGGGGATCGGGGTCTGCAGTTCCCTAGGGTCCATGACAATGGGAGTCAAAAATAAATCAAGAACATTGTTAATTTCAGTGGTTTAAGCATGAAATAAACAGGTTCTAGGCTCCCTGATCCACTTTTTTGTGTAAAACATAGTCTAGTTCTTTGTGTCAGTAAGATGATAAATTGCAGCAAGAATTATCAATGGTTCATCAGAGGCTACAACTTGAGGAGCATTAATGAAGAAAGGCTGCTTAGGTGACTCTCCCATTCTTACTGCCTGCCATAAGTGTAGTTGAAGGATTGACTGGTCCATCAACTTGTTTGGAAGCATTGAGTGCGCCTTCTGAGGCCATTAAACCCTAGAGTGGGACTCGGCCTGGAGCTTCCAGCTCTCTGATCCCTGGAATGAAGAGCTTGCCATATGGGGAATGGTTGAGGACTCTGGGTCTGTACTCATTGGAGTTTAGAAGGATGAGGAGGGGAGAGGGAGAGAGAGAGAAATTTTAATGAAATGTACAGGATACTGCGAGGTCTGGATAGAGTGGACGTGGAGAGGATGTTTCCTCTAGTAGGAAAAACTAGAACCAGAGGGCACAACCTCGGGCTAAAGGATGATCCTTTAAAACAGAGATGAGGAGGAATTTCTTCAGCCAGAGAATGGCGAATCTGTGGAACTCTTTGCCACAGAAGGCTATGGAGGCCAAGTCATTGAGTGTCTTTAAGACAGAGATAGATAGGCTCTTGGTTAATAGGGGGATCAGGGGCTACAGGGAAAAGGCAGGCGAAGGGGATGAGAAAAATATCAGCCATGATTGGATGGCAGAGCAAAGTCGATGGGCCGAGCGGCCTAGTTCTGCTCCTGTGTCTTATGGTCTGAGGCAGGGACGCCATCCCCTGTCCAACAAGACATCCTAAAACTGCTGTTAGTCCTGGAAAAACTAAGAAAATATGAAGTTTTGTTTTCTTTCTACTAGAACAGGAGATAACTTCAACTGCATTTGTGGACCAATACTGTTCACTGTAACTCTTAAAAACCTCCCACGTAAGAGAGAGATCTCTAGATACCAAGCGTGAAACACGCACGAAAACATTAACTTTTTCTGAGGGAAAAATGTTGTGAAACTGGTTGGCATTAAAACAGTAATGGAATTCATAACTCATTTAGCAGTGCAGAGAATTACTAAAGCAAAAAAATTGCATATAACTGTCGCTAAGGCTGTGCGCCATTGAAATTGTAGGGGAAATATTTAGAGAGCAGAAGAGAAAGGACTGGAAAATATACTGATATTGAATAACAGATTGATTTGATGGCAGAAAACAGAATATTGCGGGTAAGGTCAGCATTTGTTGCCCATTCCCAATTGCTCTTGAAGTGAGTGGCTTGTTTGGCCATTTCAAAATCAGCCACGTTGTTTGGGTCTGGAGTCACATGTAGGCCAGACCAACTGCAGATTTCCTTCTCTCAAGGGCATTAAGGAACCAGATGAGTTTTTAACGATTTAAAAGAAAGATTCTTATTTTATAATTCCAGATTTATTAACTGAATTTTAATTCAGCCAGTTGCTGTGGTGGGATTTGAACCCACAGCCTCAGAACATTAGCCTCAGGATTACTAGTCCAATGACATCCCCCCACAGTTAACCATCTCTCTCTTGTACAACACAGTGTTTGATATTTAAATCCATTGACAGCCTGTTTTGCATCACTGCCAGAAACAAATTTTGATGCCTGGGGTTTTGCTGCACTTTGTGAGGACGTGGATGCAGTGCACAATTCCACGCTCCTGCATACAGGCCAGATGATTATCCTGAAGCAGAATGCTTTGAATTCCACCTCCTGCCCTTGTCGTCCCCATTGCAAAGCATTGAAACATCAAAGCAAAAGTTACATACTTCCTTTAGATGATAAGATAGTGAGCTGCTGTTTGATGAACTATGATTGGATTACCTCACAGAGGTTTTTGCAAAATGACTGAAAGCCAACGCAAGATGGGATAACAACTACTTTCATCCAGCATGAAAGAAAAGGAAACTGCAAATCTGGAAGTTTCTTGTCTGTGCAGGGACTACACTGCACTGCAGTAGGGAAAAAAAATCAATTTTGATACAATCAATCCACAGCTGGTGATGCATATTTCGTGTCTACCTAACAAATTTAATATTTATCTTCTCGGACTCCTGATGGAGCTATCTGCTTCCTACGACCACCGAGGACACGTGTCAGAGTTCAATCTTTCTTTCCCAATCCTCGATTGGTCATAATAAAGTTTTTTGTAATTTTCAATACGAAAGTGTCGATTTGGTGTCTGCACTTGATTGTTTACACGCTGATCGCAAAGAACTGTGTCTGCCAGGTCTTTCTTGGGTTTAATCACAAAGGGGGTTAGTTTTTATTGAGCCAGAACCCACCCAGGGTAAAGACATAAAGGGATTTAAAAACGTAAACCCATGTCCTGAACTTCACAACACGCACACACAATTGTACGTTATACAGTAGATGAGGTTAACTTTTGGCCAAATTATGAGTCAATGATAAGAGAAAAATAGAGTTCCCTGTTCTTGATTCCTTTGCTGGTGTTTGTGTGTGAGGCAGCTTATTTTTTAGTGATCTTGAAATTCCAGTGGGGTTGAGGCTGATGTAAACTGCAATTTCTGGTAATGGTCTCTTTCAAACCATAATTCTTCTTTTCCAAAAATGAATGCCCTGAGGTTCCTTTCGATTGGTAATCTCTATCTCAGTGCTGGATTCAACAATGTAACAGAGATGGGATTCTGAACTTGAAATAGAAGGGAGAAAGAGATGGTCTTATTACTCTGCTTTCAAGCTTCATCTTTTTAACGACAGTCCAAAAACCACAGTGTTGTAATAAAAGACCTCTTTCTCAAATAGTATTCCACAGAAGGTAATCGATTAGCTCATGTCTGGACAGACCTTGGCTATTGTATCATGGCCCAGGTGACTAGTCCCTTAATGTCCCAGGCATCACTTCTGATTAGAACATTCTTCCGTGTGATGAGCTAGGAAGATCATATCAACACCTATATAACCATTGTCCCAATACACTTTGTCTCTGCCTGAAATATAGCTTTATAGAAACACAAATGCTGACAGCCAGTTACAAGTTTCAGTTCTTGACATCAGCAGGTGTAAAATTCCAAATGAAGTTTGCCTTGGGATATACTAATTGCAATTCACATTGGAAATTTCCAGAAACCGACCATCTTATAATACCAGACATGTCACGTGATTTGTGGCAGCCATCTTAAGTCACTGTCTTTGCTTAATTTAAAAGTCCTGTTAAATACACTGCTGCACACTTGAGGCCTATAAACCTCTCTGGTAGGAAAATTGCAACTAAACAGCTGCACCCATCATCAAAGATATTGGAAGACATCATTGACATTTCTTGAGATATCTCCTTCGGTGAAATACAGCTGGTAACATTTTGGTGTAAATGTGCTGATGGATTCAGCACTGAAACTGTTGATTCCATTTCGCAAAAACTACTTACATAAAGTTGGATTTCCAGCAATGACATCAGTGAAAATAACTATCAAGCCAAGCTGAAAATTGACCATGACATTTGCATGTCCCTGTCAAAGATATCTCAATGTCTTGACATATTTGTTGCTCAGTATCAGCAACAAGTTTCACATTAAACAAGTAAAACAAAAATACATACATATACTTAAAAGTACAACACATTTTTACATGTAAAAGATTGTTTTGTGCTACATGGGCCTGTGGAACTTTTAATAACACATGACAGCGCAGAGTCGCTGAGCAGAAACTGATAGCCAAGTTCCGCACACATGAGGACAGCCTAAACCGGGATCTTGGGTTCATGTCACACTATCAGTAACCCCCACAGCTTGCCTCCTGGACTTGCAGAATCTCACTGGCTGTCCTGTCTGGAGACAATACACATTTCTTTAACCTGTGCCTAATGCTCCCTCCACTTACATTGTCTGTATCTTTAAATGTAGCTGTAAAGATTCGCATTCTAATCAGTATTCTGTAACTTGATTTTGTGTCTCTGGCTGCCCTGTTTGAGAGCAGATTTCCACTCCATCTGACGAAGGAGCAGCGCTCCGAAAGCTAATGGCATTTGCTACCAAATAAAACTGTTGGACTTTAACCTGATGTTGTTAAAACTCTTACTGAACTTTTAATACACATGAGGGACCTTAGAAGCAAAAAAAAACTCAGAATCCCTGAGAATCTTACAGAGAAATTGCCTAGCTCATTAGCATTGAACCAGCTTCTATTGTTTTGTTTTACATCGTGTCTATCGGCTCTAATACATTAGCCAGTGAGTTGAAGAGGTGGGACTTAGCAGCAGGACATGCAGTAAACCAAGTCTATTTCACTCAGTCAAGTCAAAACAAATTCTTGAGTATTGCTGAAAAAAAGAGACGTCAAAGTCTTTCATCTTGCACTCATCCAAACATTCCACAAAATTACCAACATAAGGGGAAATCAACAATTTATACTGTACGAGAAGAAAGTGCTGATTGGTTGGCAAATAGACTCCGGTTGACAGAGGTGTTACCATGGGGAATGCACCAGATGCCTTGATGGTTAGCTGTCAAGCATTGTTTAAAATTTAAAGCAGGTAGTTTGACTTTGATTGGTCAGGGGCTTTCTCTGAGACCATAAGACATAGGAGCAGAATTAGGCCACTCGGCCCATCGAGTCTGCTCCACCAATCACGGCTGATACTTTTCTCATCTCCACTCTCCTGCCTTTTCCCCATAACCCATGAGGAATGAGTCAACGAATGGTTGTCGCTTATTTTGTTTAGCTGAAACGGGCGCAATGTGTGTACATGTTCTTTCTGTCTACAAAGAATAGGACCCTGCGTATTAATATATGTAACTTCCAGCACACAAACGTGAAGGACCAAGGAATTGATTAAGAAGGGGAAAATACAGTACAAAAATAAACTTGCAGGGAACATAAAGAAAGACATTAAGAATTTCTCGAGATACGTGAAAAGAGGTTGGTGAAGACAAATATAGGTCCCCTACAGACAGAAACGGGGGAATGTATAATAGGGAACAAAGAAATGGCTGAGCAACTGAATACATACTTTGGTTCTGCCTTCATAAAAGAGGACACAAATCAGATGCCAGAAATGTTGGAGAATGCCGGATTTAGTGAGAGGGAAGAACTGAGGAAGATCAATATTAGTAGAGAAATGGTGCTGGGAAAATTGATGGGATTGAAGTGGATAAATCCCCAGGGCCTGATAATCTATATCCCAGAGTACGTAAGGAAGTGGCTCGAGAAATGGTGGATGCATTGGTGGTCATCTTCCAGGATCTATAGACTCTGGAACAGTCTCTGCAAATTTTCGAATTCATTATCAAGGACATTATAGCGGAGCATTTAGAAAGCAGTGGCAGGATCAGACAGTCAGCATGGATTTATGAAGGGGAAATTATGCTTGACAAATCTGTTGGTATTCTTTGAAGATGTAACTAGTAGAGTTGACAAGGGGGAGCCAGTCGACATGGTATGTTTGGACTTTCAGAAAGCGTTTGACAAAGTTTCGCATAAGAAATTATAGTGCAAGATTAAAGCACATTCGATGGGGGGGCTATTGAGATGGATAGAAAACTAGTTGGCAGAGAGGAAACAAAGAGTAGGAATTAATGGGTGCTTTTCAAATTGGCAGGCAGTAACTAGTGGGGTGCCACAGGGATCAGTGCTGGGACCTCAGCTATTCACAATATATATTGACTTGGGTGAGGGAACAAAATGTAACATCTCTAAGTTTGCCGATGATACCAAGTTGGATGGGAGAGTGAACTGTGACGAGGATGCAGAGATCCTTCAGAATGATCTGGACAGGTTGAGTGAGTGAGCAAATCAATGACAGATGCAGTATAATTTGGATAAATGTGAGGCTATTCACTTTGGAAGAAAAAAACAAGGTGGCAGATTACTACCCGAATGGCTGTAAATTGGGAGAAGGGAGTGTGCAGCAGGACCTGGGTGTCCTTGTGCAGCAGTTGCTGAAGATAAGCATGCAGGTGCAGCAGGCGGTAAAGAAGGCAAATGGTATGCTGGCCTTCATTGCGAGAGGTTTTGAGAACAGGAGCAGGGATGTGTTGTTGCAATTATACAGGGCCTTGGTGAGGCCACACCTAGAATATTGTGTGCAGTTTTGGTCTCCTTTTCTGAGGAAGGATGTTCTTGCTCTCAAGGGAGTGCAGCGAAGGTTTACCAGGTTGATTACGGGGATGGCAGGACTGATGTATGAAACATTGACTAGGTTAGGATTGTTTTTGCTGGAGTTCAGATGAATGAGGGGGGATCTCATAGACACTTATAAAATTCTAACAGGATTAGAGAGGGTAGATGCAGGAAGGATGTTCCCGATGGTGGGGTGGTGTGTCCAGAACCAGGGGTCACAGTCTTACGATACAAGGTAGACCATTAAGGACAGAGATGAGGAGACATTTCTTCACTCAGAGTGATGAACCTGTGGAATTCATTACCACAGGAAGTATTGATGCCAAAACATTGAATGTATTCAAGAGGCGGCTGGATATAGCACTTGGGGCAAATGGGATCAAAGGTAATGAGGAGAAAGCAGGATTAGGCTATCGAGTTGGACAATCAGCCATGATCGTAATGAATGGTGGAGCAGGCTTGAAGGACCAAATGGCCTCCTCCTGCTCCTATCTTCTATGTGTCACACTACAAGCCCTACTAACAATCTTAAATTGGTCGCCAGCGTTTTTCTTAGCACAGTGAGGATAATTTAGCAAATTGCAGAATCATGTTGCTGTTTGATGTGATCCGTCAGTCTTTGGGACTTACAGCCTACACACCTAGCAGCACCCTAGCACTGAATCAAACAGCACTTGCTCCACATACAGTATAAATTGTTGATTTCTCCTTATGTTGGTATTCTTGATGAGTGCAAGATGGAAAGCTTTGATGTGTCTCTTTTCAGCAATACAAGTAAATTCTATTCATGCAGCAGAACACAGCGGACATTGAATTAAGGTGATTGGTGAAGGAAGTACCAATATTATGAGGAATAACTTTTTACACAGCGGTTAGGTCTTGCTCCCAGAAGTTCAAAATAGTCACACTTTTAGATTCAAAATGTTGGAGCTTTATTGAGAGTATTTTGTGCTGTTCCCCATGTGGTTGGTGGACTGATACATTCTTACTCTGTGCATGACTGCTGTGTGACAGTGAATGTGGCATTCCAGGATATATATTCACATAACAATTGGTTCCTATCTCTTTGCAAATATTATAGCAATATAACACCAACAATTGTTCAGGATTTACCACTCGCTGCCTAAGAATGTGGTGCAGTCAGATTCAACATTGACCTTCAAAAGACAATTGGATAATTATCTGAAGAGAAAAAAAATGCAGGGCTTTGGGAGGGAAGGTGGGTGGGGTGGGACAAGGCAAGTTGCTCTTGCAGAGAAATGGCAGGCCATGATGGGCCAAATGGCCTCCTTTTATGCTGTAACCATCTATGATCCTGAGATTCTAGTCAAACTAGTTTCTCCAAACTATAGCAAAGAGAATATACAACAATGTTTCTCAATTAAAACTTGTTGATTTTTCCAGCAGAATGGTGTATAGATACATTGTACAAATTGCGTGTCTAAAATTAATCCCAAACAGTGTGATCAAACATGATTGATGGGGGAAATTGTCCAACCATCTCCACTCTGGCTGGCAAGACTGCTGCCAGATTATACAGCCAGTTTTCCAGTGATATGGTAGAAAATGTCCAATAAAATATTTCCAATGTTTTCATCTGAATAGAAAATTGAACAAAAAATAACCAAACAAGAGTCAAAGTGAAAGAAAAATGAGTAATTGTGTGTGCGTGTAGGGGGGGGGGGGAGGGATTGGAAGAACAAAAATACAGAAGAGTAATAACTTTCGAACTCCAAAGAACAATATTGTTTGTGCATTTGATTTTGGGGATAACAGTGTGATTGAAGAGGTGACTTTTAAAATGAATGTGTGTATCAAAACCAGCATTATCTAGCATTGTTGAGCTTCTAATTAAGAGTCACAATCTGAAAAGAAGCGATTCCCAGAATACAACCCCACACTGCAGCTGCCATTGGGTAATATTGTGTGCTCCTGATTACAATCTTGATACGATGGAGGGCTATCAAATCTAGTCCTGCCTCTTCTCACAGCTCAAAAGAAATGGTACATCTCGACTGATCCCTTTTCATATGAAGCATGGAAACTGTATTCCCTTTCCTTTATTGAGTGATGGGGCAACCCTGGATACAGTGAGAGTGGGGTCAAGTAGTGGGTGGCCGTTTTAGATGAACTGAAGTTTATGGAGGTTGGAGGCTGGGAGGGAGAACAAGTGCAAAAGACAGTTTGTGAGCGACAAAGGACTGGAGAAAGGCTTCGCTGGTGCGATAGGGCAGAAACATCTGATGTCGTGAAGAAAAGTGAGATTTTGATGGTGGGTAATGCTCTTTGTCTCTTTAAGACAGCACAGCAGAAGGGAGTCACCTGACTTGAGGAACCAAGAGTAAGTGATCACACCACTGGGTGAAGTCCTCTCGGGGAGAATCAATCATCACAAAGACTGGAACACCACTCCAAGGCAGCCTGGGGCTGCAAACCCCTTCAATTGCAGGATTGATTCTTAAAATACTGCTTGCGGTATGCGGATGGTGAAACAACAGACAGAGCTAAAGTCTGCAGGATGGACAGAGGGAGAGTGCCTACTCAGGATTATTCTTTTTCTCAATCTTCTTCTATTCTCTCTGGCCTTGAGAAAGTTTAACACAAAGGAACTCAACACATGATTCCCCCCCCCTCAAAAACTGACCAGTTATCCAATAATTGTCATAGCAAGTCAATTCCAAGTTCATGCTTAGGCATGATTAGATTATGGCTGGAAGAGTGCCCTACTCAACCATGGTCCATTGTCAAAAGTGACTGTGTCTAATACAAGAACACAAGAAATAAGAGTGGGAGTGGATGCCATAAGGCTCATCATGCATGTTCCCTCCACCATTCAATATGATCTTGGGCTTCAGCTCAGCATTTCTGCCTGCTCCCCCAATCCCTTGGATGCCTCAGAGAAATGTACAAGACGGATCAACACATCCTCTGATTTCTCATTCAACTGGTTGTGGTAAAGCATCTCTTCTAAACACCCAAGATCAGAAACAAAAACAGATGACAGAAATCTGAACTGAAGATCAGAAATTCAACGAGGAACCGTACATGTCAATCTACATTTCACTATACTTGTTACAATGTCCTAGAGTGACAACAATTCATCATCCGTATGAATTAATTTGCTGCACCATTGAATTAATTTGCTGCACTATTGTAAAGATTGGGTACTCTTGCAAAATAAAGGGTGGAGCAATTAATTGCACAGGTTAAATAATAGACTTCAAAAATTGATGCCATCCAGTACAAACTTATTCGTCATTTGCCGTAGGCACAATAGGCATTGAAAATGTGATACTTGCAACACAAAGCCACACTTGTTATTTTACTGACATCATATCTCAAAAAGGAAACCAACAACAACAGCGAGAGGTTCTAAATGGTTTCACACAACCAGGTGAACTGTTACAAACAAGAAGTACCACAATGAAAAATAATTTATTACTGCACTGCAACATTTTTGTGAAAAACCACAGACATAATTCTGACTGATACAAAAGAATGTTAAAATTTAGTAGCTTACTTTACAAGATTTAAATAAGTTCATACAAATAAAAAATACATTAAAACAACATCAACAGAATGAAATCCTCCTATCCACGTACAGGAAAGTCTGTGCATTGCTGCCCTTTGATTTTTACTCTCTGTACTTTAAGACAGCATGCATTACCAGATGGGATTATCCAGCCGCGTTCACCCCGAGACTGGAAAATCCCAACAGAGGTCAACAGACCTTTCCATGGTCCACCCCTCGCCCGCTACGATTCCTGAGACAGGTGGAACGGGAAAATTCGCTCGCAAATCTTATTTAAAAGGAACCTGTTTACAGTTTATTACTAATGGTACAATTTGCTTTTTGTTAGCACTCCAAAACAACATTACCGAATGTGCATTTGAAAACTATCGAGTCATCTTTCCCTTTCCCCTATATAGTACTCAAATACCAAACAAGTACAGTACAGATTAATTTTAGCATGAGTGTGCATTGTTAAAAGTACGAGAAAGAGACATTCAAGTTGTTTAAGTGGGCTCAGAGGCCATGAGAGTAAGTAATCACTGTTATATTGGACCACTGAAGTGGGGTCAATGTAAAAAAGACAAACTAACTGGTATACGGGTTTGAATAAATTAGCGTCCATTTAAAATCTGGTCCATTTGTTCTTGTACCCTGGTTTTTATTGCAAATCAAACAGCAGTTTCGAAACTGCCTCCAGGACCAATATAATTGTATTGCAAAGTGGATGAGAACAATTATTCAATGCTGGTTTCTGTCCAGTCCATCCTGAAACTGGCAGACGTAATATGTTGAATAGTTTCATTTCTATATTATACACTGGACTAATACCAAAACACTTATTTCAATGTTGTGCCAACTTTGCCCACTGGTAAGTTTTTAAAAAAAATTCGAACATTTATAGAATCATAGAAACCCTACAGTGCAGAAGGAGGCCATTCGGCCCATCGAGTCTGCACCGACCACAATCCCACCCACATATTTAACCACTAATCCCTCTAACCTACGCATCCCAGGACTTTAAGGGGCAATTTTTAACCTGGCCAATCAACCTAACCCGCACATCTTTGGACTGTGGGAGGAAACCGGAGCACCCGGAGGAAACCCACGCAGACACGAGGAGAATGTGCAAACTCCACACAGACAGTGACCTGAGCCGGGAATTGAACCTGGGACCCTGGAGCTGTGAAGCAGCAGTGCTAACCACTGTGCTACCGTGCCGCCCTACCTATACATTTAGGTATACATGATCAGTATTTTTCATCCAGTTACTGAGATTTTTGCCAATTCATGAGTGGGATTGTTTTCAGTTCAAGCAGAAGAAGCCTGTACAGCTGAGGTCATGGACAACAACAAGTAAAATCTAATTGTCAAGCATTGTTAGAGGAGAATTGGTTTCTTCTGCGATTTGGCCTCTGATGCTGATTATGCGTGCCAGAACTATCATGATTTTTAAAAATTTACAAGTGGGTAATGAAATCATTGTATTGAAATAAGTATTGCCATTGTATTATGGCAGTGCTTTACAGAGAATGTAAAAAAAGACACTACTTTGCAGATGTATGCTGTGTGCTTTACACTGCCCCAATATCTTCTGTTCTGGACCGTTGTGCACATCATTTATACCGCTGTGCGACAAGGAGGATAACTTTCAATGGGTAATGTGGAAGATAGAAACTCAAGTTTGTATTTTTATCTCAAGTAGAATCTCTCCATACTCACATCCATGAGAAACGAGGACTGATGGACCACATGGGCTGAATAGACGTGTATTAATAGTACATAGGTGCAAATCAATTATGTATTTTCTTCCCAGGAGCAAAAAGGTATCAGTGGTAATAAACTTCATTGCATTTGTTGTTCAGGTCCTGGTAGTAAGCAGCCGGAGTCTACATGCAGCATTAACTGTCAGGGGCAATTTATGTGAACATTTCCAATTTTTGTTGCAAATTATGTTATTACTTCAAAAAGAATAACAACTGTAAAATACTTTTTCAGCTTTCTTCTACAAAGTGTCCTGCAAAAATCTTAGCAATTCTTTCAGTTTCTTCTTTAGGTAGTTCCGTTGATGCTAATCTTGGTCTTTGACGATTGCTGCGACGGGGACCAGTTCGAGTCAAACTTGAAACATCTCTCTGAAAAGGGAAATTTAGAAATATTTTTAAAGTGTGATTTCAAAACCCACAAGGGTGTTTTTCTTCTCTCTGCAATTCTCATTAATAAAATTACTGGAAAGCAAATCAAATTAACGCTTAGATCAAAGTCCACTGCAGCAATTCCACAATTACCAGCTAGAAATTTTCCATCCGTCAAAGGAGATCGAAGGCTGCCGAGTACAGAAGTGAAAAAACCTGGGCCAGAACCTTTTAATGGAAATATTAGTATGTTACGCCATCTCTGCTCTGCGGGTTAGTGTCTATTACACTCTATAATGTTAAGTGTTCTACTGAAGCAGGTCAATTAATGTCCCTCAGCTTCACATCGAGTTGTATGTGTTATACTGCTAATGATCAACTGGAAAAAGTTCTTCTGTCAATTTGACTCCACTCAATCTTCAGAGCACAAAGGCTAAAATCACTTCATCAGCAGCAATATTGGCTGGTCAGCCATCACTGCTTTGATCATCACCAAGACAGTTTCTGGGATGTGGTTATTGCTCCTTGGAACAAACACCACACAGCAACAGGTCAGTGTTGGTCAGCTTTGGAAACAAATGCTTTGAGCTTTGTCAAGGACATAACACTCTTACCCTGAAGAGGGTTATTTTACACAAACAGAGGGAATTGACAAGGGAGAATGTGAAAGAAATTGAAAGAAAAAAAAATCGTTCCAGCAATATTCTTTTGACAAATGAGCAGCTTCTCATCCTTCATATTCTGCTTTAATTCAGTTACAATATCTCTGAATTGCAAGGGAAGGGAAAGTTCAGAGGGAGTCTTATGATGAGATGTGCAGATGGTGAAAAGGTTTAAGTAGGGGGCAAGGCTTGGTAGGTAAATGGGTAAAGGTGCATTTTTGGCAGCAAAGAAGAAATTCCAGGAAGATTAACACAATTCCACAGATTGGGATCTAGGCTGCTGAAGGCGGAGCCTCTACCTCAGCCTTCAGCAGCCTAGATCCCAATCTGTGGAATTGTGTTAATCTTCCTGGAATTTCTTCTTTGCTGCCAAAAATGTACCTTTACCCATAAAAATAAGGGAAAATGCACTAAAGGCCACAGTCAGAGTAGTAGGGAGTTTATGGGGTTTTCTGACTGGAATAGGTTACAAAGGATAGGACTGGAAGAGTCATGGAGAGATTTAAACACGAGGATGAGAATTTTTAAGTTAAGAGGTTTCAGGGTTGGGAACCATTACAGGTGACTGAGGATAGAGGCGGCAATCATTGAGTCAAAGAGGTTTACAGCATGGAAACAGGCCTTCGGCCAACTTGTCCATGCTGCCCAGTTTTTAACCATTAAGCTGATCCCAATTGCCCGTGTTTGGCTCATATCTCTCTATACCAATCTTAACCATGCAACTGACTAAATGCTTTTTAAAAGACAAAATTGTACCTGCCTCTACCATGACCTCTGGCAACTTGTTCCAGACACTCGCCACCCTCTGTGTGAAACAAATTTCCCCTCTGGACCCTTTTGTATCTCTCCCCTCTCACCTTAAATCTATGCCCTCTAGTTTTAGACTCCCCTACCTTTGGGAAAAGGTGTTGACTACCTGACTTATCTTTGCCCCTCATTATTTTATAGACCTCTAGAAGATCCCCCCCAAGCCTCCTACGCTCCAGGGAAGGAAGTCCCAGTCTAGCCAGCCTCTTTTTATAACTCAGACCATTAAGGCCCAGTAGCAACCTAGTAAGTCTTTTCTGCACTCTTTCTAGTTTAATAATATCATTTCAATCATAAGGTGACCAGAACTGTACACAGTTCTGTACATCTTTGATCCAAGTTTCAGTCAAAGTCAGGATGTTAATGCAACTATCCACAATAAGATCACAGATTGAAAGGGTCTTGTGCCCAAGCGAATGGACATTTCAGACAAAAATGTGAAGAAGGGCTGTACTCATTCTTCTATTGATAGTGCCAAGGGGACAGTAATGATTGGGGCGAGTGGAACAGAAAGGTTTGATCCAACAGTAGGGGACAAGAGGATAGGTCTCCAAATATTACTATTTATTAGGATGCAGTAACAGGTAGTGAGATGCATCCATTGGAGCATATTGAGAGCATTATCAAGGGTAACAATATACTTGTTCAAGGTGATTCAAGCCTTGGAACAAAGAAAAGTACAGCATAGGAACAGGTCCTTCGGCCCTCCAAGCTTGTGCTGATCACGTCGCCCTAACTAAACTATAAAAAAAAACCTTCTGCCCTTACTTGGTCTGTATTCCACTATTCCCTCCCTATTCATGTACCCATCCAGATGCCTCTTAAATATTGCTAATGTGCCTGCTTCCACAACTATGCCTGAAAAACTTCTCCTGCGCATCTCCCTTAAACTTTCCCCCTCTCACCTTGAACCTGTGCCCCCTTGTAATTGACATTTCCACCCTGGGAAAAAACCTCTGACTATCCACCCTACCTATGCCTCTCAATTTTGTAGACCGCTATCAGGTCTCCCCTCAGCCTCTGTCTTTCCAGTGAAAACAATCCTAGTTTATTCAACCTTCCCTCATAATCAACACCCTTGAGACCAGGCAACATCCTGGTGAATCTTTTTTGCACTCTCTCCAAAGCTTCCAGATCCTCTTGGTAGTGTGGTGGCCAAAATTGCACGCAATACTCCAAATTGGCCTAACCAAGGTTTTACAGAGTTGCAACACGATTTGCTAACTCTTGTTCTCAATGCCTCGGCCAATGAAGGCAAGCATGCCATATATCTTCTTAATCACCTTGGAAACCCATGTTGCCACATTTCGGGAACTGTGGACCTGCACGCCCAGATCCCTTTGATGACAATAAGAGAGAAGGAAGACAGTGTTGTAATGAATTTGATTAGGTGTTGAGGGAGTAGGGTGGATGAAAAACATTTGAAAAAATGAATGGTTGCTTGACTGAGTGATAGAGTAGAGGGGACTTGGAGGTGAGAATAGTTATCGCCTGAGGGAGGCCAAAGAAAGACAGAAATTATTAATTGTTCTGGGCCTAGAATGCTAGTCAAACGTGCATGTGAATGGAAAGTAAATTAATTTTGAGTTCTAACAGAGATTAGGCAAGTCATGTAGCAGTGAAGTAACAGAGAACAGGAAGGAAAATGAGTTTAGACCATCATTTTCACAACTGACTTCCTCAGATTAGATAGGTTGATAAATCAGATGCAATACAAGTACATATATTTTGAACCACAGCACGCTCAGTCATTGCCCTCTGGAGCAAATTGCTGAGTACAAGGTTGTCACAATTGTTTAAAAGGAAACGTGATAAATTTCTGGGAAAGGAGAACTTTTGCAAATAAAGTTGGTGGTTAGTTGAGATTGCAACGAGTCATGGGTAGATGTGGTCTCTGGAGATTGCACGATTGGAGTTGAAGAGGAATTCCTAATTTTATTCTGAATTCGCCACTATTATTTCTTGTTTGAAGAGATAGTATTTTCACAGGAGGAGTAAATGGTATTTAAAGTTTCACCGTGAAGTAAATGGAGTGGGTTTAGTGAGGTAATAGCTGCTATTGAAAAAAGCTGATATTGGCTGAAGCATTTGCAACCAGCTTTAGTCAGAAGTGGTAGGTAGATGGTCATTCATATGTCCCCACCTTGCACATGCCAATATTCAGCCATTTAATTCTTCTGTGTGATATTAAGAAATAGTTGAGTGCATTGAAAACAAAGAGCTCGATTTTACCATTGCGTTGTGCCCGTTTTCGGGCGTGAAAACTTGGTAAAGTGGGGCGTGAGGCGAGTAGCGCGATCCGTGCCAACCTCCACGCCGGTTCCCCCTTTACCAAGACCCGAAAATGGCCGCCATTGGGACCGCACACGAAATGGGCACGATGGCCATTTAAATTGACCTTAACTGCACTTCCCCCTTTACCACTGCATTCACCCATCCAGAATCAATGCGAAACAGGCATGCTCCATACAAGTTCAATTTGGGTGGGGGAGGTGGGTCCGACAGCTCTCTGCTTGAGATCAGTGGGGGGGTGGAGGGGGGGAGGCTACAAACTGTAGCGAGGCCTGAAATCAAGGTTCTGAGAAATACAAACTGAGCATTGGTAAGAAGGTTATGTGAGAGCTTATGCTGCTTAATAGCATTGCTTTTTTTTGGTGACTCTTTCCATCAGTTTTGAGAATTGGCCAATTTAAATGGCTTTTGTGAACAGGTGATAACCGGACAATTGATGCCAGTGTTATAACGGTTCTGGAACAGCTTGGCTGGAGGAACAACTGGGAGCACAGGTCTTCAAGCACAACAGCCTGGCTGCTAATGCATGGAGACTGTGTGTTCAACGCACTCAGCTTGGGATTACCATCACCTTCAACTTTCTCTCCAAGTCACAACACCACCCTGACTCAAATTTAAAAAAAAAAGTACATGGAAATACAATAGTTATAACAGAGCAAAAGTGTGGGATAAATCAATACCTGTCTTATTTAATTTAATACTATGAAAATATACTTTTAATCTGCGAACACTGATAGAAATATGTGTATAATACAAATTCATGAAGCAATGTGGCCGTAACCCATATTTTTAATGCATTTCTCTTTCATTTCAATTAAATATCTTAAAATATTCAAATTATCAAGTGTGCATAATGAAGTCGCCTCAGAATAAAATTCAACGCTGGAAACATAATGGAAACCATTTTTAAACTGAAAAATCTCACTCATGTTTAGCTTGATATAGACTTACAGCTGAAGACGGGCACATATTTCTGTGGAATTTAAAATTATCTCAAGATTTACTCCAAGTAAACTCGATATGATTTAAGACTAATACTATTTATAACATTTACAATTTCATTTGACAAATAATGAATTACTAGCTTGCAGAACAGAAACTAGCAAGAGTCATCAGAAAACTGGGTTCTTTCCCTCCCCGATACGCCCGACTACCTTCCTGATCAGCTGACTTGCAAAAAAAAGTTTGGCTTCAACCAGCAGAACAGCTGATGACATCTTAGCCTTCAAAACAAGCATATCTGGCTGCAACTGGTTTTAATTATCAATGTGTGACCTTTATGCCTGTAAAGGCTACAAAGTGAAACCTGATTAACAGGATGTCTATCCTCAAATCATACGCAAACTCCATTTTCTGCCATAAATTAACTCAGCCACTTAAGCAATGAGGAGCAGTAACAGTTTCGCAAAAGAAAATACAGTTTACCTTCTAGCAGAGGGTAAGAATTGTACTGAACGGAGGAAGATAACTTGCTCTGCTGGTGAATAAATATTGCTTCTTTAAGACTATTCCACCCCCTCCCTCCACAAGTTCTTTTTTATGCTCAAGGCGCTTAGGTAGCAAATGGCAGGTGGTGATTAGACGTGGGGAGGGCTCATAAATCAACCTGTATCCTGTCCTTGTCCAATACCCACCAGGAATGGGAACCCTACTAATTCCTCTCCTTCCATAGTCCCCAACATATTCAACTTGGCAGTGATGCCAGATGTAGTGCATCAACTGTCACCTTGAACGGAATCAGCTATTTAGGAACAAGTTTGTGATTTGAATGGGGTATTTTTGTATTGGTTATTAGCACAAATATAATCTTCTGCACATTGTTCATGATTGCCAACAGAAATAGTTTTTTAAACTGCGAATGTCACAATCGTACTTTATTCATCGGTTCTTAGTGTAGCACGATGGAGTTACACACAGATTTTGATCATTAAAGCTTTATGCAAATTTAATAATCCCATGTACCTATAACTTCAGTAAGAAGTTTAACAACACCAGGTTAAAGTCCAACAGGTTTATTTGGTAGCAAAAGCCACACAAGCTTTCGGAGCTGCAAGCCCCTTCTTCAGGTGAGTGGGAATTCTGTTCACAAACAGAATTCTGTGTGTCTATACTCCTGATGGTTCTGCCATTTATTGTATAACTCCCCCCTACATTAGATCTACCAAAATGCATCACTTCGCATTTATCTGGATTAAATTCCATCTGCCATTTCTCCGCCCAATTTTCTAGCCATTCTATATCCTGCCGTATTCTCTGACAACGTTCATCACTATCTGCAACTCCAGCAATCTTTGTGTCGTCCGCAAACTTACTAATCAGACCAGCTACATCTTCTTCCAAATCATTTATATATATCACAAACAGCAGAGGTCCCAGTACAGAGCCCTGCGGAACACCACTAGTCACAGACCTCCAATCAGAAAAAGATCCCTCCACTGCTACCCTCTGTCTTCTATGGCCAAGCCAGTTCTGTACCCATCTAGCTAATTCACCTTTGATCCCGTGAGATTTAACCTTTTGCACCAGCCTGCCATGAGGGACCTTGTCAAATGCTTACTAAAATCTATGTAGATGACATCCACAGCCCTTCCCTCGTCAATCATTTTGGTCACCTCCTCAAAAAAACTCAACCAAATTTGTGAGGCATGACCTCCCTTGTACAAAACCATGTTGTCTATCACTAATGAGACTATTCAGTTCTAAATGTGTATAGATCCTATCTCTAAGAATCTTCTCCAACAATTTCCCCACCATGACGTTAAGCTCACTGGCCTATAATTATCCGGGTTATCCTTGCTACCCTTCTTAAATAATGGGACCACATTTGCTATCATCCAATGCTCTGGGACCTCACCTGTGTCCAATGAAGAAACAAAGATTTCTGTTAGAGGCCCAGCAATTTCATCTCTTGTCTCACTCAGTAATCTAGGACAGATGCCATCTGGCCCTGGGGACTTGTCTACCTTAATGCTTCCTAAAACACCTAACACTTCCTCCCTTGTAATTGCGATTTGTTCTAATGGGTCTACACATCCCTCTGAGACACTACCAATCAATGTGTCCCTCTCCTTTGTGAATACTGATGCAAAGTATTCATTTAGGATCTCACCTACTTCCTTGGGTTCTAAGCATAATTCCCCTCCTTTGTTCTTGAGAGGTCCGACTCTTTCTCTGACAATCCTCTTGTTCCTAATGTATGTATAAAATGCCTTGGGATTCTCCTTAATCCTGTCTGCCAAGGACATTTCGTGACCCCTTTTTGTATCCTGTATACATTGGAAACTTATTATAAATGCTAACATTTTATAACTGTAAGCATTCACATTAAATTAATAAAAGCCTTAAACTTAAGTTAGATTGGAATGCAATATTTTTAATTGTTGGCAATTAAAGAAGTATTTTTGTGGCTCAGCACCATGTTAACATCTAAAATAAAAAAAGAGAATGGTGTGCTTGTAAAACATTTTGGAGAACCAAAGCATATTATCAACACTGCAGTGGGATGAAGGTTTGATTTATTGCATTGCCCTATTCTTGATCTCAGTTGTGGTGCTGCTGCGTTGCTACTACGTGGCACCTGAACCAGTTAAAAATAACATTTGGAAAAGCAACGGAGTGTTCCCACATATGTGCTGTCACCAGCTACTTGATCACAATTAGGAGCAGGAATACTAGCATCTGACCTCCATCCCATCCCTTTCAACCCAGAGTTATTCAAGTCAGTTGTAGCACCTCAAACTCCAGCATGTCTCAAATCAGTTAATATACCAGGAACTGTGGATTAAAACCAGGGGTTTAAAGCATTTATCCTTTAAGCTGTGAAAATTAAATATCAGTGGAATTTAATACATGAGCAATATATACCAAATCATAAATGTAAATTTTAAAAAAGTGTATAAAAGCAATCTGTTTACTGTGTGCTAAATATATATTGCCTGCTGTAGTTAGCTCATAACAGATATGATTGCAACACTGAGGCTTCAGGGCAGCCTGAATGAAGTAAACAGTACTAATGGAATATTGTATGTCAGAATACTGTAATAAGAACCCAGTTACGTAAGAAAACTGCATAATAATCTTCCTGCATAGCAGAATGAGCCTGCCAAGAAGCATAAAAGGCCAGGTTATTTTGAGCACTTAGTTGGCACAAACATGTTTTTAATCCACAGTGCAAAGGAGCTCACCAACCACTTAAGGATGGACAAAATGTTCATGTTTAAGTTCTTGCTGGAGGTATTCCCCAGAAGGTATATTAAAAATAATTGCACTGGGGAAAGGCAATTGATTTTTCTTCTCCCTCAAAATATCAGTGGATGGTGTCAATACTATTTAGATATGAGCAATGATGGACAGGAAAAGACCCAATAGCCCATTTAGCAGTCCCACACAACTGTGGTGGTTTCTGCATTACTCCCTATCTCATCGGAAAGTCATGCAATCTGCTGGGACAGAGGAAAACCTAGAAAATAACCCCGGCCAATTAGACAAAACAAATATGGAAAATTCAAAAATAGCCCAGGCAACCACTCTGGCCTTGATTTAACAAAACAAGCCTATTAAATGATGTTTAATTTGCTTAAAAGTGCTACATTATGGGCGGCACAGTGGTTAGCACTGCCGCCTCACAGCACCAGGGACTAGAGTTCAATTCCAGCTTCGGGTGACTGTCTGTGTGGAGTTTGCACGTTCTCCCCGTGTCTGCGTGGGTTTCCTCTGGGTGCTCTGGTTTCCTCCCAGAGTCCGAAAGACGTGCTGGTTAGGTGCATTGGCCATGCTAAATTCTCCCTCAGTGTACCTGAACAGGTGCTGGAATGTGGCGACTCGGGGATTTTCACAGTAACTTCATTGCGTTGTTAATGTAAGCCTACTTGTGACACTAATAAATAAATTTTAAACTTTACATTAACTTGATTTACAAAACAAATGGCACAGCTATAAAACTAATAAAACAGTGAACAGGCAGGCAAAGAGTAAGGAGCCAGAAGCATAGCAGGTAAGTTTGTACAAGTTAGTAGCACTTCAGTTGAATCCAGAACCCAAACTGTAGCTTCTAAGTACAAAATGCATCTCTTCCCAAGGAATAAAAGTATTGAGATACAGGCAGTAATTCAATTCGAAAAATAAGAAAGCACTCATGCGAGATCTAGGATCTGAAGGAGGTGAAGTGTTGAGTGAAGTTCCAGAGAATCAATGAATGGGCTTTTTCTAATTGAAACACTACCTCGCACCATCCCTTTCACTGCTTCCCATTTCGTTTTCACGTCCATCTCCGACATACAAGCAAAGTGTACTACCTCACATATTCCTCTATCCACTTGTAAAAGTCTAGCTAATAGTTGTTTTCTCCTTTCCAATACTTTCTAACCTGGTCTAATACATGAACATACAGAAAGAATTTACAAGAAGGGTGGTCAAAAATTCTCAGGCCTACCTGACCTGGTAAATAGCATGAACTTACAAAACATTCACCCACTACTTAGAAATGCAACCTTCGTCACAGGTAAAACAAAAAGGACAGAACTGCAGCCAAATCAGGAAAGATTCTAGGAAATTCTCTAACTTTTTAAGACAATTTAACTATCATCAGTACATAAAGCTACTTGAGAGAACAAACAGGTCTCCTTCATTATGTATGTACAATCGATTATTAATGCCTGCCACCACAACTTTCACCTAGCCAATAAGATAATTTTGCTCTCACATAGTTAATATACAAATTTATATTAAAGTGGATGCAATTTCTGACCAGTGTAACAAATGCAAGGTAACAACTGTGACTTACTGGATTTGCTGCAGCTGTATGGAATGACTGTGCGACATTTAGCACCCGCATTGAAGCTTCTAAATGACTTGGTGGGAGAAAAAAGTTTGGAATTATAACTGGATTAGATCTGAATGAAGATGTTAAAGATTATTAACATCAGTGACCTTTTTAAGAACACAAAATATATAGCTTCTTCAGTATAACCTAATTTACAATGCGAACGTGCTACATTTTTCCCCAACTCCAATCTTTGTGACCAGACTGTCTACAGAATCACACTGTGCAAATGAGCCCCTTCAGTTCATCGCATCTGCACTGACACGTGAGGAAGCCCCGAGCTATCTACCTAATTCTATTTACCAGCACTTGGCCAACAGCTTTGAATGTTATGATGTGCCAAGTAATCATCCAGGAACTTTTTAAAAGGATGTGAGACAACTCGTCTCTGCACCTTCCAGACAGCACATTCCAGACTGCCATCACCCTCTGGGTAAAAAAAGCTTTTCCTTACATCTCCTGCCCCTCATCTTGAACTTGTGTCCCCTCATGACTGACCCTTCAATTAAGGAAACCAGCTGCTCCCTCTCCACTCTGTCCATGCCCCTCAATCTTGTACACCTTGATGAGGTCGTCCCCCAATCTTCTCGGCTCCAACGAAAATAACCCAAGCCTATCCAACCCCTCTTCATAATTTAAATGTTCCATCCCAGGTAACATCCTGGTGAATCTTCTCTGCACCTCCTCCAGTGCAATCACATCCTTCCTATAATGTGGCAACCAGAACAACACACAGTACTCCAGTTGTGGCCTCACCAAAGTTCTACACAACTCCAACATGACCTTAACCAAAAACACAAAAATGCTGGAAAATCTCATCAGGTCTGACAGCATCTGTGGAGAGTAGAGCCAACATTTTGAGTCTAGATGACTCTTTGTCAGAGCCAACATGACCTCCCTACTTTTGTTATCTACGCTTCATTGGATAAAGGCAAGTGTCCCATATGCCTTTTCCACCACCCCACTAACACGCCCTTCCACCTTCAGAGATCAATAGACAAATACACCAAGGTCTCTTTGTTCCTCAGAACATTCTTTTGTCATGCCATTCATTGAATACTTCCTCACCAAATACTCCTTCCAAAATGCATTACTTCATACTTTTCAGGGTTAAAGTCTATCTGCTGCTTGTCTTCCCATTTGATCGTCCAGTTTGAACATTCCTATAGCCCAAGACACTCAACCTCACTGTTAACCACCTGGCCAATCTTTGTGTCATTCGCAAGCTTACTAATACTACCCCCCATATCGTCATCTATGTCATTTATATAAATGATGAATAATAGGGGGCCTGGGGTCAAATCCTGTGAGAATCGAAAAGTTGCTCACTTTGGTGTGACCGCGCTTTCCAATTTCATTGGTTCTCTTGATGACGCAATCAGGACAGGGTACCTAATATCTTTGTGGTGGTGGTTAAATTTTCTGTTCCGATCAGGGTGCCCTTTCCTGTGCAGTTGGCTTTGCTGGCTCTAAGAATCACTGCCCTGCCAGAGTGAGAGCACAAACCCCGCACACTTTTTTTTGTTGCTGCCAAAGTGTGAATATTCCAGGAGAAACCAGGCCAATGGGGCTGGAGAGCTCCACACCGGTTTTCTCGCCAGAAATGACACTTCGCCAAATTCTAGTAAGATTCCGCCCAAAGTGCCATGGTATTTGGCTAACTACACACAAATAATATTTCACAAATGCTTTTCACAGCAGTCTTTCATTGGAAGATTTGAGGAACAAATATGTGTCTGAATAAAAGTTCACTAAAAAAAAATAAGTTACAGTTACAAAAGGATACAATCTGATTGAATGAGTATCTTCTGATGAATCTGTATCTTCACTCTCCTCATGTCTCCTCTGAACACATTCCCCACCAGCTTTAGAGAACTGTGCGTCTTCATGGTTCTGCCTTTCGAATAACTCTTGGTTTTCATTTCCACTCTCTCTATTTCTGTTGTTGTGGTGGTAGCCTTCATGAATACTCTTTATTTTTAGGCTTCCTTTCTCTGTATCTGTAAGTGAAGATTCTCCACTGGGAAGAATATCACATTCTGTAACATCTCCATTTTCTTGCATCAAATCATCTTCTTCATCAGGGTTTGAGGAAAACAAATCTCGATCATCTGAGGATTGTATTTCTGGTAACTCTGTTTCTGTGAATTGTCCACCTTGGAGAATTAAATTTCTGTCTGGCACATTGAGGTTTATTCCTTCATTTACTGATGATGATCTTTCGGTATGTGGCGGCTCACCAGCTGCGATACTGCCAGGTAGACGGCAATTCTTATTTTGCAATCTCTTAGTAAACAGCTCATCACGTACATGGACAGGAATTGCTTGTTCTTCCTCAGCCAGATTTCCATTTCTAGTTGGCTCCTGGGTCTCTCTCACACCTTCACATTCAGGCTTACAACTCTCTTCTAAATCGGAGAAGATACTTGACCAAGGGCTGGTCCTGTCAGTCATAGCAGTCAGGTCATTTAAGGTTCTTGGCAGTATCACATCTTCCTCATATCCTTCTTCACTACACGCCTCACTGCTATTGTCACTTTGCTGGTTTCCCATTTCTACATTGGATCTAATATTCTGGAAATCTATCTGCTGTTGATCAAAGTATTCATCAGGTATAGTTTGTCTCAACTCTGAATTTCCTTGCATACAGAACTGAGGAATGTAGGTCTTCAGATTTTCCCTCGCTGGTGACTGCAGATATGGGAAAACTTCACTCTCGCTTCTGTTTCTTTCATTTTCTAATTGCTGTGGTTCATCTTCAGCAAATTTCTCCCAATCTTTTTCTGTACCTTGAGAAGACCGTGTTGGAGAAGTAATGTCAGCTTTACTTCCTTTTTGCAGTCCTGTTGTATTTAAAGTGCAAACATGGGCATGAATACAAAAGTAATTTGACCAATATTTTTCACTCGTCAATAAGATTTTTTTGGTGAGCTGTTAATACGGTATCTGAAGCCAATGCATAGATTTAGTATAGAATAGTATAGTATATAAATGGATCTGGTTGTTGGATTGAGATTGCACCTCAATATATCAAGAGATAATGCTAAAAACATGATTTACCCACAATGAAGCAGCTATATGCATCATAGCCACCCCACCCCAGAGTAGGAGGAAGGTGAGATTATAAGGGTCTTATCAAAGAAGTAAAATTGGTGAATGAAATTATAATTAGGTTAATTCTCTCCTAATGTAAAAAAAGCATGCGGGGGAAAAGCTATTTAGGATTTCAATCGCTGCCTTTCAGCAAAGCAGACTACTCAAAGTAATACTGCAAGTAGCTAAAACCAATATTTCAAACTCTTGTGAGAATGTGCAATATCATGTGGCACAACACTGAGGAAACACATAACTAGGGCAGAAGATATCAGACTGGAGAATAGTACGGCTATCCAGTAGCATTGGCCTGCAAAAAGCACATAATCATAAATTATTTGCAGATTATTGCAAATTAACCGGCCTAACAGAAGTTGATGTTTATCCTATTCCTCCAGAGGATATGCATTTTAAAAAATATCGTTGTTACATATAAATGACAAAAACACGTCAAATTCAGAGCTATGGCAGCTATGGACATACAAATCATTCTAACAAGGGCGGCACGGTGGTTAGCACTGCTGCCTCACAGCACCAAGGACCCGGGTTTGATTCCCGGATTGGGTCACTGTCTGTGTGGAGTTTGCACTTTCTCCCCATGTCTGTCCTCCGGGTGCTCCAGTTTCCTCCCACAGTCTGAAAGATGTGCTGGTTAGGTACATTGGCCATGCTAAATTCTCCCTCAGTGTACCCGAACAGGTGCTGGAGTGTGGTGACTAGGGGATTTCCACAGTAACTTCATTGTAGTGTTAATGCATGCCTACTTGTGACACTAATAATCAAATAAATAACTGCTGTTTGTACATGGGATGACGAAGACCATTTCAATTGCACTTTTTTTTCTGCAGATGGCAATTATTACCCTTTAACTAGGTTGTGTGGAAATAAAGATACAAGGTGCAAAGAACCAGAGAGACAACCATCCATACTTATCATTCACAAGTAAGGCTTACATTAACACTGCAATTAAGTTACTGCGAAATTCCCCTAGTCGCCACAGTCCGGTGTTTGTTCGTGTCAATGCACCTAACCAGCATGTCTTTCAGAATGTGGGAGGAAACTGAAGCACCCGGAGGAAACCCACGCAGACACGGGGAGAACGTGCAAACTCCACACAGACAGTGACCCCAGGCCGGGAACGGGAATCAAACCTGGGTCCCTGGCGCTCTGAAGCAGCAGTGTTAACCACTGTGCTGCCCAATAATCGTGATTTGTGAAATTGGATAAGAAACTAAGAGTGCTGTAATCAAATAAATAATATAAGACTTGCTTCTGCTCACCACTGATGAAGTCGTGAGTTTCAGAGACCAGTTTACTTGACTTCTTCAAGAGATTTTGTTCATCATCAGAATTTGATGATCTATGTTGAAAACTCACTGCATTTTCATTTGCTCTTTGCACTGGGGTGGGATTTATCATTTGAGAAAATGGGGATGTAGACAGCTTCTGACTGAAGTATCTTTGTATATCATCCAGCTCACTGAGATTCCTCCTGCACATATTAAAATTAAAAAACATAACATTTCAGGTGCAGTAAACAAAATCAGTTTTATTTAGTTCACGATGACAGGCACATATATGAATGACACTTGATCTAAGAATAAAACTACATAGCAGCTAAGTTGCTTTTAATTTTCTTCCTTTAAAATTCATGCTAAGATTGTTATTAGAATGATGCCTGATAGCCCGCCTTCACATTGAATGGAGAACATGTAATTATGGACAATGTAATTATTTTTCTGAGAATTATTACTCCTCCACCATTTGGTCTTGCTCAACTTTTGTGGTCAAGAGGACTAGGAGGTGACCTGTTGCTTGATTTCAAACTTTGGTAACTGTTCACCACACCTGTTAGATCAATATGGCAAAGGTGGGTTAACAGCAGAGCACTGTGGCAGAGGTGCAGTTTATTGGCTTTGGGGGAAGGGGAAGAATACACCATTGTAAAGAACTGATGTGGTGTATGTCAGCATTCTAATGCTTTGCAAAAGACATACAAGATTACTTTTAACTTTTACGTGGTCTTTCTTTAGGACAAAGTAATCCAAATTTGATAATCCTTTAAACACAGAAAGCTTCTTAATTAGTCCTCTTCCATAGTGTAGTTATAGTTCGATTCCCAGCTTGGATCATTGTCTGTGCGGAGTTTGCACGTTCTCCCCGTATCTGCGTGGGTTTCCTCTGGGTGCTCCGGTTTCCTCCCACAATCTGAAAGACGTGCTGGTTAGGTGCATTGGCTGTGCTAAATTCTCCCTCAGTGTACCCGAACAGGTGTGGCGACTCGGGGATTTGCACAGTAACTTCATTGTCGTGTTAATGTAAGCCTGCTTGTGACAATAATAAATAAACTTTAAACTTTAACTTCAGTTACTATAGGCAGGGTTAGCAAAAAATTATGAAAGATGCTTGATCTTTCCAAACAGTAACAGGGTTCCGGTAAATTATGTTGGGTGGGATTCTCCCAAAAAGTTTCGAAGTGTCGAATTTGTGTAAAAATTGGAGTACATCCTGAGGAGTAATAATTCTCAGAAAAATAATTACCATCATCACATGTTCTCCATCCAATGTGAAGGCGGACTATCAGGCATTCTAATAACAATCTTAACATGAATTTAAAAAGAAGAAAATTAAAAGCAACTTGGCTGCTATGTAGTTTTATTCTTTGGTCAAGTGTCATTCACATACGTATCATCCCACACTCTGCATCACATGTTGTGGGACATGCTAATGAGATTCTCAGGAAATTCCAGGCTACCACATTATTACCGGGTGATGTACCCTTAGCATCTTTATGACCTTGATGTAGTGATGCAATCAAATACAATACATGCCTTACCTTATGCTGGATTACAAGAGCAAAATAATCACATCACATAAATGGACATACTGGGTTCTCCTTAACCTGCCCATAAATGGAGAGGATTTCATGCATAATATTTTGCTACAGTATTTCGACAAACTGCTATCTCTGAACTAAAGAGCGGGTTAGATTTTCCAAAGAGACTCGGGTCCTTAAGGTCAGGATAACCGATAGCATTCTTCATGAATCAATAGTAAAAATAATAGCATTGTCAAAATTAATAAATTCTTATTCTGTGTATTACCACTAATTGGCTGCTACTGCATTCACCATCCTTAATAGCTCTTGATGTCCTGCAGAGCTGGAGCCTTGGTAACCCCCCCCCCCACAGGGAAGGTGGGCACTACTGAGGCAGATAAGCAACTTGAAGGAAATTTCAACAGGGAGACATTCTCACTCGCCTTCACAGCAGTAAGTAAATAAACAGGAGCAAGGCTGGTAGATCCATTGGGACGGAGGGGGAACTCTTTTGCTGAATTTGGGCTTAGCTGCTACTGAGTCCTGTTATGCACATGCCTCGTCTTGTTGGATATGGAGCTTCCAACCGCAATGGCCACTGCCTCTATCGTACTTAGCGGTGTGGCTCCTCCACCCACATAGCTGCAAAAATTGCTCCTAACTGGGGCCTTAATCACGTTCATTGGCTGCCTGTCGCTGTGGAGTGGGCTGCCGGTCCTGTTCCCAGCCCACCCCTTGGAAATTTCCCTGGCAGCAAGTATGCTTCGTGGAGCCTCCCAATGGGGCTCCCGCTAATTTCCTGGCCTCTCCCCTTACACCCCTACCCAAGGGGCTGGGAAAATGTAGCCCAAAGTCTCTAATACAGTATAAATCTAATATAAATCTAGCCCAAAGGTACATTTTCAGGCTTGAGCAATAAAAATATTAGTATCTGGCTAACAATTAAATTCTGTGAAGAGACTACATCAAGGTTCTGAAGTGGTGATTACATATGATATTCCTTTCAGGACTATTCAAGCCTCCTCTACTTGCCCAGGTTGAGTCAAATGAAACTAAACACTGACACAATGGTTATTTTGAAGACTGATGCTTAGAAAAGAGAATTAGATGAACAATTCTGGCATGGGATTGTACCTTTATCTGTCGTGACCGCCAAGGTATTAACTATTCTTAAAAAGGACAGTAGATTGAATTAAATATTGTGAATATTCCAATTGTGTAAAGATGAGTTGGTATCATAGATTTAATGTAACCAGCAAAAGAACCAGAGGAGATATGAAGAAAAATAAATTTAGGATGCAAGTTGTTATGATCTGTTATGCATTGCCCTAAAGGATGGTGGAAGCAAATTCAGTAATAAATATCAAAAGGGAATTGAGTAAATACTCAAAGCAGTAACATCTGTAAGATTATGGAGAAAGAACAGAGGAGTGGGACTAATTGGGACAAAGAGTTGGCACACATGCTGGGCTGTTTGACCTCCTGCTGTGTTATATCATTCTATGAACGAGAAGCTGTAGAACTATTTTAATACGATTGGAAGGGTACTTGGGTTTTTTCAGGTCTCCATCATTTGCAGTATTTCGCTTTTACACAAATGTAATTACAAACTTTAACTTAGAAACAATTGGTTTACCTTAGAGCACTGAAAAGTGAAGTCCGTGAAAGTGATTCAGAGTACCCAGCGTTTTGCAAGGACTGATGGAACCTACGAATATTTTTCATATGTTCCTCGTGGCGGGAGGTTTGGATTTCTGCGTTGATTGATCTGTTGAGAAGTTGGAAACACCATTTCAATGATAGTTTGCATTAGCCCCATTTGATTAATTAAGTTTAGCATGAAAGATAACTCTGTACATGACTGAAACAAAGTTCACTGTTTAATCTCTCTACTTGTCAAGCCTGCCAAAAGTTTCTAAAGTAATTGTATCATCAGGCACAAATCTTTTCTTTTCCAAATTAGCAGTTTACATTTTCTTTACCCTAACAGCACAATCTTATTTTTTTAAAAAGTACAATCTTAGTGCAATTGCGTACCTGTCATTGCCAGACAAAGCATCCGCATTCAGAGATGTGATGAATTGTTCTGAATAGTTGGAGATATGACTGGGAAACGAATTATACATGGCGCTCGTCCTATATGACAATGATTCAAGGGTAGTTGCCTGTAATATTAAAGTCAAATTATTATATGTAATGCACTAAATCGCTTTCTTAGCATACCATTTGGAAAAAAATAAACTTTTCTACTATAAACACTTCATAAATGCCTCCTCCTGCATTCCCTCATCTCCTTCTCATTTGGAACAGTATGTAAACTTCTCTGCCATTTCCTGTTGATATATGCTTGAATGATACTAACCTGGTTAGGATTAAACAGATTAACTTTGTCAGCAGGTGGAGAGCAAGGTGAGACAATATTAATGGAATTCCCCAAGATTTATTTGCAGTCCTCTGCTGTTTATTGATTTACAAATCACACGAAGACAAATGCTCCCTGTAATGTCATGAAGAGTTTAAATAACAGCAGACCATTTAATAAATTTAAGGGACATTGTGATGTTTGAATGAATTTTGTCCAATTAAACAATGGGGACGCAGTGGTGTTGTGGTATTTTCACTAGACTAGTAATCCAGAGATCCAGGGTAATACCCTGGGGGACCTGGATTTGAATCCAACCATGGCAGGTGGTGAAATTTGAATTCACTACAAAACCTGGAATTAAAAGTCTAATGATGACCATGAAACCACTATCAATTGTTGTAAAAACCCATCTAATTCACTGATGTCCTTAAGGGAAGGAAATCTGTCACCCTCACCTGGTTTGGCCTACGTTTGGCTCCATACCCACAGCAATGTGGTTGACTCTTATACCACTCAGTTAAAGGGCCATTAGCGGTGAGCAATAAATGCTGGCCCAGCCAGCGATGCCCACATCCCCTGAACGAATAAAGAAAAACAAGTAGGCTGAGGATGACAAACAGGATTTTGATGCCAGTAAGTGCGTCTTCTGCCAGCCTACAGTAATGATTTAATGCTAATTCATTGCACTACCTTTGGTGTCGAATGGAAATGATCTATATTCAGACCAATTATTTTTCTCAGGTTGCACCTTCAGTGTCCAAGCTTTACTTTTTGCCACCAAATCAATAAAAATACTTACGGAACCTGCTGACTGTTTGTGTCTCTTGATCCATCTCTTCCCTCTCAGGTGATGGATATTCTCCAAAGGGGTGATTGCTACTTTGAGTTGTCCTTGGCACTGGCCACTAAAGTCAGTGATATTGTACCAGCCACAAATAGATAGGAATCCGGATAATAAAGCAGAAAGATCTACAGTGGCAAATCCTATAACCCGGTCAATATCTAGGACACAAAGCACTGCATTTAATAAGAATTGATAATGCACTGATGTGAACATAATGTGCCTTATGAATGTTATTATTTACATTTTATATAGTGTTTTCATTGACCATAGAAAGAACCTTTTCTTTCCAATGATTCAAGTTTGGTGCATCAGTGTGTAGGTCAAGTGTACCATTTTAGTGCAACACTCAAGACCTGTTGACTCAACATGGCTGGAACTCAGGGATTTCTCACAGAGTACTTTGTTGGGCTGAGTTGTTTACAAATTCTGCACAAGTGTTTTTCTTTTAAGGCTATTGCCTTATTAGTTTCCTTGTCGACTCCTTTCACATACACATTTTTTCCAGTTTACTACCAGATCAATATATAAATCTTACTCAAGAGGGTGCATGATGAAATTCAATTAAGTACACTGTGGGTAGAATTTTGCATCCACCCGACTTTACAGTGTATATTACACTCGTAACATGTTCTGGTTAAGTAATTTACAGATTTAAAACGACACTTTTACTTGTGTCAGTTTAGTTTCTATTACGTCCTAGGCATATCGGTAGCAATGACTAAGTTTTAAAGAAACAGAACAACTTAAATGGATAAACAGAATAAAATTTTTAAACAGTTACCTGCTTTATGCCACACTTTGAAAACCAGAGTTTGCTGTGGGTCCAGTAATAACTCTTTGGGCAGCCTGCAATTGTATAAATGGAAGTCACTGCAAACAACAAAATTAATCACTGTTCTACTCACTATTATAGTGTTAATTCCCCAGATAAATAAATGGCCCTCATCCCAACAGCAGAAATCAATGCTCTCTCTTTGACTTCCCCACGCAGCTCACATTGTTCTCTACCTTCACCGTACACAATGACTTTGCTCGATGCTCTTTTTAGTTTCCTAATTTCCCATCTTCTGGAAGTGAACAAGGTAACAGTGATATCTGCTGCTTTCCATGTTGAATGGAGCACATCTAAGTAACACGCCTGATGGGACATTTGATACAACTTGTAATAGAATAAACTTCTCCCTTTAAAGCAAAGCCAAAATATTCTTTGATGAGTACTCTCATCTCTGCATGGCCGTCCCTTGAACTGAGAAAAATTCAGATGAAAATGAAAATTATGCTCTTGCTTCACTTTCACAAGTTGTTGAGCCGTCCAAGAAGTCAATTAGAATTGGTCCGATCGTTTTGCTATTGTTTCTTATAAATTTCCAACATCTTAAGTATTCCAAGGTGCTTCAGAGGAGCATCACCAAAATATGACACTGAGCCACATCGAGCAAGTTTTTGGTCAGCAGTTTGCTCTAAGAGGTAGATTTTAAAGGAGTAGAGAGGCAGATAGGTTTAGGGAGGCAATCCCAGAGTCGGTGGTCTGGACACATAAAGGCACAGGGCTGAACAGGAGTTGGTGCAAGTCAGGATGTGGATGAGCTAATTTAATGAAGGTGCAAAATATGAGGCTGGTTAGGAATGCATTGAAACCATTGAACCAAGTTACAGATTAGAACTTCAACAGCAGGGCAGAGATGTGCGATGTTATTGACATGGGGTAGGTAGTCTTGGTGATAGAGTGGATCAGGGTGTCGGAAATTCATCAAATTGGTCAAACAGATGCCAAAATATCCGACTCTTCCTCAAACAGTGGCCAATATTTAGTTATGTAGAAACATAGAAAATAGGAGGAGGATGCCATCTGGCCCTTCGAGCCTGCTCCGCCATTCTTCATGATCATGGCTGATCATCCATCATTCAGGCTGATCAACAGCCTGACCCTTCCCCCCCCCAAATCCTTTGATCCCCTTTGCCTCAAGTGCTATATCTAAGTACTTCTTGAAAACACACAATGTTTTGGCCTCAATTACTTTAGCGAATTCCATAGGCTGGCTGCTCTATTGGTAAAGAAATTTTTCCTCAAATCTGTCCTAAACAGTCTACCATGTATCCTCAGATTGTGATCTCTGGTTCTGGATATTCCCACCATCGGGAACATCATTCTTGCATCTATCCTGCATAGCAAAGTTAGAATTTGATAGGTCTGTATGAGATCCCCTCTCATTCATCCGAATTCCAGCGAATACAATCCTACCTGACTCAATCTCTCCTCATACGTCAGTCTGGTAAACCTTCTCACACTCCCTCCAGAGCAAGAACATCCTTTCTCAGATAAGGAGACCAAAACTGCACACAATATTCCAGGTGTGGCCTTACCAATGCTCTGTATAATCGCATCAAGACATCCCTGCTCCTGTACTTGAATCCTCTCACCTTGAAGGCCAATATCATTCTCCTGTTTTACTGCCTAAAGCATGCTTACCTTCTGTGACTGGTGCACACGGACGCCCAGGTCTTGTTGCACATTCCCCCGTCCTCATTTATGGTTGGAGAAAATTTCAGTAGTGGATGTCAGGCGAGCAATGGTGGATCAAGAAAGGTGGTACTGAGATAGAGTGGGTGCTGCCAGTGTACATGTGGAACCTAATGTATTATTGGATGATGTCACTGAGGGACAGGAAGGGCATACGAGATAGGAAGGGACCAAGAATAGATCCTTGAGCGATTGAGGGATATGGGGAGTAAGTGGGGAAGTGGAGAGAGGCTAAAAGATCAACTATGATCATGTTGAATGCGGGGGCAGGCTTGATGGGCTGTGTGGTCTACTCCTGTTCCTTAACATATAGGAACCAGGTTTTGTTTGGGAGTAATAATCCTGGTGGAACAATAGGAGGTTAGTCCATTTACTCTGGAAGATTTGGGGAATGTATTACTCTTTCAAACTGCTGGTGCTCTTACTTCTCCTAAAAACCTGACTTAAGTTACATCTTCAAATATCATACAATACATACAGTACCTTGTTTGCTGTTGGTGGTCCCACACAGGGCTGTATGCATTTTCTATCAGATGAGTTGTTATAGGAGTGGGACTGACTGGTGTAGCGTATGACACATAACAACTGGGTTTAACACCAGTTTGTTCTGTCAAGGGACATCCTTAAAAATAAAAACACCATTATAAAAAAAGTTGCAGTTGAACAAATAAAATGAACTTGATAAATATTGTTGAGACTTTACAGAAATAAATGTCTACTAACATTGTAATATCAAAAGCAAACTTGCGCTCAATTCTGTATCAAACAACTGCCTGTAAAGGCTAAGATCCAAACGTGCCCAGTGTAGATATTACAGACATTCCACATTTTAACACTCTTGCGCTCACATGACCAAATACAGGTTCTGACCATCTTATACACAACAACTTCACTTATCCTTTTCAACCACCACCCCAGTGATTGCAATCTCCAACTGTTCTTAAATTATACCACCACTTGTTTCAAGTTTTTAAGGTGTCCAGATCACCAACAACCTGTCCTGGTCCCCCCCCCCCCCCCCCCCCCCATGCTGACACGATAGTTAAGAAAGCCCACCAACGCCTCTACTTTCTCAGAAGACTAAGGAAATTTGGCATGTCAGCTACAACTCTCACCACCTTTTACAGATGCACCATAGAAAGCATTCTTTCTGGTTGTATCATAGCTTGGTATGGCTCCTGCTCTGCCCAAGACCGCAAGAAACTACAAAAGGTCGTGAATGTAGCCCAATCAATCACGCAAACCAGCCTCCCATCCATTGACTCTGTCTACACTTGCCGCTGCCTTGGAAAAGCAGCCAGCATAATTAAGGACTCCACACACCCCGAATCTACTCTCTTCCACCTTCTTCCTTCGGGACAAAGATACAAAAGAACAGCTTCTTCCCTGCTCGCCATCAGACCTTTGAATGGGCCTACCTTACACTAAGTTGATCTTTGCTACACCCTAGCTATGATTGTAACACTACATTCTGCACTCTCCCCTTTCCTTCTCTATGAACGGTATGCTTTGTCTGTATAGCGCACAAGAAACAATACTTTACACTGCATACTAATACACGTGACAATAATAAATCAAATCAAACCAAACCACTCAATCAGAGCTCAGTCCTCATACAGAAAAACAGCTTCCTGACATGAGTCATTATTCATCGTTTATTGTTTTGAACAAGTGGCCACTCTTCTATCTCCTGATTTGATTTGGAAATAATTTTCTAGACTTGGCTTTTCCAGACTATTTACTACCTTAAATACTTCAACAAGAACACTTCTCAGTTGCCTCCTTTTCAGACAGAAAAACTCAAGTTTAACCAATCTTTTCCCATAAATCAGTGGATTGACACTGACTCTTCTCTTCATTGCCTCCAGTGCCTGAATCCCTCTATGTGTCTTGATGGCTCGAACTGGACACAATTATTCAATTTGTCAAATTTCACATTAAATGCAAATGCCCTAGAATAGTTTTTTAAAAATTGGGCCATAATTCCCACCCAGTGTAAAGTGATGACCCGCTGGAATTACAAGAGTACAAGTGCACGGAATATTCTGGAAGTACTGGAAGTTCCATCCTCCACTGGCTGGAGCTGTTAACAGCCTGCATCACGAGAGGCCCCAAAGGCCACAGCACAATACAAACTCAGGCTGCACTGGCTGCTGCAAAGCAGATAGCTTCAAAGGGTCCAGTGAAACTGTCAGGCCAGAGAAGTGTCCAGGTAAGCGGATGGAATTTGACTGGTTGGGTCTGCTTGCATGGGAGGGAGGGGGGGAGCCCTGCGCAACTGGGGGAATCACAATAAGAAGTCTCACAACACCAGGTTAAAGTCCAACAGGTTTATTTGGTAGCACAAACTTTCGGAGAACTACCCCTTCATCAGGTGAGTGGGACACAAACTCAATTTACAAGATAATGGTTGGAATGCGAGTCTTTACAGGTAATCAAGCCTTAAAGGTATAGACAATGTGAATGGAGAGAGGGTTAAGCACAGGTTAAAGATATTGTCTCTCCAGCCAGGATAGTTAGTGAGATTTTGCAGGTCCAGGCAAGTCGTGGGGGTTACAGATAGTGTGACATGAACCCAAGATCCCGGTTGAGGCCGTCCTCATGTGTGTGGAACTTGGCTATCAGTTTTTGCTCAGCGATTCTGCGTTGTGTGTCATGAAGGCTTGGAGAACGCTTACCCGAAGATCAGAGGCTGAATGCCCATGACTCCACGTCTTGGCTAACTTTAACCTGGTGTTGTGACACTTCTTACTGTGCTTACCCCAGTCCAACGCCGGCATCTCCATAACTGGGGGAATCCCATGGGAGTGGTGGTGGTAGGTGCGATCTGGAGTGTGGACGGTGTCCTGTGTGGGGCTTAGTCTGGGTGTTTAAAATAGTTGTGCTGAACTTAAAAGTGGTTTTATTTCTTCTAGCTCTTTCAGAATAACTATTGGTGTAAAACTGGCAGAGCCATCCAAAGTTAGTGATTTAAATTGCTTTGTCGGATGGTTCCCAGTGCAGCACAAATGTCCAGGGAATGTCCGCCTCTGGACAACTGCCGCATAAAGTCTTATCTGGGAACTTCCAAGATGGGTCGCCAAGGGCACCTCTTTGGGGTACTCCCCAAATCCAATGCTGGGGAGCCAGGAAGTTCCAGGCATTAAATTTATATAATGCTCAGTGTGATACTTTTCATATTGTGCAATTCAAGGGGGAAAAAAGAAGCCATCCCAGTTAAATACTTGTCAATGCTGATGAGTCAGTTTCAGACTATGCAATTTCAGGTAATACAAACTGGATTCCAGGCATCACAATGTTGTCATGCAAACAGAAATAACATTCGCCGTTTGACTGAGTCACAAAAGAACAGAAGGTAAAAATCATTTCTCAAGAACAAAATGTTGAAAAAAATCACGAACATTTGGAATAAAAACAAAATACTGCGGATGCTGGGATCTGAAACAAAAACAGAAAATGCTAGAAAATCTCAGCAGGTCTGAGAGCATCTGTGGGGAGAGAATAGAGCCAACGTTTTAAATATAAATCTGGTATAAATCTCTGCTGATTTTCTTTGATCCCAGCTCAAACGAAGGCTCATCTAGGCTCGAAACGTTGGCTCTATTCTCTCCCCACAGATGTTATCAGACCTGCTGAGATTTTCCAGCATTCTCTGTTTTTGCTTAACATTTGAAATACTGGTCAGCAATTTCTTTCCCAAAGACAGTTATTCATTAAGTTACAATTGGACCTCATTTCTAGGTTTGGTGGTTACAAACCCTTTGTTTAGATGTCCCTCTTCCATCAAATAGAACATTCAATACAAACATTTGTATGAACGATTTTGTACACAAGACTTTGCAATATTGAATGTACACAACTTTTGATTATGAAGTATCGCACCATACTGCATGCTTAATATCTTGCTGAGCTCTCGAAACAGTTCTCCAAACAGTAAGCACCATCATTTTCAACAGTGTCATGTCCTCTACAGACAAGACTTAACAGTTGCCACATTATGTACAGTACAAATCCTTTTGTTACCATCAAGCCATTGAATGTAAAGCGCCTCCTGAAACATTGCGAATGGCTCAAAGATCCATTAATGTAATGCCATTAATTAGGATTAGCCGTGGGGGACTCTGACGAAGGGTCATCTAGGCTCGAAACGTTGGCTCTATTCTTTCTCCACAGATGCTGTCAGACCCGCTGAGATTTTCCAGCATTTTCTGTTTTTGTGTGGGGGACTCTTGTTCCCTGTATGTTATGATGCTGCCACCTTCAGAATTTTACTTTCTTGTAATGCTGTTCTTATTCTTGCCAATTCAAGGGAACTCTTATGCCCATTTATATTCTATTGATAAAGCGCTAAACTGTGACATTAATGCAGCAATAAAATTGCAATGTTGGCTTTATGGCTTCTGGAATCTGGCATTGTTTCAAATTACGAGTGGACAGTGTTTTGGTGAAAGCTAGCAGGAAGGGTTTTGGCATTGATAGTAGCAGGAAGGTTTTTCACAAAATCTTTGAGCAATTTCACCTGCCCCCTTTCTTACTGGAAGCCATTCATAATTTTTTGAATTGCAGTTTTAAAATTTTAGGTTTGGTGATTTTTAATTGTTACTTGTTGATCAGTATGTCCCTGGCTGTACTGTTGTCACTTTTTGTTTGCACAGAGCTAGGAGGGGGCATGAGAAGTCCTTGGCGGGTTGGATCAAGGAAAACCCCAAGGCTTTTTACTCTTATGTGAGGAATAAAAGAATGACCAGGGTGAGGTTTGGGCCGGTCAAGGACAGTAGTGGGAATTTGTGCATAGAGTCAGGAGAGATAGGAGAGGTGATGAATGAATACTTTTCTTCGGTGTTCACCAAGGAGAGGGGCCATGTTTTTGATGAAGAGAGGGTGTCACAGGCTGATAGGCTGGAGGAAGATGATGTTCGGAGGGAAGATGTACTAGCAATTTTGAATAAACTGAAGGTTGACAAGTCCCCTGAGCCTGATGAAATATACCTTAGGATTCTTTGGGAGGCAAGGGATGAGATAGCAGAGCCTTTGGCATTGATCTTTGGGTCCTCACTGTCCACGGGGGTGGTGCCAGAGGACTGGAGAGTGGCGAATGTTGTTCCTCTGTTTAAGAAAGGGAATAGAAATGACCCTGGTAATTATAGGCCGGTTAGTCTTACTTCGGTGGTCGGTAAGTTGATGGAAAAGGTCCTTAGGGATAGGATTTACGACCATTTAGAAAGATGCAGCTTAATCAGCACGGATTCGTGAAGGGCAAGTCTTGCCTCACAAATTTGACAGAATTTTTTGAGGAGGTAACTAAGTGTGTTGATGAAGGTAGTGCAGTTGATGTCATATACATGGATTTTAGTAAGGCGTTTGATAAAGTCCCCCATGGTCGGCTTATGGAGAAAGGATTTGTGGGATAGAGGGAAGTTTGGTCGATTGGATAGGTAACTGGCTATCTAACAGAAGACAGACGGTGGTGGTGGATGGAAAATTTTCAGACTGGAAACCGGTTACCAGCGGAGTGCCACAGGGATCAGTGCTTGGTCCTCTGCTATTTGTAATTTTCATAAATGACTTGGAGGAGGGGGCTGAAGGGTGGATCAGTAAATTTGCTGATGACATCAAAATTGGAGGAGTAGTGGATGAGGTGGAGGGCTGTTGTAGGCTGCAGAGATATACAGATAGGATGCAGAGCTGGGCTGAAAAATGGCAAATGGAGTTTAACCCTGATAAATGTGAGGTGATTCATTTTGGTAGGACAAATTTGAATGTGGATTACAGGGTCAAAGGTAGGGTTCTGAAGAATGTGGAGGAACAGAGAGATCTTGGGGTTCATATCCACAGATCTCTGAAGGGTGCCACTCAAGTGGATAGATCCGTGAAGAAGGCGTTCATTAGCAGGGGATTTGAGTTTAAGAGCCGTGGGGTTATGCTGCAACTGTATAGGACCTTGGTGAGACCACATTTGGAATATTGCATGCAGTTCTGGTCACCTCACTATAAGAAGGATGTGGAGACACTGGAAAGAGTGCAAAGGAGATTTACCAGGATGCTGCCTGGTTTGGACAGTAGGTCTTATGAGGAAAGGTTGAGGGAACTTGGGCTTTTCTCTTTGGAGCGGAGGAGGTTGAGAGGAGACTTGATAGAGGTTTATAAGATGATGAGGGGGATAGATAGAGTGAATGTTCAAAGACTATTTCCTCGGGTGAATGGAGTGGTAACTAGGTGGCATAACTATAGGGTTCATGGTGGGAGATATAGGAAGCTATAGGTAGGTTTTTTACTCGGAGAGTGGTTGGGGTGTGGAATGGACTGCCTGCAGGGATAGTGGAGTCAGAATCTTTAGGAACATTTAAGAAGCTATTGGATAGGCACATGGAGCACTTCGGGATGATAGGGAGGAAATAGCTTGATCTGGGTTTCAGACAAAGCTCGGCAGAACATCGTGGGCCGAAGGGCCTGTTCTGTGCTGTACTGTTCTACGTAGAACCATAGAAAAGTTATGGGGCTGAAAGAGGCCATTCAGCCCATCCTGTCTGCACCAGCCAAAAAAAAAGAAAAGCTGCTCATTTTAATCCCACTTTCTTGTACCTGTTCCATAGCTTTGCAGCTTACAGCACTTCAGATGCAGACTCAGGAACCTTTTAAATGAGTTGATTATTTCGGCTTCAACCACCAACTTAGGCAGTGAATTCCAGAAGCTCACTAACTCTGGGCAAAATACATTTTCGAACTATAAAATATTTTTTTTAAAAGAAACTAAAAATGAAAATATTTAAATTGAGTTGCATGAATTGAAGTAGTTGCTGCATTTTTACACATGGGAATTTTTATAATGTTAATTGAGATTCAGTTTATCATTATGCTAGCAGAAGTCCTGCTTGCCAATGTTTTTGAAGAAATAATGCAAGCATCACTAACGGCTATATTTTAGAGCAACAAAGCAACATTATATTCCCTTAAAAGTCCAGAATGTTAAGGAGATAGCAACACTACAGGAATCACCATCAATCCTTTACACTAGCATGTGGATCACCTCAGCCGTTCAGTGGCACAGTGGTTAGCACTGCTGTCTCACAGTGCCAGGGATCCGGGTTCGATTCCCGGCTTGGGTCACTGTCTGTGCGGAGTTTGCACGTTCTCCCCATGCCTGCTTTGATTTCCTCCCACAGTCCGAAAGACTGGTTAGGTGCTTCGGCCATGCTAAATTCTCCCTCATGTACCTGAACAGCCGCTGGAGTGTGGCGACGAGGGGATTTTCACAGTAACTTCATTGCCATGTTAATGTAAGCTTACTTGTGACACTAATAAATAAGCTTTAACACCCATTATTACACCTTGTAAAGTGGAATGGCCTTAGTGAGTATTTTGTGCTGGCAGACATTCAAATGATTCCTGGTCTGCACTAGTTAATCTTAAAAGGGCAGCACTGTTAATGTTTCTACTGTCCTCCATACTCAGGCTGCAGAAATAAAATATTAAGATAATGTTTTCGGTAAGGACAGGCCTGGAGTTGGCTTGGTTGCCAACACTCAATCTTCAGGCTCATAAGGTACTGGCAGGTTGCTGCTGCCACTTCTGACAGGACCGCACTGCAGCATGGGTTATTCCCTGCACAATACCAGAGGGGTGAAAAACTACTGGAAATTTGACAAAAAGAAAAAGAATCACTTAACTCTGATCTAACAGTTCCCATCAACTGTCTTGTTATTCAAATCTAAAGTTGAACCGTGGTTTATTTTTCACCCTCACTTTCCCACAGTATAAATGGATTGGTTGCACAAAGCGGAAGATTGTGCTGCAAAATACACACAGATCCCGTTTCCCCTTTTGTACACGAGCACAAACACAGCACGGGATGGGAGCCAGGATTACTGGCTTACGCTCGACTGTTACAGATTGGCAAAAGTACACTGTTTCAATGAAACTTGCGCACGTAAGACAACTGAATTTGGATCAGAAAAAAAGCTGACGAAAGACTGCAACAACCTTCTGACGGTTCATAACTGAAAGCAGCACATAAACCATTAATGTGTACATTACAAAGAGTGGCTCAATTTGCCTCAATTTATTCCGGTCAGCATGTGCGTGGGAAACTGATTTCTGAAAAACGTGAATCACGTATTTGATTATTTATCCAACTCTTGAAAAAGCCACATTCTTTCATTTGAGAATAGCACGTTGGAAACAGGTCGATAGGTTTTGAGGAAACAGGTAGCATTATTTTACGCATTAAATAAAGGCCATTAGGTACTTTCTAGAGGCACGTGTACCCATAAACAGATGAACCAAACAAGGGCTCTGGCTCATTTCCCAAATGAGGAATAATTAATTATAGAACTGGAAATATTTAAATTCAGTTGCATGGCTGCTGTAATTTTACACAAGGGAAATTATGTAATGTTACCCGAGGTCCAGTTTACCATTGTGCTGCTGTAGTGTTCACACAAAGGATGTATTTCATGTAGCTAGCAGAAGTCCTGCTCGCCAACATGTTTGAAGAAATAGTGCAAGCATTACTAACTGGAGTTATGCAAACAAAGGAAACCCCTCCCAGACCCATCCATGAAGAGCTGGCCTGAATGGATGACCAAAGTTAGTTATGGGTGATAGCGTCAACAAAGTAGATGATGAATTGTACTTTTTGAATAAATCAGTCAGGTATTTTGCTGTTGCATCCCAAAAATGGCTATCAGACTTGGAACTAATTAAAGGACAGGCGGAGTGCATGGGCGTACTGGGCGGCACGGTAGCACAGTGGCTAGCACTGCTGCTTCACAGCTCCAGGGTCCCGGGTTCGATTCCCGGCTCGGGTCACTGTCTGTGTGGAGTTTGCACATTCTCCTCGTGTCTGCGTGGGTTTCCTCCCACAGTCCAAAGATGTGCGGGTTAGGTTGATTGGCAAAGTTAAAAAAATTGCCCCTTAGAGTCCTGGGATGCGATGCGTAGGTTAGAGGGATTAGTGGGTAAAATATGTGGGGGTAGGGCCTGGGTGGGATTGTGGTCGGTGCAGACTCGATGGGCCGAATGGCCTCCTTCTGCACTGTAGGGTTTCTATGATTTCTATGATTTCAGACAGGAAGGGTCCATCTTTCAAGTTTTTACAGTAGCAGTATGGAACACATGAAAATTGTTAATATTCACATTCCAAGCAGTAAAGATGAGTTGATTTTTGAACTTTATAACAGCTCTTCATGTGCATGAGTGGAACACAAAAAATACAAATAACCACTGTAATAGCAAGTTAGATCATCGCATGGTCATCGAGCTTAATAAGTTCACAACGGTCAGTACGATAAACTGCATGATAAATATGAGAAAGCAACTGTATCATGTAACTTAGTAGCTGCTGTTTAAATAGTATTCAATATCAATAGCAGCATGGTAAATGGTGTTGCTAACTTCATAAAAAGATATTATTTGATGGGAAGCTGGCAAGCTAGGGATCCAGGTGAGCAAATCATTAAAACAGCATTACAGGTCGGTAAAGCGATTAAAAACACTAACAAAATACTGGGATTTATTTCTTCAGATATAGAATTCAAAAGTAGGGGAGCTACTTAAAACTTGTTTGGATCCTGGTCAGACTGCACTTCAAGTACTGTGCATAATTCTGGTTTCCATACTTTTAAAGGACTAGAAGCTCGGAGAGATCACAGCTATTGGGAAAGCTGTGGCTTTTATCTTAAGAAATCGGAAGATTTTGAGGTGTTTAAATTAATAAATGGGCTGGACAGGGTTTAGATGTGCAGAGAACAGCTCCACTTGTAGGATAATTCAAATGGCATGGTATAAATATAAGATATTTACTGACACATTCAATAGGGAAATAAGGAGAAACTTCTTTACTCAGGATGGTTAGATTGTGGAAGCAACTACCACGCAAAATGGTACTGACGAACAGCTTAGGTGATTTTAGAAAGGAAACCAGAGGTGTGCAAGGGAAACAGAAAGATATGCTGAAAGATTGAGATCAGGTAGACAGAATTGGAGGAGACTCGTACAAAAGCAAAATACTACGGATGTTGGAAATACTCAGCATGTCAGGCAGCATCTGTGGAAAAATGGTTTCTCTCTGCACAGATGCTGCCAGGCCTACTAAATATTTCCACAGCATTTTCTGTTTTTAATATTGGAGGAGGTTTGTGTTGAGTTTAAACACCAGCACAGACCAGTTGGGCAGAATGGGCCGCTTTTGTGCTCTATATCCTCGGCTTTTGTTCTCGGGTGAATGGAGCGGTAACTAGGGGGCATAACTATAGGGTTCATGGTGGGAGATATAGGAAGGATGTCTGAGGTAGGTTTTTTACTCAGAGAGTGGTTGGGGTGTGGAATGGACTGCCTGCAGGGATAGTGGAGTCAGAAACTTTAGGAACATTTAAGAAGCTATTGGATAGGCACATGGAGTACTTTGGGATGATAGGGAGGAAATAGCTTGATCTGGCTTTCAGACAAAGCTCGGCACAACATCGTGGGCCGAAGGGCCTGTTCTGTGCTGTACTGTTCTATGTTCTATATTCCAAGTAATCCTTGTGTTTCATTATACTTCATGATAAATTCAGCATCTTGTTCCTCCCAGGATTATATAAAAGAAATAGAGGGATATTCGAAGGTTTGAAAGTGAGCAAGTGAGCGGAATTAGACTCGATGGCTCGTTGAAATACTCGATGCATACTGGATCACGTTGTTACAGTACAGAAACAAGCCATTCTATGATGAACACAACATTAATTTGAGCATAATTTGACCAAATCTAATCAGCATTAAAACAGGTTGTGAGTAACAGATTGTGAGTTATGTAAATACATGGTTAGAGCCCAAAATGCTGTTAACCATCAAACTGCAATAAGGCCAAGTTATTTAAATTGGGCCAAAAGTCAGTCTCCCAGTTGCAGAAAAATGGTTTTCTGTCCAGGCTTCTCATCAACGCCTTTATGTTTGACAAACTTACTGGAGTTCTTTTTTGAGGATATAACCAGTAGAATACATAAGGGCGAACCAGTGGATTTTCAGAAATTTTTTGATAAAGTTCCACATAAGGGGCTAGTGTGCAAAATTAAAGTGCATGGGATTGGGGGTAACATATTAGCAGGCATTGAGAATTTTGAGAATTGGTTAACTGACAGGAAACAGAGTACAGAGTAGGAATAAATGGGTACTTTTTCAAATTGGCAGGCAGTGACTAGTGAGGTCCCGCAGGGAACAGTGCTTGAACCCCAACTATTCACAATATGCATCAGTGATTTGGATGAGGGAACTAAAAGTGATAGCTCTAAGTTTATCAATGACACGAAACTTGGTAGGAAGGCGAGTGGTGAGGAGGATGTTAAGAGACTTCAAGGTGATTTCGACAAGTTGAGCGAGTGCACGAATACTTGGCAGATGCAGCATAAAACATGGATAAATGTGAAGTTATTCACTTCGGATGGAGAAACAGAATGGCAGAGTATTATTTAAATGATGATAGACTGGAAAATGTTGACGTACAAAGGGTCCTGGGTATCCTAGTATACCAGTCACTGAAAGCTGACTGTTAGTACAGGAAACAGTTAGCACAGCAAATGGGATGTCGGCCTTCATTGCAAGAAGACTGGAGTATAGGAACAAGGATATCTTACTGCAGCTGTCCAGGGCCTTTGTGAGACCACACCTGAAATATCGTGTGCAGTTTTGGTTTCCTTATCCAAGATATACTTTCCATTGAAGGGTTGTAATGAAGGTTCACCAGACTGCTTCCTGGGATGGCAGGATTATCATATAAGAGAAGAGACTGGGTCAATTGGGCCTGTATTCACTGGAACATTTGAAGAATCTGAGGGGATCTAATTGAAATGCGTAAAGTTTTGACAAGACTGGATGCAGGGACATTGTTTCCTCTGGTTAGAGGGTCTAGAACAAGGGATCACAGTCTCAGGACACAGGGTAGACCATTTACGACTGGGATGAGGACTGGGTTTCCTCACCCAAGAGGGTGGATGAACCGGTGGAATTCTCTACCACAGAAGGCTGTGGAGGCCAAATCACTGAATATTCTTAAGAGGGAAACAGATAGATCTCTAGACCCTAAAGTTGGAGTATGGCATTGAGATAGAGGATTAGCCATGACCATGTTGAATGGCAGAGCACACTCAAAGGGCTGATTGGCCAGCTCCTGTTTTCCATGTTTCTATGAAAAATTGGTATAGGACAAAAGGTAATCAATAGATGAAAGGGATTATATTTTTGACTAAGATTATTATTTATAGCCTCTCTGCCATAACCTAATCAGAGTACATCAAAGTTGTTGTTGGTGGACCCACCTAGCAATTCAAACCGATATTACAAAGTTTGCAGTATATGAATTCTGAAGTGTGAGACAGAATACTGTGAATTCCAACCTTTTTCAGTGATTTAATAGTTCAACCCAGAATCAAAATGGATTTTGGACTTATTTCAACCCTATGCCCCAATCCATAGTTTGACCGAAGGGTTTGATGCTGCAGTTGTCAGTAAGCAGGATATTGTAAAGATAGAAGCATACTATTTTTAATGATATTTTCTAATATTTGATCTTTTGCATTCTATTTTTAGCTTATGTACTGGTAAATAAAATAAGAGCCCAGGGAATCAGACAAATAGAGACATGTGATAACCGGAGTGGGGCAACCCTCAAAGAAACATGGTAAGTAGTCTCACAACACAGGGTTAAAGTCCAACAGGTTTATTTGATACCACGAGCTTTCGGAATGACGCTCCTTTTCTGCAGAAACTGATAGCCAAGTTCCGCACAAGAGGACGGCCTCAACCAGGATCTTGGGTTCATGTTACACTGTCTGTAACCCCCACGATTTGCCTGGGCTCGCAAAATCTCACTAACTGTCCTGGCTGGAGACAATTCACACCTCTTTAACCTGTACTTAACCCTCTCTCCACTCACATTGTCTGTTCCTTTGAGACTTGATTATCTGTTAAGACTCGCATTCCAACCATTATCTTGTAATTGAGCTTGTGTCTATATATGCCCTGTTTGTGAAACAAATCCTGCACTCACCTGATGAAGTGGAGTTGCCTGCATTGGACTGGGATGGGTACAGTAAGTAGTCGCACAACACCAGGTTAAAGTCCAACAGGTTTATTTGGTAGCACGAGCTTTCGGAGCGCTGCTCCTTCATCAGGCGAGTGCAGGATTTGCTACCTGTGCAGCTCATGCTACCAAATAAACCTGTTGGACTTTAACCTGGTGTTGAGAGACTATTTACTGCGCCTACCCAGTCCAACACCAGCAATTCCACATCAAAGAAACATGGACAGCATTCCAAATGGAAGTCAAACAGATTTGGTAATTACCTGCTGAGAATGCAGTGCTAATCAGCAGTAATGGGCCAACAATTTAAAACAATGACTCAGAGAGCAAGCAATGTTGAGGATGATCTGACAACATCCAAAACAACTCTCAAGTAGGGTTCAAAAATTTCAAAAATCTCAGATCACGACAGAAGGCTTGGAAGCTTAGACTACACCAACAAGTCTGCCTTAGCCGCAATAAAACAGAATCAAGAGCCTCATTACAAATTTAAAGCTGTCAGGTATTAAAAGGATACTGTAGTCAGCTCCTTCAGCTTCAACTCAAAGGCATTAGCCGCCATTTTGTGCTTCGTACGACCTCCACCAGCTCGTGTTTAAAAATTTCAAGGGACTATTGAGAAACTGGGGCAGAACTGGTTACCCTCACTCACACTGGATGGAAGAAAATCCTTTCATTTATACCTTTCCCCCATATCACAAGTACTTCAGAACCCACACACCATTTTATACAGTATCAAAGCAGCAGCAAAACCATAGAGTGCTAAAAAAAGAGAGTCAACTCATATCATGCTACATTATAAATGAGATGCTCTATGCTCGCTCTACTGATATACAATTACCCGAAGTTAATAAATTATCTGGGGCCTGGAGAAAATGATATTAATCACTGGCTGCAACTCAACATCATGAGAGATAGCACATACATGTATTTTTGGAATGATGAAAAATTCTTACCTTTCAAGCTTAGATGCATAGCTCTCTCTACTACAACATTCACTGCAAATGTGTTAGCCAGGTCCACCTCAGAAGTCTCATTTGCCAGTTTTTTACATTCAGTATTAGAACCTGTGGACATTTCTTTATCAATAGGTGGTTCTGACATTTGTTCTCTCTCAATAATGGGTGGAACATCTTCTTGATCATCCTCAATATCACTTATTCTTGGTGAAGCATAGTCATCAGTGGAAGACAGATCATGAGGTACCAGTGCGACATGGAACCTTAGAGCAGCACCTGACAGGTCAGAAGCACCTCGCTTAAACAGCGGATAAACACCTGTAAAGAAATGGATACATCAAATGGAGAAATATATTCATTTTGGAATTTCTCTGGCCCTTCCTTCACTATTATTATAAATTTGCAACATTTCTAACATCTCAACAACATGGACAAGCTGAAAACAATGTGAGCTTGCAAGTAATGAATGCATTTATCTCTACTTTGAATCACTCATGTTTTTGTTACACTGACCCTTTTGTTGCCTGATGCATGCTTTCACTAACAAAATCCTTTTCAAAGATGGACTGTACTTATTATATACATACAGGGAAAAAATGGGCACATACAAGTTCTAACTTGCTGAGTAGCAAGTAATTTAAAATATTCTTTTGGCTTTGCAACATTAGAAATATCAGGGTGATAGATAACTTCAAAATGTTACTGATTTCCTCTGATCAAAAAAATGAACTAGTTTTCTTTCTCCATGTAAAATCATCTTGCAATTATAAAGTACTTTAAGCATCAGAAAGATTCCTAGGTTTTACTGATTGGACTCTGAAAAAGACAATACAAAGGCAAAAAAATAGGTAGAATGTACTTCAGAGGTGGGGGCTAAGAGAGCAGTTAAAGGCAAATCCTTTGACAGCTTTTAAAAGCAGGAAAGAAGAAGAAGCAAGGGACAAAGATTTAGGGAAGATTAAGACTCCTCAAATTATTAAATATTTAAACTAAGTTGGCTTACCACTAACTGTAAGCTTTCTTGAAGGTTTCTCCGCCAGAGTCGATAGATCTATGAATGAATATCCAATTAGCCGATCGGTATCACAAGGTCTTCGAGTCTTGTTGTCTTTCCCATATGCCAGCCATGCTTGCACTTCTAGTCTTTCTTCCTTTAGGTACCAGAGCAACGATTGGGTTCGTTTCAGATATATAGTCTTTGCTTGGTCGAAGTTCACTGTTACACGACTTCCGTTCTCAATCAGGACTGGTTTTTGAAGTGATGTGCAAATGGCCTCTCTATCATACAGTTTATACCGGAGATAACAGAAAGTGGATTTATCCAGATGTGCACGTCCAGCCAACACTACACAGTGCAATGGGAGCCATATCCGTGACACAGTTAGCATTATTGATATGCTACTTTCTGAGGATTGTCCCTCTTTACTTTCTTCCTCACTTGTTCCATACTTCCAATCTAATGTCTCTGCAGCCTTTATGACCTGCTCTCTATCACTGGGATGTGCAAAGTGGATTGAAATCTCGAGCCCACCACCCAACTTCTGTAGAGATCCACAAGATTGAGCAGAAGCCGTAATTTCTGGAAGACTCACTGCATACCAACCAGAGATGCCTTAAATATATAATACAAAATAAATATTTTGAGAGCCCATTCAATATACAGTTGCAGGTTTTAGAAATATAATAGAATGTAAATCAAGAATATGTAATTAATTGACATATTGACAACATGGATATAGCAGTTTAGCGGTTAAAGTACTGGACAAACAACCTGGAGATCATAAATTCAAATCCTACCAAAACAAATTGAATTTTTAAAAATCTAGTAATTTTTGGAGAAAAACCCAGAAAATGACCATAAAAGTTTCTGACAAAAATTCACTCTTTCACGAATGTCCTTTAGAGAAGGGAATTTGCTAGATTTACTTAGTCCACTTGCACATTGTGCGGATGACTCAGGGCCTTGCCATTTTCCAAAATCAAATGATAAAAATATGAAAGCTCACCTGGTGTATCAGTATGAAATTCCTGAAGGGAAACTTTTCAATGTTTCTGAATGCAAGATGGATTATTATCGCATTTCTTTGTAGAGGCTAAATCTGAAGTTGGAGGAACATCATACCTACACTAGGGAATTGGCACTCCAACTAAGATTTATTTCCTTTCTGTTCGGTCCTGTTTCCTAGCAAAGAGCAGGGAGGAGGGCTGTTCCAGTGTCCTGTTACTTTAACAAAACATGCTAATGTGTTTCAGATTGAATCACCCTCCAATGTTCTTTTCTTTCCATCTCTTCTCACTCCATTCATTCTCTCTCAACTTGCTGAGTCAAGCAATCATATTGTGAATCATTTTGGCAGGTCCCTTAAAGGTTGATGGTCTCATTTTTATGCAGTTAATTTTTTTAAAAGTAGCCTTTGTAACTAAACTGATCTATTTAACCAAACATTTTGAACAGCAAATAAAATTAAGTTACTCCTTTACAACTATTGAACTATCCAAATCTTCTACCTAAATAGGTTCTATCTCCTAGTGGTAATAAACCAATACATTTATTGCATCAGATTCCTCATTACCTGTCCGCTTAGACAGCAGGTCTGCCAGTGGAATTCGTACAGATCCCAATAGAATGTCCCTTGATGAACCAATTAAAATCGTGCTTGGCTTAGCTGTCAACGGAAAGAATGAAGAAAACATTGAAGTTTAGAATTATAAGGAAAATAACGAGCACTGCTGCCTCACAGCGTCAGTGACCCAGTTCAATTTTGGCCTTGGACGAGTATGTGTGGTGTTTGTATGTTCTCCCAGTGTCTGTGTGGGTTTTCTTTGCGTGCTCTGGCTTCCTCCCACAGTCCAAAAATGTGCAGGTTAGGAGGATTGGCTATGCAAATCGCCCCTTAGTGTCCAGGGATGTGTAGGTTAGGGGGATTAGCCATGGTGGATGTGTGGGGTTACATACATTTGTACACAAACGTACACATTTTTCAGAGCCTACCTGCTGCAATGTGGTGCCACAGCATGATAATGTACCAATATGCTACATGGAATGATTGGTCTTTGACCACAATTTTCCCAAATAAGTTCTGCATTTTAACCAGACTGTGGGAGAGGAAAGGGCGCAGTGGTTAGTACTGTTGCCTCACGGTGCCAGAGACCCAGGTTCAATTCCAGCTCAGGTCACTTTCTCCCCATGTCTGCGTGAGTTTCCTCCGGGTGCTCCGGTTTCCAAAGATGTGTGGGTTAGGTTGATTGGCCATGTTAAATTGACCCTAGGTGTCAGGGGGATTAGCAGGGTAAATGAGGGTTTAGGGAATGTGGTCTGGGTGTGATTGCGGTCAGTAGACTTGATGGGCTGAGTTGCTTCCTTTTGTATTGTAGGGATTCTATGATTCCCACAAGGTAGGAAAGAAGCATCAATGAGAAATTTCTTCTGGGCCACCAGGCTCACTTCATGATAATTAGTTACAGCAGCACCAGCAGTGGCCAGAAAGTAATTCACCTACCCATCAGCTGAGCCATGGAATTTTGCAGGTCGGTGAAAATCTAATCGTGAGGGGGTGGTGCGGAGAGGTCAGCGGTAAACAGTATCATGCACACTTAAAAAGACAAAAACAGAATACCTGCTGTGATAGACTGATGATAGACGGTAAACACGGCCTCTGAGGATTCAAGCAGTTCAGCCAAGCTGAAACGCTCCCCAGTGGATCTCTGGATGACGAGGTTGCATGGAAACTCAGAGCAATGATCAAATTCTGGGCAGAATGAACGGGCCACCACCTTAGTGCGTCGTTTTTCATTTTCCAACAAAAATGAAATATGAATTGTGATGTAAGTATTCACACCAATTTCAGATTGGTATTTTAGTGTGTGGATCCTTTCTGCTGCAGCCCTGCATTCGAAGAAACAGAGAAATGTTTCTCAACTTCCAAAGTTACGCAACTACTAAAGAATTAGATATGAAGTTTTTCAGAAATTACTATTATGAAACTTCAACCAATACAGTAGCTCTATTTGTTAGATTGACTTCAAAAAATCAGTTGATAAGTTCAGAAATTTTGCACCTACACCTGACATGTGCATCCAAATTGTCACTTGAGAAACCTCATGCAGATATAATATTGTATTTCATTATGCAGAGAGCATCAAAATCTCCTGTAAAAAAGGTGGAGATGTCGGCATTGGACTGGGGTGGGCACAGTAAGAAGTCTCACAGCACCAGTTTCATGTCCAACAGGTTTATTTGGAATCACGAGCTTTCAGAGCACTGCTCCTTCATCACTCACCTGAGAAAGGAGCAGCGCTCCGAAAGTTCGTGATTCCAAATAAACCTGTTGGACTTTAACCCGGTGTTGAGAGACTTCTTACTGTCTCCTGTAAAACATGTTATACTGATTTACCATGTTGAAAGAAAATGAAATGTCCTTATTTTTGTTAGAGCCCCAGTGATTCATTGAATGTTTAGGATGGAGCCATTGCCAAGCTCAAGAAAAGTCCTAAACCTTTGGTCTGTGTCAAGTTATCTGCTTACTCACTTTCTCATTAAAGAAAACTGAGTGAAAATTGTGTATTTTATTTACTTTTCATAAAGAGTTGATCCCTTAATTGGGAATTTTGTAGGGGTAAAGAAAGGGAGAGATAAATTGAAATTATAAAGTGCCTTTCACACGCATGAGTTATCCCAATGTGTTTTATAGCCAGTTAATTATTTTAAAACATAGCCAGTGTTGCAATTAGAAGGAAACCCAACCAACAATCTGCATGCAGTAAGGTTCCACAAACAGAAACAAGATAAATGACCCATTTTATCGTGATTTCAGTGACAACTATTGGCCAGGACACCAGGAGGCTTTCCTTATGCTTTGAATAGCTATAGGATTGTTTATTTCCACTTGAGAGGGCAGACAGACACAGATTTAGGTTTCATCTGAAAATTACAGCACTCTCATAGGTGCAATTAAGTGTCAGCCTAGGTTGTCAATGTCATGGAATGAGACAGAATGCAACCTCATATATGATCCTTTAAAAACTAATGTGCCTCAAAATAGCACATATTTTTAAATCAAAATGAGAGTGCTAATTATTCCAATTATTCTCAATGGGTTTGAACTGGTAAATTCTGTCATGAACGCCAGCAGATTAAAAGCCACCAACATTTCCAAAGGTATTTCACAGAATGAGATTAGAAGCTTTAGGGACCAGATGAGAAACTCCAAGATATATTATGCAGTTAGCCTAGACCCTAACCTTTTTACTGATTTTGGCAGTAGGACGAGCATTGCTCCAGCTTTGATTCAATTGACCCACTAGAAAGCTTTTATTAAAACAAAATTTAAGAACACAGTTAGAATGTAACAAAAAGAATTAGCATAACTTTTACCAGTTAAAATACATAAACTTGACAAAGTATAATTCTTAACAGCTATCTAATCTCTATAGTTCCAATGTAAGCAGTATCCTCACAGACATAAATCCCTCTTCAGAATCAGCACAAAACAGATATGCTCATGTGGGTGCTATGTTTCCAGTATTTTAATCCCTCTGGAAAGATAAAGAAAGAGACCTGGCTTTTGATTCGCATACAGCAATTTCCAGAGAAGGATACATCCTCAAACAGCAGAACTTCAGAAAAATAAACCTAATCTCTCGCTGATCCCAGTCTCCAGGGACAGAAAGACCTACTTCTCTTTTCAGCTTCCAAGCAGCAACTGACTTTGATTTTTCTGTATAAGCCTAGCTCCACCAAGTCACATGACCTTACTTGTCAATTAACCTAATCAAACCCTTCTCTGTAAAACCCAGGGGAAAATACTAAAATAATTCTGCACATGTCCAGATTAACACAAGCACTTTAGCAATTAAGATCAATTATGCTGCTACAGTAACAGAGACTGCCAGAAGCAGACAAAACGGCAGCAATAATAAAACAAATTGCTAAAACAGATTCTGCACAAGAAACATGACTCAAATACATTTCTTAAAGGCACAGTATTGCTATAGAAGCCACCAGCATTTCAAAAGTGTTCCACAGGATGGGAATCCCAATCCCAGTTATAGACAGGTCAAAAAAAAAAATCATACTGCTATTAGGAAAAACTTTGGGGTAAACGATGATACCATTCAGGGAAGACATACATATGCTAATGTTAAAACTAACAGATGGGGCATCACGGTGGCAAGTGGTCAGCACTGCTGCCTCACAATGACAGGGACCTGCGTTCAGTGTCTACGTGGGTTTCTTCTGGGTGCTCCGGTTTCCTCCCATAGTCCAAAGATGTGCGGGTTAGGAAGATTAGCAGGTTAGCTGAATGGGGTTGTGGGAATGAGGTGGGGGGAGGGCCAGAGTAAGATACTGCATCAGTTCCGAATGGCCTCCTTCAGCACAGTAGGGATTCTATGATTATAAGCTGAGGGGAAAGGCAGCCAAATATAGAGACAGATTATCTTCAGAGGGAAACAATGATATAATTGGCAATCTTTTTGTGGAAGCAAGAGGCAGTATCCATCTAGCAGCCTGTAAGCTGGTGCTGGTTAGTAGCCATGATCTCATGGCTACCATCGACACCGCAAACTGCCGGCTCCAAGTGGATCTCCAAGAAGATGGTGCACATCAACACAGACATCAAGTTTCTACAAAGATGCAAGAAAGCAGACAAGATACCGAAAGGACTACAGATCACGACCCCACTCAGGTCAACCTATCACACAGATTACGCTGAGACTTTGCCGTCGCACCTCTCTCACACTCCTCAACCACCTCATACACCAGCTCGACAGCAGATACCACAACCTGGAAACCAAGATCGAATCCATATTCTCAACTTGCGCTCAGGACGCAGACCAGCTGCGAAACACTGCCAAGCAGACGAGATAACGGAACTACGCCATCTACATGCACACCAAGAACAGGAAACTTGAGAAACTCGGCATCATCACCAGCAGCAACCAAGCCTCCCCCGGTACCACAGTAGAAAACAGTACCACTACAGGGATGTCCATTGTCAACTTGTCAGACTACATACTTCAACTAGATGAAATCGAAGTTCTCAGCTGAGGGCTCAATTTCTACCCCACCACCAAAATGGACCCCATCAGTCTCTCAGCGGACTCAGGAGGCTGCGGGAGTTCTTCCACAAACCCCAAGAAGCCAACAGCGAACACAATGAGACAGCCAATGAACCGGAACAGCCGACAGAGAGATCTGCGGTGCAGCAACCGAAGAGGAAAGAATTGAATTGGACTCCTCCGGAAGGTCACTGCCCTTGACTCGACATGTATGCCCAAGCCGTCAGGAGGTGCGTCAATGCCAGATTCATCAGCCGCAATCACAAAACAGCCCGAAGGTCACCCAAGCACAACTCAACGCCATCCGCGCTCTCAAGACCAACTGCAACATTGTCATCAAACCAGCAGGCAAAGGAGGGGCCACCGTCACACTGAACAGAACGGATTACTGCAAAGAAGTGTACCAACAACTGAACAACAAGGAACACTACAAACAGTTGCCCGCAGAGCCGACCAAAGAAAACACCGGTCAACTCAACAGACTGATCAAGACTTTTGATCCGGACCTTCAGAGCACCCTCTGTGCTCTCATCTACGTACTCCCTGTGTTGGAGATCTCTACTGCCTCCCGAAGAAACACAAGGCCAACACACTTGGCCGTCCCATCGTATCAGGCAATGGGACTGTGTGAGAACCTCTCCGGCTATGTCCAGGGCATCCTGAAACCCATTGTACAAAGAACCCCCAGCTTCTGTTGCGGCACTATGGACTTCCCACAGAAACTCAGCACACATGGATCAGTTGAACCAGGAGCATTCCTCGTCACAATGGATGTCTCGGCACTCTACACTTGCATCCCCCACGACGACGGCATTGCTGCAACTGCCTCAGTACTCAACGCCGACAACTGCCCATCTCCAGATGCAATTCTACAACTCATCCGCTTCATCCTGGACCACAACATCTTCACCTTCAACAACCAGTTCTTCATCCACACACACAGAACAGCCATGGGGACTAAATTCTCACCTCAATATGCCAACATCTTCATGCACAGGTTCGAACAAGACCTCTTCACCGCATAGGACCTTCAACCGACGCTTACACTAGGTACATCGATGACATTTTCTTCCTTTGGACTCATGGTGAACAATCACTGAAACAACTATATGACGACATCAACAAGTTCCATCCCATCATCAGACTCACCATGGACTACTCTCCGGAATCGGTTGCATTCTTGGACATTTGCATCTCCATCAAGGACGGTCACCTCTGCACTTCGTTGTACCGCAAACCCACGGATAACCTCACGATGCTCCACTTCTCCAACTTCCATCCTAAACACGTTAAAGAAGCCATCCCCTGTAGACAAGCCCTCCGTATACACAGGATCTGCTCAGATGAGGAGGATCACAATAGACACCTACAGACACTGAAAGATGCCCTCATAAGAACAGGATATGGCGCTCGACTCATCGATCGACAGTTCCAACGTGCCACAGCGAAAAACCGCACCGACAATCACGGGACACGGCGGACAGAGTACCCTTCGTCGTCCAGTACTTCCCTGGAGCGGAGAAATCATAGAAACCCTACAGTGCAGAAGGAGGCCATTCGGCCCATCGAGTCTGCACCGACCACAATCCCACCCAGGCCCTAGCCCCACATATTTACCCGCTAATCCCTCTAACCTACACATCCCAGGACTCTAAGGGGCAATTTTTAACCTGGCCAATCAACCTAACCCGCACATCTTTGGACTGTGGGAGGAAACCGGAGCACCCGGAGGAAACCCACGCAGACACGAGGAGAATGTGCAAACTCCACACAGACAGTGACCCGAGCCGGGAATCGAACCCGGGACCCTGGAGCTGTGAAGCAGCAGTGCTAACCACTGTGCTACCGTGCTACGACATCTTCTCTGGAGCCTTCAACATGTTATCAATGAAACAAACATCTCGCCAAGGCCATCCCCACACCCCCACTTCTTGCCTTCAAACAACTGCACAACCTCAAACAGAACATTGTCCGCAGCAAACTACCCAGCCTCAAGGAGAACAGTGACACCACACAACGCTGCCACAGCAACCTCTGCAAGACGTGCCGGATCATTGACATGGATGCCATCATCTCACGTGAGAACACCATCCACCAGGTACATGGTACATACTCTTGCGATTCGGCCAACGTTGTCTACCTGATAAGCTGCAGGAAAGGATGTCCCGAGGCATGGTATATTGGGGAAACCATGCAGACGCTACAACAACGGATGAATGAACACCGCTCGACAATCACCAGGCAGGAGTGTTCTCTTCCTGCCGAAGACGAACATCTCGCCAAGGCCATCCCCACACCCCCACTTCTTGCCTTCAAACAACCACGCAACCTCAAACAGACCATTGTCCGCAGCAAGCTACCCAGCCTTCAGGAGAACAGTGACCACGACACCACACAACCCTGCCACAGCAACCTCTGCAAGACGTGCTGGATCATCAACACGGATGCCATCATCTCACGTGAGAACACCATCTACCAGGTACACGGTACCTACTCTTGCAACTCGGCCAACGTTGTCTACCTGATACGCTGCAAGAAAGGATGTCCCGAGGCATGGTACATTGGGGAAACCATGCAGACGCTACGACAACGGATGAATGAACACCGCTCAACAATCACCAGGCAAGACTGTTCTCTTCCTGTGGGGGAGCACTTCAGCAGTCACGGGCATTCAGCCTTGGATCTTCAGGTAAGCGTTCTCCAAGGCGGCCTTCACGACACACGACAGCGCAGAGTCACTGAGCAGAAACTGATAGCCAAGTTCCGCACACATGAGGACGGTCTAAACCGGGATGTTGGATTTATGTCACATTATCAGTAACCCCCCACAGCTTGCCTCCTGGACTTGCACAATTTCACAAGCTGCACTGTCTGGAGACAATACATATCTCTTTAACCTGTGTTGAATGCTCCCTCCACCCACATTGTCTGTACATTTAAGACCTGGCTGGCTGTAGAGATTTGCATTCTAATCAGTATTCTGTAATTTGATTTCTGTGTCTGTGCCCTGTTTGAGAACAGAGACCACTCCATCTGACGAAGGAGCATTGCTCCGAAAGCTTATGGTATTTGCTACCAAATAAACCTGTTGGACTTTAACCTGGTGTTGTGAGACTTCTTACTGTGGGAACACTTCAACAGTCACGGGCATTCAGCCTCTGATCTTCGAGTAAGCGTTCTCCAAGGCAGCCTTCACGACAACGCAGAATCACTGAGCAGAAACTGATAGCCAAGTTCCGGACACGAGGACGGCCTCAACCGGGATCTTGGGTTCATGCCACACTATCTGTAACTCCCACGACTTGCCTGGACTTGCAAAATCTCACTAACAGTCCTGGCTAGAGACAATACACACCTCTTTAACCTGTGCTTAACTCTCTCTCTACTCGCATTGTCTATACCTTTAAGACTTGATTACCTGTAAAGACTCGCATTCCAATCATTATCTGGTAAATTGAGTTTGTGTCTATATGTGCCCTGTTTGTGAACACAACTCCCACTCATCTGAAGGAGGAGTGACACTCCGAAAGCTTGTGCTACCAAATAAACCTGTTGGACTTTAACCTGGTGTTATGAGACTACTTACGCTGGTTAGTAGACCAGAAGCAAGTGTGCAGAGTACCTTTTGTGGAGGCAGTTAAAACCCCATATCATTGCTGAACTAAGAAGAGACATTCCCCAGAATAACTACTCAATCGTGAACAGGGTGGTAACTATAAGCTAGTCTTTAATTATAGATCTATTAGAGTGGATGTTGTTTGGGCAGTCCTGAAAGAGTTCAGATCTTATAAATGTACTTTGAATCAGAAGGTTAATTCCTACTTAAACTGCATGGGTGTGTTAAGTGGTCTTGTACATAACTGTCTTAGATTATTATAGTCCTGTTTGTGTATATGTGTCTTTTCTTCGTTGTGCTAAATAATCTTTAATAAGTGTTATACTACGACTTGGCTGGTACTGTTCTCACTGGGTATCACACGTGGCCCCTTACACTGTTCCTGTAGACAAAACTATATACCATACTTGCAGTTAACATCAGCCGGGTTTATAACAATTCAATCAACATTTTAAAAAATGGAATTGCTTTAAAGAAAAAGGAATTGAAGGCTGGAGAAAGTGTGCTGTGTAGGCTGCAAGATTGGAGAAGAATGTTTTGCTGCACAGGCCTCACATTTAAAGGATAATAAACTGGTGCAGAGGTCACAAAGATAGGGAAATGCCTAATACTATGCTGAATTTGAATGCAATATGTGCTCATTTTAAATGATTAACCAGGTAAACAAGTGGATACTCGTTTATTATTGGGCACATATGGCTCTTTAAAAGCTTTATTTTGTTTGAAATTGGTTTCTAATTAGTAGGGAAATCATTAATCCAAAAGGTTGTCTGATTTCAAGAAGAAATTACATACAGCTCTTGGGGCTAAAGGGATCAAGGGATATGGGGAGGATCGGGATATTGAATTCAATGATCAGACATGATCATAATGAATGGCGGAGCAGTCACGAAGGGCCCAATGGCCTACTCCTGCTCCTAGTTTCTATTAATGTTTTTGGAAGTCTCTACAAAGGGAGAAAACATGGGTGGGAGAGTTAATTCAGAATTTTGCCGTCTGTTCAACCGAGATCTGACTTCAATCATCTTTTGAGAATAAAATGATTCTGTGCTGTTACTTTGTTGAGAGATACAGTAAACTATTACCAGTCGCATTTCAAAAGTACGAGCATTATCTCTCAATAACTCAATTTGTATTGAAAAAGCTCACAAGTCCTGTACATTTCCATGAAGTGCCATTCTATAGTACTGAATGAGCCAGTACAGTGCACACGTGGACCCACTTTCATCATTCCACTCAGCAAGATGCCAGGCTCCTAGAACTTGTGGAACCAGATCTCAGAAAAAAGTTATACCATTCAAATGAGGGGTAAGAAAAAAATAATGGTGGGTAAAAGAGCACAAAAACTCTGCCTTCATTAATCTGCAGATAGCTGCCGATAAAACAATACTCCAAATGTCGGTTTTGAACCTACAGACTGGTGGTGATTTGTCCCGACATCTCACCGCTTTACAACTCTCACCGTCCCGAAGGCTTGTCACTTTTCAATTCTGTATCTGAATTCTGGTATCAGTAACACCTCTGATATTTTTTCAAAAATTCAACTAAACACCAAAGCCAACGGTGAAGGATACGTTCCAGACTGGAAATAAGATTAAATAGATCAAGAAGCAATTGTTAACATATTTGCCTTCAGAAAGTTCAGAGTGAAGTTGCAGACAATTTTGATTCACAACTTACTTAAGCATTAAACAGGTTGGATGACAGAAGACTCTCCATAAGAGTCTTGGAGCTATTGAACAAGTTGCTATACTAGGGAGTAAATATTCATTGCAAACTTTCAAAAGAAAACTGAATACTGACATCACAGCTTATAAAAGACAGGTGGGAATGATGGAAATCAAGTTTTGTGAGAGTTGGACTCTGACAATATTGGACAAGTTTGATAGATCTGATTTTCCTCTTCATTATTTTCCAAATATATCCAAATTACCCTCCACCTTAAAAGTTACTTAAGGTAAAGCAGTCCATTTTCTAACAACCTACTGTGTGAAATATGTTTTCTAATATTGTCATACATTCCTCTAGTGATTATTTCCCAACGTAACAATTCCTCCATTTCAAAGTACATCATTGGCTATGAAGTGATTTGGGACATCCTGAGGTTGTGAAAAATGCCACTTAAACACAAACTAAAGGGTATAATTTGAAAAGGCGTGCAGGAATAGACAGACTTGGGTGTATATGTGCATAAATCTTAATCAGTGCTCTAAGAATTATCTTTTTATGGACTTTTCCATTTGTACTCCCACTTATAAAGGTCTCGGCATTTGAAATCTTACCAAAAAATGGCAGTGTTGTTTCTGGTGAGAAAACCGGTATGTTTTGCTTGGTTGGTTTTCTCTCCAGATCTTACTGCCAAGAAATAAAATCAAGGTGGGTGTACTAGGATGCCCTCACAGGGCAGCGGGCCTCAACACCGTCAAACCCCCGCTGCTCGGAGATCAGGGCGCCCCGATCAGAACCGGAGTTAATCCCGCTACTCCCCTCAGCCCACCACGAATGTTTTAGGAGCCCCTCCTCCCCACCCCCTGATCAGAGTTGGCACTCCCCACACCCACCCCACCCCCAAAATGGCCATTGCTGATTTTTAAAATGGGACTTGGATAATGAAGATCCCATTCGAAATTCAGTATTAATAAAATCAAAGAGATGAATTATCAGAACATGAAATATTACTTCATTTTCCTCACCTTGCTGCAGCTTGTAGACCTGAAGCCCGGAGCAGCTGTACCGAAAGGGACACAGCACGAGATGCTATTACACCTTTACTGGGATCCTCAGTTGTTTGCACTGAACATCCGTATCTTATACTAACATCCAATATGCCTGAAATAAAGGTGAAGGAATTACATTAAATTCAAGTTAAGCTACACTAATTCGATGCTGTAGCATTGATTGTACGATGTTCAGAGTCTAATCGAGCTTTGTAATCTCGTAGAGGAAAAAGAATGTGGGAAATTGGTATTGTATGATTATTTGATGTCACATTTTAACTTTTAGAAAATGTTAATTATTTTTAATTTGGGCAATTTATTTCACCACTCATGGAACAGTAACTACTTTCCTCAATAGTAAACAAGATAACTCAGCAGTATCACATCATAGGTTTATAATTAGAGCAATTCAAGCTGTTTACCTTTTTGGAGCTCACGTTAGCTTTATGAAGCTGTTTGTCAGATTATTTTCTAGGTTGGTATGTATCAACATTTTGCTATGGCATTCCCATCTGAATAATGTAGCTCCACCAAGTGTTGTCATAAAGAATAGTTATTGGATATGGATCAATTCAACTGTTTGCTTAATCCTCTCTGATGTAGATTAAAGAAATTAAAAAGTTTCACATACCAGCAGAACATGGAGGATGTCCTTCATTTTCTGTTCTCGGCATTAGGGGTATGCCGAATGTCTGAACTCCAACTTCCTTGTGATGTTGCATAGTCACCATAGCACAAAGCTTAGACAAAGGGAGGACACCCCTGGCAACAACCTGGTCTCTCACATTCGGGTAATAATACCTAAGAGAACAAAATGACCGTTGTAATGTATTAATTCCTTAAAGCCTTTCCATCAGCATGGCAAAAGTCAAGAGTGTGATGGAATACTCGACACCATTCCAATTGATTAGCATCCCATCTACCAACTTAAATATTCACCCCCCCATCACAGACACACTGTGGTAACAAGTGTGTACCACCTACAAAGTGCACTGCAGCAACTCACCAAGGCTCCTTTGATAGCACTGACCAAACCCGCAACCTCTACCATCTAGGACAAGGGCAGCAGATGCATGGGAACACCACCACCTGCAGTTTCTCTTCCAAGCCGCACAGTATCCCGACTTGTAACATATCACTGTTCCTTCATTTTCAGGTCAAAATCCTGGAATTCCCTTCTAAACAACATTGGGGTGTACCTACACCACGTAGATTGCAGTGATTCAAGAGTTAGCTCACCATATCTGCTCAAGGGCAATTAGAGATGGGGAACAAATGTTGACCTTGCCAATGATGCTCAAATCCCATGAAACATTTAAAACAAATTGTACTTAACCACCAGTTTAAGAAAATTGTAATAATTTAAGAGTTTGTAATGTTACACTTGTCCGAAGCAACATACATTCACATGCAGGGGCTTACTACCTGCAAACAAAATGAATATGTTCAAGCGTTGTACCTTCTCTGAATTACCAGGGTGTTTGTAGACTCTATTGTTCCCAGTTGCTTATTCCATGCCAATGCCTCAGCGAGTCAGAATCGACTAACCAATCTATCCAACTAAGAAAGGAGGTCCAACAACAGCTTGCTCTCCCAGACCAACTCACCCAGAATCAAGGCGCTAATTACTCAAAGCCAGCACTGCTGGTTGGGACACACCACTTGTATGACTGACACCAGATTCACAAAGCAATTGCTCTACTCGGACCTTGTTTGTGGCAGGACACTGCAGGAATGCTTTAGGGATGTCCTCAAAACATCCTTCAAGAGACCAAGCATCCTGCTAACTCATGAGAGACTCTCGTTTGTGACCAAACGAAATGGAGAAGGCTCATTCAGGAAGGCACCAAGCACACAAGAGACTTCATAGAAAGCATATAGAGGCAAAGTCAAGGCATCAGAGAGAGTGTACAAACCTCAAAATAGACCATCTACCCAACCCTTCAAGCATACCTACTGCACTGGCAGAGTTGGCAGATTGTGCGCAGGACTTACTGGCAATTTCAAAGCCCATCAAAGCAGAATGGGCACAAGTCATCCTCTATCCCAAAGGATTGCCCCAAGAAGAAGAACCCTTTTCTACTGTGGCATAAATTGCTGCAATCGTTTCAAATTTGGCATTCATATGTTTGTCCTCAGGAGTGAAAGACAAAAAGAATTTTGACATCACGTCTCTCCTTTCAACAATAAACACAAGTTCACATGTTCAGCATAAAACAGTTTTAAATTTGGTGCAGTTGAATGCACATCTCACTTTGAACATCCACACACTTAAGTCTCCATCTTATTTCAGTACTGCTTGAGATCTACTTGTTTCTATGGTTTCAGCACTTACCTACACCAAACCTCAAACTGAATACCACCACTGCCTGCAAACTTTTCTTTTGAGCAAGCATTCAGCAGTATTCTCTGAACTGGAAGGTCCGGTGGGATGAGAAGAGAGTGACTTTGACAGTCATTAAATAGGGGATCTGGTACACACAATGTTGTTAGTGTGCGAAAAGGCTTTAGGATGATGTCTGCAGCAAAACAACAAATACAAAAGCAATTTAACACAATTATGCAGGAACCAATTACTACTGCATTTAAAAACAAGAACTAGTTTAATAATCAAGGCTAATTTAAATAGAAGACATTCCAGATCATCTGGCACGAGGCTTAAAAATCTTAACACTGGAAAAAAACCATAAGACATTTTAAAATGCAGTTTTATGCAATTAGTCCACATCTGACGTAATATAGTAGAAACTTTTTATTTATTATTTTCCCAGGGTGCAGGCATTGCTGACAAGAAAATGTTTATTGTTCATTCTTAGTTGCTCTGAGAGGATGCTAGTGGTGGGCCCTCTTTATGAGCTGCTTTAACTTTAGTAGTTTGATGCAACTGAGCAGCTTACTAGGGTACTTCAAGGTCAGTTAGAAGAGAGAAGACATTTAGCTGATCTTGCTTGTCCTTCACACAAAGCTGCAATTCCACTATCACACCATCAGGCCCAATTTTACCATCGCATTGCGCCTGTTTTCAGGGGCGAAAACTTGGTAAAATGTCGGGCGTGAGGAGAGTAACGCGATCCACGCCCACTCAGCACCGGTTCCCCCTTTATCAAGGCCCAAAAATGGCCATGATTGGGACCGCGCCCGAAATGGGCGTGACAGCCATTTGCATGCATTTAAATTGACTTAATGGGCTGCACGCCCAACTTTACCGGCACTTCCTCCTTTACCACCACGTTCACCCATCCAGAATCGACGTGAAACAGGCATGCTCCATACAAGGCCAATTTGGGCATTCTAACAGCAAAGGTTAGTGAGGAGGCAAGAGCCGAGTGTCTGACGGCGCTCGAGATTGGTTTGGGGGGGGGGGGGGCGTGTTCGGTAATGTTGTGGGGGTGGGGCAATGTCTGTGGGGAGGGGGGGGGTGGTGGAGGCGTTATCCAGCCCAGGAGGGATGTGGCAGGGGAGCAGCATTCTATCCTTCTTTGTCTGCGCATGTGCAGTTGGAGGCACTGATCGGAGCTGCAGGGTTTCAGGCACATTAAGCTCCGTCCACAGGCTTGTGCAGCACGATTCGGACTCGCTGATATTTTTTCAGGCAGAGTGCGTATGGGGATGCCTCAGAACGGGTCTAAAAGTCGGATCTGAAACACTCCCAGTTTCAAGTCTGCCCAGCACTTAGAATCGAAATGGTAAAATAGGGCCCATCATCTCTACTAGCGAAGATTGTTCCAACAACAATGAAGACTGAAGTTATCATTACAGGCCCCGATCACAAACTCTACACCCTTGACACCAATTCTTTCCCCTCCTTGGCCACTGTTTCAAATAATACGCATTTAAGTAGCACCTTCAATGTTAAAGAAAACTCATGGCATTTTACAGAACTATAGTCCAACAAAAATGTACACCAATGCAAAGATGGTGCTATGAGGAGGACTGACCAAATCTTTGTCAAAAGTAGTGAGTTTCAAAGAAGGCATTAAGCAAGGCAAGGGACTTAGAAAGAGCTTTAGGAAGGAAATTCTAATGTGGGTGACTGAAGACATAGCTGTCAATGACAGGATGAAAGTCAGGGTGGATGCACAAATGGTCAGTATTAAAGGCATGTAGAATGCATCTGGGGAATTGTACTGTTGGAGAAGGTTACAGAGTAGTGAGGAGAAAACCTGTGATGAAATTTAAGTAAGGGGATGGGTTTTTAAAAATTATGCAGTGGTGGGGACTGGAAGTTAACGTAGGTCAGCAAAGACAGGAGTGATATGTCAGTAGGATTTGATGATGATTAGATAGGCAAGTGCAAAACAAAATGAGGGCAATCCTACCAAGCTAGAGTGTTGGAAAATGTACTGGAGGAGGAAGGAGGGGTTGGCTATGTTACTTAGTATATATAACTAATCTTAGTTCATTATCACTGTCATACCCGTTTGGATTCATAAGTCATCCCAATTCCTTCTGATAATCCATTTCCTGTTATACTGAAAGCTTTTTTTAAAACAGTTGCCAAGTTCATTTCGAGTTGACATTTTGTCTTTTGATGGTCTGTTTTACATTTTTGGAAGTTCCTGCACTCTTTCCATTTGTGCCAATTTCTTCTTTGAATTTACAATTTATTTATAAGAGCTACAAAATGATTACTGCATCATGTTATATGCAGATTGGAAAACAGGGTTCTAAAAATATGAAATAACTTACCATTTACAAATGGCAATGTCTCAGTTATGGCATCTGCATCTTGAGTTGGAAAATAATATTGTATGTAGCAGTCTGCTTCGCCCCAGACAGTGGATTGCAAAGGAGTCAATCCTTTAAGTTGCACCACATTTATCTCAAATGTGTGTTCCATCAGTGATTCTGTGACACCTCTGCCCAACTGGGAAAACATACATTAGTGTATCAGAATGGTGTGGTTATATTTTTGAACCTTAAAACCTTTGCACACATTTAGTAAAATAAAACTGTTTACACCACACTAGTATGATAGTGAATGGTTTCTGAAGAATGCAAGCAAGGTATTTCCCTGGAAGTAATTATTTCAGCAACCTCAATGTAAACTAATATCTTGGTGCACTGGAAATAGTTGGCACTAGTTTCTGGCTATGGGCTTTAGGGCTGCATTTCTGCTGCACTTTTCCATTGACATGAAGTGATTTCACCAGTACACTGACACAGGAAGTGGTGACATAATATTGGAGGCAGCTGCCTATCTAACTCCACAAGTCCAGCAGCACAACCACTTTGCCAGGATAGTGTCTCATTCTGCTTCTCACTGTCCAATCTGGCATGAAGCTGGATTTAAAAGGTGGTCAGGGGGATTTGCTAATTTTGCAAACACTTTGTATTCTTACCACAGAAAGGTGTTCTAATGTTATTAGAAAGTGGGCAACCCAACTGTTTTCTCCCAATGGGAGATGAGTCACTGATAAATCAAGTTCTGCACCTAACCTCAGGTGGCACAGCTTTCTCTTGGGAGGCAGGGTGACTCACAAACAAATGAAACTCTTAATAATTTTCATGCTATTAGCTACATATTGACCCTATAGGTACTGATCAGAGACTACTAATATATTATCACTACAACTCAGACTGGATGAAATGAGAAAGGTTTCAGAGACTGGCACCAATTAGCAAGCACCAAACCCTCATCTGGTTCCTTATGCAAATGAAAAGAGTGCGTTAGGAATGTATCTTTGTCAAGATCATTTAAACACATGCACTTCAACTGCATTATAACACACATTTCACATTATAAATAATAACAAACCTTTGAAGGAACTGAAGGCACTTGTTCCAGAAAATGAGGTGTCCGCTGGAAGCCAGGGGCAGAAGTCCCCTCCTCATTTTTTAGTCTCTGAAGTTCTATTATTTGGTTTGCTTCACCCATTGCTAGTAAAACGCGAAGGCTGCCCCTTTGGCTGCCTGTGAAAACATCCATCATTGGCATATAGCTGTCTACAGCAACCACAGGATATTGAGCTTGGAGCAGCAAATGTGAAATCTTAGGATCCCTTTTGATTTCCAGAAAAAAAAATCAATGCGTCAAATGGAAAGTGGTCACAACTTTCAGTCAATAACTTTTCCCCCTAAATGTTACTAGCTTTCATTTACCACACATAATTTAATTTTTAAAAACTGGAAGCTTTTACACACCAGACTAAATTAGATAGACAATGGGTACAATTTTAACATTAAAAAAACCTATCCATGAAAACAATTACCCATTTTCGTCAAATCCCAAACTTTACACAGGAACTATAATTACATCAAATATGTCAAATGTTTTAATTGCATTTTTTAAATATTTTGCATTCCAGCTATCCAGAACTCCTCCTGCCATTTCTCTATTTTTGTGTTAACACCTAGCAGCTACTTGACATTTCTTTTACTCAGACTGGGAATTAAAGCATGAATAATGAAGAGCACAACCTTCATCCTACCAGTCTACGGTAAATTCTGTGTGTTTGTCTGAAGAGGGTACACTCTCAAGAGGCTAAACAGTTGCTTTTTAGATTTCACTGCAGCTATTTGGTATGCATTCTAGACTTGGGTTACAATGACTTTTATTTCTGCACAAAATACATTGACAGGTGGCATGACTTTTGAAGATGGTAATAAAATTAATATACTTTAATGGAACATGGAGAAGTATTTTAATGGAACGCAGAGGAGAAAAATGACAATAGAAAACAAATTTTTAAAAAACCCATTCATCCTAATTGAGAAATTAGGTCAGAAAGCCAACAGAAACAGAAAACTTTCCAATGCACCACCACATTGACATAAAGGCCCAGACTTTCACAGACCATAGAGACTCAAAAATGACAGAAATAGCCTGGATTTCAAAGTCCCACCCGTTTCTGATTTCAAGTCCTGAGTTCAAACAGACCCCATTTTCGCTGAAGCAAGGGCTTTAACCTGCTGTGAGAAATATAGCTTTTAGAGCAGTTGTAAATACATCTAGGGACAGATAAGGTCTGTAAAACTGCTCAGTTATTTAAGTTCCCAACTCTTTAAAAAATGCACCCTCCTAATATCAGTGAATTTAAAAATAATACAAGCTGTCAAGTTATTTAAATCTGCTGCCCTTTTAAAAAATAGGCTGCCTATTTCAGAGAGAAGTGAAGGAATTATGTTCTTGTGGTTATAATGGCCGTTTGTTGACATAACCCCAAGGGCTAGCTTTATATTATTATTGATTAGCTGCTTTCTACAACCTATAATCACACTAGGGGCTTTTATGTTCACAGGATGATTGAAAGAAACTATTACTAGATTGGCTATGGGATTATATATGGAACTGCTTGCTTTTATAAGGGATTAAGTAACTGAGGAAATTTACATGTTCAAATGGACATTTTTAAAAATACAGTAAAGGATGTAATAGATATTAGGAGCAGAAGTAGGCAATTCAGCCCTTCAAGCCTGTAGCACCATTCAATCAGACCATGGCTGATCTCTTCATAGTCTCAAATCCACCTCCCCACATGTTCCAAATATCCCTTTAACACAAAAAAAAATCAGAAATATATCTAACCCCTTCTTGAAACCATTTAATGATTCAGACTCCACCGCACTATAGGGCAACGAGTTCCACAAATTCACTATCCTCATCTCAGCTTTAATAGATATTTAGAACTTTATTTTATTTAATCTTAACATGACTCCTGAGGTTTACCCATGGTAGATCTGGGGTGGTTTAACATAGATGGCTTAAGGGCAAAGGGTGGTGGGTGAGTTGGCACGCATGGACATCTGGACTATAGGAGGCTTTGGAGTGGGAGATGGTATGGGTTGGCTTGAGGAGCGGGTGGGGGAGAGAGGGCTAGAGGGCCTTACACCTAACAGAATAACTGGGACAAAGGACGCCTTTTAAACAGCCCACCTTGACACTCGGCAGCCCACATCTGCCTCCAATCAGCATCTGGGGGCGACAGGCTCAAGTGAGATCCTGCCATTCAAGGGTCTTTCTTCTAAGTAGGTGCAGCAAGTTTGGAAATTTCCCAATCCGTGTTACCCAACTCTGGTGCAATGATCCAGGCCAAAGTTTTCATAGTTTGCAGAGTGGAAATAATTTGCATAAATAAATAATAAGAAACCCACGCTGGGTGATTAAATATTTAGAACTGTAAACATTTTGAAAAATAGAACATCATGTTCATTGTGGATTCAACTAAGTCATAAATTTGGATTCAACATACTTTACCAAAGAAACAGGAGTACCCCGAATAAATTTGAATTTTAACTGACAGGCATTCATATAGTTACATCCAACACATACTTTTGGAATGTGGTCACTATTGCAATGTAGGAATGTAGCACTAATTGATACGCAGTAAACTCTCACAAACAGCAATAGAATAATCATTGGATAATCTGTTTTTGTGATGTTGATTGAGGGATACGTATTGGTCATAAAAACTGGAGATACTTCAAAATAGTGCCGTCCGCCAGATTTGGCAGATGGGGCCTCAGTTTAATGCATCACCCAACCATTTAGCACTCCCTCAGTACTGCACTTGTATGACGATCTTGATTTTTACGTTCAAGCCCTGTAGTGAACCTTGTGAATCAGAGGCAAGATTGTGACCAACTGAGCCACAGCTGACATTGATCCTACAAAGTAGAGAAATGGCTGCTTGATGATTTATGTTATTTGTTCATGACTAAAATTCAACAGCAAAATTCAGTCTGAAAGCTTCTGCAGAACCATAAAAAGAATAAAAGTAAGGAGTTTCACTCTAGAAGGCTCAGTTCTCCTATACTAGTGTTGTATGTAAGATCTATACCAATTGTGTTTTCAACCTACATTTCTGCGCTCCCAAATTTCACCCCGAATCTCCTCACTTTCAAATTAACTGGTAGCCTTCAGCAAATGTGTTTTGGAAGAACACCATGTCGCAGGGCTTTCCACAGTTAGGTGGCACAGTGGTTAGCACTGCTGCCTCACAGTGCCAGGGACCCGGGTTCTATTCTGACCTGGGTCACTGTCTTTGTGGAGTTTGTACGTTCTCCCTGTGTTTGCGTGGGTTTCCTCTGGCTGCTCCAGTTTCCTCCCACAGTCCGAAAGACATGCTGGTTAGGCGGATTGGTCATGCTAAATTCTCCCTCAGTGTACCCAAACAAGCGCCGGAGTGTGATGACTAAGGGATTTTCACAGTAACTTCATTGCAGTGTTAATATAAACCTACTTGTGGCACTAATAAACTTTAAACTAGTTCACTTAATTGAAAAAGTGAAGGAAGTTCTCCCTTTCTGAATTTACTATGGCTGCTGATCATCATCACCACCAGACATGTAATCCTTAAATCTACATCTGATTACTTCACATAATGGATTTAGTTATTTAAAATGTGCATTGACAAGTTCTGCAATTTTGGATGGTCAATTCTAAAGTTCAGATTCAAAATTCAAAGGTAAATGGACATCACTCTCCAGGAACGTATGTACGCCCATTCCTGTCTCCTTCTAGCCCTGTCAAGCCACTAACAACTGACGTCTAATGGAAGTTGTTGCCTCAGCTTACAAATAATCTCAAATGAACAAGACAAGCATTTTAGCACTTATTATTATGCCATTGAAACAGTAACAGCAAAAGGCAGCTGCCCTTGGGTGGTGAAGAAGAGGAATAAACAGGAAAAGGCAACCAGGTCAGGATGCAATGGGGATAGCAGAGGTAGTGGTGTAGGATAAGGCAGTGGTGGGTGGCAGGCAGCATTCTTTGAGTGCAGTGTCAGGGCGTGCAATCCTGTTAAAGGTCTTAGATTGGCCAATCTATTTGTGGTTACGCTTAAACAAATATGCCATTTCATCTGGTGAATGCTACTTACCTAAAAGATAAGTAAAATTGATGAAGAGGAAGCTTCACAAGGCCAAGTAGCTTTTCCTGCCCTGTGTTAGTCACTTTATTCCAGATCTCGATAATCATCATGTTATTTTTCATCCTCTCTAGTAATCTGGAAGTCAATGTGATTGGAGCTACCTAGCAAAAAAAACCCAAAAAATCTACCTAATACTTGAAATAGTTCTGAAAGTGAATCCATCAATAATTAAGTACAGTTCACATCACAGGCTGGGTTGTCCAATCAAAATTCATAGTCTAATTTTTCTTTCTTACACCCTTCGCATGTAAATGGCAGAGTTGCTGCAAAATTACATTTCTTTAAATTATGATTACACTACTATACTGAAATGAACAAAATCTAGGGCGGCACGGTAGCACAGTGGTTAGCACTACTGCTTCACAGCTCCAGGGACCTGGGTTCGATTCCCGGCTTGGGTCACTGTCTGTGTGGAGTTTGCACATTCTCCTCGTGTCTGCGTGGGTTTCCTCCGGGTGCTCCGGTTTCCTCCCACAGTCCAAAAATGTGCGGGTTAGGTTGATTGGCCATGCTAAAATTGCCCCTTAGTGTCCTGAGATGTGTAAATTAGAGGGATTAGCGGGTAAATATGTAGGGATATGGGAGTAGGGCCTGGGTGGGATTGTGGTCGGTGTAGACTCGATGGGCCCAATGGCCTCTTTCTGCACTGTAGGGTTTCTATGATAAAATAAAAATTCTGCATGAAGAACTAGAATAGTTTTTAGGTTAATTTACAGTAATCAGAAGGTGTACTGAACAACAGTTTTTCTCCTCCCGCAGCCACAGCACACATTCTCCAATGGCCTATTGGCCATGTACATTTTTATAGCAATGAAAAAAAACAAAAATCTTCTTAACATCTTATCCAAAATGTTAGTGTATGTGATCTGTTAATATTTGCTGAATCTCTATATTAAAAAAATCTTACCAGTGAAAAGTTAAAAACTGGGCAGCTTGTGCTCCAGCTAACAGGGGACCTCGTCACCTCATCTGTGCTGAAAAGCTTACACTTTAAGTAGATATTGTACTGTTGCTGCATCGTGCCATCTCCCATGACAAAGTCTTTTCCATTAGGCACCATCAGCAGAACATGCAATAAGAAACCCTCTTCTTCCTCTACTGAGGAACTGAATTGTCCTATTAAATTTTGCACTGCAGGTACAGAGGAAGGATAGGAATGCTCTGACTGGTAAATTCTGGGTACATCTTGCACATGACTTTGCTTCAACTGAACTTTGATATTTTGTTTAGATGAATCAGGGGCATGAGGTCTAACAGGACTTGGATCCACTGGACACACATCAACACCTTTGGGCTCCGGTGGCAAATTTGGTCCAGGGCTGGATACAACATAAGCAATCTTAGGAGAAGCAGCTAATCTGGCATTAGCGCTGGTGAAATCTTTGTTGTCAGCTGCAAGCTCCACAGACACCTACAAAACAAACCAAGTTATAACTTTAATGAATAAAGTAAAAAGATAATAAATCAATAAACCTTTCAGACTCAAGTATTAATATTTTCATTCCTCTGTTCTGTCAATACCCTTCCCTGCCGCTCTCCTAAAACTGACTCCTTGCTGGGCATCAAGTCATAATCCAGAACGCTCCTTGCCAAAATGACCATCATTTACATGCGTCTAGATGAGCAGATCGGTAAACTATTTTACTTGAAAAGGTTATCACAGCCTCACCTCGGCCCAGATTTTCATTGAGTCAGGTGCGCAGTCAGGAGACTTCCCAGCCCTGTGAACCCAACCTTTAAAAAATATCTGCCTGCACTTACAATTTCCAGTTGAGGGGAGGGTCTGTCAGGTTCGGATGACTGGGGCGGATAGAAAAAGCCCCTCAATGCAATACTTCCCAAATTTTGAAGGAGACATCTCTGGGTTATCAGTCTAGTGTCAAAGTTGTAAATGATGTCCAACTGTTAGCTAACCCAGTGGCCAAGACTCGGTGGATGAATGTTGACAATGCTATGTTCATCATCCCATCCATTTGTCTTCTTGCCATCCATCTAACCAATGCACCCACACCGTGGGCCTGTTTAAGTCCCTGATATCTGCATACCAACATGGCATAACAGTCTGACTAAGAGGAATTAAACCAGTAGGGCTCGGTGGTTGCTGAGCACAGTATGCTACCTTGGAGTCACAACCACAACATACATGGCAACAAGCATATGTGCAGAGCCATTCCCTTCACCATACCACAAGCAGTATTCCTTGATGAAATGTTGAAAGTGGTTAGTGTATGTAGGCACAAGAAAGTGAATGAGAGCAATGTAATCTGAATTGCACATGACCATTTCACCTTACCTTAAGACCATAAGACATAGGAGCGGAAGCAAGGCCATTCGGCCCATCGAGTCCACTCCACCATTCAATCATGGTAGATTTCAACTCCACTTACCCGCTCTCTCCCCATAGCCCTTAATTCCTCGAGAAATCAAGAATTTATCAATTTCTGTCTTGAAGACGCTTAACGTCTCGGCCTCCACAGCCCTCTGTGGCAATGAATTCCACAGACCTACCACTCTCTGGCTGAAGAAATTTCTCCTCATCTCTGTTCTAAAGTGACTCCCTTTTATTCTAAGGCTGTGCCCCCGCATCCTAGTCTCCCCTGCTAATGGAAACAACTTCCCTACGTCCATCCTATCTAAGCCGTTCATTATCTTGTAAGTTTCTATTAGATCTCCCCTCAACCTCCTAAACTCCAATGAATACAATCCCACGATCCTCAGACGTTCATCATATGTCAGGCCTACCATTCCCGGGATCATCCGTGTGAATCTCCGCTGGACCCGCTCCAGTGCCAGTATGTCCTTCCTGAGGTGTGGGGCCCAAAATTGCTCACAGTACTCCAAATGGGGCCTAACCAGTGCTTTATAAAGCCTCAGAATTCTCATGAATAGAATGTTGCACAGAGGAGCCATGGAGGAAAAGAGGGGACAGTGGCCTCGCAATTCTCAGATCAGGACCGGCAAGTCTTATTTGAGGAAATCCAGAGGAGAAAAATAGTCATATACCCTTCTGGTTATCAGAATCCACCCGCCGCAACCAAGAAGGCACGTATGGAAATTGCGGCTGCAGTGAGACGACCAGATGTTCGCCAGCAAGTGCATCTCCAGCGTGAGTGCTGGGTGGAAGACTTTTGTCCACACTGCAGTTTCGCACTTTGACTTAGCTGTGGGCATTGCAGTTTGGTAGGCCATGTATGATTTAGGCAGTACTGGTCATTTACTGTGCCCACAGTTGTGGCTGCACTGGCATCCCAAGTGCCACAGGATCTGATTTGTGCAGTGTGCGGAGTTGTTCATGAAAGTCAGGAATGGACATGTTGGTGGCATAGGCGCCTCGGTTACAGTCAATGGGCATTCATGTGTGGAGGGCAGGTTGTTACGGCCTTATTACCGTGTTTGAAATATGAAGAGCAATGTGTATGATGGAGGATATCAGCCACACGAATGTGACTGAGTCAAAGTCTTTGATGTTCATTTGCTCCCTTGCAAAGGCTGGGCAGTCCTTTGACGAATTGTGGCGAGAATTTTTATATGGAAATATGACACCAGGGACTGGCTGGTGGTGTGTTATATGGGTGGACTTCATGAAAATCTATTTTGAACAAGGGCCCATCTGGCAATGAACCCCTCCTGCACAGTGAGAGCCCTGGCCACGTGGCAATACCTCCCTGCTTCTCTACCATTGGCAGGCTCCTCGTCAATATCCATTTCAGAATTAGCAGAATGTACTGGGATTTCCTCCTCCTCCGACGTAGCAGTCCTGCCCATGGCCTTGTCATCATCAATTTGGAGGTCTCCCTGCAGCACAACGTTGTGCAGTATGCAACAACTATTCTGAGAACCCTAGCTGGGGCATATTGCGGAACTCCACTTGAACAATCAAAGCACCCAAATCTTATCTTTAAAACGCCAATGGCCTGCTCAATGTGGTCCTGTTGAGGTCTTGGTGAGTCCTGATAGTTCTAGTTGCATTTCGGATTGTGGGTTTCGAAAAGGAGTGATCAGCCACGTTCTTTACTGGTAGCCTTTCTCCTCGAGTCTACCCAGATGTGTGTTGGCAGCTGAAATAGATGGGGTAGTTGCAAGCTCTTTTGTGTGAAGGAGTCGTGGCAGCTGCCCAGGAACCTTGCACACACTTGAAGAGCAACCTTGTCATCACAAACCACATGGAAATTGATCAGAGTGGAAGGACTTCCAGTTGACAGAGGTGTCCGCATGCTGAGGTGGGGTTCAACATGGGTGCACTTTATTACACCCTGTACCTGAGGCAAGCCTGCAACTAGGATAAAGGCTGTGGCTCTCTACATCCGAGATGCTAAACCTAAAAGGAAACTAATTTGCTCGTCCATATGATCAAGCAGGGCATTAGTCACTGCCTGAATGCAGTGTGCTGCTGACTAGAATATGCCAGCTTGGTCTCCAAATGAGCCCTGGAGAGGCATAGGAATTTTGTGTGACAGTTAACTTCACATCCACTGACAGGGCTTGATGTGGATTGTGACACCAGTTGCTGCTGGACCATTTGTCACAACCTAACGTCTCAACCCAAATCTGCTTTGGCACTGGTTTCCATCAGATTGAGATATGATGTCTTAGGTCTGTACACCCTCCCACAGGGCGGAAACTGGTTTTCCTCTCACTCGCCCAACACTTTCCTGGTGCCGGTGTCACAGGCTCTTCCTCCTGACCGTCAGCCTTCCTGCTGGACTCAGGCTGCTCACATTGACTAACTTCTACAGCGTATATGTGAGGGAGTGCCATGCCATCAACAGAAATCAGCCTGGTCTGTTCTGCACACATTGAGCTCCACATTACAGGGACGCCAAAACCTGAATTCACAGTTGATGATTTAAATGGCCAGCAGCCTGTGAACTGTGCCCATGCAAACCCCAGCTCATCACTCCTCGTGGTTCCTGTCCCAGCAAAAATAGGGAGAGTCATGTTTGAGGGAAGGAATTAGGATTTCTGCCTTCATCCACCAATTTGGCCATGGAGAGGTTCTCTCTCCACCTTGATAAAAATTCAGGCCCTATTGCCCACAATCATGCATTTGAACCAAGGAATGCTGTTGATTAGAGAGCAGGAACGGGAACCTGGCTACCTCTGTAACATGGGGGCATTGCCACTGCAACCAATTAGAGATCAGTTAACAGTACAGACTAGATATTGAGCCTAAAACCTCCCTGGTCTGGGCAGCATGGGTACACACTGCATTAACCAGATGAGTCACCGGATAAATTCACCAAGTACTTTCTTTCTGCAAATTTTTTTAAATTTCTATCATCTAATTTAATATTAGTTATTTGACAGTTAAAAACAGTTCAATACAATGAATGTGGTTTTGCCTAGCATTGCTGCAGATGGCAAACCATATTCTTTACTTATTTTGGCCTTTTTGAATGCTTTTTTCTTGCAACTTTCTATTACATACAATTCATCAACCAAGAAAGGACACAGGTGAGGTGATCTGCACTGCAGCTTTCAATTCTCCCTCTCAAACCACTATATAAATTTGAAGGCTTACCTTTAAAGGGCCAATCTGTTGCTGCTTCCCTTTATTGTCACACACCATTTCCACAGGCAATTCACTGGTTACAGTTAACAAATCTGACTGAATGACAGATCGAAGAGCAAGACTAGCTGTGCCGATCAAAACAGGCTTCAGTGAAGGAAAGGAAAAATATAATTTGGTTAGAACGGCTTAAACAAATTATTTCACACAAGATTATTTATACACATTATAAAATGCCTGTTGCTGCAATAAATGCAGTGTGTTATTTGTGCGTTTTAAATATGTATCTTTGATAACACTGCGCACATTAGAAAGAGTTTGCTCAGTTTTCAGGGAGAGAAGAAATCAGAATCTGGTTCCTCATCTGTTCACAGATGCCTCCTTGTGGTCAGCTCCTGATATCATGGCAGAAATCCGAGAGCAATTCAGGCTCCGCTCTCTTAGCTTTTGGTCATGCTCATACTAATATCAACAGGTGATCAGAGAACAAACAAAGTCACCAATAATGCATTAAGTTATATTCATTGGACAAAAAAATGCTCCAAAGTGCTGGTTTAGTCACAAGTTTTGCTGAATTGACAGTCCAAGCTATCCATTCCGATTGTGGGAATATAGGAGCAGGAATAGACCATTCAGCACCCCGAGCCTCCTCTGCCATTCAACTAGATCATAGCTGATAGTCTAACTCAATGCCATTCTGTCACCGATCCCTTGAGGTCATTAGTATCTAGAATCTCTATATCTTAACCATACTCAAGCTTCCACAACCCTTTGGGACAGAGAATTCCAAAAATTCATCACCCGCTGGGTGAAGAAATTCCTCCTCATCTCAGTCCTAAATGGCTTGCCATTTATTCTGAGACTGTGTCCCTGGTTCTGGACTTAACGATCAGGAGAAACATCCTTCCTGCATCTACCCTGTCTAGCTCCTTAAGAATTTTGTAAGTTTCTGTGGTAACTTACTGCTGGACCATCTGTCACAACCTAATGTCTCAACTTGGCCATAAAAAGGTAGTCGAACGCATTGCGATATTTAATATTCCTCTGCTAGGAAGATGACCCAAAGTGGAAGACAACTCAAAGCATTTGTGTTTGCATTGTTCGTCCCTGTACTGTACACAATTTTACACAGGGCAATCATCGAGGGCTTAGGATTGTGGTGATTTTGAATGAGTGCAACTAAATGTGTGGGTTAGGTGGACTAGCCATACTAAATTGACTCTTAGTGCCAGGGGGATTAGTGGGGTAAATACATGGGATCATGGGGATAAGGCCTGGGTGGGATTGTTATCAGTGTAGACTCAATGGGCCAAAGGGCCTCCTTCTGCACTGTAGGGATTCTGTGATCATCCAACTGTACTAAATCCCCAAATGAAATGTCCCCCTGGTTTTCATGGTGTTGCTAAATTCCTCACTAGCTTGTAAGTCTTTGCCCAGCACACACACACAGGAATTGAGCACTTTTTAGTCATCTGCAATTCTGGTCACCAAGAAAAAAACCTTTCCACATATTCAGTCCAACCCCTGTTCTTGTCCATTAACTCACTAATAGTCCTGAACATAGTCATGGTACTGCTAACCTGTTTTTCAACGGTGAACTCATCAACCCCCTGATCAGAGCCCTTGACCACCGCTCACTTTGTAAACTAGCTACTACTTGCACTACTCATTGTGCAAATCTTTGTAATCCATGCTAAACCACAAATTTTTCTTTCCTTTTTATTTTGCTATTTTCTCCTTGTCGCCAAAAATATGTGGTAACTTGGTCATAAAAAAAGTAGTCAAATGTGTTGTGATATTCAATCTTTTTTACGTATAAAAATGTTGAGATACAATACAGCATGAACTCAGAATTGGAGGCAGCTAATTACACAGGTCCCTCGTAGTTATGACTAAGCCCGCAAAAACCAGCACTACTGATGACACCACTCACACATGCTCATACCCACTAAAGACATCAGTATATACTCCAAAATAGGAAGATGCTTACTATAACAGTTTATAACAATTTCAATTAGGTCAAACCTTATTCTCCTGAAAAAAATATAGGTTCAGTGTCCTCAATTTCTCTTCAAAGGACAACCCTGCCATCTCAAGAATTAGTCTGGTGAACCTCTGCTGCACCCCCTCTATGCTAAGTACATCCATGCTTAGGTAAGAGGACCAAAATTGTATGTAATGCTCCACATGTGGTCTAACCAAAGTTCTATGCAACTGAAGAAAGACATTGTTATATATTGTATGTGTTACCTGGCTTGCCGTACTTTGCAAGCCAGTGCATTATTCAACTGCTGAAGCAGTTAAGGATAGTTACGATGTTAATCACTTCCTGTGCTTCAAGTGTACTGATTGATCTTGAAAGGTACCAGGACCAATTACTGCCATACTCAAATCTAACATACAAGGCCAAAATACCATTTGCAGTCCTAATTGCCTGCTGCATCTGCATGCTAGCCTTCAGTGACTTATGAACAGGGAAATCCAAGTCCCTTAGGATACCAACATTTCTTAATCTCTCATCATTTAAGAAATATGCTGTACCTCCATTCCTCCTACCCAAGTGGATAACATCTGCCATTTTCTTGCCAATCACCAAGTCTGTCAAAATTCACTTGAAGCCTCTTTGCACCATCCTTAACACATATTCCCATCTAGTTTTGTGTCATCCACAAACTTGGGCATATTACGTTTGGTCCCCATTTTCAAATCGTTGATAAAGATTCTGAACAGCTGGGGCCCAAGTACTGATTCAGCTTGTCAACTTGACAATGACCCATTTATTGCTACTCTCTAGTGTTTTGTCCATTAACCCATCCATTCAAGTATATTATTCCCTATTCAATGTGTTCTAATTTTGTGTACTAACCTCCTGTGTGGGACTATATTAAAAACCTTCTGAAAATCCAAATACACCAAATCCATTGGTTCCCCCTTATCTCTTCTGCTGGTAATGTCCTTAAAAAACCTCCAACAGGTTTGTCAAACATGATTTCCCATTTGTAAATCAATTGTGATTCTGTCCAATTATTTTTTTTTTTTAAGGGTCCAGTTATCACATCCTTTATAATAGATTTTAGTATGTTCCCCAACTACTGACATCAATCTAACAAGTCTGTAGTTCCCTGTTCTCTTCTCCCTTCTTTCCTAAAACAGTGGGGTTGCATTTATAACATTCAAAATGCATCCACCTCTTTCAACACTCCAAGATGTAAAGTTTAAAGTTTTAAAGTTTATTTTTTATTCGTCACAAGTAAGGCTTACATTATTGCAATGAAGTTACTGTGAAATTCCCCTAGTTGCCACATTCCGGCGCCTGTTCGGGTCAATGTACCTAACCAGCACGTCTTTCAAACAGTGGGAGGAAACCGGAGCACCTGGAGGAAACCCACGCAGACACGGGGAGAACGTGCAAACTCCGCACAGACAGTGACCCAAGCCGGGAATCAAACCCGGGTTCCTGGTGCTGTGAGGCAGCAGTGCTAACCACTGTGTCACTGTGCCGCCCCCGTGTAGCTCATCTGGATCCTGGGGCATTTAACTTGCAGTCAGTCCCATTAATTTCTCTAGTATTACTGTTTTCACTAATATTCATTTCTTTCAGTTACTCATTCTCACAAGTCCTTGGTGTTCTATTACTTCTGAGAGTTTTTTTTGTATCTTTCCCCGCGAAGACAGACACAAAACAATTATTTAACTTCTCTGCCATTTCCGATTATAAATTCTCCTGTCTCTGCTTGCAATGGACCTATATTCGTCTTTGCTAAGGTTTTCATTTTTACATAATGATAGAAGCTATCACAGACCATGTTTATGTTTTTTGCTAGCTTAAATTCATATTCTATTCTCCCTTTATCAGTTTATTGGTCCTCTTTTGCTGAATTTGAAAATGCTCCCAATCCTGAGGTTTACTACTTTTTTGACAACTTTATAAGCCTCTTCCCTTTGATCTAATACAATTTTTAACTTCCTTTGTTAGCCACATTTGACTCAATTTTCCTATTGGACTTTTGTGCCTTAAAAGGAAGGGATATTTATTTTAAACCACATATCAATTCTTTAAATACAAGCCATTGCCTGCTACTATTATATCTTTTAGTGTATTTTCCTAATCCACCACAGCTAACACATCCCTCATACCTTTATAGTTTCCTTTGTTTAGACTTAAGACTCTAGTTTTGGATCAAATTACATAGTTTTCAAACTTAATGGAAAATTCCTATCATATTATGGTCACTCTTCCCTAAAGGTTCTTACAATGAGATTGTCTTTTTTTTTCATTGCATACATAATACTATATCTAAAATAGCTTATATGTAGATTGAAGTCAGCCATGATTATTGTATTACTCTTGTTACACGTGCTTCTAATTTCCTGATTTATATTACACCCTACATCTGGTTTAGTGGCCAATAAACAACTCCCAGCAATGTCTGCTGCCCCTTGATAATAAGAGCTGAGATCAGTACATCAGTGAGAGGGGATATTGTTCTTCAGATTGAAGATCCTCTCTCCTGTAACAATCTCATCCCTTAATATTAATGCTGACTCCACCTCCTTTTTCTTTCTGTCTGTCCTTCCTAGGTGGAGGAGAGATTATGAACTGCCTTCTAAGGTTCTAAATAGGAATTCACTGAACTGACATTTCCATCCTTATCCTTCTGCTCACAATCACGGTGGCTACATGCTTTTATTGATCCAAGCTGGAGATCCAAATTTAACAGTAAATCTCACCACAGCGTGATTTCTAGAAAAGCCTAGTGCCACCAACTGTTCTGACAAAGTCAAGATGAAAATGTACTGTCCTTTATGATCACGCCAACAGGTTTGGGTTAAAATTGCCAATTGTAGCTGGATCTTTTCTTGGAAGATTCATGAAATAACCTTAATCAAAATAACGATGCAAATTGATTGAATGCTAAATTGAAGTCAACTTGATTTTTTTTTCTTGTTCTCAAAATATGTTTTTCAATTGAACTTCAGAGCAGTGGTTAACACTGCTGCTTCACAGCACCAGGAACCCGGGTTCAATTCCCGACTTGTGTCAGTGTGTGTGTGGAGTCTGCACGATCTCCCCATGTCGGCGTGGGTTTCCTCCGGGTGCTCCAGTTTCCTCCCACAAGTCTGAAAGACGTGTCGGTTAGGTGCATTGGCCATGTTAAATTCTCCCTCCGTGTACCTGAACAGGTGCCGGAGTGTGGCGACTAGGAGATTTTCACAGTAACTTCATTACAGTGTTAATGTAAGCCTAACTGTGACACTAATAAATAAACTTTAAAAAGCAAAAGATGAAAGATGTTTTTGCAGGAATTGAAAAACAAACAAAATTGGAAATTATGAAATCAAAGAACAAAGAACAGTACGGCACAGGAACAGGCCTTTCGGCCCTCCAAGCCTGCGCGATCATGATGCCTGCTTAAACTAAAACCGTATGCACTTATGGAGTCCGTATCCTTCCATTCCCATCCTATTCATGTATTCGTCTAGATGCTCCTTAAATACCGCGATTGTACCATCCCCCACCACTTCCCCAGGCAGCGTGTCCCAGACCTTCACCACCCTGTGTAAAAGACTTGCCTTGCACATTTTCTCTAAACTTTTCCCCATGCACCTTAAGGCTATGTCCCCTAGTACCTGACTTTTCTACTTGGGAAAAAGCATCTGACTATCCACTCTGTCCATGCCACTCAACCATGTAAACCTTTATCAGGTCACCCCTCAAATCCAAGAATATCGGATGCAATTTCATTTCCTAACATCTCACTGGCTGAGATTTGTCCCTCCATGTGATCACCATCCATCATTTTGCAATCAGATTGGTCACTGATGAGGAGTGGCAAGGAGGTTGAGGGGTGTGATTGGAGGATGCAGTTATTAATCAGAGGCTGGAGAAAGGGAGGCGGAGTAGATCAAGATGTCCTGCTGATTTTTCTACTAGGTAATCTGCAACAGTGTCCATTTGGGAGAGTCCAGAACAATCTGGTATTGTTGACAACCCAAATGATATTGCTTGGCAATGTTGAATTAAAACTTCAGCCACTTCAAATTATTGATCCAGATTTTGAGACCAGTAGCAAAGAAACAGCAAATGCTAATCTCATCGATGACATTTGTCAATAAACGTTTTGCAGGTTTTAACACACAAATTTGCTTTAATCTGGCACCCGTTTTGGAGTAACGTCCTCTAAAGAGGATGTGTGATATCTGCAAACTGGGCAAAAAAAACGCCAAGCCAATTTCTTTGAAGAATTCTTACTGAGTCATGCAGAGTTTAAAGCAGAAGTAGAAAGCAGAAAGAGGCAGAAAAAGAGCAAAAGGATTTTTTTAAAATACAAAGTATGTTTCCCCTGTGAGAGAGATTAGAATTAGGGTACAGTGTTTAAAAATAAGAGGTTTCCAAGACAGAGACAAGGAGAATTATTTTCTCTCAGACGGTTTTAGTAAATTAAATTCTCTTCCCCAGAGAGCAGTGGTCATTGAATATTTTAAAGGTTGAGTTAAATGGGATTCTTGATTAACAGGGAATCAAAGGATTGTCGCTGCGCAGGAGGTTGTCATTTGGCCCACCATGTCTGCATCAGTTCTCCAAATGAGCAACTCACCTGGTGCCATTCTCCTGCTTTTTCCCCGTAACCCTGCACATTCTTCCTTTTCAGATAACAGTCTGGTTCCCTTTTGAATGTTTCAGTTGACGCTGCCTCCACCACACTCTTATCATAGTGTATTCCAGACCATAACCACTCATGATGTGAAAACATTTTTCCTCATGTTGCTTTTCCTTCTTTTACCAATTACTTTAAATCGGCATCCTTTGATTTGATTTATTATTGTCACATGTATTAGCATACAGTGAAAAGTATTGTTTCTTGCGTGCTATACAGACAAAGCATACCGTTCATAGAGAAGGAAAAGAGATAGTGCAGAATGTGTTACAGTCATAGCTAGGGTGTAGAGAAAGATCAACTTAATGCAAGGTAGGTCCATTCAAAAGTCTGATGGCAGCAGGGAAGAAGCTATTCTTGAGTCAGTTGGTACATGACCTCAGACTTTTGTATCTTTTTCTTGACGGAAGAAGCTGGAAAAGAGAATGTCTGGGGTGCGTGGGGTTCTTAATTATGATGGTTACTTTGCCAAGGCAGCAGGAAGTGTAGACAGGGTCAGTGGATGGGAGACTGGTTTGCGTGATGAACTGGGCTACATTCATGACCGTTTGTAGTTTCTTGCAGTCTTGGGCAGAGCAAGAGCCATACCAAGCTGTGATACAACCAGAAAGGACGCTTTCTACGGTGCATCTGTAAATGTTGGTGAGAGTCGTAGCCAACATGCCAAATTTCCTTAGTCTTCTGAGAAAGTAGAGGTGTTGGTGGGCGTTCCTAACTATAGTCAGCATAGGGAGATCAGGACAGGTTGTTGGTGATCTGGACACCTAAAAGCTTGAAGCTCTCGATCATTTCTACTTCGTCCCCGTTGATGTAGACAGGGACATGTTCTCCACTGCACTTCTTGAAGTCGATGACAATCTCCTTCGTTTTGTTGGCATTGAAGGAGAGATTATTGTCGTCACACCAATTCACCACGGTGATGTTGTCAGCAAACTTGGAGGGCAATTTGGCCACACAGTCATAGGTGTATAAGTAGTAAAGTAGGGGGCTGAGAACACAGCCTTGTGGGGCACTGGTGTTGAGGATGATTGTGGACCGATGTTGAGGATGATCATACGTCATCATCTTGCTTTCAATCCTTTCAAAGTTTCTCCCTATCTACTCTGTCCAGGCCCCTCATGAATTTGAATACCTCGATCAAATCTCATATTGATCATCTTCGCCCCAAGGAAAACAATCCGAGCTTTTCCATTCTATCTTCATTACTAAAGTTCCTCACCCCTGGAATCACTCTTGCAATTCTTTTCTTTTTGAACTGAGCCTGCTAATACCTTCACATCCTTCCTGAAATGTGATACCCAGAACTAGTTGCAATATTCCAGCTGAAGCTGAACTAGTGACCAATACAAATTCAATACAAACCTCTTTGCTCTTGTACACTGTGCCCTTATTAATTAAGTCCAACATACTTTACGCTTTATTAACTGCTAACTCAACATAGGTTTTTAGGGGGTAGGCAGGAAAATAGATTTGAGACAACAATCAGATCAACTACAATCTTATCAAATGGCAGTGCAAGCTCAGGGCGGAATGGCCTACATCTGTTCCTAATTCTTGAGTTCTTATGAGTACATTGACAACTGTGCGCTTTGGCATGGAGCGGGGCTATCTTGCACAGACATTTCTGGATCTGTTGTTTAATTGTTCATTTGCTGATGCCAGAAGTGGCTGCCAAATTGACCCCGTTATAGTGTTGTTAGTTTCACTGTTAATCTCATCATAAAATCTGACCCAACATTGATTATGGGGTAAATTTCAAATTAGCTTGGCTTAAAAATTTTAAGAACATACCAGGTCACAAATTAAATATTTACATTATCAAGTCTTTTGAAATGTAGTTGAAGTCTAACCTTTTTCTGTGTACTCTTCCTGGAGTAAATTTTGAACAGAAGATCTGAGTTCCACCATCGCTCTATCATTAAACCACTAAAACAGATAGGAAAAACAAAGCGCTGCTGGAACTTAACAGCTGTAGAAAATAGAAAACAATTATTTTTTTAAAAAAAGTAACTATAATCCCTAGTATTGAACCTTTAAATATCCACTGTTACCTCCTGCCACAATTAGCTAGCTCAGGACAACCTTAGCAATAATTTTCTCTTTCGCCATTGTCAAGGTGACCATTGGGTTTTGCTTCCATCATCCAAGCCAAGGATTCCTTGGTTCTACCCAGCATGGAGCTCACAAGAGCAAGATGTTAGGAGACCTACTGTACTACATCTTTTCTTCCTCCTCCTCATACCAAAAATAAATTTCAATAACTTCAGGAAGAAACTTCAGCTAATTTTTCTGAAGGCTCAATTCAAAAAGAAATGGAAAAAATAAACTTCACTTAAAATCAATAAAATACGGCTGCACTAGCTATACTGTGACATTTACCATAGACTTGAATACCAATATTGTGTCTCAAATACAAGTTAAGGCCTTTTTAAAATTACCATTTCAATATTTTATCCTACTCTAAGGTTTCTCCAAGACTCATAAAATTCCCTATCCAGCAATGTGGAAAATGTGGCCTCTTGTCAATTTTGAGATAGCAAAGCAAGTTGGCAGCTCAGAGAAGTTCATTGTTTATTCTCTAGTAGGGACGGACGCCACAATAATTTCATGCCTTTCATTCATTACCTCTGTCTCCAGCTGACATGGTTAAGAACACAAAAAAATTACCTAAAGACAGAATTATATTTTGGGATATAATGTTAACCATACACAATTTTTAATTAAATGCACAACCAACGTGTTTGTCTATTTGTCTTACCTTCTCTTGTAACTTTACTGGAGGCTACCCGTGTAATTTCAGAGGCCATTGACACACCTCTAGCTCCACCTCTTGAAGGTGTGGCTACAGGAAAGTCATACTCAACAAAGTAAGTGCTGCGGAAAGTTAAAAAAAAGGAATTGGGATTTAATTCTTGAAATAATTATTTTCTTCAAATGAAGTCAATAAATTGTCTGTAGCTTTATCATTAATGAATCTATTGAACCATAAAATCCCTGCAGTGCATAAAGAGGTCCAACGAGTCTGCACCAACTCTTGGAAGAGCACCATACCCAGCCCCTCCCGCCCCCTCCCAATCCCCATAACTCTGCACATTTAGAACGTAAGAACTAGGAGCAGGAGTAGGCCATCTGGCCCTTTGAGCCTGCTCTGCCATTCAATAAGATCATGGCTGATCTTTTTGTGGACTCAGCTCCACTTACCCGCCCGCTCACCATAACCCTTAATTCCTTTACTGTTCAAACATTTATCTATCCTTGTCTTAAAAACATTCAATGAGGTAGCCTCAACTGCTTCACTGGGCAGGGAATTCCACAGAATCACAACCCTTTGTGTGAAGAAGTTCCTCCTCAACTCAGTCCTAAATCTGCTTCCCCTTATTTTGAGGCCATGCCCCTTAGTTCTAGTTTCACCTGCTAGTGGAAACAACTTCCCTGCTTCTATCTTATCTATTCCCTTCATAATCTTATATGATTCTATAAGATCTCCCCTCATTCTCTGAATTCCAATGAGTAAGCCCCAGTCTACTCAGTCTCTCCTCATAAGCCAACCCTCTCAACTCCGGAATCAACCTAGTGAATTTCCTCTGCACCCCCTCCAGTGCTAGCATATCCTTTCTCAAGTAAGGAGACCAAAACTGTACACAATACTCCAGGTGTGGCCTCACCAGCACCTTATACAGCTGCAACATAACCTCGCTGTTTTAAACTCCATCCCTCTAGCAATGAAGACAAAATTCCATTTGCCTTCTTAATTACCTGCTGCACCTGCAAATCAACTCCTTGTGATTCTTACACAAGGACACCCAGGTCCCTCTGCACAGCAGCATTTACCCTGCTAATCCACTTAACCTACACATCTTTGGACACCAAGGGGCAATCTAACATGGCCAATCCCCCTAATCTGCATATCTTTGGACTATGGGAGGAAATCGGAGCACCCGGAGAAAACACACACAGGCACGGGGAGAACGTGCAAATTCCACACAGACAGATAGTCACATAAGGGAATCTGGGTTCCTGGCGAAGTGAGGCAGCAGTGCTAACCACTGTGCTGCCCTATATCCCCCAGCAACATACTGGGAGTCACCACTCACCAGAAACTAAAAGTAACAAAGCCCATACAAATGACTTCCAAAAAATGAAATACATTAATTTCTATGGATCTGCTGCTGGAACTATTTTAACCACACTGACTGGTCTGCGACATTATACCCTCATATACTCGAGGGTCATCCAAAACTGTTGCTAGTATTTTAACACACAGCAAGTCCCATTCTCCTATCACCTCGGGACCAGATCAGAAACTCCAAGGTATATTATGAAGTTAGCCTCGACCCCCAACTTTTATGATTTTGGCATTAGGGTGAGCATAACATATTCTGCTCTAGGTATGAATCAATTGACCCACTAGGAAGCTTTTATCAAAACAAATTTTATGTAAGAACACAGTTAGAATATAACAAAAAGAATCAGCATAACTCTTACCAATGCATATACTTAAACATGACAAGTTATAATTCTTAACAGCTAACTATCTTTATAGTTCCAATGTAAGCAGTACCCATAGACATTAATCCCTTCTTCAGAATCAGTTGGCACCAGATATGCTCACGTGGATGCTAGATTTCCAGCCTTTTAACACCTCTGGACAGAAATCCAGGCAGACACATGTCTTCTGACTCTCATATAACCACCTCCAGAGAAACAGCAGAATCTCAGAGACAGAAGCATATTTCCTGACAGATTCCAGTCTCCAACTCGAGAAAGAGACACAGAGAAAGCAACCTCCCTCTAAAGATCCCAAGCAGCAAACTGAGCTGGATTTTTCTGTGTGAGCCTAGCTCCACCCAGTCACCTGATTTTTCTGTCAATCAACCTAATCAAGTCCTACTTTGCAAAACCCCAGGGGAAAACTCAAAAAACAGAAAAGCATTAGTCCAGATTAAAACAAATATTCTAGTAATTAGGAGCAATTATGTTGCTGCAGTAACAATACAGGGACCCAGCAGCACCAGTTAGAATGGACTGTTAAAAACAATCCTGCACAGAAACATGACTCAAATATATTTCTTAACAGCACTGTATTGTCACACCCGTGTTTGATGACCTACATAGGTTTCTGGTCAAGCAATGTCTTAATTGTTAAATTATCTTAACTGTTTTCAAACCTATCCATGATCTTTTCTGTCTCTAATTTCCTTCAGCCCCACAACCTTCCAAGATATCTATATTTCTTTACGACTGGGCTCTTGTACATCCGCAACTTGAAGCGCTCCACCATCGGTGGCCTCAACATCAGTTGCATTCTACCTCCTGCTTTCCTCCTTTGAGACAGTTCCTAAAACATTTCTCTTTGACCAAGGTTTTTGGTTACCTGACCTAATATCTCCTTATATGGCTGGTTATCAAATTTTGTTTAATAATGCTACTGAAAAGCGCTTTGGGACATTTTATTATGTTAAAGTTGTTGTTGTTGATTCATGTTCCCCTAACTGATTGAACTGACTTAACTGTCGAGAGTTATCCCAGCCTTCAGTGATAATGCTTGCTTGCACTTCAAAAAAACCAATTTTACCAGGAACGGCTATGGTTAATTTGTCCTCTCCAAAAGATACATAATCACTGCATAACATTTTCTTATCTTTCCCTCTGCAATCATGTTATCCATTAGAACAAGGAGTAGCAGCAGGCCTGCTCAGCCATTCAACAAGATAATGGCTGATCTGACTGTGGCCTTACCTCCATTTTCCTGTATGCCTCCACCATAACCCTCAACTCTCTTGTCAATCAACAATCTGTAACTCAGCCTTCAATATTCAATAACCCAGCTTCCACTGCTTGCTGGGGAAGAGAATTCCAAATACTAATCACCCTCTGAGAAGAAACTCTTTCTCAACTCAGTCTTAAATGGAGACTTTTGCAGCCAAGTCATTTCAATGTGCAATTTCTTTTATGTAGGGATGAACTGCTTTTTTAACCAACCAAATCAATCACTTGGAGAATACAAGTAGATTCCCAGCCATTACTTTCAGACGTCCAGCACACAATAGAAAGGAGACTGATAAAGCAATCCATAAATATTAATAAGACACAAATACAAAATTCAGGTATGTCAGCCAAGAATCAATTGCATTTACACAGCAATGGTGGGGTATGCTCGACCAGCCTATTCTAAGATGTGAAAGAAAGAACTTGCATTCATACAGACTTTCAAAATGGTTGTTAGACAAAAGCCAACCAATGAACATCTCCAACAAGAGCTTTGCGGAAGTTTCCTCTTAACCTACGTTAGCATTGCCATTACAAAATCCCCCCCCCAGTAACTGACCAGAAACCTAACTAAACCAGCCACAAACATGCAGTGGCTACCAGACCAGATCAGGGGCTGGCGATTCTGCACATTCTGGCCCACCATCTGACTCTCTAAAGCTTCTCCATTATCTTTAAGATACAGTCAGGAATAGCCTCCGTTTGGCAGAATGAGTGCAGCGGCAACAATACTTTAGAAGTTCAACACTACGCAGGACATAGCAGTCTGTTGATTGACAACACATCTACCACACTGAACACCCACTTTCTTCACTACTAAAAGACTGCAACTGTGACAATGCAGCACTCTCTTAGTTATACACCAAAACAAAACTCTACATGATGTATTGAAGTGAGGTTTAAACCCACACCTGCTAATTCTGAGGGAAATGTGCTGACAAATGTGTCAATCTGACACCGCAAGGGCAACAATATTCTAGCTAACCACAAGTACATAGCTTTCCATTTTAGAGGCAAGCTTAAGAACTGCACATTCTGTGACATTTCTGAAATTACCATTTTCTTCCTGGAACAGGTCGAGGTGGCTTTCCACGACTGCCTTTTTGTTTTGGGGTTGTTTGAGTGCTATCTGGAGGAAGTTTTAGTGTTTCAATGATAACTCTGGCCAGATAAATGCGACCCAGCAGGGTTAGTCTATCAACACTCAATTCGATAGCTTGCATCCCCTGCTCAGCTAGTAGAGGGCCTTCTTGCACAGGGTAGGAGCTGTAGAGAAGAGACATTAAAATGATTAAACATGTGCAATTCATAAAAGCTAAGCAATTGCAAATCTTCACTCATCTTTATAAAGAGCAGATTGCTCTAGTGTATTCAGGGGATAAATGCATGACATAATTCTGAGCTATAATATTTAAGGTTGCCAAATACAATATCTTGTGAGAGGTAAGTAGCTTGAACTGAAGTGGTGGTGAGTGTACAACAAAACCCCAGGAGAAATTGGAAAGCCAAAATTCCCATTACTAACTGACACAAATAAACACTGGCTCATATATGAAGACTGACCGGTTGGTGCAGTTCCAATGGGCTACGTAGCAATAATTTCAGACAAGAGAATCATAGAATCCCTACAGTACAGATGGAGGCCATTTGGCCCACTGGACCTGCGCCAACAACAACAATCTCACCTAGGCCCTATCCCCATAACTCCACATATTTAACCTGCTAATCCCCCTTGACACTAAGGGGCAATTTAGCATGGCCAATCAACCTAACCCACACATCCTGTCCATCTAGAAACCTATCCTTGAGTAAATGTATGTCAGCACAATTCACCATCTTCTGAAGATGGAAAAAAGCCCAGACAAATATTGTTTGCGAAGGCAGGATGGTGGGTGGGTGGGTGGGTGGGTGGGACAGAAAGCATCTTTTATGTTCAAATATTTATCCAGTTACGTTTTAGAGAACATGGATAAGAGAATGAATTTTAAATCTTAAAATAATATTAATGATAATGAATGATTAAATATCAAAGTTGTCAATCACTTAAGAAAGGAACCTGTGTGGCAGATAGTTAGGCAGCATTGCAGTCAGCATAAAAGATAATCAACAGCAATACATGGTGGTTATTCTTTTTAAACTTAGTGATGACAGAACCATCAAAACAAATTCAGCTCTGGACATTAGTTGATTCTGTTTGAATCAATTACACCGTTAAAAAGATTTATACAAAACCACATTATTAAACACTAAATATGAATATATGTTATGCTTACATTAAGTATGTAGCTTTTTTGTTTATTAATTCATGGGATGCCACTGGCTAGGCCAGCATTTATCGCCCATCCCTAATTGCCCTTGAGAAAATGGTGGTGAACTGTCTTCGTTAACCACTGCAGTCTCTGTGGTGCAGCACACCCACAGTGCTATTGGGGAGGGGGCTCCAGGATTTTGATCCATTTTGAAAATTATAGAATACTGGGAACATGTTTATTTTCACCAACGTTTCAATTCTACTTCTATTATTTCAGCTAAATCAGGTAACAGGAATGTTCAGTTTAGAAGTTCAGACTAATCTTAGTGGTGCAGTGCATTAGGGCACGACATACTAAAGTAAAGTTAAAGTTTATTCATTAGTCACAAGTAGGCTTACATTCACACTGCAATGAAGTTACTGTGAAAATCCCCTAGTCGCCACACTCTGGCGCTTATTCAGGAAGAATTTAGCATGGCCAATGCACCTAACCTGCACATCTTTGGCCTGTTGGAGGAAACTGGAGCACCCGGATGAAACCCACGCAGACACAGGCAGAACGTGCAAACTCCACACAGACAGTGACCCAAGCCGAGAATCAAACCTGGGTCCCTGGCGCTTTGAGGCAGCAGTGCTAACCACTGTGCTGTTAGGATTCGGGACCTGAACCCCAAGGTACTGAATGAAGCTAAACAAGACCGTAACAATTTTTTAATTTTGGCATAAATGTGAGGATAAGATGTTCTGCTCCAGGAGTAACTCCACTGACAAATTAGAGATCTTTTATCAAAACAAGCTTTATTCATAATCCAGTCTAAATATAGCTTTAACAAAATGAAACAGCTTAGCTTTTAACAGTTGAACAATAAAAAAAGGAAACTCTAATTTCTAACTTAACACTATTTCAGTTCCAAATAAGCAACAGTCTCTTAAGACTCAAATGCTACTTTAAATATAGTTAGCTAACCCAGTATACTTGCTATAAATTAGGTGAACACCCTTGAAGCTTTCAGAAAGGTTTTGATTTTCAGAGTAGCTTGCAGACTTCTGTTTTTAAACAACCTCAGCCAGAAATTGAACAGAAAGCTGTTTCTCTCTCTGCTACGTACCTAGCTCCTCCTATTAACCACAGTATCACATGACCCCGTATACCTAAACAAAAACCCCAGCTTCCACTCCTTTAATCAAAAAACCCAGGTGGCCTTTTCATTTGTAAACAAGAGCCGTTAGTCCTCTCCTAAGTAAACACTACATGGTTAAAATGAATAATTATCCCGCTTTCCCAACATCTGAGCTGTATTGCTTCCACACATACTGACTGCCTGTAAAACAAAAACTCAATCTTAAACATTTCCCTTAAACCTAAAATATATCAATAGGACAGTGTCATCACAATACTGTGCTACACATTGCCGCATGCGAGTTCAGAATGGCTTAAATTCTGTAAAATAGCGTATTACCTGACATTCCTTGCTGCCTCATTTTGATTCAAATCAATAACATTGTGATCTGATGCAAGGCGGGACAATCCGTGCTGGTTATGGATATCAGCTTTGTGAAGGGATTGTTGTCTCATTTTTGTCTTCGAGGTATCCAACTCATCTTCACTAGTAAAATCACTTGCACTACTTTCATATTTCTACGTAAAAATAAATAATGGATAAGAACTCAAATTAATACGTTTGAAGGATTAATTTCAAGATTGCAGTAATGTGCCATAGTTCACCTGACATCAAAAGTCAGCTTTTCCAGGTGTACAAAACTTGTATTAAAATCATTATCATGGGGCAGCATGGTGACACAGTGATTAGCACCGCTGCCTCACAGCACCAGGGACCTGGGTTCGATTCCTGGCTTGGATACTTGGGTTGTGGAGTCTGCACATTCTCCCTGTGTCGGCGTGGGTTTCCTCCGGCTGCTCCGGTTTCCTGCCAGTCCGAAAGACTTGCTGGTGAGGTGCACTGGCCATGCTAAATTCTCCCTCAGTGTACCTGAACAGGTGCTGGAGTGTGGCGACTATTCATTGCAGTGTTGATGCAAGCCTACTTGTGACACTAATAAATAAACTTTAAAATAAAACTATATTTCTATTGCAGAAATGGAAAATTAGAGAATACAGGGAACATGATCATTTTCACTCATAGTTTAATACTACTTTCATTTGATTCTATTATTTCAGATAAATCATAGCAGGAATGGTCAATTTAGGAGTTTGGGCTAATCTCAGTGGAGGAGTACGTAAGGGCACAGCATACTGTGTTGCAGTTAGCTACATGCAAGCTCAGAATGGCTCACATTCTTTAAAATATTAATGAAGTGCACGTTATTAGTTGCATCGAAAATATTTGTTGAGCAACCGAGGTAATAATTTTGATGACTGCACTATTTCCATTTCACAATAAAAAATTATACAATTAAATGCCATGCATGTCAACATCTAACATCCCCATGCATATATCCTGATTAGGTTTGTTGTTGCAGGTCAAATCCATTCTCAGCAGCTAAAATATTGATGTCAGCTGATTCTAGAGACCAGCTGAAAACATTTGCTCTACAATTGGTAGCATATATGGAGATGCATTTGATACCTCACGAAAGTGGGTGCAGGTACAGAGAGCCCTGTGGGTATAGGTGCATAAATAATTGAAGGTGACAAGGTAGGTCGAGAAAGTAGTTAAGGGGGAACATCAGGTCCTGGCTTAATTTCACAAGCAAGAAAATTATGAGGCACCTTAATAAAGCGCTGATTTGGCCTGAGCTGGAGTTGTGTCCAATTCTGCTCACCTCATTTTAGAAAGGATGTGAACTCTTTAGAGAGGGTGCAGAAAAAACTTATGAGGCTAGTTCCAGGGATAAAGGACTTCAGTTGCATGCATAGATTGGAGAAGCTGCGTTGTTCTCCTTCGAGAAGGTTGAGAGTTAATAAAAGTGACCAAAATAATGAGACATCTAGAGAGTAGATAGACAGAAGCTTTTCCTACTGGTGAAAAAGAGTCAAGAATGAGTGGAAACAAAAACAGGGAATGCTAGAAAAACTCAGCAGGTCCAGCAGCATCCGCAAGGAGAGAAAGCAGACAGAATGCCTTGGACGAAGGGTCATCCAGACTCGAAACATTGGCTCTATTCTCTCCCTACAGATGCTGCCAGACCTGCTGAGTTTTTCCAGCATTCTTGTTTTGGATTCCAGCCTCTGTATTATTTTGCTTATTTTAGAATGAGCGGACACCAATTTAAGAAGATTGGCAAAAAGTTCAACGGTGACACGAGAAAGAAAAAAAATTACGCAATGAGTTTGATTTATTATCACATGTATTGGTACACAGTGAAAAGTATTGTTTCTTGCGTGCTATAGTGGCAAGGATTTGAAATGCTTTGATGTAATCAGGGGTTTCAACACAGAATTGGATATGCACCTGAGAAGAAAATAAATTGCCCAAACAGAGGAAAGGGCCAAGCATTAGGACTAGCTGAGTTACGCTTGCAGAGGGACGGCATGAGCAAAGAACAGTACAGCACAGGAACAGGCCCTTCGGCTCACCAAGCCTGTGCTGACAAATGATGTCTTTCTAGACAGCACATTCAGAAAGCACAAAAGGTTTTGCATATATATTGGGGTCCAGTTGTCAGTACCACGAAGGTAGTGGTTGAACAAATCTTACTCTAGTGCACTTTCCTGGACTGGATGGAACTGGTAGCAACCAAGGAGCAGGTGCTTAACTGGCCTCTTAGTCGAAAGAAAAAGTGTGGTTTTTCAGCATAATTTCCAGCTAACGGCATAAAGGTGGAAACCATCCGTTTTTAAACATTCCAAATCATTTTGCATTGGAGCATAAAGCACAAGTTTATGGTACATAAAATTATCCATGGCTATTATTAGCCAGAGTCAAATAGTAATATGCTGGCATTAGTTAGTAATTCCTAGGATCTCTGGACCCTTATGACTCACAGGATTCTTGTAAAAGAGATGTTCCAAAAGGCTCTGATCATAATGAGGGTCATTCAGTTCACTTTCATCTAAAACACTACTTCCTGCAGATGGAGTCTCTGGAGGGGAGCCAATGCCATCCCAGTAATGGAGAGGGATAGAGTCAGTACTGTAGGCAAAATAAGAGCAGGTTAAAGTTGTACCAAACAGTAGTGTGTATTACTAATATACAGCAACTTGTCTTCAGCACTAATGGGAGTGAGGGCAGGGGCAGCTCTTGCCAACAGGGATCTCAGTGTGTCAGAGTGCCTGATCAGGAAAGCCGCACTCTCTCCCACTGACCCCCGCATAGAGACCACCAGAGTTTGATGAGTGTCCTCTCCGTGTGGCAGAAGCAGGGAAGAGTCCCTAAAATGGTATTTAATTGGCCAATGAAGAATTTCAATTGTCCTCTGTGGGAGGGGTGGTTAGAATGCTGCCTTCCCCGCTGTTGATCAAATTCCATGGCGTGGAACAGCAATGTTATGCCACCTCCACATTCTATTTTATACCGACCACACTCTACTTCCCAACCTTACCCCGAGGCCCCAGTAAATTCTTCTGCATCTTGGTGAATTAGTTTAAATCCACTATTACAACACTGATTCTGATCAGTATCCAATCCCAAATTGAAAGTCTGAATTTCATCTCAATTTGGGATCAGTACCAAGGGCAGACTGAACAGGGCCAACAAGCAAGGGCTTCAATAGCTAAACCTTCCCGTCGGCATAAAAATACCAGGTTTGCCGATGGAAACGAATGCAAAGTTACAAGTACAAGGCAAGTCAAAATGAAAACCACTGCCTACATTTACCTCCCTAGGAGTAACTTGATGGCTGTGGCTTCTGTGTTAGGATGAACTTCTTTTAATGGGTGTTCAGGAGAAGGTTGTAAAGAATCTTTGGTTGGCGAAGTAGCTTCAGATTCCAGCAAATTATGAAGCAACTTTCCAGATTGAGATCGGAGCGTTCTGACAGGGAGAAAAAAGAATGATTATTGTAGCTAAAAGACAGTTACAATATGTTAAGATGTAATGTTTGTAAATATAAAGTGACTAGCAATTAGGAGAATATGCCCATGGCAGTTGAGAGATACAATATTCATCTACAGAAGTGTGACTGATCAGATAACTCAAGTAACAAGCTCATTGATAAATCCATCAGTACAAATATTTAACATATCAAACCGCCGTCCAGGGAAGATTCCTTCTTAAAATAACTGGGTACTTTCATATTAGAATGAAAAAAAAGTAGTTTGTTAAAATAAGTTGTTTCTTGATATTTCTGTGATGTGTTAAAATGGAAATAATACTTTGAAAATTATTTCCATTGAGTATTTTCTTTAAACGCAAATGCAGAAAGTTGACAATGAACAGATACTAAAAGATGCAGAGAAGAAATCTTACCGTGTGGTTGATGTAATGAGAAATATTGACATCCAAAATAGCTGATTTACAAGGTCATAGATGCTCGAGGATTAACAATTATGATGCAATTACAAGTTAATGGTATACTTTGTCTGTACAGCGTACAAGAAACAATACTTTTCACTGTGTGCCAATTCTTGTGACAATAATAAATCAAATAAATTATCTGCAATCAAGTTTGGAAATTAAATCAGTTACATATTGCATCTGTAAAAACAAATACTTTAGAAAATAGCTTGCAAGTTAGCACCCTCAACCTTCTAACGGTTCTGTAAACATATTTTCACTTCAAACAACTTGCATTGCAGTATTGCTTTCCATTGACATTTGTTCAATATTCATAATTTTTTATTTGATATTAATAAAGCAGACTGAACTTCAAATCAAAGATAGAATAAAAGCAATCTTCCTATAAAAGTCACACTCAGAAGATTCAAAATTATTCAAGTTTAGTATGTGCACTGTCAGACCAAAGCAAATGATTCATGGTGCAGTGGAATAAATGCTGACTGTGCACTGCAGCACCATTACCATCTGCCTGGCTGTGTAACTGTCCACCGAGGTCTCACACACTACAAGCAGAAAATTGAATTCAATGTAATTGGAATTGAATTTTTAAAAAAACGATACAATGAGAAACTCTCTCAATTTTCACCCATCTTTCAATAAAAGCTAGATTGCACATCAGATAGCATATCTCTCCTTTCATCTTTTGTTTGTACTGATCTGCAGTATATTCAATTTTAACGGACATTTAAGGACTGATCTATTAGCAATTACAAAGGGAGTATATCAAGTGCAGACCTTTCACGATGTTAACCTATCTTTTCCACCAAGAATTGATGGAATTATTCTAGCATCTTGGTTATATTTCCTTACACAGCCTATCATTCACCTTGATTGTTGTTTAAAATCATTGGGCTATACTTTGCTCTCAAAGTAACTGAGTTATTGCGGTTCTCCATTATTTATGCACAAACTGTACCTCAGCTTCAAGTACGAGATAGACATCAAAAACCCATATGCTGCTGTCCAAGGTGTGGCATTCCAGCAATAGCATCCTGAAAACAGCATCCTGCTGCTTGCTTTATTATTGAGATGTATTGTGAAGTGCTGTACTTGTGAGGTACATCTGAATTAAATCTTGTCCATTTCAGTCTAATTACCTTTCTTACGATATAATGAATGTTAATTACTTCCAGTCAACCTCTCCGGCACTGAAAATTAACCATTGTAAGTGTGGAGACTCAGTCCTTCAAGTTTAAATTGTAGAATTACAATTTTCAAATAAGTTACCTTTCCTTGCTGTCTCCGATTTTTTAAATCTTTCTTAATCCAATCTTTCTTTCCCTCACTTTGTTTCTCTTTTATGTCTGACTTGGTATTCCATTCACTCACTTTAACTTATGCTTTGTCACCTAGTCCTTATGCAGCTGATTTCACAACGCTTCGATTTGGTTGTTTGAGATGTACAGCTTCTTGCCACATTCACTCTGGTTCCAGGTGTTCGGTTTTCCTCACTGCAAGATTATCTCTCACTTCAGCAACTTGCCATGTAATATCTTTGAATCTACTAATGCAACAATAAGTCTGACTGTCAGATACCCTACCATGATAAAATATGATCCATTATTTATTACTCATTCTTAATGGATTTGGTTGGTTATTTCCTTCCTAGTTTGCTCCTTTACTCGCCTATAGGTGCTGAGTCTTGCTAACCCAAACTGTGTTCAGAACCAATTCAAAATTGTTCAAGTCCAGTTCATATAAAGCCCTTACATAATTCTGCCAGCATCCATGGAAGTTATGACATGTTGCCCAGATGGCTATGCATCATGTGCGAGCTTAGAGAGCAAATGCTGACAAATGGTTTGATCATGCAGCCACTCACAATTCGGTCTTCATGCCACCCACACACCCCTTCCAAGAGCTCCTGTCAAATGGTCAGTGGAAAGCAACTAGGCAGGTATTTTTCTTTCAGTAGTGCAGGGATGGCAAGAGCAACTATAATATCTTACACAGGTCCACTGGAGATCAGTCCTCTCAGATGGAAACTAAATCTGCTTTCGTAGAACCGGCCTCACTCGCTTCTAGCTAGTAGTCTCACTCTTTATCATTATCTAGTGATTCCTATTAGAATACATAGTTTTAAATACAGGTTCAGGACACAATCTAACAAGACTGCGATGTACCTCAAATCAAATTACCTAATGAAATATTGATACTTCACCCTAATGGCTATTTTACGAGTACTGATGCCATCCACGGACTGGGGGGAAAAAAAACTTTGTTTCCCCCAGACAATGTTTATGTTTTGTATCTATCTCATCATGGAAACTAGAAGCAGGAGTAGGCCATTTGGCCCTTCGAGCCTGCACCGCCATTAACTTTGATCACGGCTGATCATCAGATTCAATCCCCCCTGCCCCCAATATCCTTTGATCCCTTTAGCCCCACGAGCTATCTCTAATATCTTACTATCAGAGTATGAAACCAAAACCATAAGTGCTTTACATCAAAAGCAAAACTAGATGAGTTGGTAGTTTTGGCGAGTAGTGTGAAGAGGAAATCACTCCAGCCACTCCTACTCTTCATGTCTCTACAAAAAAGTTGTCTTAATTCTTCTGGTTAGCTCTCAGGTTAAAAATGATGATTGCTTCAAATTCAAAGGCACAAAAACAGCACTTCAACTATTGAAAATTTCATCAAGCTTACTTTGATTTTGACATGCCAATGTCCGGGCATGGAACCATGTAAGGACTGTCCTCCAATCCAGTCACACCATTGGGAACTGTTTTCATAGCAGAAATCACCATTGCATTTCGCAGTTTGCTCCCTCGGTCCAACAAAACTAGAAGCAAGAATACATAATGAACAAACAGGCAGCTGCAAAGACTGACTTCTCCTACAACAGCAATGTGCATTTATACAGCATTTTACATAGAAATGTCTCAAGGTGCCTAATCGAAGGGGTGGGTTTCAAGGATGGTATTAAATGAACGGAGAACTAGACAACTGAAAACTCAGTAGTCAATGGTGAGGCAAATGGGTGGGGACTGCACAGCTCTGGTCTACTCAGGCTTTTCTGATAGTTGTACATTGTACTTCCAATATCATGCTTATAAATCTTTTTTTTAAACATTTTCTCTAATGCTTCATATCCTTCTGGTAATATGACAATCAGAACTGTATGCAGTACTCTAAGCATGTTTCAACACATCTTGCTGCAGAAAGGATAGAAACTTTATTGGTGGGGTTTAAACAAATAAGTTGTGGAAGAAATGGGCATGGATCATGTTTACTGAAAGTGACAATGAAAGAAATGTTGTAAACAGGGTGGTAATTGCAAGAACATAACAAATGTGGTCTACTTAGGGAATGGCATTGAGGAAAGAGGACTGCAGAGAGGGATGGTGGGACTATGAGAGCAGAGAGGAAATGGATGAGGGAAGCAGAGAGGATGTCATACTAACTTGTTACAAACAATTCATTTGTGGCTTGTTATTAAAAATGCACAAGAAAATACCAATAATTCTGGAAAACAATAACAGGCCAAGTTTTGTTAGTCTATTGTATTAAGTGGTGTTTGCTGCCATCTGCTGGTAACTCAACTTAAACATGTAACGTGTTGATAAGTGACCAGAATGTGCTGGAAACGATGCGCTTAAACGTCCAGCAATTTGTGGCAAGGCAACAATACCCCGTCAGTTGTGTATGATCACAAATCACTGGATCATTTGTGCTCCACTGTCCACCACGGAAAGCAGCATTTCGCCAACTTTCACAGAACTGCAGTCATTTTAATTAATCATGCATTAAACCTGCCACGTGAAGTTACAGCTGGTACTCAATAGCATAAGTACCTTTTTAATAGTGAGATTCATGTCACTGAAGTGTCATTCAACCCTTCCATCCCAGAAAGGGAACATGTGAAACTAAAAAATTATGTATTGTTCTTGGACATTTAAAAAATAATATTTTTTCCTTTCTGCCTCTTTCGTCTTCCCCTTAATCCAATTTTTCTGTATCTGATTTGATCCTAATGCATTCTATTTATTTCACTCTTGTTCCTGTTTCTCTCTCCTTAAATTACATTAGCTAAGGAGATAGATTCGTCCCATTGCTCACCAAGGTCACCGAAGCCCTGATGTCTTCACTGCACCATTACCAGTTTGAGCTTCCAGTAGTTTGAGATTAAGGTGGTTTTTGGACTGGAAGATGAGAGAAGAAATCTAATGGAGTATGCTGTGAATTATCTAATCCAGAAAATTCTGGGCCAACACATCTAGTTAAATCTAATTCATCCCAAATCCTTAAGGCAAATGAATTGGTGCAAATTCAGCAACAATTTTCAAGAATATCTAAATCCACTGCATAGTGCAATCTTGTGCTGAATCATACCTTCAAGGATATGAAATGTTAGTTTCTGACAAGATGAAATTATAAAGAAAGACACAACTATCATGATTAAAGGACAGGAAAAATGCATGGGTTCCATGTTCCAACTGGTGTAATATTTTCTCTCCTCATTACTGCTCTGTTTCTGCTTCTATTCTTTGAAAAGACCTCCAAACTATTTAATTGCATTCTCAAAACTGACTTTTTAGTAAAAAGTGCCCCACATCCTGAATGTGAGGCAATGCCCTGGAAAACAAACCCAAGATACTTATTGGAACTCAACATTTCTTGTCAGATGGACAAAAGAATTGAGGACTCAGAAATAGTTTATTAGTGAGCCATAAAGGTTCCATATGACATTTGATCCATTATGGTTAGGAGAATAAGTAGAATACGATGTGTCCAGGTATGCATGCCTTTGTAACTTTGACATCTTCCAGATCATACAGGAAATAAATGGCACTAAAAGGTGCGAGCCACTACATGACCCACAGACTGGTCAACTGACTGAGAATATATTTTCTTTGAATTTTCGTGCTCAACACATCTTTCCACAGAATCTCTGAGGATAGAATTCTCCCATGCTCCACCATCGTGTTTAGTAGCAGGCACGGTGGGAGAACATGGTGGGAGACCCAGAAATAGTTTTCACGGCAGCATAAATTTACAGCGGGATCTTCCACTGGTGCCCGCCATGGCAAAACCCGGCAGAGGCCAGCATGAACCTCATTTGCATCTCGTTAATAGTATACAAATGAAGGCCCAAGCCCCCACACCAGATTCTCTGCAGGGGCAGCAGGAGAACGTGCCAACATGAAACATGTTCGGAACAATGTACGTGGCGTGCAGTTGTTGGCACTCATCTAAACAATGCTTGGGGCTGCCTCCAGAGTTCAGCATAGAGGCCGTCCACAACCCTGCAACACCACAGCAGTGGGTCGGGGGGACATCTGTAGGTGGATCTTCCAGATTAGGTGTATTGGACAGGTCTATCTTCCTGATTAGGTGTCTTGGACAGGTCTATCTTCCAGCTGCAGAATGTTCTAGAAGATCCATCTTCATTCTCAAGAGGTCCATTATCTTTTTTCCAGTAACAGATCAGTGATGTTGGATGCCTTTCAATATGGTGCCATCCAGGCCTGCTCCTACCACTGAGGATGGCTTTAAACACCTGGGTACATAAGTAATGAGGCTGATGCCTGGTGATTTGCAATGTTTTCCCGTCGGCCACCACAGCGATAACACTCCACAATCCTGCCCCCGCCATGACACTTAGTCTCAAAATGGGAGAATTTCCCCCTTAGTTTCTGCTTCCAGGAAGGAACACGGGATCTTGGGAGTCATTAAAATGGTCAATATTCCTCAATTTGAGATTGCAAAGCTTAACCAAGATGCATCAGAAAATTGTACTTAGAAACAAAGTATAGGACGGAAAAGCCCAAAGAGACCAACTCGCCAACACCAAGGCCAGTACTGTTCAAATCAGCCACTTGAAGTTATCTATCTGATTCTTCCTTGCATTTTCCATGCTATCTGCTTGTCCAGGGTAGTTGATTCCAAATATTCATCACCCATTGTGTAAAATTATGAAATATAAACTGTGTGTACACTTTAACTTGTCTAAGCTTGAGCTTCAGTCCTGTGTTCTACGGTTTTTCACAATGTGAACATATCACCAGAATGCAATTTATCTGTGCCATTACGAATCCTGACTACATCGTCTGAAGCAATCAATCTCACGTTCGAGTGGAGTGTGTGTGTGTGTGTGTGTGTGTGTGTGTGTCTGTGTGTGTGTGTAGCGCAAGGTGCCCACTGGATTTAACATGCATGTCCCATGGGTGAATGTTAAATCCAGTGCACTGACTCTGCATAGTATTTGCAGTGCCTGACTTGCTGAGTATTTGCAGCATTTTCTGCCTCCATTTAAGAATTGTGCCAAGTTAGCAATGTACCTGAAATAAGGTTTTTGGTAGTCTGGCTATCTGTTGACAGTACCCGTGCTTCAACCCGCTCATCACCAGGCTCAAGAGTCGCCGCAGGAGCCAGGGGGTCTGAACTGAGGGGCTGCTTATTTTCGTAGGAAACAGTCTTAGTCATTTTGGTGTTTTCCTGGAAGTACACATGGTCTCTTCCTCTAGGGAAAAAACAGAAAATTATAGAGAGTTGAAAATTACTTTCTTACAGGTTTGGTTGCTTCGAATGAATTACATTGCAAGCTTTGCAACTTTACTTACTTCCATGTAATAAATAAATCTGCAATTTATAACCTGCGAACAAAAATAATTGTGCCCCTCCCTGAAAGCTTCCTGTGTCTTTCCCTAACTTTAACTTTTTCTCTCTCCTTTCTGTTTCTATCTCTGGTGTTTGCAACTTTCAAATTTTCACTGACTACTTTTCTTTCTTCATTTCAACAAGATTCTCCTGCCCTCACTCTTTGTTAAGATTGAATTTTTGTTTGGCTTTCACTCGTATACTCGATTTCTCCACCTTAACTTTTCTCTAAAGAACAGAGTCAGCAACATGATGAGTAACAACATGCATCTGTCTGGTTTTGAGGGAGAAGTGGTCAGAGAAGTGTTTCAAAATATATTTGGAGAGAGCAAATAGAGTTTGGAAGGTGTGGCACTGGGGATGGGGGATGTTATGATGGCCACGAAGGGTCATCAATAGGTCTCCCTTCGGGCTTTGTGGAGTATGAGCTGTCTTATTGAGCGAGCAGACGCTCACCCAATAGGAAGCAGTCAGTGAGGGTTTTTAAGCCTGTTACTTTACCCGGACCAGAGTTGTAGGTCCCGCGGTGAAGACTATCTACCTGTAAGCCACAGGCACGGCTCTTTCCTTTGGTGCACAATAAAGGATGTTGGTGATGAGAACCTGGCTTATGGCTGAATTATGACATTGGTGACAAGGAGAAAAAATTATTTTTTCCTCCAACTTTCCCCTCGGGGCAACCTCCAAACTTCAAGAATTTCACTGATAAGGAAAACGCCTCTCTTTGGGGAAATTCAAGCCTATGACGCCCGTGGGGAAGACTGTGCCCAATACATTGGGCGCATGCGTTACTTCTTCCGTGCTGACAACATTGAAGGAGACTAAATACAAAAAGTGATATTGTTAACAGTATGCGGGGCCCTGACATTGTCTGATAAGAAGTCTGACCTATTCGGATGTCCTCGACTCATTCAGTGAGCTAGTAGACCTGGTTAAAAAACATAATTCGACCAGAAACCCCGTGTTATACTCCAGACACATCACTTCTACATGGCTGAGAGAACTCCTGGGGAATCTGTCACTTGAGTTCTTGGATAAGTTGCAGAAATTAGCCAAGTACTGCAAGTTTGGACTGCCTCTCAATTAAATGTTGCTGGGACAGATTGGTATGTGACATAAATGACCTAACCATCCAAAGGGGGGCAGGCGATGGCCTAGTGGTATTATCACTAGGCTATTAATCCGTGAGGTTGGGGGGTCAGCCATAAGGACATGGGAATGGATCTCAGTTGGCAAGCCCCTGGCGAGTTCCCTGCCTGCTGCTAGTGAATACAGCCTCAATTGGTGGCAAGACTAAATCAGGGCAGAGGTGGGAAGGCAACCGGATCCCCATTTGCCACTCTCCCACCTGATCAAGTGCACCACTCACCACAAAGATGGGCACCAAATTCCACCCAATGTGACCACTGGCAAATATTATTGAAAACACTGACTCAAAACAGAAGCAGATTTATTTTGCTGCCATTTACCTTGGAGTATTACAGGTGCTACTGGACAGCGACTCCTTTCCACTTGCACTGGTTATGGACGATTTACGAGGTGCAGAAAGTTCAATGAGATTTTCAAAGGATCCTGTTTGTGAAGGATGCAGTACTGCAGAGCTTTGGACTAAAACAGCACCATCTACACTTGTGTCTGTATTTGGAACAGAACTGCTGCTGTCACAAGAGTCTGACAGAGATTCCAGAGCAAGTGATACCTAAAATTTGTACCAATTACAGCAGTTAGTTTGAATGATCAGCAAGAATGAAGTGTGATAATTCGTTGACATACTTTGTTAATTGCTTTAAAAATATGAAATGAAGAAACATGATATGGCTTCGCACATACTTAACAGATCATACCTCTTAAAAGGACTGGCTGAATTGATTTCCCTTTGTTATACTTGTGAACAAGTTTGAAAACCATGCTCAGTGCTAATCACACAACAATGCAGTCTGCTTTAGGATAGCATCATGTATAAAAAAAATCAAGTTTAAACCCTTGGAATCAAACATTGCAAGAATTAGGGGTATACACGAGACAATATTGTATGCAAAACCAGAGCAATTTACTTCACTTCAAACAAACGAGTTGTCTGTGTACTTATATCACAATAGAGAGAAATTATAATTCTGCTCGTGTCACCGGTACTAAGTGATGTATATTAAGAGGAATTCAGCTCTTTTGTCCATGTTTGGACTAGGATTATAATGAAGTCTGGAGACGAGAGATCCTCTCAGGACCCAAAATGAGCAACTACTGCTTGATAGCACTGTCAATGACTCCTTACATCCCTCTACTAATCATCAAACGTAGGCTGGTGGAGTAGTTATTGGCAGGTTGGATTGTCCCATTTGTGAACAGGACAAACTTGGGAAATCTTCCACTTCATTGGATAGATACCAGTTCATAACTGCGGTGTAATAGCTTGGCTTAAGGCACAACCAGTTCTGGAGTCCAAGTCTTCAGCATAGAGCCAAGAGTGGGGCCCATAGTCTTTGTGGTATCGAATGCCTTCAGCTGTTTGATATCACGTGGAGTGAATTGAATTGACTAGTGCCTGGCTTCAATAGTGGTAGGGACTGCAAAAGGCGGCCAGGATGGATCACCCACTCGGCACTGCTGGTTGAAGATGATTAAAGGTATTTCAGTTTTGTCCTTCGCACTTGTGGAGCTCCTCCATCCCAGAGGATGAGGCTGACCATGGAGTTTTCTCCTCCCAGTCATTATTTGATTTTCTACCAACATTCTCAACTGGATGTGGCAGAACTGTGAAGCTTTGATCTGATCTGTTAGCTGTAGGATCGCTTAGCTGACGATACCATGCTAACTTGCATGCAATCCTGTGTTCTAGCTTCTCCAAGTTGGCATTTCATTTCTATGTATGCTTGGTGCTATTCCTGGCAGACTCTTCAATACTACTCATTAAACCAAGGTTTGTCCCCTGGCTTGAGTGGAATGAGGGATGTGGAGTGTGACGAAGTTATGGATTACAGTGGAATACAATCAACAACATTTATTTACACTAAAGGGCTGTCAAAAAGGAAATTGCTGAGTGAAAAAACCTTATTTTCCATTCAGAGAATCCAAAAACAGACTAGCAACCTGTACTGGGATTCAAACTCAAGCATTCCAGTTGACAGTTAGACACAAACACTGTAAATATTTTATACATGTGGAAGTGAAATTATCAATTCTGATTTCCAAGCTTGATCAATAAACATCTTAAACATGTGGGAATACCTAAACATAAGCAGGTATTCTAAATCGTTATCCCTTCTTCCTAAATAGTATACTATTCATTAAACTAATATATAAACCAAGGGGAATTATACCCAGTCCACGGAAAACAGTACGAACTGAACTGTATGGTTCAAACTAGTGTACTGAGAAAGGCCACAAATGGACAACAAAATAGCATGTTTTTTTCTTTACTCAAGAATGTTTAATGATTTGCCTTTATTCTACACCTACAGCCTTCCCTTTCACATAACTGTCCTCAAGTTGAATTTTGTACATGATCACAGACCATGCTGATGTTATTTGCAAGGGCATCTCAACTCAAAACACCGGTTCACTTTTTAAAAATTCATTCATGGGACATGGGTGTTGCTGGCTGGCCAGCATTTATTGCCCATCTCTAGTTGCCCTTGAGAAGGTGATGGTGAGCTACCTTCTTGAATCGCTGCAGTCCATGTTCTGTGGGTTGACCCACAATACCGTTAGGGAGGGAATTCCAGGATTTTGACCCAGCGACTGCGAAGGAACGGCGATATATTTCCAAGTTAGGATGGTGAGTGGCTTGGAGGGGATCTTGCAGGTGGTGGTGTTCCCATTTACCTGCTGCCCTTGTCCTTCTAGATGGAAGTGGTTGTGGGTTTGGACAGTGCTGTCTAAGGATCTTTGGTGAATTGCTGCAGTGCATCTTGTAGATAGTACACACTGCTGCTACTGAGCGTTGGTTGTGGAGGGATTGAATGTTTGTAGATGTGGTGCCAATCAAGCGGGCTGCTTTGTCCTGGATGGTGCCAAGCTTCTTGAGTGTTGTTGGAGCTGCACCCTTCCAGGCAAGTGGGAAGTATTCCATCACACCCCTGACTTGTGCCTTGTAGATGGTGGATAGGCTTTGGGGAGTCAGGAGGTGAGTTACTCGCTGCAGTATTCCTAGCCTCTGACCTGCTCTTGTAGCCACCGTGTTTATGTGGTGAGTCCAGCTGAATTTCTGGTCAATGGTAACACTATTGAATGTCAAAGGGCGGTGGTTAGAGTGTCTCTTATTGGTGATGGTCATTGCCTGGCGTTTGTGTGGCGCAAATTACTTGCCACTTGTCAGCCCAAGCTTGGATATTGTCCAGATCTTGTTGCATTTGAACACGGACTGCTTCAGCATCTGAGGAGTCGAGAATGGTGCTGAACATTGTGCAATCATCAGCGAACATTCCCACTTCTGACTTTATAGAGTCATAGAGGTTTACAGCATGGAAACAGACCCTTTGGCCCAACTTGTCCACGCCGCCCTTTTTTTTTTTATAAACGCCTAAGCTAATCCCAATTGCCCGCATTTGGCCCATATCCCTCTATACCCATCTTACCCATGTAACTGTCTAAATGCTTTTTAAAAGACAAAATTGTACCTACTACCTCTGGCAGCTTGTTACAGACACTCACCACCCTCTGGACCCTTTCGTATCTCTCCCCTCTCACCTTAAACCTATGCCCTCTAGTTTTAGACTCCCCTACCTTTGGGAAAAGATATTGACTATCTAGCTGATCTGTGCCCCTCATTATTTTATAGATCTCTATAAGATCACCCCTCAGCCTTCTATGCTCCAGAGAAAAAAGTCCCAGTCTATCCAGCCTCTCCTTATAACTCAAACCACCAAGTCCCGGTAGCATCCTAGTAAATCTTTTCTGCACTCTTTCTAGTTTAATAATATCCTTTCTATAATAGGGTGACAGAACTGTACACAATATTCCAAGTGTGGCCTTACCAATGTCTAGTCCAAAGATGTGCGGGTTAGGTTGATTGGCCATGCTAAAAAAAAATTGCCCTTAGTGTCCTGAGATGCGTAGGTTAGAGGGATTAGTGGGTAAATATGTAGGGATATGAGGGTAGGGCCTGGGTGGGATTGTGGTTGGTGCAGATTCGATGGGCCGAATGGCCTCTTTCTGTACTGTAGGGTTTCTATGATTCTTGTACAACTTCAACAAGACGTCCCTGTATTCAGTGTTCTAACCAATGAACGTCCCAACTCCTGTATTCAATGTTCTGACCAATGATGGAGGGAAGGTCATTGATGAAGTTGGGCCTAGGACACTATCCTGGAGTTGAGATGACTGACCCTCCACAACCATAACCATCTTTCTATGTACCAGGTATGACTCCAACCAGCAGAGAGTTTGCTCCCTGATACCATCGATTCCAGTTTCACTAGGGCTCCTTGATGCCACACTCAGCCGAATGCGGCCTTGATGTCAAGGGCTGTCACTCTCACCTCACCTCTGGAATTCAGCTCTTTTGTCCATGTTTGAACTAAGGCTGTAATGAGGTCAGGAGCTGAATGACCCTGGTGAAACACAAACTGGGCGTCACTGAGCAGGTTATTGCTGAGCAGGTGCTGCTTGATAGTGCTGTTGATGGCCCCTTCCATCAGTTTACTGATGATCGAGAGTAGACTGATTGGGCAGTAATTGGCCGGGTTGGATTTGTCCTGCTTTTTGTGTACAGGACATACCCGGGCAATTTTCCACATTGTCAGGTAGATGCCAGTGTGTAGCTGTACTGGAAGAGCTTGGCGAGGCATGTTCTGGAGCACAAGTCTTCAATACTATTACCGGAATGTTATCAGGGCACATTGCCTTTGCAGTATCCAGTGCATCCAACCGTTTCTTGATATCACGTGGAGCGAATCAAATTGGCTGGAGATTGGCATCTGAGATGCTGGCGACCACTGGAGGAAGCCAAAATGGATCATCCACTCGGCACTTCCGGCTGAAGATTGTTGCAAATACTTCAGCCTTATCTTTTGCACTGATGTGCTGGGCTCCTCCATTATTTAGGATGGGGATATTTGTGGAGCCTCCTCCTCCAGTGAGTTGTTTAATTGTCCACCATCATTCACGACTCAATGTGGAAGGACTGCAGAGCATACATCTGATCCATTGGTTGTGGGATCGCTTAGCTCTGTCTATCACATAATGTTTTTGCCATTTGGCATGCAGCTTCACCAGGTTGACACCTCATTTTTAGATATGCCTGCTGCTGCTCCTGGCATGCCCTCCTGCACTCTCCATTGAACCAGGGTTGATCCCCTGACTTGATGGTAATGGTTGAATGGGGGATATGCCAGGCCTTGAGGTTGCAAATTGTGCTGGAGCACAATTCCACATCTGATGGCCCACAGCACCTCATGGATCCCTAGTCTTGAGCTGCTAGGTCGGTTCGAAGTCTGTCCCATTTAGCTCGGTGATAGTGCCACACAACATGATGGAGGTTATTCTCAATGTGAAGGCGGGACTTTGTCTCCACAAAGACTGTGTGGTGGTCACTCTTACCGATCCTATCATGGACAGATGCATCTGCAGCCAGCAGACTGATAAGGATGAGGTCAAGGATGTTATTTCCTCTTGTTGGTTCCTTCACCACCTGCTGCAGACCCAGTCTAGCAGTTAGGAACCGACCAGCTCGATCAGTAGTGCTGCTGCCGAGCCACTCTTGGTGGTGGACATTGAAATCCCCCACCCAGGGTACATTTTGTGCCCTTGCCACTCTCAGTGCTTCCTCCAAGTGTTGGTCAACATGGAGGAACACTGATTCAGCAGCCGAAGGAGGACAGTATGTGGTAACCAGTAAGAGGTTTCCTTGCCCATGTTTAACCTGAAGCTATGAGACTTTATGGGGTGCAGAGTCAATGTTAAGGACTCCCAGGGCAACTGCCTCCTGATTGTATACCATTGTGCTCCCACCTCTGCTGGGTCTGCCCTGCCGGTGGGACAGGAAATATCCAACGATGGTAATGGTGGTGTCTGGGGTGTTATCTGTAAGGTACGATTCCATGCGAATGACTATGTCAGGCTTTTGCTTGACTAGTCTGTGAGACAGCTCTCCCAATTTTGGCACTAGCCCCCAGATGTTAGTAAGCAGGACTTTGCAGGGTCGACAGGGCTGTTTGTTTTGCCATTGTCTTTTCCGGTGCCTCGGTCGATGCCAGGAGGTCCGGCCGGTTTCATTTCTTTGTTGAGACTTTGTAGCGACTGTTACAACTGAGTGGCTTGCTAGGCCATTTCAGAGGGCAGTTGAGAGTCAACCACATTGCTGTGGCTCTGGGGCACATGTAGGCCAGACCAGGTATGGACGGCAGATTTCCTTCCCTAAAGGACATTAGTGAACCAGATGAGTTTTTCCGACAATCGACAATGGTTTCATGGTCAGCAGTAGACTCTTAATTCCAGATATTTTTATTGAATTCAAATTCCACCATCTGCTGTGGTGGGATTCGAACCCAGGTCCCCAGAGCATTATCTGGGTTTCTGGATTAATAGTCGAGTGATAATACCACTAGGCCATCGCCTCCCATGGTGATGTATAGTCTTTTTTTGGAATGGTATGAGGGGCCATGTGAAACCCCCAGTGAGAATAACCAGCCCAGTTGTAGTGTAACAATTACTAAAAACGAGTCATTAACTAAAGAAATGACAAATACAGACGACTAGTACTCTCACACTCTTAAGACAATTACATATAAGAACTAAACACACTGTTTATATAGAAATTACCTATTGTTCCAAAATATATATATATCTGTGATCCAGGAACTCCTTTAAGATTTTCCCATTTCCAAACAACATCCAAATTAAATAAGTCAAATCCAGCTTATAGTTACCACATAATACAAGGAGGACATTAGAGTATGGGAAATGTATTTTCCTGGTCCAGCACTATCTTGGCTCTACGACGACTTAGATGTTAAAATGGCTTCTCAGACTCTGAGCTTTAAAACTGGTCTCTCCAGCTCTTAGATGTTGCAATGCCTTCTTGGCTGTTAGATGTTAGATGTTAAACTAGCCTGCCTGCTTCAGTAGGTGCTGGCCTGGTTTCTCTGTGATTTCCCCTGTGTACTCGGGCTGTCTGCATCTCTCATTCTGTAACTTTCAAAATTAGCATCTGCATACCTCCAGTGATCTCTTAGTCATCTAGGTAAGCTGTTTCCTGATTATGGTTATTTACACTTGATTCTGTATGCTAATCTTGTTACTGGGAAAGGTCGCATCTCCCCTTTGAATGCTGGCTATTGCTGTTGCTAGGCAAGTCTTTCCTATTGCTGGGCAGATCCATGACAACACAGACAAAATCTAATCAGTCCAAGTGCTTTGTACCCACTGAATTTTTTTTTGAAGTGCAGTCACTGTTATTATGTAAACACAAGCAGCAGCCAATTCACACTCAAAGATTCTAAAAACAGTTGAAGGGACCAGTTAATTTGTTTTTAATGTTGATCAAGGGGTGAAAATTGAACTGTCCGCTTGTTTTCAAAGTGCCACAGGTTCTTTAACAGCCAGAATGTGCCTTGCTTCACTGTTTAATCCTAGACAAATGTTCTCACAATGCAACATGCCACAAGCACGACTGAACCTAGAATATGTGCTGAAATTCCTGCAAGAGCTTGGATCCACAGATGCATGACACTCGAGATGGTGCTATCTAGTGACAGAAATCAACATTCATCGGATATTATGCTTTCTAGCCTTAGAGTTACATAACTAAAATTGGTAACTCAGCATGTAAAAAAACGTGAACAGCAAAGCTCTATAATATAGCATAGCCAAACTTTAAACACGCTTATCAATTTCTACACCATGCCAGTTTATATGTATTTTTAAGCAATTAAAATTATCTGTGAATATAATTTGTTTGGTTTATTCTAGTCAAGTCCCAAAAATAATGTTTGATCAGAACACAATTCTTAACTTAGAAATATCAGTAAGCATGACATTTCTAACCTGTAGCTCTCCGAGTTTCTCCGAGGTTGGTGAAATCACCGTGAAGAACCCACTAATACCATAGGTTGGTGAAAGTTGTGATATTCCATTTATTTGAACTCGACCAGTGGGAAGATGGTCAGGCTTCGCCATCACCTCCAACACCAGCATTCCCATATCTATCACATAAAAAAGTACACATTTGAACATAGTTAAATACCAGCATTTAGGAACTTTTCTACTGGACAAACAAAGCAAAAGATACAGAGAAAAACAATGTGAAGTCGTGATTTTGTTTTAAGAGGTTGTAAGCATGGTTGATTATTTTGTACACATCAGACTAGCTCCTCCAAACAAAAGCTGACATAAATTCCAACAGTAGGCAAAATTCTTCCATGTTTCAAATTAATTTCACCTCTTGCATAGTCAAAGCGACAGCAGTATCTTCCCATGTTTTCTTTTCAGATAGGTGCAGGGGCTTTGTGATGGTTATAGGGATGACATTTGATAGAATAAACAAAAGCACTTTCACCATTTTATTTTGCAACCCCTTGAGGCTCGAACCAGGTGAGAGTGTTTTAGGAATTCTGACGAAAGCAAATCTCGGTCACACACAAGCTTGGAGGAGGTTTGCAATTAGGGTTACAAACATTCATAAAAGTGGTTACATAGAATCAAATTTTATTATTAAATTTACTGATCAAAATCAGGACTTGCAAGCCATATTGAAAAACTGTAACAATCTTTGTTTGAAATAATTGACTTTAAATTTCCAAGTCAAGTCACTCTCATGAATGTTTGTGTCTATTTCAAACACGAATAATCAACTTACAAAATAATTGTTATGGCCGGGGGAAAAAAAAGACCTGCTTTTAAAGCTTTTCATCCTGCACTCATCAGGCTAGCTATGCAGGATAAATAGAAAAGGGAACAACAATTTATACTGCATGAGAAGAGTGTGTGCTGGTTGGTTGCCCAATGGGCTCTGACTAGTAGAGGCTTAGCCATGGAGAATGCAACAGAGACAGTTAACTCCAAGCTTTTGTTTCAAATTCAAATTATGCAAGTGGACTCTGATTGGTCAAGGCATTGCCGTGGACAATTAACCAGTGAATGGTGGCGAACCCACAAGCTTTTATTTAGTTGGAAAAGGCATAATGCGTGGACATGCTCCTTCTGTTAGGGACAAGGCCCTGTGTGCTAAATACATGTAGCTTCTAGAATGCATTACTGTCCCACTACAGGCTCGTCTGTTAATCTTAAATTGGTTTTCAGTGTAATTCTTAGCACAATCAGGATTGTTTAGCAAGTGATGTTTAATCATGGAATCACATCTAATGTTGGACACAATGTTTTGAGTTTCGCAAGCACAGGCTTGTTGAGTACTATCAGTACTTTGTCTGTTGCAAACAGCTGAGAGAATATATGGTTTGATATGATGAATTGTTGGAACGTATGGCATAGATACCTGGCATCACGCTGCCACTAAAGTTCATATACTACATTATTCACTTGTGTGATCGGTAGAATGGCCTTTCGGCTTGATGGCAGCATTCTGTTAGTGGTGAATAGCACTTATGTTGCTACTGCATAGTAACAATATGCAACAGATTTACCTGCTGCTTAAATTTCTGAGGTACCTTAGCCTTCCAGGGTAATCTGAGGTAGACTGGGCATCCTCCAGGGCTGAAGGTGATTGCCTTAGGCCATTCACAAGTCTGTTCAACATACAGCGAGCAACATTGGATATGAGTCAGCGACCGAACAACATTTGCTCAACAACCCTGACACGCACGCACACACACACGGCCCTGTCCTTTGCAGACAGAAGGATTACGTCCATGCATTATGCCTTTTCCAACTAAACAAGAGCTTGGGGGGACCATCATTCCCTGGTTCATTCTCCATGACAATGCTTTGACCAGAGGTGACCTGTCTGAAATGAATTTGAAACAAAAGCTTGGCGGTTAACTGCTTCCAACTGCATTTTCCATGGCAACACCTTTACCAATCAGAGTTCACTTTCCAAGTGATCAGCACTCTCTTCTCATGCAGAATACATTGTTCTCTTTACTGTTGGGTTTAGCTTGCGCAGCTGCCCTGATGAGTACAAGATGAGAAGCTTTGATAGCAAGTCTCTTTTTTCAAAAATACTCAAGATCTATGGTACCAAACAACTATAAATTCCTGATACACACCCAAGTGACAGGATGTTAAACTTTATAGCATTTTAAAATCTAATCTTACAAAAATATGCTTGTTTTCTATATGACAGTCAATACGAAATAAAGTATGATGTAACATTTGTTGTGATTCAAGTTATTTTTCGCATGATTGATTTACACTTCAAGGCATTGTCATGGGAATGAACAGTGTTTAACAGTACTGATATATGGTTGTACTGTAAATGTAATTACACACTGATTCTTACTAAAATGCAAAATCTATTTGCCTTTAACATCATTGATAACAAGCAGGCCCTGCATTTTATGGCATCGGTTGAGATTCCATTCTATTCTGTCAACATTTGAATGGCACAAAAGCTGTCTATCGATCTATATAAATATTGCAAAACTAAATTCAAACTAACCTTTTTCGTAACAATTTTTCTTTCTACACAATAATTGCACCCTCGACATAATTCTTTCATCATAAGAGATGCTCATGAATCTGCTTTTGTACTTTAAAAATAGGACGGGTTAGCAAAGGAAAGTTTGTATTATTTTGGTACTATTATTTGGTTCTAGTCAACGCTAGAACATGACTTTATAATGCAAATGAGCACAGATTTTTGAATATTGGTCACAGATGCTGCAATTGTATTTAAAGAAAGGCTCAATAGAACTAAAAATTTAATCTTCGTTATCTGAAGGTATGTGGGCCTGGAAATTTAGGAGCATCCAATTTTGCGCCAGAATGGAGTGAGGGGAAACCTGGATATTAGGCCTCAGAACTCATTACCATGAGGACAGTGTTACACAAGGAGGCCTGGAAAGATGGAACAAAGATCAGGCCAAAGTTAACATTGTAGCAACAGTCAGATAGATGTGGGATTGCGGACCTTATCAACAGGATCAATGGGGAAGAAAGGAGTCAGTACTTGTAGAGGGAATTAAGAAAGAGCCAGAGTTGGGGAGCGTGGAGGCATGACCCATTGGGAGGTTCAAGGCCAGCACAGTGTTTGCAGGTCAGGGAATGCAAATCCAGCATTGATTAGGATGGTGCTTTACAGGCAAGAAACACACCAGTTCCTGCCGGTGATTTATAGGGTTGATTTCCCTGAATATAGTCAGCAAATTTCAGTACACACTAATATTGCAGCAGAGAACTGAGGTAGACATTAGGCTCTTCAAGTCATGTAAAAAGCCTAAAACGTTGGATAAGCTGAGACTCTTCATTGACAAGAGGCAATAAGGCAGGTGATGGCTTAATGCCCATCCATTTGGGGGCCCATGCTTGAAGAACACACGTACTTTTGTTCCAAGGACTTAGGAGCAGGAGTAAGCCATTCAGCTCTTTGAACCTGCTCTGCCATTCGATAAGAACATGCCTGATCAGTTTGTGGACTCATGTCCACTTTCCTGGCTGCCCTCCATACCCCCTAACTCCCTTATCCATCAAAGATCTATCTAACTTATTCTTAAACTGTATCCTCCATAGTTCTCATCACCCTCACAAGGAAATATCCTTCTGGTATCCACTCTGTCCAGCCCCATCAGGATCTTATATGTTCCAATAAGATCAGTGCTCATTCTCCTACAATCCAATGGATATAGGCCCAACCTGTTCAACTTTTTTTTCATAAGATAAACCCTTGCTATAAGAAATTAGTTGAGTGGACCTATTCTGAGCTGCTTCCAATGCAATTATGTGCTTTCTCAAATATGGAGAACCCCAGGGGTGGGGGTTTCCCGTCCCACCTGCCACAGGAATCATAGCAGGTGAGGGACGGACCATGGAAAGGTCCGTTGACCTTGGGAGGGATTTTCCAGTTTTGGTGCGAGTGCAGCTGGAAATTCCCACCCCAAATCTCGACACAGTGCTCCAGTTGTGTTCTAACCAAGGTCCTCTATAGTAGCAGTAAAATTTCCCTGCTTCTGTATTCCATTCTCCGGGTACCAATGTCCCATTTGCCTTCTTAATCACTTGCATGTAGCTGTGTACTAACTTTTTGTGATTGTGATTCATGTCCCAGGATAAGCAGATCCCTCTGTAACATGGAGTTCTCCATTTAAATAATATACTGCTTTTCTGTACTTCCTGCCAAAGTGGACAAATTCATATTGTGCCACATTATGCTTTATTAGCCAATATTTTGCCCACTCACTTAACCTATCCATATCCCTTTATAGATCCTTTTAAAAACCACAGTAACAGTAAGTAAAGTCGCCATAGTCCCAGATGACCATTGGCTCAAAGGGGAGAACTGACTGATGGTGAATTAACCTGAGGATCAATACACCTTAGACGAGGGGCAAGTTTGAGAAGGTGGGCCTTCATGAGTAACCTCAGCTGGTACGGGAATTGAACCCACACTATTGGCATGGCTCTCCACTGGCTGTCCAACCAATTGAGCTAAACTGACAACTAATTTTCCGATCTATCTTGATGTCGTCAGCAAATTTAGCTACCATATATCCTTCGTCCCAGTCATTGATGTATGCTGCAAATAGCTGAGGCCCCAGTACTGACCCTGTAGCTCTCCACTAGTTACAGCTTGAAAACCTGAAAAAGCTACATTTACCCCTACTTTCTGCTTCCCATTCGCTAACCAATCCTTTATCAATGTTAATTTGTTACTGCCACGTGCTCTTATCTTTTATAGAAACTTTTGATATGGTACCTTATTAAATGCCTTTTCGAAATACAAGTACACAACATCTACAGGCTCCCCTTTATCCATTTAGCTTGTTACTTCCTCAAAAAAAACTAATAAATTAAAACAATCTTCGCTTTCACAAAACAATGTTGACTCTGCCTGATTTCATTATGAATCATGCTCTCACCTCCTTAATAACAGATTATAGCAATGTTAGGCTAACTGGCCTATAATTTCTGGTTTTCTATCTTCTTCTTGAATAAAAATGTTATTACACCTGCTATTTCCCAATCCACTAAAATCCTTCCAGAATCTAAGGAATTTGGGGCTTTTTTAATCAATGCTTCTCTATCGCTGCAGCCACTTCTTTTCAGATCCTCCAATTCAGGCCACCTGTCCTGAGCACTTGTCAGTCTTTAGGTTTAATACTTTCCTAGGCACCCTTTTGCTGGTGATGGTGATTGGTTTAAGCTCCACCTTCCTTTTCACCTCTTGATTTTGAAGAATCTTTGAGAAGTTTTCCAAGTCTTCTAAAATGAAGACAGACACAAAATGCCTCTGCCATTTCCCTATTTTCCATGATCAATTCCCCAGACACATTCTCTAGAGGACGAACATTGGAATGGACATTATGTGCCCCAACTTCCAGGCAAGATGTCAAGAAGTTTTTATTAGAATGTTGCAATAGCCTGAGACCTTCATTATCAGGAGTAGGCACAATGTGGTGTTCAAGCCACAATCAGTCATGATCATATTGAATGGTGCAGCAGGTTTGAGGGACCAAATGGCCTACTCCTGCTCCTAATGCAAATTCTGTAATAAACACAGCTTTAATTATAGTACAATCGATTTTAGGAACAGAAAGAAGCCATTTGGCTCAAACTAACCTACTTCTTCATTATAGATCAAGTTATCTTCATATCTTTCAATCCTTCTACCTCCCAGAAATTCATTGTTATTTTGAACACTATATTGTCTGCCTCAATTACTTTATTTCACAACTTAGGTATCCTTTGGCTGAAAAGACCTGTTTGACTTCCTTCCTAATTCCTAACAACACTTGGCATTTAAATACAAGTGAAGATACAATTCAATCTGGTACATAACTCAATTTTGTTTGTTCTTTAAGCATTTGACTGCTAACACAGATCTTGATCTCATTAGTGTTTGTCCTGCAGAGCACTGACTACTGTAATGAAATCCCCTTATCCAAGGAAGTATAGATGCAACCAACCTGTGAGGTACGAAGTGAACTGTTTTGGTCCACAGCGAACAGCATATCGTGCAGTTGTTTTCACAGACTTTTGTTCAGCATGTGAAGAATCTCTAGGGCGAAACAGAGTGCCATTGGAGGTTTCACCCCACCAGCGCAATCTAACAAGAGGGGAGGCTGGAGGTCTGGAAACAATCCACAAGATTTTACTGACTGTTATCCTTAGAAAACATTGAACTTGGCCTTCAACAAGTGGCGGCAGACTAGTAGATGGCAAGACGTCACTAATCCCTGTAACATGAATTTAACAAAATTAAAATTACAATGACTTTAAGGACCATGATCATTAAATAATTAATGGTGTTAGCACTTGGGATTCTAAACATTATATGTGTGCTGAATATTCAACATAAGCAAATTCTCCCTACAAAAAATAACCAGTGATACAAGAACAATTTTACCTTTCCAAACTTGAATTTTGGCAATTGAATAGGGTTTTATGTTAAATATCTCACAGTACGGACACTGGCAGGCATTTGAGGAGCGGAATTAAAAGTTTTGCACAAAATTAAAACATATTGGTACATCAATATTGGTTTAAATGCTCAAGGAATGCTCAAGTCCCCAAGGAAGGAGTATTTTTCCATTAGGCTGCTCATCAATTTGAGGCCTGCATTAATACTAACCAAGAATCAACAAGTTCTTGAAACTTAATTGAAATAAAATTTAAAGCTTTCTCAGAATAGGGTAAGAAAAACAATGTGCTTCTCATCAATGGGACAATAACACTGGACTACGATACCAGCAATTACATAGACTGGTGAAATGGGCAGATTTGATTTGTCACATATATTGGGGTACAGTGAAAAGTATCATTACTTGCGCACTCTACAGACAAGGCATACTGATCATAGAGTACATGGGGAGAAGGAAAAGATAGGGTGCAGATGTAGTGATGCAGTGACAGGTAGGGTGAAGAGAAAGATCAGCTTAATATAGGACAGGACCATTCAAAAGTCTGATGACAGCAGGGAATAAGCTTCTCGAGTCGGTAAGTGTTCTCAGACTTCTGTATCATTTTCCCGATGGAAGAAGGTGGAAGAGAGTATGTCCGTGGTGTGTGGGATCCTTGATTATGCTGGCTGCTTTCCCAAGGCAGCGGGAAGTGTAGACGGGGTCAATGGATGGGAGGCTGGTTTGCATGATGGGCTGGGCTACGTTTACAGCCCTTTGTAGTTTCTTGCGGTTTTGATCAGAGCAGGAGCCATACCAAGCTGTGATACATTCGGATAGGATGCTTTCTATGGTGCATCTGAAAAATTGTTAAGAGTTGTAGTGAACATGCCGAATTTCCTTAGCCTTTCGAGAAAGTAGAGACGTTAGTGGGCTTTCTTGGAGTTTGAGCATAATTTAGCCACGCAGTAATAAATATACAAGGAGTATGGAAAGGGGCTGGGGACACGGCCTTGCGCGGTATCGGCATTGAGGATAAGCATGGAAGAGGTGTTCCTACCTATCCTGACTGAATGGGGTCTATGGGTTAGGAAGTCGAGCACCCAGTCGCAGAAGGAGGAGCAGAACCCTAGGCCACGGAGTTTGGAGATGAGTTTTGTTGGAATTATGGTGTTGAAGGCTGAGCTGTCGTCAATAAATAGGCTCTGACAAAGGGTCATCTAGACTCGAAACGTTGGTTCTATTCTCTCTCCACAGATGCTGTCAGACCTGCTGAGATTTTCCAGCATTTTTCTGTTTTTGTTTCAGATTCCAGCATCCACAGTATTTTGCGTGTATCAATAAATGGGAGTCTAACATAAAAGTGTCCTTGTTATCCAGATGTTCCAGGATTGAGTGTCTGACCAGGGAGATAGCATCAGTTGTGGACCTGTTGTGGCAATAGGCGAACTGTAGTGGATCCAGGCAATCTGGTAAACTGGAGTTGATGTGTGCCCTGACTAACCTTTTGAAGCACTTCACAATAATGGATGTCAGAGCCACCAGCTGGTAGTCATTAAGGCACGCTGCCTGGCTTTTCTTTGGTGCAGGGATGATGGTCATCTTCTTGAAGCAGGTAGGAACCTCAGATCGGAGCAAGGAGAGGTTAAAGATGTCTGTGAATACCTCCGCCAGCCGATCTGCGCAGGATCTAAGTGCTAGTCTGGGAACCCCATCCGGGCCAGTTGCTTTCCGTGGGTTAACGTCTGCAATGGCAACCTCGGATACTGGTTCAACTGGGGCTGTTGGGCGGATGACGTCCTCTTGCTGACCTCTTGCTCAAAACGAGCATAGAATGCGTTGAGTTCATTGGGGAGGGGTGCATTGTTGCTGGCGATTCTACTTGTCTTCACCTTGTAGCCTGTTACGTTATGTAGATCTTGCCACAATCGAGGGGTGTTCGTGTGGCTAGCCTGAGACTCTAGCTTGGTCTGGTATTGTCTCTAGGCATCTCTGATGTTCTCTGTAGACCATATCTGGATTTCTTGTATAGGTTAGGGTAATCCGATTTGAATGCCTCACACCTGGACTTCGGTAGGCAGTGGATGTTCCTATTCATCCATGGTTTCCAGATGGAAACACTCGGATTAGCGTCTTTGACACATAGTCTTCTACACACTTACTAATGAAATCTGTTAGCGTAGTGGCGTACTCATTTTGGCTGGTCGATGTGTTCTTGATTATCGACCAGTCCACTGACTCGAAGCAATCCCATAGGATATCACCCATTGCTTCAGACCAACATTGCATGCCTTTCTTTATCGGATTGTCCTGCTTCAGTTTTTGCTTGTAAGCCAGGAACAGGAACACAGCCTTGTGGTCTAATTTGCCAAATTGAGGACGGGGGACTGAGCATGTTTGATGTTAGTGTAGCAGTGGTCAAGCGGGACAGGAGACATGTTGATGGTTGATACGGGGCCAATAAAATTCAAAGCAAAAATGTGAGGAGTTTTTAAAATGTGTGACAATATATGCTAAATGGTACAAATTTAAAGAGGGTACATGTGCAGAGAGGCCTGAAATGTTTGCATAATATTTTGACGATGACAACATAAGCTAACAAGACAGTTTAAAAAAGTAGGTATAATATTGGGTTTTGTAAACAGAAACACAGAATACAAATACCATGAAGCTATGTTAAACCTATATAAAACTATAGTTTGGACTCAGCTACAGTATCATGCCTAATTCCAGACACCATATTTCAGGATGGAAGTGAAGGCTTTGGAAAGCCTACAGAAGAAACTTATTAAAATAGCTTCATGGAAGAGGGATTACAATGACATGGACAGACTAGAAAGCAAGGGCTGTTCTCCTTCGAGCACAAGAGGCTAAAAGGAAGTTTGATGGAGGTGTTTAAAATCATGAAGGTTTAGATACAGTCACCAAAGAGAAACAGTTTCCCATTGCTGAAGGGTTTATATACGATTGGCAAATTAACCAGAAATGACAACGATTAGGATCGTAAGTCTTTGAAGGCAGTCAAATAGATGCAAAGCAATTTCGCAGCTGGGCTACGTTCATCATGATCTGGCCGGTTCTATTGGAGCCTAAACTTGCAAACCAAAACTGATTAACCAAGGTTTCAAAGGATAGACCTTCTCAGGCCAGAATCAGGAGTGACTTCTGAATGTTTTCAAGTTCTGCAATTCAAGATTCCAATCGTGCTCAATAATCCTAGAATTCCCTCCCTAACAGCACTGTGGATGTACCTGCGCCACATGGACTGCAACAATCGAAGAGGGCAACTCACCACCACCTTTGTAAGGGCAATTAGGGATGGACAATAAATGCTGGCCTGACCAGTAGCACCATTAAATGAACAAAAAGAGGGAGAAGGAATTAATGTTTCAAGTCCAACAGTACTGACAGTAAAACGAAGGAGATAGTCATCTACTTCAGGAGGCGTAGTGGAGGACATGCCCTTGTCTACATCAACAGGGATGAAGTGGAAATGGTCGAGAGCTTCATGTTTCTAGGTGTTCAGATCACCAACAACCTGTCCAGGTCCCTCCACGCCGACGTTATAGTTAAAAAAGCCCACCAACACCTCTACTCTCTCAGGAGGCTAAGCAAATTTGGCATGTCCGCTACGACTTTCACCAACCTTTACGGATGCACCATAGAAAGCATCCTTTTTGGTATGGCTCCTACTCTGACCAAGACTGCAAGATACTAAAAGGGTTAAGAACGAAGCCCAGTCCAACATGCAAACCAGCCTCCTATCCATTGACTCCGTCTACACTTCCCACTGCCTCAGAAAAGCAGCCAGTGCAATCAAGGACCCCACGCACCCCGAAAATTCTTTCTTCCACCCTCTCCCGTTGGGAAAAAGATACAAAATCTGGGGTCATGCACCAACGGACTCAAGAACAGCTTCTTCCCTGCTGCCATCAGAGTTTTGAATGGACTTACCCTATATTAAGTTGATCTTTCTCTGCCACCCTCCCCCCCCCAGCTCTGACTGTGACACTATATTCTGCACCCGCTCTTTTCCTTCTCCCCTATGTACTCTATGAATGGTATGCTTTGTCTGTATAGCGCGCAAGAAACAATATTTTTCACTGTGTACTAGTACATGTGACAACAATAAATCAAAATAAAAAACATGACTCCTTCGGAACTTCGTGATTCAGCACTGTTTTTATTTCTTACATTTCATTTCTTTTGGCAGCAGCCACTGATACCCAGTTACTATTTACAAGGCGGCCTAAAGAAGCAGCGTCCAAATGACAACATTTAAACTATAAGGGACGACGCGCTCTTACTTTTGTTTTTCTTTCCGAGTTTCACCGCTTTGGGTTTTTTAGTTTTCATTGTTTCCCGGCCCCTGTCCGGCACATGACGGTATTTGGAGTAATCTGGACCCCGCTTTGGTTAGTCCTCCAGCGGTAAACCGTATCCGCCGTTCAATCCCGCTCCTCGACCCAGCGCCGGCGGCAGCGACACGACCTGCGCAGCACTCTGGGATACTGGAGGACCAACAGCCAAGGCTGACTGATCAGTCTCTTTGTTTACAAAGCCCGCTCCCCCAGCAACAGACTCGGCTTTCAAACCCGCCGCCAGTCAGAGGCCACATGGGATGGCGGAGGACCGGAGTCGCGCTGCACTATGGGATAGCGGAGGACCAGAATCGCGCCGCACTATGGGATAGCGGATGGTCAGAGTCGTTGAATCGTCCGATGGCAGAGCAGCAGCATTGAATGTCTGTTGGCGATTGCTGTGTTTTCTCTCTGACGAACATAATATTTTGGAAAACTAATGTCATCATCGGGAAGGGAAGGTTGCGAATTTGAAATAAAACCCGTAAATGTTCAATCGGTCAATAGTCTGAACGAGGAAGGGTTAATCATAGAATCCCTACAGTGCAGAAGGAGGCCATTCGTCCCATCGAGTCTGCACGAGCACAATCCCACCCAGGTCCTATTCCTGGAACCCCACATATTTAACCTGCTAATCCCCCTGACACTAGGGTCAAATTAGCATAGCCAATCAACCAATCCCGCACATCTTTGGACTGTGGGAGGAAACCGGAGCACCCGGAGGAAACCCACGCAGACGCGGGGAGAACGTGCAGGCTCCGCAAAGACAGGTTAATGTTCAAGGTTGGAGACCTTCATCAGACCAGGTTGTCTTTTTGTCGAGAGACTATTAATTTATATATTCCATTCATTTTTTTCATTAACCTTGTACTTTTCCACGTTAAATATGCCATTTCTAATGGGTTATGGGGGTAGGACCTGGGTGGGATTGTGGTCGGTGCAGACTCGATGGGCCGAATGGCCTCTTTCTGTACTGTAGGGTTTCTATGATTTCTATGATTCTAAGTAACCTTCCCAACGTAAACAACTCTAAATCATTTATAGGTGCTGCGAGCAGTGATCTCAGCCCTGATCCTTATGGCATTTTACTAGTAATTTATTTCAAATCTTCTTTCTCTGATTCAGTGAACTTGCAGTGTACATGAAAAACCTGCTCCTATTCCAAGCCTTTTTAAAATCTTACAGGTTACCCTTTTTCAAGACGAGTAATAAGGTTGCACTGGGTTGCTCTTGTGACATCAACTAAGAACCTGACAATGAAGCCATTTTCAAATGGGCACATTTAAGAACAGAACTTGAGCACAAGGGGAAAAAATGTTTACTCTGGCTGGCTGTTCCTGTTCTGCAGTCTTTTTATCTCCTTCAAAAATGTATTGGGAAAACCAATTAATGCATGCATATATATCGGTATATGCTAGTGTCTCATTATTCCTTCTTTCGGAATGCTGTTTTAATACTTCTCCCAAAATTGATGTAAGGCTCAGTCTAGATTCCTAGACTGTTTATATGCACACTTTTAAATTCATGTTAAACTCGCTAATGGGGATATAAAGGCACTACTGTGCAGTGGTCGATAGGCATCCACGGGATGGGGTGTGATTTCCTGTATCAAATGTTACATAGAGGTTCAGGATGAGAAGGAGGGATACAGTGGATCTCATTCATTAATTTAGCTAGAGCACCCCTGGCACTAAGCAGGATAGATGTCAGACTGAAAATATTTGAGCAAAGCTTTGTGAGAAGAGGCAACTGGATGTGCAATTAGGGAGGAGGAGAAGACCAAATTATAGAGCCCTAGCACAAAGTCCAGGCAGGCCCTTGAGAATATCTAGATCTCTAGATCAACCCAAAGTACTCTTGATTTGATTTGATTTGATTTGATTTATTGTCACATGTATTAACATAGTGAAAAGTATTGTTTCTTGCGTGCTATACAGACAAAACATACCGTTCATAGAGAAGGAAACGAGGGAGTGCAGAATGTAGTGTTACAGTCATAGCTAGGGTGTAGAGAAAGATCAACTTAATGCAAGGTAAGTTGATTCAGAAGTCTGACAGCAGCAGGGAAGAGCTATTGTTGAGTCAGTTGGTACGTGACCTCAGACTTTTGTATCTTTTTCATGATGGAAGAAGGTGGAAGAGAGAATGTCCGGGGTGTGTGGGGTCCTTAATTATGCTGGCTGCTTTGCCGAGGCAGCGGGAAGTGTAGACTCATTCAATGGATGGGAGGCTGGTTTGCGTGATGGATTGGGCTACATTCACGACCTTTTGTAGTTCCTTGCGGTCTTGGGCAGAGCAGGAGCCATACCAAGCTGTGATACAATCGGAAAGAATGCTTTCTATGGCGCATCTGTAAAAGTTGGTGAGAGTTGTAGCTGACATGCCAAATTTCCTTAGTCTTCTGAGAAGGTAGAGGCGTTGGTGGGCTTTCTTAACTATAGTATCGGCATGGGGGGACCAGGACAGGTTGATGGTGATCTGGACACCTAAAAACTTGAAGCTCTCGACCCTTTCTACTTCGCCTCCATTGATGTAGACAGGGGCATGTTCTCCTTTACGCTTCCTGAAGTCGATGACAATCTCCTTTGCTTTGTTGACATTGAAGGAGAGATTATTGTTGCCACATCAGTTCACCAGATTCTTCCATGTGAGCAATCACTCAAAAAAGACCACATAAATGTAAACATGATTACATTTATCCTGATATGGAAAGGTAGTATAGAATTATTTTCAGGTGAGCTACCTTTTATTATGGGCGGCACGGTGGCCCATGGTTAGCACCAGCGTCCCTGGTTCAATTCCAGCCTCGGGTCACTGTCTGTGTGGAATTTGCACGTTCCCCCACGTCTGTGTGGGTTTCCTCTGGTGCTCTGGTTTTCTCCCACAGTCCAAAGATGTGCGGGTTAGGTTGATTGGCCATGCTAAATTGACCCTTAGTGTCAGGGGATTAACAGGGTAAATATGAGGGGTTATGGGAATAGGGCCTGGGTGGGATTGTGGTTGGCGCAGACCCAATGGCCAAATGGCCTCCTTCTGCACTGTAGGGATTCTATAATGTCTGCCATATTGGCATGTGATTCAAAAGGCAACTTTGGCCCAGAAACAACAGGTAAGGTACAAATGATGATCAGTTATGGAAGAAATAAAACTATTTCCACATCTGAAGGGCATAAATTTAAGACTCATCTAAAGGACAAAGGGAGTGCTTCGATTTTCTTTTGAATATCATTATGCTGTGGAATGTTCTACCAGTGACAATGATTAAAATAGAATTCATTAGAATGTTTACAATGGGAGTGGATAAATATTTGAAAAAAAGATTTATCAGGAAAGGAATGGAACTAATTGCTTACCTCTTTCAGAAATCAAACAGCCAATTTGAGTAAGTGTGTTAAAAATTATTTGATCCTACTATATTTTCAAAGTTTTAAGTTTAAAAAGTTCGACGGTAATTATTTTAAAAAAATTACACAAAAGGACCTGACTCATAAACTCACTTAGTTATGGTTTTGAAAGACATAGAAGACAGGCGCAATTCCATAGGTAGACAACCCACTGAATTCCAAGAAGTAAATAGTAGAGTTTAGTTGTCTACTCTTTGGCCAAATGCTTGCTAGTCTTTTAATTTGAAAGATTGGCAATAGAGTCGTTAAAAGCAACTAGCTGACATACTTGACTGTTTAATTCCTTTGTGAACTGTTCAAACTGTCATATGTTTTGACTGCCACTGCTTCCTTCTGTAAACACTGTCTACAAATAAAATGTTTGGTATCATAATCAGTTGTGTAAGTGTTTGGTGTGATTCATTTTATCAATGCTCTGAAGAGACATTAGCTAGTTCTGACAATACTAACTGTAAATTTAGAGACAACAAATGGCTTTATTGTTCACTAAAGACAGTTTCACAGTTTACTTTGCATTTAAGGATTCAATTCATGATAATTGCAGGTTTACTTGAGCTGACTTGGTATTAAGTATCAGAAAAAGTACCCCAGAAGGCCCAAGTTTTAAGTGTCTCTCAAAACACCCTAAATCACCTCATACATTAAATTACTTGAGGTAGGCAAATTAGCCGCACAATCTCAGACACAATAATGGATAAATTAATGGATAGTTAATCTGGTTTTGGGGTGTTAGTGATAAAACAAGTGTATATTATAAAGTGTATAAATACAAGAGAGCAAATACAAGAGATTAGGTGACCACTTTGCAGAACACCTATTCAGTCTGCAAGTATGACTCCAATCTTCCAATGTCATTTTAAGTTTACCTCCCACTGAACCTTGAGGCCTGCCACCGCCACCAAATGTCAAGACTTTGCCATCACCACCGAACCTCAGGGCCTCTTCCCCCTTACAACTCTCCACCGTAGATTTCCCCAACCCAAACACTCACCTCTTTTCTGACACCGTTGTTGGTCCATGCCTGTTGGAAAGCTGCAGCACTTGCACTTCCGATTCCAGTTGGCCCTTGAAGTGGTGGGGGAAGATGGGATGGGAAAAGAAGAGAGTGGACAGATAGGCAAAGAAGACTGCTGGAACCCATGTGGGTGCTGACAGTTGAAAACTGCACTGGATGGGAGTGGAGAAGAAAACTGCTGCAAATAGAGAAGGCAGGGAACTAGCTTGTCAAAGCATAAATGTTAAAACTGTTTTTTCTAAACTTAGAATGTTTGAAGCTATATAAATTCAGAAATATGGAGAACAAAATCTATGATTGTGTCAGAATGCTTAAGGTAAATAATTTTGCTAATTGCAAATGTTTGAGTGCTGTGGTTGGATGGCAATTGATGACAATACTGTCAGTTGATCACTACTATCTTGGCACATGACAGCTATATGATTGCTTTTCAGTGCAATTAGTGTTAGGTGAGTGCAAATGAATGCTGTTGAATTCAAGTTATGTCAAATGATGTCAAAAGCTTTTTGGTAGGGAGTGGGCAGGAGGATGGAGGGTGACAGAACACCAGTCAGGATCGTATTAAATGGCAGAACAGGACTGAGAGCTGAAAGTGAGCATCCTGGAGGACTACATGTCCCAACAAGTGAGGCACTGGTGCAACAACTGTCTCCCTTGCCAGGGGAGTAGGTCATGTTTAGAAATAGAGATAGGACTTCAAAATAAATGTATTTAATTTCTGTGTCACTCCTGCTCCTGTTTGAGTAGAGCAAAATTTGCAACAATCATAACCTCCGCCAGATTGGGAACCATCACTTGGAAATTCCTTCCACCTATTCTGGGCAGAGGGGAGTGGTTTCCTGTACAGGCTGCTCCTGCACATTCTCAACATCTACCCAGGCATGTCTTTGCATTCCATCTTGCTGCCCGGGAGAGGATGGTAGGGAGTTGATGGGTGAGGGGAAACCCAATAGAAAACGCACTATGATGGAACCCATTCCCTGCACCATCAGGCATTTCAAGAATATGGGTGGTTTGTGTTGGAAGGGAAATGAGGGTGTGGAATAGAGCAGCTGGCAGTCACAGGCAATAATATAATATCTCGATTTGATATGAGAGGTGTACAAAGGGTGGATAGAGGCTTTTTCCCAGGGTGGTAAAGTTTAAAATTTATTTATTTATTGGTGTCACAAGTAGGCTTACATTAGCAGTGCAATGAAGTTATTGTGAAAATCCCCTAGTCACCACACTTGGCACCTGTTCAGTTTAAAGTTCAAAGTTTACAGTTTAAAGGTACACTGAGGGAGAATTTAGCATACCCAATGCATCTAACCAGCACATCTTTCGAACTGTGGGAGGAAACTTACACAGACAGAATGTGCAGACTCCGCACAGGCAGTGCCCAAGCCAGGAATTGAACCCGGGTCCCTGGTGCTGTGAGGCAGCAGTGCTAACCACTGTGCTGCCCCCAATTACAAGAGGGCACAGGTTTAAGATGAGAGGGGGTAAAGTTTAGGGGAGACGTGCGGGGAAAGTTTTTCACATATAGAGTGGTGGGTGCCTGGAGTGCACGATCAGTGGAGGCAATGGAAGCAGGCACATTAGCAATGTTCAAGGCATATCTTGATAAGAAACTTGAGCGAGAGGCGAACAGAGGGATAGAAACAGCATATGGGCATACGGAAACCCTTGCAGATACGGGGAGAACATGCAAACTCCACACAGAGGGTAACCCGAGGCCGAGAATCAAACCCGGGTCCCTGGTGTAGTGAGGCAGCAGTGCTAACCACCAGAGACCTGTGTTCAATTCCAGCCTTGGGTGGATGTCGTGAGTTTGCACGGTCTTCTCGTGTCTGCGTGGGTTTCGTCCCAAGTCCAAAGATGTGTGGGTTAGGCTGGTTGGCCATGGCAAATTGTCCCTTTGTGTCCAAAGATGTGTAAGTTAGGTAGATTGGCCATGCTAAATTGTCCCATGAGTGTCCCAAGATGTGTAGGTTAGGGTGATTAGCGTGGTAAATGTGTTGGGTTAGGAGGTAGCGTCAATGCAGACTCGATGGGCTGAATGGCCTCCTTCTGCATTGTAGGGAATCTATTTCTATGAATGTCTAAGTTATTCCATTAGTCCGGTGCCTCCTGAAACTTTAATTGCAGAAATATGTCCCGCCCCAGCAGACAACCAGCTCCGAAGGTGGAGCTGGCAAGCCCAAAAGTTTCCGTTAAAATTCAAACTGGTAACCAGGGCAACGGCGCGTGGGGATCCAAATATAAAACATCCAGCTTCCAGAACACTGAGCAGACATCCGGTGCTGGCTCGGCATTACCTCATGCAGCGAGTGGCCTCATGGGAACTGTAGTTCTTGCCGCTCCCGGTGTGCTGCCCAAGAGTTGACGGTCCGCACCTGGAGGACTACAACTCCCAGCAAGCCAGGCGACCGGTGCGGCAACCGCCTCCCTCGCTGGAGGAGTAGGCCATCTTCAGGAATAGAGACAGGACTTTTAAAATATATATATATATATATATATTTAATTTCTGTGCTCACTATCGGCGGAGGGTATTTTGATATTTATGTAGTGTCTACAAGTGCGAGGCCGGAGCAGCCGCTTCCGAAAGAGCTGCGACGAGAAGCTTGGGAAGATAATTAGTTTTCGAATTTTTTTTGATGTATGTGAAACATGTCTTCTTTAGAGAAAGAGTTGTTCTTGAGCAAACTGCCTTCGCGACCACCGATGCCGGCAGGTCTTCAGCCTGGATCAAAAATGAGAATGGGGTTAGTGTGCACGTTAGCTTTTAAATCCAAACTCTGGTTTCTGTTTGTTGTTTTTTCTTTCCCCTCTCTGACTGCTGAAAACCCCAGTCCAGTTTTTGAGGCGATTTTAAACCCAAACGAACTATGAATTGTTTTTACATTGGTTGATTTGAGATCAAAAGATTCACTTACAATACCGTATGTAACTATGTCGTTGAATGAACTTAAACCTCTAGGTCATCAGCAGAACAGATGCTGCAAATTTAACTTAGTTTTTAAAAATTAATTGCTTGCAGTAAGGACTTCAGTATGAGTGGCCGACGGATGCTCCCTTCTTTAAATCAAAATGCAGTGTTAATTATGCTGTTGACGTGGAAAATTTAACATACCCTGCTTTTATCTGAACTATACATTACCCATGCAGCATGCCATTAAACAATGCGGAGGAAAGCTTTGACAAAAGCAAAATACTATGGATGCTGGACACCCAAAATAAAAACAAAATGCTGGAAATACTCAGATCTGGCAGAATCTGTGGAGTGAGAGTTAACATTTCGGGTCTGTGACCTTTCATCAGTTCTATTTTCAGAATCTGGAACTAGGGGGCACAGCTTCAGAATAAGGGGTCTCTCATTTAAGACTGAGATAAGGAGGAATTTCTTTTCTCAGAAGATCATTTATCTTTGGAATTCTCTCTCCCAGAGAATTCTGGAGGCTGAGTCATTGAACATGTTCAAGCTGATATGAGCAGACGAGAGAAGCATCCAGAGTTATTGGTGGGCAGGTATAGAACTGGAGCTGAGGCCAAGATCAGATAAAATATATTGAGTAGTGGAGCAAGCTCAAGGGGCTGTATGACCTACTCCTATGTTCTTATTTGGAAAAGGTGACTGAACAGATTGTTAGAAAGGACTGCTTTTGCATCTTTTAGTCCATATGTGCTTTGGTATCAGCTGGTTCTCTTGATGGGTAAGCACAATAAGATATTTATAAAGTTAAATCTTGTGTCACTTCTAACTTATTATTGCATAGTATTAATAATCCTCAATTTAAATAGACTGTTGTCTCAAAATTTCCGATTTTGCTATAGTATCATCATTCAGCATGGTGGCACAGTGGTTAGCAATGTTGTCTCACAGCGCCAGCTACCTGAGTATCTGTGAGGAGTTTGCACATTCACCCTGTGTCTGTGGGTTTCCTCCCACAGTCTAAAGATGTGCAGGTTAGGTGATTAGCCATGCTAAATTGTGCCTTAGTGTCCAAAGATGTGTAGTTTAGGGGATTAGCAGTGTTATGGGGATAGGGTGGGCCTGAGTAAGATGCTCTGTTGAAGAGTTGGTGCAGACTCGATGGGCTCAATGGCCTCTTTCTGCACTGTAGGGATTCTGTGATTGTTGGATTCTAACAGTTTGGAACTGTTTCAGCCAATATATAATGTGCTCCTAAAAATCTATCTTACACTTTGCTTACCATGGGAAGGTCTGTGATAAGACCAATAAGAACAATGTAACATTGTCACTAGACTTTCTTTTAACATTCTGATGCCAAGGCACAATGGAAAAGGCCTGTTTAAGCTTAATTCAATATACTTCTGGTGGAATTCATTACTTAAATTCTTCCCACCTGTGATGGGTCAAAAAGATCCCAGAGTTTAAAATGCTGTTTCCAGGCAGAAGCGCCAAGTTGGTAGGACAAAATCTACAATTTACTGCTGGGTTTTATACAGTATACACTTTTCACCTATCCCTGCCAGTATAAAACATATTTCATGAGATGCATTATTCTGCCAGAACTCAGACACCATGCAGCTTTAAGTTAACTTCCTTTTTATGTTTTAACTTTTTAGGAAGTATACATTTTTAAATCACAGCTTTAAAATTCAGGACTTTACAAGGCTGTAGAGAGGTTAGAAACATAGAAAAACTACAGCTCAAAACAGGCCCTTCGGCCCCACAAGTTGTGCCGAACATATCCCTACCTTTTAGGCCTACCTATAACCCTCCATCCTATTCAGTCCCATGTACTCATCCAGGAGTCTCTTAAAAGACCCTATTGAGTTTGCCTCCACCACCACTGACGGCAGCCGATTCCACTCGCCCACCACCCTCTGTGTGAAAAATTTCCCCTGTACCTACCCCCCAGCACCTTAAACCTGTGCTCTCTTGTAGCAGCCATTTCCACCCTGGGAAAAAGCCTCAGAGTCCACCCGTTCTATGCCTCTCAACATCTTATATACCTCTATTAGGTCTGCTCTCATCCTACATCTCTCCAAGGAGAAAAGACCGAGCTCCCTCAGCCTATCCTCATAAGGCATGCCACTCAATCCAGGCAACATCCTTGTAAATCTCCTCTGCACCCTTTCAATCTTTTCCACATCCTTCCTGTAATGAGTAGGTTATAGAGTAGATTATCAGCACAGGAATGAACAGTTAATGTGGAAAGGCTAGAGGAACAGGGGTTGTTCCACAGAGGGCAAAGAAGGTGAAAGGAAGATTTCATAAGAAAAAAGCAAAATACTGTGGATGCTGGAATCTGAAACAAAAACAGAAAATGCTGGAGAAACTCAGCAGGTCTGACAGCATCTGTAGAGAAAGAATAGAGCCAACATTTCAAGTCTGGATGACCCTCTGACAACTAAAATTACAGCTTCCATATCAAAACAGTTCGTGATTCATTTACTGCACAGTGTGACTGCTTATCAGCTCTTAAACATCCCTTCGCTTTTGTTTTGCAGTTGTTTTTCTTGTAACTTTAAGATATTGCTGGATTTGTTCAGTATTTAATAAAATAGGTAAAGGATAGCCTGTAAAACAGCCATGTTAGCATCTTCTGGTATAAGAATTTGGTTTTGCAAGACTTAATGGAAAAGGGACATAGTGGCATTTGGATTTGAGATTAATGAGGTGATAATTAAATCAGTCAGTGCTCATACTTGACCCAGTACTAAGATATTTCTAAACCACAGGGAACAAAGTGGACAAATCCAAACATTTGATGGTTTGCAATCTCCTTGGAAATTAAAGACCATTGACTGTGATGCAGGAGGAAATGTGAAAAATTAAATGCAATTTTATAAAGATGCATTTGAAGAAGAGCAAGGGCATTCTCCTGTGTTCTTGCCAACATGTATTTCTCAACCAATAGCTGAAATCAAATTTTGTGATTATTTATTTGAGTGCCATTTATGGGGCCTTGCTGTATGTAAATTGGCTGCCAAACTGCCTACAATAACAGGTATTACACTTGAAAAATACTTCATTGAATGTAAAGCACTTTGGGCATTGAGACCATGAAAGCCACTCTAGAAATGCAACTCTTCTATATTTTGTTAGCTCAAAGAATTTTAAGTTCGAGCAATTATAAAAGGAAACTGACTTTGGAAAGCAAAGCTACTGAAGATTAGCAGAAAATACTATAAGAAGGGCATGAGAGCATTTACTCGATTTAAAAGACAAATGTGCTGCATATTCTGAGAAATGAAGAAATAAAGAACCAGAGAACCGTACAGCACAGGAATGGGCCCTTCAGCCCTCCAAGCCTGCGCCGATCATGTTTACCTATCTAGACCAACTGCTTATATCCCTCTATCCCCCATTTGTTCATATGTCTATCAAGATAAGTCTTAAATGTGGCTAACGTAACTGCCTCAACCACCTCACTTGGCAGTGCATTCCAGGCCCCCAACACCCTCTGTGCAAAAATCGTCCCCCGCACATCTCCACTGAATCTTTTTTCCCCCCATCCTGAACTTGTGTCCCCCTGTAACTGTCATTTCTGCCCTGGGAAAAAGCATCCATCTATTCATCCAATCTAAATCTTTCATACTTTCATTAGTCACCCCTCAGCCTCCGCCTCTCCAGGGAGAACAATCCCAGTCCATTCAATCTCTCCTCTCAGCTAATACCTTCCATACCAGGCAACATCCTGGCAAACCCCCCCCTGTACCTCCTCCAAAGCCTCCACGCCCCTCTGGTAGTGAGGCGACCAGAACTGGACATCGCACTCCAAATGCGGCCTAACCAATGCTCCCTCCAACTGCAACATAACCTGCCAATCTCTATACTCGATGTCCCGCCCGATGAAGGAAAGCATACCACATGCATTTTCTACCTGCGCTGCCACTTTTAATGATCCGTGGCCCTGTACTTCCAGATTTCTGTGTGTGTTATGCTCCTGATGGTTCTGCCATTTATTTTATAGTTGGGACATGTGCTGAATAGAGAGGGAAACCAATGATTAAACTGTTACTACAGCAACCTATGGTTTAGATGGGAGGGTAGGTAGTGGAAAAGGAAATTGCTTTAGGTTTGGGAATAATGTCTGGTGAAATTTTCTGATTCAAAACCAGCACGCTTGGAGATTTGAAATATTCCCAGGAGAGCTAATGATCCATTGGATCCTCACTTCGCACTGTAGTTTTATATTCTAGATTTAGTTCAATGCATCTGTTAACTTGCACTTTATTTGACTCAATACCATAAAGAAAAGAGCCCCATATCATGTTTTATCTACATTTGAACATTCTCAGTTCTTTCCTTCTATCTAAATGTGGGTGTTTGTTGCTCTCCTCTGTGATTTCTGAATTACTAATTATTCGACAGCGTGACTAGCTGCTGCATCCTCAGAGTAGTATTACTCATATGAAGAATTCATACAGGATTCTTGGATTTCCAATCATGTAGTGAACATTACTAATGTATGACTCAAAATGCAGAGGTACTTTCAAAGATCTGTGTGTTTGTAATTTATCCTTTCTATTTTAAAATCATTAAGCTTCTTCATTCATGGTGTCACTTAATTTCTTAAGGTGTTTGAGCCCACAGTGCATATTACACCAAATTTTTCCATATAAAATGTAAGTTCCAATCATTAGACCAAGTGTTGAGTCTCAGAAGGATAATGTCATCTGCCTACTCGTTTTTGCCTTCCCTCACAATTTTTGTGTCGTGAGTTAGCTCTCAAATTCTGCAGTTGACACACTTTTTAAAAAAAAATATTGCATTTTGCTGGATTTTCTAAAACAGGAAAATTAAGAAATTGGATCTGGTAGTAAGGACGGGCTGATATTTTATGAATATCTATTGCTTAAAAGCATTGGGGGGAGAATTGTGTTTTTTTTTAACTGTATGGTATTTCATAAATTTTTCTAGATAGATTTCAGGCCTTAGATGCCAATAACAAGGGAGGAAGTGTTAGATGTTTTAGCGCAATTACAAGGGAGGAAGTGTTAGCTGTTTTAGGAAGCATTAAGGTAGACAAATCCCCAGGGCCAGATGGCATCTGTCCTAGATTACTGAGGGAGACAAGAGATGAAATTGCTGGGCCTCTAACAGAAATCTTTGTTTCTTCATTGGACACAGGTGAGGTCCCAGAAGATTGGAGGATAGCAAATCTAGTCCCGTTATTTAAGAAGGGTAGCAAGGATAACCCGGGTAATTATAGGCCAGTGAGCTTGACGTCCATGGTAGGGAAATTGGTGGAGAAGATTCTTAGAGATAGGATCTATACACATTTAGAACTGAATAGTCTCATTAGTGATAGACAACATGGTTTTGTACGAGGGAGGTCATGCCTCACAAATTTGGTTGAGTCTTTTGAAGAGGTGACAAAAATGATTGACGAGGGAAGGGCCGTGGATGTCGTCTACATAGATTTTAGTAAAGCATTTGACAAGGTCCCTCATGGCAGGCTGGTGCAAAAGGTTAAATCTCACGGGATCAAAGGTGAACTAGCTAGATGGGTACAGAACTGGCTTGGCCATAGAAGACAGAGGGTAGCAGTGGAGGGGTCTTTTCCTGATTGGAGGTCTGTGACTAGTGGTGTTCCGCAGGGCTCTGTACTGGGACCTCTGCTGTTTGTGATGCATATAAATGATTTGGAAGAAGATGTAGCTGGTCTGATTAGTAAGTTTGTGGACGACACAAAGCTTGCTGGAGTTGCGGATAGTGATGAACATTGTTAGAGAATACAGCAGGATATAGATAGGCTGGAAAATTGGGCGGAGAAATGGCAGATGGAACTTAATCCAGATAAATGCGAAGTGATGCATTTTGGTAGATCTAATGCAAGGGGGAGCTATCCAATAAATGGCAGAACCATCAGGAGTATAGACACACAGAGGGATCTGGGTGTGCAAGTCCACAGATCCTTAAAGGTGGCAGCACAGGTGGAAAAGGTGGTGAAGAAGGCATATGGCATGCTTGCCTTTATTGGACGGGGCATAGTGTATAAAAGTTGGCCCATGATGTTGCAGTTATATAGAATGTTGGTTAGGCCACATTTGGAATGCTGCGTCCACTTCTGGTTGCCACACTACCAGAAGGACGTGGTGGCTTTGGAGAGAGTGCAGAAAGGATTCACCAGGATGTTGCCTGGTATGGAAGGTATTAGCTATGAGGTGAGATTGAGTCTCCCTGGAAAGACGGAGGTTGAGGGGTGACCTAATAGAAGTTTATAAAATTATGAAGGGCATAGATAGGGTGAACAGTTGGAAGCTTTTTCCCAAGTCAGAAATGACAAACACAAGGGGTCACAAGTTCAAGGTAAGGGGGGCAAGGTTCAATGCAGGTATGCGGGGGACGTTTTTTTACACAGCGGGTGGTGGGGGCCTGGAATACCAAGCAAGGTGGTTGAGGCAGACACGCTCGGATCATTTAAGACTTATCTAGATAGCCACATGAACAGACTGAGAATAGAGAGATACAAGCGGATGGTCTAGTTAGGAACACATGATCGGTGCAGGCTTGGAGGGCCGAAGGGCCTGTTCCTATGTTGTATTGTTCTTTGTTTAACACATTTGATTAGATGTACTCCCTTTTCTTTATATAAAATACACTCTACTAAGAAAGGTATTTAAGCAATTGCGTGGTGGTATAGTTTCATAGCACATGGTAGTACTTCAGCTGATGTAAGCTGTATATTGGATGGAAAAGTGCCCAGCACTACTATTGTTGAGATATGGATTTCCTGTGTAAATATTGGGCAATGGAAAAATTACAGCATTAAGCCTGACCAAATTGCTATTAAGATTCCCTATTCTTCCCAAATTGTGATAGTAAATGAAACAATGTCAATCATCGCTATGGTCTCTGAGTGAGATTGCCAAGCAATGGACAGTTTTCTCCTGTAGATCCAATCCCACAAAATTGACATTGCCCAAATTTACTTCACAAAGGATACTTATCAGCAGAAAAAGACTTTCAGTGTGGGTTGAAACCTTAGTCTCCAGGATGAAAGGACAGTATGCTGACCCCATCCAGTCCCATATTAAATAATTTTAACATTTCATGGTCTGTTCTTTATTGTTGTCAAGTGATTGGGTGGTCTCAGATATGGACTGTCATAATCAACCAACAAGAGTGTCAGTTTTTGAGGTGGGACTGTTTTTTCCTGTCTTGAGTGAAATTGAACCTTGTGCATCAGCCATTGCTCAGCTGGTAACACTTTGGCCTCTGAGTCTTACCCACCCCCTCGCTCTGCCACTCCCCAGTCTGCCATCTCAGCTGACCATAAAAGATCCCATGGCGCTATTGTTGAAGAAGAGCAAAGAAATTATCCACTGTGTTCTGGCCAATATTTGTGCTTCAATAAACATCACAAAAATAGATTACGTGACCATTATCACAATTCTGTTTGTGGGAGTTTGCAAATTGGCTGCCACATTTCTAACATTACAACCAGTGAATACACTTCCAAAAAGTACTTAATTGGCTGTAAAGTCTAGTGGTTGTGAAATATGCTACATAAATCCATTTTTTTTTTCTTCACATGGTAAGGTTTAACTATCGACCCATCGTATTGTCCTCTACCTATTTTTAGTGTATTTTGAACTGTGCACCATTTGCCAGCAATCCTTGACCATAATTCAACTAGTCCTCAACATGCTGACTAGAAGGTATATGAAAATTAAATTCAATTTTTTTTAAATTTTCTCCCTCCTCCCCTCAAAAGTTGTAAGTTTGAGATTAGCAACACATGTATTCCACCAGTCTGTAGTCTGCTACACATAATGCTGGGGAATTAAACTATTTTGCAGTGACTTTCTGAATGTAGAGGATAACGTGTAACAGTGATATTTTCTGTTAAATTTGATTCCTGGATATCTAGATGCCCTTTTCTACATCTAGATTATTCTCCGGATTCATTTGTAAAATTTTTTTTATGGCTGAATTGCAGGCATAGTCTTCAGTGGATTAAATATACCCTAAAATTTTATGTAGTTAGTGGAGACTATTTTTAACTGATGGTTTACATTCCTTTGAACATAGCCCTGGAAGAAAACGGGATTTCTCCCCTGTGCCCTGGAACCATTATTTTGAAACCATGGAAGATGTCACAATTGCAGATGGAACAAATGAAGATATATCCTTTTAAAACTCCTGTGCAATGTGTAAAAGATTTGTACTGAATAACGTTGTGCTTGAAGAAGAATTCAGTTTAAAGGCGCAGTATTGTTTTGCTTCGTCTAACATTAGTAGCATTGCTAGATATACTACTGTCCTATAACTTTTGGAAAAGGGTTATAGTGACAGTGTTTCAATTAACATAAGATTTTTGCATTTAAGAGATTTCGGAACTTTTTAAAATCTTTGAGCTTTTTCTGCATGTTTGGGATGTTCCCTTAAATTGATTTTTGTTTCATGAAGTACTTTTGAGTTGTTCTGTATTTTAGATCACTTAATATAGTTTTTGAATTGATGAAGATATTGGTATGATATGATGCAGTAGGTTTTCGTTTCAAACACTTGCCCACTTTTAACTCTTTTCCCTATTTGCTTGCTCAAGTTGAATCAGATGGTGTCCTGTTCAACCCTAACTTGAGCTTTAAATTCCATATTCTATAAATCATGAAGACCATGTACTTCTGTAACACTACCCATTTTGCCCTTGGCTCACTTACTCTGCAACTGAAACTTTCAACTATGCTTTTGTTCTCTAAAGATGGTCTCAGGTTCATGAGCACCCTACAAACACCAAATTGTCCACAAGTCTCTTACTTATTTCCTATCTTGCAAGTCATCAGGTTCTTGCTGACCTCTACTGACTCCCAGCTTAAAATCATTGTCTCCAAGACCCACATTGCCCATCTGACCTTACAATGTGAGCACCAGGATTAAATTTGAAAAAGAAAAGATTCACATCCATCCAGCAAAATTTATCTAATAACTATGGGATAGATTGTAACAGTCGTAGACTTGTTATAGAAGCTCACCTGGCTTGAGGGACCACTCTCTGAGGGACTGAGAGTGGGTAGTCACCTCAGGCAGCTGAGGGCTCCTGGCCTCTACAGTTTTTCCTTGTTAATAAATACCTTTTCTGTTCCTGACTGAGTGTGCATCATTACAAATGCATACATATGTTCAATAGTTGTAATGGCTAGATGTGTAATTCTAACTTTTAAAATATTACCTGTCAGCAGCTAGCATGCTGAAAAAGATATACATGTGAAAAGATTGTAACCTAAAACCTGAAGATGCATAGATCATGCAGTATGAAGCTGTGTGCATTCTAGGTGGAAACATAGGAAGGAACAGGACTAGGTCCTATTATTGATATTTTAACTCCATTTATCCATGTTAATTCTGTAACCCTTAATACCCTGAATTTTGAAATTTTCAGTTTACTGAGCCTCAACAATGTTTTTGGGGAGAGATGTCCATTACCTTTCATGTGAAGTGCTTTCTAATATCACCCCTAAACAACCTAGCTATAATTTTAAGATGATCAATTATTTTAAATTATAATCAAAAGATTATTCTGGACTCCCCTACCAGAGGAACTAGTTTTCCCCTTTCTTTCCTAATGTTCATTTTAAACACCTACATTAGAAATCTCCTTAATCTTATATACTCAAGGGAATATAAACGAGCCTGTACAAGCTGTTTTTATAATTTAACCCTCTGTTGTCCTGTTGTCAATCTGCTGCATCTTCAATATGTCTTCCTGAGATGAGGTTTCAGAAATCAGTACAGCACTCCATCTAGGATGTAACCAGTGCTCAGTATAACTGTAACATAACTTTCACCTCTTTTGTATTGCATTAGCCTTTAAAGTTTTTTTTGCACAATAGCTTTCAGTGATTTCTGTATGCGGATCCCTTATCTCTCTGCTCCCCCATGGTTTGTAACTTCTCAACCATTCAGTAAATATTCTGATCGATCTTTTCTGAGTCTAAATTTGAGTGACATCATGCTTTCCCACATTGATCTCCATCTGCCACAGTTTTGCCCACTCATTTACACCATAGTATGATGTGTTTGATTCACTACTAACTAAAATGTTATTTTAAAAATCTAATGCTTTGAGAAGGTTGCAGGCTTATGTTAACCTTGAGGTCATTTAAGTCCAATCTGGGGCATGGACTATCATGTGCTCCCTCATGCAATTTTATGTATTGCAAGTAAACCTTAACCACTTGTACTCTTTTCGAATCTACAAAAGTGGATCTGATGGGCCTGTTCTTTTATTATTACATGGTGGTGGCCATTCAGCTCTCTCCTGGGCAGTCTTCACTGTAAGTAATTGAACATTTTTAAAACAATGCAGTGCAGAAATTGCAGTATGAAATTTAGTTGTTTGGTAGTACATAACTTAAATATTGCTGAAAAAGACATTTTGTTGAAGCTTTTTGTCTTTCACTGATCCGAACAATCACACAAATACCAATATCAGGGAAGTAACAACTTTATACTGTATGAGAAGAGGGTGTTGATTGGTTGGCTGGTGGACTCTGCTGGAGACATTGTCATGAAGAATGCAGCATAGTTCATGCCACAGGGCAATGTCTTGACCATTGGTGTCAAGCTGCCTGGTTTAAATTTCAAACTATGCTTGGCAGTTAAATGTCAGTCACTATCAACTGCTGCATTCTCCATGGCAGCAGCTTCACCAATCAGAGTCCACTTGCCTACCAATCTGCACCCTCTTCTCATGCAGTATAAAGTTGTTTCCCCTGACATTGAAATTCTTACGATTGTTCTGGTGAGTGCAACACAGCAAGAAACTTCTCGTATTTGCTCACTATTGAAACAATAACAAGATTCCAATTGGCTCTCATATCAATATGCTCCCTATTTCTGTTTACTTCTCCATTCTAAATGCATGTTTTCATTTTATTATAATTTGTAAATATCAGAACTGACCTGAATAGTGCAGCCTGCATTTTTATTTTAGAATCGTTACTGCGCACGTACCAAGAACCGTGTTGTAATTGCGCACATTCGGTCTTTTTTAAACAGTGCTGCCTCTCTTGATCCCCGCACCTCTGATTCCTTCCCAATCACTGCCACTCTGCTGATTCCTTCTCCTGACCCCCCTCGCTCCTTCCAGTCCTTCAGACTTTTGGATGCACCTACCATATATTAAGCTGATCTTTCTCTACACTCTAGCTAAGACTGTAATGCTTTATTCTGCACCCTCCTTTCTTCCTCCCCTATGTATTTTGTGAACAGCATGTTTTGTCTGTATAGCTTGCAAGAAACAATACTTTTCTCTATATCCTAATACATGTAACAATAAATCAGATCAGTTCACGCTCCCTCCCCTCACTGCCCTCTTGTATTTTCTTTAGACCGATCTCATGACTTACTGCTCACTTTCCCATGTGCAGCCCCTCTCCTGAGCCCTCACTGTGATTTTTTTTAAAAGTCACTTTTTAAAGTGACCCTTTTAAAAGTCACAAATTAAACTGAAAATTATATCTTCAGGACTCCCTGAAATAGAACATAGAACAGTACAGCACAGAACAGGCCCTTCGGCCCACGATGTTGTGCCGAGCTTTATCTGAAACCAAGATCAAGCTATCCCACTCCCTATCATCCTGGTGTGCTCCATGTGCCTATCCAAATGTTCCTAAAGTGTCTGACTCCACTATCACTGCAGGCAGTCCATTCCACACCCCAACCACTCTCTGCGTAAAGAACCTACCTCTGATATCCTTCCTATATCTCCCACCACGAACCCTATAGTTATGCCCCCTTGTAATAGCTCCATCCACCCGAGGAAATAGTCTTTGAATGTTCACTCTATCTATCCCCTTCATCATTTTATAAACCTCTATTAAGTCTCCCCTCAGCCTCCTCTGCTCCAGAGAGAACAGCCCTAGCTCCCTCAACCTTTCCTCATAAGACCTACCCTCCAAACCAGGCAGCATCCTGGTAAATCTCCTCTGCACTCTTTCCAGCGCTTCCACATCCTTCTTGTAGTGAGGTGACCAGAACTGCACACAATATTCCAAATGTGGTCTCACCAAGGTCCTGTACAGTTGCAGCATAACCCCACGGCTCTTAAACTCCAACCCCCTGTTAATAAAAGCTAACACACTATAGGCCTTCTTCACGGCTCTATCCACTTGAGTGGCAACCTTTAGAGATCTGTGGATATGAACCCCAAGATCTCTCTGTTCCTCCACAGTCTTCAGAACCCTACCTTTGACCCTGTAATCCACATTTAAATTAGTCCTACCAAAATGAATCACCTCACATTTATCAGGGTTAAACTCCATTTGCCGTTTTTCAGCCCAGCTTTGCATCCTATCTATGTCTCTTTGCAGCCTACAACAGCCCTCCACCTCATCCACTACTCCACCAATCTTGGTGTCATCAGCAAATTTACTGATCCACCCTTCAGCCCCCTCCTCTAAGTCATTAATAAAAATCACAAAGAGCAGAGGACCAAGCACTGATCCCTGCGGCACTCCGCTAGCAACCTGCCTCCAATCCGAAAATTTTCCATCGACCACCACCCTCTGTCTTCGGTCAGACAGCCAGTTACCTATCCAATCGGCCAACTTTTCCTCTATCCCACACCTCCTCACTTTCATCATAAGCCGACCATGGGGGACCTTATCAAACGCCTTACTAAAATCCATGTATATGACATCAACTGCCCTACCTTCATCAACACACTTAGTTACCTCCTCAAAAAATTCTATCAAATTTGTAAAGCACGACTTGCCCTTCACGAATCTGTGCTGACTATCCCGGATTAATCCGCATCTTTCTAAATGGTCGTAAATCCCATCTCTAAGGACATTTTCCATCAATTTACCAACCACCGAAGTAAGACTAACCGGTCTATAATTACCAGGGTCATTTCTATTCCCTTTCTTAAACAGAGGAACAACATTCGCCATTCTCCAGTCCTCTGGCACCATCCCCGTGGACAGTGAAGACCCAAAGATCAAAGCCAAAGGCTCTGCAATCTCATCCCTTGCCTCCCAAAGAATCCTAGGATATATTTCATCAAGCCCAGGGGACTTATCAACCTTCAGTTTATTCAAGACTGCCAGGACATCCTCCGAACATCTATTTCCTCCAGCCTATTAGCCTGTTACACCTTCTCTTCCTCAAAAACATGGCCCCTCTCCTTGGTGAACACTGAAGAAAAGTATTCATTCATCACCTCGCCTATCTCTACTGACTCCATACACAAGTTCCCACTACTGTCCTTGACCGGCCCTAACCTCACCCTGGTCATTCTTTTATTCCTCACATAAGAGTAAAAAGCCTTGGGGTTTTCCTTGATCCAACCTGCCAAGGACTTCTCATGTCCCCTCCTAGCTCTCCTAAGCCCCTTTTTCAGCTTGTTCCTTGCTAACTTGTAACCCTCAATCGAGCCATCTGAACCTTGTTTCCTCATCCCTACATAATGAATAATAAGCAAAGCAATATTTAGCTTTTCATACAAAGGTGATTCTGGTTTGGTCCATATTTTGTGGAATTAGCAAGGTGATGAAAACGTTGCAAATTGCCCCTAGGTTGGAGTTCTCGCCTTATCACTGTCAAGAGCTTTTAAAAATTGCTGATGGTAACTCGAAGGCCAGCATGTAGTTTCATCTCATTTTAAAAGCAAGATTAAGCTGTTGCTTGGAGCATATGTCTGAATTGTAAATATGTATGTTTTACTTTATAAATTGAGATACAAGAAGGAATGAAAAATGCTTTATTTTCATATCTGAACTTGGACATGCAAACCATTGAACTGTAATGCCATGTGTTTGAAATACTTTCCACTGGTTTATTAAAATGGTGATTTATGCATACATGACTTGACAAACTATTTATCATTGAGCATCTTCTAAATTCGCTGCACAAAGCGACATGCATGAATAGTAACATCTTGGGTTTAAGTAAAGGATCGTACATTCCCTGATGCCTTATTACAAGTTTGTTTGTATTGTAGATGTATCAATATTTGATTTTCACATGTAGAAGGAAAGGGCGACAAAATGGCTGTTCCATTGTCTGTCAAGTGTTAATGGTCCCCATAATAACATCTTTCCTTTCTTGTAATGATGTATCAATTAGAAACGAGGTACGCATTTTCTTTTCCTACCCTCCTCTCAAACCATTCCCAGCTGGGGATTAACCTGTAATCAGGTTCCAGTCTTCTGTTAATGTTGCTTTTTGTTTTGCTGCAGAGATATAATTCATTCTCTAACTTTATACCCAAGGCCTGATAGAGATAAGAAAAAGCCTGTTGAGCCCAAGTTATGTTCTTCATGTCCAGAGTCCTTAAGATGATGTCTATATGGCAGAGCTCAAACTTGTGCAGAATAATAAACCTGTGTTCGGAAAGCATATGCATAGTAGTTAGTGCTTTCTTCCTGAGAAGCGTTTTTAAAAAAAAATAAAGTCTGTCATGTTTCTAAATGTTTGTTTTAGATTCCTTGGTTATTTTGGTGAATTTTAGCTTTACAGACAGATCTATTTTCATAGAAACCCTACAGTACAGAAAGAGGCCATTCGGCCCATCGAGTCTGCACCAACCACAATCCCACCCAGGCCCTACCCCCATATCTCTACATATTTATCCACTAATCCCTCTAACCTACGCATCTCAGGAAACTAAGGGCAATTTTAGCATGGCCAATCAACCTAACCCACACATCTTTGGACTGTGGGAGGAAACTGCAGCACCCGGAGAAAACCCATGCAGACACGAGGAGAATGTGCAAACTCCACACAGACAGTGACCCAAGCCGGGAATCGAACCCAGGTCCCTGGAGTTGTGAAGCAGCAGTGCTAACCACTGTGCTACCGTGCTACCCATTTCTTTAATATGATTTTAAAAGGAGTTTTTTCACGTCCCTTCCTTGGTCTTTAATTTTCTCATCTAATCTGATTTAAATCAGAGGCACTTTTGCTGATGCCAAATATAGATATTAACGTCTTATGGACTGTATTATTCATGTTCATTATTTGCAGAGGTGGGGTGGTGACTACACATCTACATTTGCCCTAAAATTTAACCCACTAAGATACCTCATCTGTCTTCGTGTTTACTCTCATCTTAACTGAGTCTGCCATCAAACAATGGCATATGGTACCTAAATTTCTGATTACAGCATTTATGAAACACAGTGCAAGTCACATTGAGTTGTGTGCCTAATAATGAAAATGCTGAGCCACAGTGCTGAATAGTGCAACATATGGACATGTATTTTGACAGTGGGAATGGGGAATATGGCTGTAAATGTTCTTAATAGTAACTCTCACATGCACCATCTATCATGTTTTCAGTCTATTATATGACTGGCTCTAAGTGGTGTGGTAATTTATAGTTTGAGTTATTGGACTTTGAATTCCTTGTAATCTTGCCACCCCCAGGTGTTACTGGGACTCAGGTTGTATGTCATAGAATCCCTACAGTGCAGGAAGAGGCTATTCGGCCAATCAAGTTAGCACTGACTCTCCGCCAGAGCATCCCACACAGGCCCTATCCCTGTAACCCCACATATTTACCCTACTAATCCCCCTAACATACACATTGTGGGACACTAGGGGGCAATTTAGCATGGCCCACTGCACATCTTTGGAATGAGCACCCGGATGAAACCCACATGCAAACTCCACACAGACTGTCACCCAAGGTCAGAATTGAACCCAGGTAACTGGCGCGGTGAGGCAGCAGTGCTAACAACTGTGCCAAAGTGCCTCATGGGGTGGTGACAGACTTATTCTTCAGTGCTGTAATACTAAATTGTGTAGCAAATTGTTCACTGGGTTACTGTCGGAGCCAAAGACAGTCATTCTGGTTTTGTGTTTGTAGGCATTATGGGTAGATGCACCATAGATTTTTGTAAAAGAAAATTCACACTTTGTGCTACAGTTCTTATTTCTGAACACAAGTCTCAGCATTGCATTAAGCAATGCTACAGCAAAGCTATGCCAGCCATGTCACACCGACAACAATCCCACCCAGGCTTCCTTTGAAATACAGAACAGCACTGGATAGACACACAAATCGTGTGTCAAGTGTGACTGCCATATGTTCAGTCCCACTTTCAAATTAAGAGAGCCCAATACTAGAGCCTGAATGAATTAGTGGATATAAAAAATCATAATGTGTCATGCTGTTGGTCAACATATGTTACAGTGATACAACAAGAAGGTATTGGTTCAGGAATGTCGTTAACATTATTATGTTAATTCTGGGTGTTGCACTGTATCCAATTGTTATGATCTTGATGGAGACCAGTAGCTGTTTTTATGAAAGGTTGGCACAGTGATTAGCACTGATGTCTCACAGCGCTAGAGACCCAGGTTCGATTCCCAGCTTCGGATAACCATCTGTGTGGAATTTGCACATTCTCTCCGTGTCTGCGTGGGTTTTCTCCGGGTGCTGCGGTTTCCTCCACAGTCCAAAGATGTGCGGGTTAGGTTGATTGGCCATGCTAAATTGCCCCTTAGTGTCAGGGAGATTAACAGGGTAAATGTGTAGTGTTACGGGGAAAGGGCCTGGGTGGGATTGTTGTCGGTACAGGATTGATGGACCAAACAGCCTCTTTATGCACCTGTAGGTATTCGATGATTCTAAAGAAGAAATCTGAAGTCCCAGTTATTTACTGAAGGAATTAAGTTTCGGAATTCCATGGTTAAAAACAAAAGTATTTTTACTATATAAGAGTCAAACATAGCAAACAGCAAATACCATCTTAGTTAATGATCTATACTGCGAAACCCAGAATCAACATTAACAAACAATTTGCAGTTGATTGTAAATTATATTTTGCACAGATGCAATTAAGATAGATCTTGTGAATTGGCTTAGTAATTCACTTCACAGTTAAGTTATCGATCTCCGTCAATTAATTTGAAACTCTGTCGTTTTCATAAAGAATTCCAGCTCCTTGCATTCTAGGAGCTAGCCTGATCCTCGGATGACTGCAGCACACAGGAGAGTTCCACAGGTGTGGTCTTCACCAAAAATGGCACCCACCTAATAATGTAGGACTCCCTCAACTGGGTCTGCATAGCGTAGATCTAATGTTATCTTTGAATAACAGAAAACAACCACAGGAAATGGGTATTTTTTTAATTTTCAACTTCTGGATCTAGCCTCTTGTCTTATTCAACCTGCATGTACTGCTCCACCGGATTGGAAGACTCTTGTATCCTTTTATGTGGTTTCCACCTGTTTTAGTCAGCCTCGAGGTTTTCTTTTTCAGTTCTAATTTCAGCCTCCGTTTCCTTAGAGACGCAGTCAGTTTCCTTTCCCAGTTTCCAGTCTTCTCAAAAATACAAGCTTTGAAACCATGGATTCCATCATAAGTAGAGTACAAATTTATTGTTAAGGCCATCACTTTTCAAGTTAACATCATGTCTGCTAATACTATAAAAAACTGTTTTAGGAGTACTTGATAAAGGCACTGTATGAGCAGTGTAGACAGCAGCTGAATCCTTTTTGTGCAGCATTTGTTCATCTTGGTAGGAAAGCTATATCGTTGACCTCTTAGGAACATGGAAGTTAGGAGTGAGAATAGGCAATTCAGCCCTTCGAGCCCGCTCCACCATTCTATATGACCATGGCTATCTCCATTTCCATTTAATTGTCTTTTCCCCATAGCCCTTTATCCTGCTTTTGATCAAACATTTATCTATCTCCTTCTTGAATCCATTTCTTGCACCATTGGGTTTGAGGGAGGGAATATTATCCAGGATTCACTTCTGATCACTGCTGCGTGTGAACCTGTGGACATCGGTTAAATGATTGGGGTTAGATGTGATGTTCTCCCTGGCCTCCTCCCCATATTAATTACATTGTCAGTATTTAATGTCACATTTAATACATGAAAAATGGACAATTTGGGCAAAGTGCTACAAGACAACAGGTAAAGTGGAACTATTCTACAAGAATGTCATCTGGGGAGGGAAGACAATTTGCTTGATTCAGTGGTATTATGGTATCTGGTTAATGCAGACTAAAAATTTCCAGGCTGAAGTCCCTGACATATATTCACTTGACTGAACTCAAATGGAGTGGCCAAGCTTCCTACTCTTGACAGTGACCTGTGATTGAGAAGTATTTATGGGCAAACTTTGGGTGAGGCCAGCGTTCTGCTTTGTTTTGTTGTCTTCCCTCATCAGTTAACCAATCATGTTTCATTATTTCAATTTGTACATGAATAATGATCACTTGGGTGAGATACTTTAGTGTACTGTAACAGTTGTGTATACAAAAGAGGGGAGTGTTACAATCCTAATTGATATAACTGGATGGGAAGATTCCTGAATGGAACCCTGACTGAAAAACATTTAACATTCACATTTTTTAGAAAACATGGATGAACAGAGTCAGTGGAATGCCAATTAGCTTTTACCAACAATAATAACATGTATTAAACAAGAAAAAATTAACAATACAATACTCCATTCCCACTTATCTTCACAAATGTACACAGTTTTTAAGGTTAAACACCCCACTCTGAAACCTAGTGGCAGAGGCTCCTCAGTTGATTGCCTGTGGATGTCTCCTCAAAATCTCCCCAGATGATTGTCACAAGTATTTCCAAACTCCAGTCTTTATATTTAAAAAAATCACACTTTAAAATCTTACAAACAATACTTTCTATAAGCTGTTTCCATCAAGGATCCACCTCCAGATTTTCCGACTCTCCTTTCAAACAAGGTTTTCTCTCAGCTGTTTTAGCAAGGATCTGCCTCCAGGTTTTCCAATGTTCCTTTCAGTTTTCCTTCGTCTTGAATGCTTTTACACAAACTCTTGAGATTCATTCACCGATTGCTCCACAATTACTTCAGCTATAACTTCACAGGCTGTAAGTTTCCACAAACCTTAGAATCACTTCAGATGGCTTTCTTGCTTCTCCTGAGCTAACTCCTCAGCTCTGCCTGTGGTTTCAATGAATAGCAAGTACCCTGTTCCAGTTTCCTCTGTTCCTTTAACTTCATGCTTCCTGGAAATGTTTCTTCTTTTCTCTGGTTTCCTAAATTAGCTGTTCTTCAGATTAATGACATTTGCTTTCTTGCTCCTTACTCCATTGTATGGCTTTTCTGCTAGCAAAGCCATGAGAGATGTTCCCTCTCTCACTGCAAAGCTCCTTCTACCCATCTCTGGTTGCACTGAGGAATTTCTCAACAAAACTAAATTACTTAGTCTTTTAAGTTATGAAATTTGAACATGAATCAAACATTTTTGATCACATTCTTTTTTGTAAAATGTACTTGTGAAAGTCGTGATGTGATATATTGGTATATATGACAATGTTGATGATTCGTTCTTTCTGACCACAGTCTATGATTATCAGTCGAGTTCACTGTAGGGTTGTGGCAGTAGATCTACGAAGCCATGGTAAGGTTTTTTATATTTTATTCCGGCTTAATAAATTTAAGAAAATAGCATTAGTTTGGTACTCTTTAAACTGAAAAGGTACATAATTTTATTTATGTATCCGTATTTGTTTAAATATGCAAGTAGAACCATTGCCTTTTAGGAGCATTTGCTGGTTTTGTATTGTACAAATAATTTTCTTTTGAGTATTTGCTGCATTTTATCCATAGGTTTACCCAGTCACAGTTCGTCTCAGTTTATTGTGGTCAATTATCTAACCCCCACCTCTTTTCCCAGTTTTCAAACACCTGTTTTCCAGTGAACTGGAAGTCCAGAATGCCCATATGCTGTTCCCAGACACTGGGACATCTCTCTATAGTTTCTCGATCTAATACCTCCTCCAATACTTTCTCAAGAGTGTTTGTAGGTCCTGAGGTCCCCATCAAAGCTTGCTAGACTCCAGAACCCTAACTCAGGACTGTAAGCATTTGGGTCTTTTTCTATATAAATCTTTCCCACCCACAAAAAATAGCTTTGTGCTTTTGTGGGTTAATTTTAACCCCACATGGCATTAAGAGTATGTGTGTGTCTGAGTATCATAGAATCCCTATAGTGCTGAAGGAGGCCATTCGGCTCATCGAGGCTGCACTGACAACAATCCCAACCAGGCCCTATCCCCGTAACTCCACATATTGACCCTGCTGATCCCCCTGACACTAAGGGGCAATTTAGCATGGCCAATCAACCTAACCAGCACATCTTCGGACTGTGGAAGGAAACCGGAGCACCTGGAGGAAACCCACGCAGACATGTGGAGAATGTGCAAACTCCAAACAGACAGTTACCCGAGGCCGGAATTGAACCCAGGTCCCTGGCGCTGAGAGGCAGCTGTGCTAACCATTGTGCCACCTTGCTGCCCTCAAGGAATATCAAGGAAGAGTTGTGGTCACGTGCCCAATACAGCACCAAACTCTGTTTGGTAACAATGTTGAGGTACTGGACTATGTTGCGTCATATTTCTGAAGTAATCTTCAGAAGCAAGTCTAAATGAAAAAAAAATGAATTTATTATCTTCTGAACAAATGAACAAAACAACAGATATAATAGTGATATATGTAAGATACAGATCAAGATAGGGTTAGCACTTGTATTTAAGCTATTCTAACAATTCTTCTGGAATTTCTTGCCTCCAGTAAATCATATTGCATCCTGATAATGTAGTATGTTTGCGCTTCAACTTTTTGGACATAATGTTGGAATACAAATTCCTTACATCAGCAATGGTTTGAATACCGTGCATACAATGAGTTCATAAATTGAGTTTATATTTCTGCTGCATACTAAAGTATGGAGTCTCTGCTTTTGTCCAGGTTTTGTAGCAAAATATAGATGTTTGTTCATGAAGCTGTAGTAGCTAGTGGACACTTGATTAAATCATAAATGATATGCAATATAAAGACAGGAATCCATCTGTTACAAAAACATCTAACTGATAGTTCTATTTATTTTGCAGGTGATACAAAAGTCAAAAATACAGATGATCTTTCAGCCGAAACCATGTCCAGGTATTTAATAAATAAATTATTTTTGAACCATTGTAAATGCTTCAGCAGCTTAAGTAATTAGGTGTTAATCTATTCTCTTTTCTGCCACTTTGCTTTCGCCTCTGCATTACTGCAGGGCCGTTAGAGACGACATAATTTCTCACAAACTTGTGAAATTCTCTTGTGATGTGGGTTGTTCCATCTGTTGGTAAGATCTCCCAGTGTGAGGTACATCCTGACTATCTTTTTTTAACACTAACATCCAGAACCTGAAATGTCTGTGTTCTAAAAAGATGAGTGAATATCCTAGTGTTACAAATAAATATCATGTACATCCTCCGCTTGATCCAAGCTGCAAAGGTAGTTTCTGTTAGTTCTCCTGTAGTTGGAATTACGTTAATTCTTTCAGAACATTGATTCTTTGGATGCATTTATTTCTTGAATTATTTAACCTGGTTTATAGGTTTTGTGGAGATATGCATTTATTAATGAGAGTGGAGGGAAATGATTACAGGCGAGGGATATTCTAAGTATTCTTTCAGTATAGCACCTAGAATCTTCGTGTGACAGCTTATGTGCATTTATAAGTGTCAGTATCTCAGCTCCTTATGTGCCCCATACCCACTGATTCCCTTGTGAAACACATTATCCATCTGACTATTGAAAATTTTACTTGGCCCAGCGTCCATAGCCTTTTTGGGAGCAAGACCCAGGTTTCTAATACACTTTGTGTGGAAGAAGTGTTTCCTGATTTCAAGTGGGCTAGCTATAATAAGATTATGGGGGCAATTTTTCCAGCCCCCATAATCTGTTTTAGGCTCTAACTCTGACTCAGCAACCTACTACTAGTTTATTAATGACTGTATTTGTGTAAGTGCTCTTTTTAAAAAAAATCTCTATTTCTGCCCCCCCACAGCACAACTGAAATTTTAGATCTTTATTAATTATAGATTTTGTTTTGAGGGGGTGGGGTGGGGCGCGCGCGCTGTAGTAGTTTAGAGGAAGGGGGGGGGCGCGCGCGCGCTGTAGTAGTTTAGAGGAAGGGGGGGGCGCGCGCTGTAGTAGTTTAGAGGAAGGGGGGGGGGGCGCGCGCGCGCTGTAGTAGTTTAGAGGAAGGTGGTGGCCAGGAAACTTGGGGTTTTCTACTGATTCAAAAGTATCATAGCGGCAAAAGTAGTTCGTTGGTTTTAGCAATTTAGCTGCTACTACTGCTCTCTAAATGTCAATTGTATTTGACTATTTGGGTTGATATTCCTAATTTTTCATCTATTTTCTTGATCATTAAGCATAGAATCATGCAGCACAGAACAGGCCCTTCGGCCCACTGAGCCCACACTGACACGTTAGAAACAACTGAACTCCCACCTAATCCCATCTGCCCGCACATGACCCGTAGCCCTGAATGTTATGATGTGCCAAGTGCTCATCCACATACTTTTTAAAGAATGTGAGGCAACCCGTCTTTACCACTCTCCCAGGCAGCACATTCCAGACCGTCACCAGCCTCTGGGTAAAAATGTTTTTCCTCACCTTGAACCTATGTCTTCTCTTGTTCAAGCTGTTCAAGTAAGGGGAACAGCTGCTCCTTATACACTCTATCGAAGTCTCTCATAATCTTTACATCTTGATCTAGTCGCCCCTCAGTCTTCTCTGCTCCAGTGAAAACAAACAAAGCCTATGCAACCTCTCTTCATAACTTAAATGTTCCATCCCAGGCAACATCCTGGTGAATCTCCTCTGCACCCCCGTGCAGTGCAATCACATCTTTCCGATAATGTGGTGACCAGAACTGCACATGGTACTCCATCTGTGGCCTCACCAAAGTTCTATACAACTCCAACATGACTTCCCTGCTTTTGTAATCTATGCCTCGATTGATAAGGGCAAGTGTCCCATATGCCTTTTTCACCACCTACTAACATGCCCTTCCACTTTCAGAGATCTGTGGACAAACACGTCAAGGTTCCTTTGTTCCACAGAACTTCCTAGTGTCCTATCGTTCATTGAGTACTTTCTTGTCAAATTACTCCTTCCAAAGTGCATCAGCTCACACTTTCCTGGTTTAAATTCCATCTGCCACTTATCTGCACGTTTGACCATTTCATCTATATCTTCTTGTAGCCCAAGACACTCCACCTCACTTTAATCACCCAGCCAATCTTTGTGTCATCCGCAAACTTAATAATCCTATCCCCCACATAGTCATCAATGTCATTAATATCAATGACGAATAATCGGGAGCCCCCCACAGGTCCCTATGGTACGCCACTGGATACTAGCTTCTAGTCACTAAAGCAGCCTTCTGTCATCACCCTCTGTCTCCTACAACTGAGCCAATTTTGAATCCACTTTATCAAATTACCCTGTATCCCATGTGAATTTACTTTCTTTACAAGTCTCCCATGTGGGACCTTGTCAAAGGTTTTGCTGAAATCCATATAAACAACATCGACTGCACTACCCTCGTAAACAAACTGGTCGCCTCCTCAAAAAATTCAATCAAATTTGTTAGGCGTGACCTCCCTCTGACGCAGCCATGCTGACTATCCCTGATCAAGCGGCATGGTGGCACAGTGGTTCGCACTGCTGCGTCAAAGCGCCAGGGACCTGGGGTCGATTCCCGTCTTGGGTCACTGTATGTGTGGAGTTTGCACATTCTCCCCGTTACTGCGTGGGTTTCCTCTGGGTGCTCTGATTTCCTCCCACACACCAAAGATGTGTGGGTTAGGTTGATTGGTCACGCTAAATTGTCCCTTAGTGTCCCAGGATGTGTAGGTTAGAGGGATTAGCGGGGTGAATGTGTGGGTTTGTGGGGATGGGGCTAGGGTGGGATTGTTGTCGGTGCAGACTCAATGGGCTGAATGGCCTCCTTCTGCACTGTCTGGTTTCTATGATTTCTATGATTCTAAGCTTTGCCACTTCAAGTGGAGGTGGAGCCTCTCCTTCAGAAGTTTCTCTAATAGTTTCCCTACCACTGACGTGAGACTCACTGATCTGTGGCTCCCTGGATTATCTCTACAGCCCTTCTTAAGTAGCAGAACCACATTAGCTGTTCTCTAGTCCTCTGGCATCTCCCCTGTGGCCAGAGTGGAATTGAAAATTTGCGTCAGAGCCTCTGCAATCTCCTCCCTTGCCTCCCACAGCAGCCTAGGGCTCAATTCATCTGGACCTGGAGATTTATCCATTTTTAAGGCTGCTAACACCTCCAGTACCTTGTTCTTCCCTATGTCAATTTGCTCAAGAACTTCACATTCTCTTTCCCTGAATTCCATACCATCGTCCTCGTTCTCTTGGGTGAAGATATTCATTCAGCACAATGACACTTTTGAGTATATGAATTAGGTTAATTTGGGTAAATTTTGAAATATTCAGTATAGTTTGAACACCTGCAATATAAAAATGAAATTTTATGAGGAAAAACTGATGGCTATATGCCAGTGAAGTGTTTGTAAATAATTAATGAAACATGAGAATGCAAAAGACAGGAGGTAGCCTGTTGAACTTTCTCCACCATTCAATAAGATTGTGCTGGTCTTGGACTTCAATTTTGCTTTCCCCTTGCTCCCATATCTTTTTATTTCCTGAGAGACCAAACAACTAACTATCCCAATAAGTATATTAAACAATGGAGCATCCATGACCCTCTGGGGTAAAGAATTCCAAAATTTCACAATCTTATATGTTTTGCTTCACCTCAATCCTAAATGATTGGTCCCTTACCCTGAAACTGCCCCGTATTCTCAAATTCTCTAACCAGTGGAAGTAGCATCACAGTATCAACCCTTTTCAAACCCCTTCCTGAGGTTATATACAATATATCTTGGATATTTTTATCTTGTTGCATGACCTCTCACCCACCTTATTCTTCAAAACTCCAGAGAATAAGGCCAAATTTAATAATGGAAAATAAGGAGATGGCAGATGAATTGAACAGGTATTTTGCATTGGTCTTCACGGTGGAGGATTTCAAGGGGGTGAAAGGCTATCAGAGGTAGGCAGGAAGATGGAGTTGACGTGGCAATCAGATTAGCCGTGATATTGAATGGTTGAGCAGGCTCAAAGAGCCAAGTGGTCTACTCCTGCTCCAAATTTGTATGCTTTCCTTGCGTGTTCTTCACTTCACAGCTCCAAGATCACACCTGAAAGAAGTGTGATGTTCCTGACTAGTTCTTACATTTTTTTTGCCTCACTGATATTTTTCCATTCTGTCAGTCCCTTCGGTTGTGCTCTCTCTTCCTCTTTCTTCATCCTCCATTCTTTTCTTTCTCTCACATTTCTTTGTCTGACTGACTTTCTCTCCTGTTGTCATTTTCTCTTATCACTGTTGTACTCTAGACTGCCACTGGTTTCATTTCATTATTTGCATCTTCGTTCAAGGCAGAATCAGTTGGCTGTGTCAAAAATAAATACTCTCCTAACTCTACCCTCTTGCTTTTTAACCCTTTATGCAGCTGTTACCTAATGAAACAGCTTAATCAGAATCTTGGGAGCTGGCAACAAAATCATGCAATAACTAATGTTGGATCGAGGGTGAGGCGGTAGTGGTGTTGTCACTGGACTAGTCTCCAGAGACCCAGGGTAATGTTCTGGGGACCTGGGTTTGAATCCCACCATGGCATACTGAAAATTTGTAACCATTGTCAAATGTCAATCCCATTTGGTTCACTAACATCCTTTAGGGAAGGAAATCTGTCGTCTTTACCTGGTCTGACCTATATGTGACTCCAGACCCACAGCAATGTAGTTGACTCTTAAATGGCCTAGCAAACCACCCAGTTGTATCAAAATGCTACAAAGTCAATAAAAAGGAATGAAACCGAATGGACCACCTGGCATTGACCTAGGCTCCGGGAATGATGATGGGAAATCCAGCCCTGTTGACTCTGAAAAGTCCTCCCTACTAACATCTGGGGACCAAAAATGTTTGTACTAGTCAAACTACAGCCTGACCTAGTCATCCTCACAGAATCATACCTTACAGATGATGCCCCAGACATCACCATCACCATCCCTGGGTATGTCCTGTCCCACCAGTAGGTGAGACCTAGCAGAGGTGGCAGCGGCACAGTGGAATACATTCAGGAGGGAGTTGTCCTGGGAGCCCTCAACAGCGACTCTGGACCCTATGAAGTCTCATGGTATCAGGTCAGACGTGAGCAAGGAGAACAGATGGATTACTACTCCATGTTGAATACAATTTGGAGGAAGTACTGAGCATGGCAAGAGTGCTGAATATATTCTCAGTGAGGGACCTCAATGTTCATCACCAAGAGAGCCTCAGTAGCACCACCATAGACTGAGCTGGCTCAGTCCTAAAGTAGTCATGATGTGGAGATGCCGGCGTTGGACTGGGGTAAACACAGTAAGAAGTTTAACAACACCAGGTTAAAGTCCAACAGGTTTATTTGGTAGCAAAAGCCACACAAGCTTTCGGAGCTGCAAGCCCCTTCTTCAGGTGAGTGGGAATTCTGTTCACAAACAGAGCATATAAAGACACAAACTCAATTTACATGAATAATGGTTGGAATGCGAATACTTACAACTAATCAAGTCTTTAAGAAACAAAACAGCATGAATGGAGAGAGCATCACGACAGGCTAAAAAAGATGTGTATTGTCTCCAGACAAGACAGCCAGTGAAACTCTGTGGGGGTTACAAATAGTGGGACATGAACCCAATATCCCGGTTGAGGCCGTCCTCGTGTGTGCGGAACTTGGCTATCAGTTTCTGTTCAGCGACTCTGCGCCGTCGTGTGTTGCGAAGGCCGCCTTGGAGAATGCTTACCCGAATATCAGAGGCCGAATGCCCGTGACTGTGTTGGGGAGCACTTCAGCGGTCACGGGCATTCGGCCTCTGATATTCGGGTAAGCGTTCTCCAAGGCGGCCTTCGCGACACACGACGGCACAGAGTCGCTGAACAGAAACTGATAGCCAAGTTCCGCACACACGAGGACGGCCTCAACCGGGATATTGGGTTCATGTCCCACTATTTGTAACCCCCACAGAGTTTCACTGGCTGTCTTGTCTGGAGACAATACACATCTTTTTAGCCTGTCTTGATGCTCTCTCCACTCATGCTGTTTTGTTTCTTAAAGACTTGATTAGTTGTAAGTATTCGCATTCCAACCATTATTCATGTAAATTGAGTCTGTGTCTTTATATGCTCTGTTTGTGAACAGAATTCCCACTCACCTGAAGAAGGGGCTTGCAGCTCCGAAAGCTTGTGTGGCTTTTGCTACCAAATAAACCTGTTGGACTTTAACCTGGTGTTGTTAAACTTCTTACTCAGTCCTAAAGGACATTGCTGCTAGATCAGGTCTACAGCAGGTGCTGAGGGAATCAATGGAAGGAAAACCATACTTGACCTCCTCCTCACCAAGTTGCCTGCCATAGATGCATTTGTCCGTGACTGTATTGGTTGGAGTGATCACTCCACAGTCCTTGTGGAGACTAAGTCCCATCTTCAGATTGAGGATCAATAGATTCTTAACAAGTAATGGGGTGAAAAGTTATTAGGGGTAGATGGGACAGTGGAATTGAGGTTACAGTCGGAGTAATGACGGAGTAGGTTTGATGGGCCAATCTGTTTTGTTTCATTCGCCTTCGTGTAGGAAGGCCAATACCGACTGAGGGCTGGGAGGGTGGGGGGATGATGGTGGTGAGTTGGAAAGGTGACGGGCTGTACATCCTGCTCCTTCCCGCTAAATTAAACACCGCGCCAAATGCAGCACCTAGCCAAGCAAGCTGGTAAGTTACTTTAGTCATCTAATAATAATTAAAATTCACTCAAGACAACCTTTTTAAAAAAAAAGTCCAGTTTTTTGCTATTGGCGGTTTTCAGATAGTGCATTTGTGACACTGTACCTGTTCTATAGGATAAGTTAACATAGGGCTATTGAAACCAAAAGGGAAAATGCTGGAAAATCTCAGCAGGTCTGGCAGCATCTGTAAGGAGAGAAAAGAGCTAACGTTTCGAGTCCAGATGACCCTTTGTCAAAGCTGCTTTAGGGCTATTGAATCCATTTGCACCTCGATTAGATAACCTATTCGGACACAGTAAGCTTTAAACAGTCTGTAAGTCAACTTGGTTTGAACTTGTTGCTGTATTTATTTAAAAACATATTTTTCTCTTTACAGAGACATTGGTAATATAGTGGAAATGCTCTATGGTGAAAATGCTCCCCCTATTCTGTTGATTGGCCATAGTATGGGTGGAGCAATAGCAGTTCACATTGCAGCACAGAACCTGGTGCCATCTCTTGTGGGCCTCTGTGTGATTGATGTAGTAGAAGGTGGGTTCTTTAAGTTGCTATATGATTTTTTTAAAGATTTGTTTTATTTTAGGTAAAAGCAGATATAATGAGATCTTGCGTAATCCCTCTTATAAGTACTGCATAGTAACTTTGCCATGTCTATTAGTGTACATATAAATGAAATTTCTCTTAGCATTTTGTAACTTATTTTTAAAAAAATAATTTCTAGGCACGGCGATGGATGCTTTAAACAGCATGCAAACGTTTTTACGGAGTCGACCTAAACTATTCAACTCTATTGAAAGTGCCATAGAATGGAGGTGAGATTTCTTTACCTTTCTGACTGAAAGTAACTCCTCCTCCACTTCTGTGGAACACCCTCTATAACAAGCCCTTTTCAATCAAAGGACAAAAGAACCAGGATAATGAAGTCCACATTATCCCAACAGGAAGAGGAGTTGTATTAGTACAAGCCAGCAATCTTATCTAAAATGGTGTGTCTATCATAACATAGCAGTCCAATTATAGGCTTAGGCAAGAATTGATCATTCTCTTTTCTAACCATGGTGAGTGCCATCTCTGGTTGGGAGTAGGGCACTTTGGGAGTTTCATGAGCCTTGAATCAAATTTGAATGAATCAAGGTTTGGTTTTGTAAGTACGTAAAGAAAAATAGTGATTTCTAGCTTGGGAATAATTCTTTTACCTCCAAAAAATGAATGTTAAAGCACAAAGTCATTTCTCTCATGCATCTCTCCATCTCGCTCTCTCAGAATTTGCCTGTCAACACTAAAGTGTTTTATGACCCAAACACCCTTTTAAACAACTCTGGCGTCCCAACTGCTAAATCAGTCACAAAAATCATGGGTATGGACAGCTTGGAGAATGAATTTCCAGTGATAGTTAGAAAAGGTCATCAGTTGCTTTTGAACATTTTGAACATCTTGGTTGTTGGAACTGACAGTAATCATTTGTTGACTCGGTAGAAATCCAGGGTGTTCTGGCAAATTTCTGGTAGGTTTAATGGGTTTGGTGCTTGTACTGGAAAGGGAAGAGGATTTTATTAGCTTGCAGAGATTACAGCAGCGGAAACAAAGAGGAGAGCAGCTTGCAAGAGACTTTATTTCACATGTTTAGGCCCAGAACCTCTTGCCTGCAATTCACTGTGGAGCTGGGGACATTTGAAAATCCACTTTATCAGGTAGACAGATCCTTGTAACCTTTAGCAGCACCTATTGTCAGCAGAGTCAGATGCATCTTTGCATGTGGCTGACAGTCACTATTGCCTTAAATTTTTGATTGCTTCTGGTCATTCCAGTGTTTGCAAATGACATTTGCCACATCAGCCAATCACTTTTTCATATCTGCACTCAGCAGACTTCAAAATCACTGAGTTCCTGAAGGAGGAACTCGGGGTTTTCTAAGATTGTACATTTGCCTCCAACTGAGAGACACATTTCCTTGCTTCCTCCAATAGGGAAAACTGGAATCTATATAAATAGATATTTCACTCACTAAACATTCAACTGTTTTGCAGACATCCAAAATGCTTCTTGCAGATTTGTACCAGATCTTCTGGTAGCTGCCGTGATGTTAATAGTTCTGCAACAGTTCTTAAGTATCCTATCTTGCACTCGAGCATTGGATCAGAGGCTGGCTGCTTGGTTGCAAAGATTATTCTCCCCAAACTTGGCTAACGTTGCCTCTCAATACAAATGTGTATATATAGGATAAAATAAGTGTCACGATTCCACTTGAGCTCTGATAGAACAGACCTAACTCCTCCAGAAGCAGGGTTATCACTGCAAGCTAGGTATATATGTTTCCTGCTTTACAACCCTCGGCGAATCTTCAGGGAGTTGTTGACTGCACATCTTTTCCATCAAGAGGCCAATTAATTCAGTCAGTAGCAGAGGAAGATGTGGAAGCAGAGGAACATGTGCAATTATAAACACCTGAGGATGTTGTGAAGAGCACGGTCCACCTATTCTGCCAGTTGCATGAGCTCTTCAGTAACTGCTCATCCAGGAATTCTGACTAAAAACTTACAAAGTAAAGTTAAAATTGATTTATTAGTCGCAAGTAGGCTTACATTAACATTGCAATGAAGTTACTGTGAAAATTCCCTAGACGCCACACTCCGGCGCCTGTTCGGGTACACTGAGGGAGATTTTAGCATGGCCAATGCACCTAACCAGCATGCCTTTCAGACTGGGAGGAAACCGGAGCACCCGGAGGAAACCCACACAGACATGGGGAGAACGTGCAAACTCCACACCGACAGTGACCCAAGCCGGGAATTGAACCCGGGTCCCTGGCGCTGTGAGGCAGCAGTGCTAACCATTTTGCCACCGTGCCGCCCATCACAATGCCCCTGAACCAACAGTTGTTTCCAAAACTAGTGCACAGAACTTGCATCATTAGAACTGCATTGATCTTGAACTCGAGCATAGAGCTTTCAAACAAAATGCGTTGCATGGTTATCAAGTACTCGAACAAACTCAACAGTAGGAATTTTAAAAATGATTTCTAATATTTATGTTTAAAATGATGAGCAGTAAGTGACTTTAACTGCCAGAAAGCTGCAACACAAAGGGGCTTCGGGATACTTGTGTATGAAACACTGAAAGCTAGCACACAGGTGTAGCAGGTAATCAGGAAGGCTAATGGAATGTTGGCCCTTATTTCAAGGGGGTTGGAGTATAAGAGTAGGGAAGTCTTGCTACAACATGTATAAGGTATTGGTGAGACCACATCTGTGGGAGTACTGAGAGCAGTTTTGGTCCCCTTATTTAAGTAAAGATATTTCATTGGAGGCAATTCAGAGAAGGTTTAATAGGATGATCCCTGGTATGGAGGGGTTGTCTTATGAGGAAAGATTAAACAGGTTGGGACTCTGCTCATTGGAATTTAGAAGAATGAGAGGAGCTCATTGAAAAATAGAGGATTCTTAATGGGCTTGATAGGGTAAATGCTGACAGGATGTTCCCCATTATGGGAGAGGGCATAGTCTCAGAATAAAGGGGTGCGAATTTACAATTCCATCAGGACTGCACCTTGCCCAAGTGTTCAAATATGAAGTTAGACAATGCATATCAGAGTCAGTTTGTGAAGATGATAGCTAAGGGCAGTCCCATTTTACAAAAGATTCCTGCAAGGTGTAGACTTTCCAATCGAAGGTATGATCAGTAGCAGTAACTCTCCTTCATTTTTCCTTCCCTAGTCTGGGTATGCTTAAGCTATCTATAGTGGCTCCATTATTGCCCTGTTGAGGCTAGTTCGCTCAAAATCAATTAATCTTCCATGATTTGTACAGGCCAGTAGCAGCACATTGTGTCTTCAGAAAATATAATCCTTGTTCCTCAGTTATGGAGGTTTAATGGTCTCTTTTTTAAAATTCATTTGTGGGATGTGGGCGTCACTGGCTGGCCAGCATTTATTGCCCATCCCTAGTTGCCCGAGGGCAGTTGAGAGTCAACCACATTTCTGTGGCTCTGGAGTCACATGTAGGCCAGACTAAGTAAGGATGGCAGATTTCCTTCCCAAAAGGACATCAGTGAACCAGATGGGTTTTTCCGACAATCGACAATGGTTTCATGGTCATCAGCAGATTCTCGATTCCAGATTTTTAAAAATTGAATTCAAATTCCACCGTCTGCCACGGCAGGATTTGAACTTTAGCTGAGTTTCTGGACTAATAGTCTAGTGATAATACCACTAGGCCATCGCCTCCCCATTAGAATCAAAGAATCCCTACCGTACAGAAAGAGGCTATTCGGCCCATCGACCCTGCACCAACAACAATCTCACACAGGCCCTATTCCTGTAACCCCATGTATTTACCCTGCTGATGCTGCATTCATTTTTTGGAAAATTCCTATTTATCCAATTCTGTCTCTTCTATGTTGCTTTGGGAATAATCAAAACCATTAGACTGATAAATATGGTGTTAAGCTAATGATGTATGCTTGCCTTTATAGGATGGGGTATAGAGTATAAAAGCTGGAGTCTGATGTTGCAGCTGTATAGAACGCTGGTTACACCACATTTGGAGTACTGCGTCCAGTTCTGGTCGCCGCACTACCAGAAGGACGTGGAGGCTTTAGAGAGAGTGCAGAGAAGGTTTACCAGGATGTTGCCTGGTATGGAGGGTCTTAGCCATGAGGAGAGATTGGGTAAACTGGGCTTGTTCTCCCTGGAAAGACGGAGAATGAGGGGAGACCTAATAAAGGTGTACAAAATTATGAAGGGTATAGATAGGGTGAACAGTGGGAAGCTTTTTCCCAGGTCGGAGGTGATGATCACGAGGGTTCATGGGCTCAAGGTGAGAGGGGCGAGGGATAACTCAGATATCAGAGCGACGTTTTTTACACAGAGTGGTGGGGGCCTGGAATGCCAAGTAGGGTGGTGGAGGCAGGCACGCTGACATCGTTTAAGACTTAGCTGGAGAGTCACATGAGCAGTCTGGGAATGGAGGGATACAAACGAATGGTCTAATTGGACCAAGGAGCGGCACAGGCTTGGAGGGCCGAAGGGCCTGTTTCCTGTGCTGTGCTGTACTGTTCTTTGTTCTTTGATGTATGTGACTCATCATAAATAAGAATTACTTTATTCAGGTTTCCACCTTTTTTTTTCAGCGTGAAAAGTGGTCAGATTCGAAATATAGAATCAGCTAAAGTCTCCATGGTTGGTCAAGTAAAACTGTAAGTTTCTGGTGATTCCTTATTTTCTGACTATCATACAGTATTAGCAGGAAAGTAAATTTGTCTCATCCCAAGCAAACTTTGATTCTGTGTGGTATTTTGCATCTCTTAATTGATTTGCTATTGAATTCTATGTTTAGTTTCTTTGGATAATTGTTATTTGCCATATTAACTTGAGTTTATATAAAACCTTGAATGTAGAAAAAAGTGTTGAGGCATTTCATAGAAACATAGGAAAGAATAGATGTTAAGGTAAGTGTACAGGTCCTTGGCAGCTGTAGGCTGTGGCAGGATTTAAACATAAGAAGGAAATTTTTTTAGTTTTTAGGCACTGGGGGACGAAAAGTCTGTTCAGATCAGCAAGGAGAAGGAAGATGGACTAATGAGATTTGGTTTGGCATAGGATAAGGGCAGCTGAGTGGGATGAGAAGACATTTGCAGATGGGAGACCATTGGGACAATCCGGATTAGAGGTGACAAGGGGATGGACGAGAACTGAAGTTGGTTTTAGGGCAGCGGCAGGTGAAGTTACAAAGGGGAGGTAGACAGTTTGTGTGATGGATAGGATTCAGGTCACTAGCTCAACGCAAGTGCAGATACAACACAGTAGTCAGGTACAATTGAGACAGTGTCATTAGGAAATATACAGTAAATGGCAGAACCCTTAAGAGTATTGATAGGCAAAGGGATCTGGGTGTTACAGGTACACAGGTCACTGAAAGTGGCAACGCAGCTGGAGAAGGTAGTCAAGAAGGCATACGGCATGCTTGCCTTCATTGGCCGGCACATTGAGTTTAAAAATTGGCAAGTCATATTGCAGCTTTATAGAACCTTAGTTAGGCCGCACTTGGAATATAGTTAAATTCTGGTCGCCACACTACCAGAAAGATGTGGAGGTTTTGGAGAGGGTACAGAAAAGATTTACCAGGATGTTGCCTGGTATGGAGTGCATTAGCTATGAGGAGAGGTTGGAGAAACTTGGCTTGTTCACACTGGAATGACGGAGGTTGAGGGGCGACCTGATAGAAGTCTACAAGATTATGAGAGGCACGGACAGAGTGGATAGTCAGAAGCTTTTTCCCAGGGTGGAAGAGTCATTACTAGGGGGCACAGGTTTAAGATGTGAGGAGGAAGGTTTAAAGAAGATATACGAGGCAAATATTTAACACAGAGGGTGGTGGGTGCCTAGAACTCGCTGCCGGGGGGGGTAGTGGAAGCGGATACGATAGTGACTTTTAAGGGGCGCCTTGACAAGTACATGAATAGAATGGGAATAAAGGGATATGGTCCCCAGAAGGGTAGGGGGTTTTAGTTAAGGCAGGCCGCATGGTCGGTGCAAGCGTGGAGGGCCTGTTCCTGTGCTGTAGTTTTCTTTGTTCTTTAAAATTCATAAATATAATGGATCGATTTCCATTGTTTTAATGCAGTAACGCGATCTGGCAGATCTCTCAGTTTCTGGTTCAACTTGCGAAACTATCCAGAATCATTTGTTTTGTTGTATTGTGCCTGAAACACTTGTCTGAAGGTTTATAAATAGTTGCTATGAAGTGAGTAGGAGTGGCTTTCCCACTAGCTTTATTAACCTAGCGCACATTCCTCTTTCCTCTTCACAGTGGAACAATTGAGGTGATCTTGTGTGAGGTCCTTGTGCTCACAAACACTTGCTCATATTTTGGTTCAGCTGATTTCTGTGAAACACAGAACATTTTCAGTTCAGACCATAAGAAATAGGAGCTGGAGTTGAAAATGGGGCCCACTGAGCCTGCTCTGCCATTCAATCTGATCATGGCTGGTCTTGAGCTCCCCCCATTTCCCTTAATTCCCTGAGAAATCAAAATCTGCTTATCCCAGCTTTAAATGTTTTCAGTGATGGAGCATTCATAGCCCTCTGAGGTAGAGAATTCCAAAGATACTCAACTCTTTGCCTGAGGAAACTTCTCTCAGTCCTAAATATCTGACCCTTTATCCTGAGACTGAGCCCCTGCATGTTAAATTCCCCCACCCCAATGGAAACGGTCCTTGTGTTCACCGTATCAAATCCCTTCTGAATTTTGTAGGGTTAAATGAGATCACCCCTCATTCTTCTAAAGTCCAGAGAATATAAGCCCAATTTAATAAACCTCTCATCATAGAACAACCCTCTCATCCCAGGGACCAATTTAGTGAACTTTCATTGTACTGCCTCCAGTGCAATTGTATCCTTAAATATGGAAAGCAAAACCGTGCAGTTACTTGAGGTGCGATCTCACATAACCCTGTACAACTGTTGAAGGACTTCTTTATTCTTGTGCTAAGAACCCCGCTGATGTTGGACGTGAGGGTATCCCAACACTCGGAAGGCTTACTTGGAATGCCGGTTTTTAAGCATGTGTTTTTTCAGTATAGTATAATATGAGGAAAGATGTACAAACTGTGATAACTTGAGGCGACTCGATGTGGTAAACAATTAACTGAAGGATTTATTGGCGAGAAGAACTATATACACGAAGGATTCAACAGCACAACCAATACAAGTCTACTCCTAACAACGTCCTGACTCCAACTGAAGCCCTCCACCCCCAGGACTGTTCACCCTCACTCCCAACAGGCCTAGGTTCGCACGTTCGTGCTCCATTGGTTCTGGCCCAGTCACGTAACCCATAAAGTACCAGCCCTTAAGAGGTCCACGCTACCACACTCTTCTTCTTCTTCCCCCCACCCCCACGCACACAGACAATTGTATGGGAATACCTATGATAAAACAAAAAGAAAACTGTTAACGCATAGGCAGCGAAATAACAATATTACAAAAGTAACACCAGGGGAAAACAGTTCATAATGTCAGCCAGTCCGGAAACTTCCAGACCCTTGCTGAATGCCGCAACTCTGTCAGGGGTACTTCAGCACTGACAACACAGGATCCCTGATGGGGTGGATGTGCTAGCATCAGTGGGAGCATCAGTTGCTCCCATAACTGGATTCCACATTTTTTAAAGTTAGGAATATCCAATATGTAGTGATATAATAACATTATCCGGGGCCATAATAGCAATCCCAGTTTTAAATGAACTTGGTACTAATGTGTATGCTTTTCCTCTCTCCTGGAAGGTGAACTGATGGAATTTAATGAGATAAAGTCCTCGAGGGGGAGAAAACACAAATCTGGTTTAATTTACAAATTTCATATAATTGACTGGAATTGTAAATCCTGAATTTTATCTTACTCAGTAATACATAATTCAAGTAAACGTTTTACAATGACACTTTGTGGGCCAGCACACACCTTTCAAACTCGTACCCTTTCACTGTGATTGCACTGGTGTTACTCTTCCTGAAGAGACTTATATTCCTCTCGTTATCTTCCCTCTCATAGTTCAACTTAAAAGCTGCTCCAGCCTGTGTACTGTAATTCTCTTTTGGATACAGATGGAATCAGCAACTTGATCTCTGATCTTCCTGATGGACAGTAGGGTGCCAATAAACTAACTATCACCTCAAAGGTGGGATTTCCCCTGGAAATTAATTCTTGCTGCTCTCAGATTAATCAGGCAATCTCAATAATAATAGGTGTAGATGATCACTGAGATGTTAAATAATTGTCCAATGTATCAAGTGATCTGGATAGATGCTTCATCTAGATTCTTAGTCCATGTCTTCCAATTCTGTTGCTCTGTGAACTTAACCCATGGGAGCTAAATTTAGTTTACAAGTAGCGTTTTAATAAACCTATATCAAAAGTCTAGCATGGGGAAATAATCAAAAGTCCAGAAAAGTTACATACCCATTCTGAATTGTTTTCCTCGCAGATGTGAGGATGATAGCAACACTTCAGGGGGCTCCCAATCTGTTGTGGACACAGCTATTAATGAAGAAGAGGAGGAGGAGGAGGTAGAAGAAGGAATAGTGAAGAAGGAGAAAGAACCTGAACCAAGTAAAACAATCAAAGTTAGTAAAACTGAGGTAAGCAATCAGCTGTTGAATTTGTGAAAATAAGTCACCATCTATTTGCTTTTTTTAAATTCTTGTTTTCCTGATGATATTTTTGATACCTTTGGACCTAAACCTATTTATTTTTTTATTGCAAAAATATTTTATTTATAACGTATCTGAAAGAATGGTACCAACATTTCAAAATGGCCGTCACACGCACTGCAACAATATTCAGGTTCTTGACATGCATCATCTTGCACTCTAAGGTGCTTCAATACAGTCAGATATTACAGACATTTCAAAATGAACTACAGTTTCTAACACATGCCGTGGTCCTTCCAAAGCATAACCCCCAGCACCTTCAGGCTGTCTGACCTGACAGTGAAGGGGGCAAGGGATTTGTCAGTCCAATTCCCAAAGTACACGGCCTCACTCTTTCCACAATTTACCTTGGCGCCCAAGGCCAGTTCGAACTGGTTGCAGATATTGATCAGCCTGAGTACCGACAGCGCATCCAAGGAGAAGACGGTGACATTGTCAATCCATGTACAGGGATGCTTTGACTTGAGTGCTTCCAGTGCCTAAAGATATTCCTGTTCTTAAAGTTGCATGCCTTTATGTTTTTTTAAAATTGAAAGTGCCCAGTAATGTGATCAACTCTTCAAATCACATTTTAAATTCAGTTTGCTTTCAAAATGTTAAAATATTAAGCTTGCTAAATTTATTTAAGTGCAAGTAGTAACAAATTTTATTATTGAACTGTTTTTCTGACCATGTGATATTTGCAAGATATCGTATATTTAACTTCAGTAACATTTGTTAAAGGTTCAGATTTGATTCCAGAGCTCATTGATTTAACACAGTTACTTTCTCTTTTAAACTATTTAACTCTCCTTGCTTAATCATCCAATTTAAGCCAAAATTCTAGGGTGATCACAGTCATATTTCTGTCTCTCTTTGTCTGCATTTTGTTCTTCCACTTCTCTTTCTGCCAACTCCTTACATTTAACCCTCCAGACTCTCTGAAGTCACTAAATCTTTACTGGGTATGTTATTGCATGGTAATGCAGTACTTGTGGTACTGTACTATATCAGCATTTCCTCAAAGATAATTCAACACCAGCACCTACCAGATTACTTTTCAACCAGCTCCAGTGCACCTTCATAGAAACAAATGCATACAGCACAGATGGAGACCATTCAGCCCATTGTGTCAGTTCTTTGAATAAGTTATTCAATTATTCCCATTTCCCCCACTCTTTTCCCCACAGCCCTTTAAATTGTTCCTTTTGGTAAATCGTGTTAAACAGTAGTATTGTACTGTGTAATATCTATAAGCAGCAAATATAAGACTGCCTGAACAAATTCCAGATTATAGTTCCTTTTGCCAAAATGGTTCACCATGTGTACCCCCATGTACACTATCTGAGAACTCATTATATTCACTGTGTTTACAGCTTGATGGATTATTTCTATTCCATTCTCTGTCAAGGCTAAAATTTCTAGGCAGTTCTATAGCTGGTTAATCATATAATGTTATTTAATGCTTATTATTTCAGTACACATGGCGTATTGAGCTGTCCAAAACTGAGAAATACTGGGAGGGGTGGTTCAAAGGATTATCCAACCTCTTTCTCAGCTGCCCAATCCCCAAACTACTATTACTAGCAGGTACCTATATTCTTAATCTAACATTTGTTCCTTTTTGTAAACTGTTTAAAAATCTTTTGTTGCCTGATTTCAATAATCCATAAAACAGTGATATTTTTCTATTGCAGGCGTTGACCGATTAGATCGAGATCTTACAATTGGTCAAATGCAAGGTAATAATGTTAACTTAGTCATTTGGTAGTACAGAATTTGAGTATCGCTTAAAAAAAAAAAGGCATGTTGAAGCTTTTCATCATGCACTCATCAGGACACTTCGCAAGGATACCAACAATTTATACTGTATAAGAGGAGAATGATAATTGGCAAGTGGATTCTGATTGGTGGGTTTTACCATGGAGAATGCAACAATTTATGATTGACAGATAACTGGCAAGCATTGTTTTAAATTTTAAGTCCGGCAGTTTGACCTTAATTGGCCAAGGCATTGCCCTGGGGGAAGAGTTTGCAAATGGCTCTCACTTATTTTGTTTAGCTGAAACAGGTGCAATGTGTGTATAAGTTGTTTCTGTCTGTAAAGAACAGTGACTTGTGTATTAATATATAAAACTTCCAGTTCACGTAAATGCACCACGCTGTGAGCCCAACTGACGATTTTAAATTGGTTGTCAGTGTAATTCTTAGCACACTGAGGATCACTTAGCAATTTTTGTCCAATTGCAGAATCACATCTAATATTGGACAGTGTGTTTTGAGTTTTGAACGTATGGGCTGGTTGGTCACTATCTGCACCTTGGTTGTTACAAACAGTGGCTGGGACATGCTGTTTGATACAATCTGTCGCTAGTCTTTGGGATGTGCAACCTACATATCTCACCACACTGATGTAGAAATTCATATGTTGCATTACTCATTTGTATGATAGGTAGAACATCTTTTTGGATTGACGACAGCATCCTTTCAGTGGTGGATACTACATGTGTGCTACTGCATGGTATCAGCATGAAACAGCTGGCTTCATCTGTTGCTCAAAGTTTTGAGATACTTTACCCTTCCAGGGTAATCTGAGGTAGACTGAGCACTTTTCAGTGCTGAAAGTGATGGCCTTAGGTTCGTTCATGAGTTTGCACGATATACAGTGAGAAATGATCTGATCACATTAGCCATTATACCACAGGATCCCTATGATCTGTCCTATTTCGGCATCAAACTTCCAGGATGAGCAAATGGCTTGGGCCCAATTCATAAGGTTACTGACAAGACCAATCTTAATAGCGTTAGGAACTGTAAGAATCACAACAGGTATATTAACCAGTGATGGTAGGCCTGCACTAAACCATGGTAGAAAACTCAATGGCAGCTTTCCCAACTAGTACATTAAGGAAGGGGAATTCATTTGATTGCTCTATTTCAAAGGTGAATTTGAACGCAGGATGGAGCCCATTAAGACATATAAGGAAATTATCGCATGCAGCTGCAGATATAAATATCAGTTATCTGTAAGTCACCACCAATTGGTGAATTCTCCATGGCAGTGCTTCTACCAATCAGTCTGCTTGCCAACCAATCAGCATTCTCTTGTCATAATGTTTAAATTGTTGCTTTCCCCATATAGAGGTATTCTTGCGAAGTGTTCTGATGACTGAAAGATGAAAAGCTTCGACATGTCTGTTTTTACAGCAATAAATATTAACTTCTCATGTCTTGAATTATCAGCTACTTTACATTGTTCATCTTGGCAAGTTTTAATTTAAGTAACATGTGACTCCTCAGTCTGTGTTAGCCTTCATTCAAGTTCCACATTAAAAACTTCACTTTTAATGAAGCTTGATGCACAATATTCTCATTTTCAGTTCCATCATTAATTATCTTTTGATACTGATTTGCAACTTCACTCAATTAAAGTCTTGATCAAAATATAACTACAATTCCTTAGAGCGGGGGAAAGAGCAGAAGTATGAAATGGTATTCTGGAGTTTTTAAATTGCTGGATGCAGAAAAAAGCTTTTGCAATTTAAAAAAATAATTATTTTCAAATGACAATGATGATTTCACTCATGTGATTATGATTCCGATATGCATTTTTTTTTAGGAAAATTCCAGATGCAAGTTCTTCCACAATGTGGCCATGCTGTACATGAAGATGCCCCAGATAAAGTAAGCATGAGACTTTATCCTCCATCAGAGAAAATCTCTTTGACTTCATTGAGATATTCGAATTTCTGCAAATTCTGAAACTGAAATTCGTAGAATCAGAATTCAGCTTGAGAGTGACCAATTCCCAGCAATAACAGAGTATTTTGAGGGCTGGCTGGCTTAATAAGCAAAAGACTGTCACTACAACCTGGCAACTTTATCGATTAAAATAGTCCATTGTGCTTTATTTTTGTAGCTGGTTTTGCATAAACAGTGTAGAAATGTAAAATATGCCCTAACTTATTTTTGATGATTGATTTCTTGGAAAACATTAGCCAACAGAATTGATCTATAAATGCTAGAAGCAATAAAAACAAAATCTGCTGTTGGCATCTGCAAAGGGAAAAGGCACTTCAGGTGAAAAGTTTCCCTCAAAACTGAGATCTGTTGTGTATTTCCAGTACTTTCTGGTCTTCATTTGTGTAAATTTTAAATCATTCCAGGCTGTAGGTGAAATGTGTTTAATTTCTTCAAATTGTTTTTAGATATTAGTATTTTAGATGTTGACGCAGTGGTTGACTCTGATTGTCATATCGGGACATATCTAATTTTCATTTATTTTCAGTCAATTTTATAACAACTTTTAAATTTTTTTCTAGGTGGCGGAGGCAGTTGCAACATTCATGGTTCGCAATAAGTTTACAGAAACAAAGGGTGAAATCCAAAGGTAAAATATCTGTTTTGCATACTGCGTAAGATATTCAAACAATAGATTATCAAGCCGATACTGGTATTTTTCTCCATTTGAGTCACCTAGTCTAATCCTACTCTCCTGTTTGCCCTCCATTCCCTTTATTTCCCATATTTCAAAGAAATTGTGACTCTTCAACAATCAACATCCATGGAAAGCATTCTGCTTTCAATTTTTCCTTTTTAATTATTTTTTTCGATTTTAATCTTGTACCTGCTCCCACCTCATCAACTGCCAGTTTACTTTATCATCACACTTCAGAATCTTGAAGATCTATAGAAGGTCATCCCGCTATCTTCTACACTAGTGTTTTGCTCATTACAATATCCTCTCATCTGTAGTATATTATACAGAATCTACACTGCATTATTATCATTTCATAGAGACATAGAGGTTTACAGCGTGGAAACAGGCCCTTTGGCCCAACTTGTCCATGCCACCTTTTTTTTAAACTACTAAGCTAGTCCCAATTGCCTGCGTTTTGGCCCATATCCCTCTATACCCATCTTACCCATGTAACTGTCTAAATGCTTTTTAAAAGACAAAATTGTACCCGCCTTTACTACTGCCTCTGGCAGCTTGTTCCAGACACTCACCACCCTCTATGTGAAATACATTTGGCCCCCTGGACCCTTTTGTATCTCTCCCCTCTCACCTTAAACCTGTACCTTTTGAGTTTTAGACTCCCCTACCTTTTGGGAAAAGATGTTGACTATCTAGCTGATCTATGCCCCTCATTATTTTATAAACCTCTATAAGCTCATCCCTAAGTCTCCTATACTCCAGGGGAAAAAAAGTCCCAGTCTATCCAGCCTCTCCTTATAACTCAAACCATCAGATCCCGGTAGCATCCTAGTTAATCTTTTCTGCACTCTTTCTAGTTTAATTTCTTCTATATTCTTTGTAGAATCAGGTGTCAAAAAAGGTATAGAAACATTCTTAACCATGACCTAGTTTTGATTTGTATGTACATCTTACTGAAAATACATGTGTATGCATTTGTTCAGTTCTACCGTGAAATAGTATTTAAGTTTGAATAATTCCAGTTCTCTACAACACTTTGTTTAGAATTTTCTTTCTTCTTTTCTCCCTGTCCACATATACACGTGTGTGGATAACTTTATATAAACTGGACTAAACACAGAACGGATCAAACGTTTTTTTAATACAGAATACCTACTGGTATAGCCCATTAATATGAACAGAAATAGTACATGTTTACAGTAGAGCATTGAGTAAACCAAAAGGGTGCCAATAAGTTCCTGAATTAATTTCACAATTGCAAGCCTGCAACACACTCCTCCTGGCAGTGCTGACACATCTACAAACTGATATTGAAATAGTTCTAAAGTCAGAATAAGAAGTTTTTTTTTTAAAAAGCGAACATTTTTTTTCAAAGTAGACCTGCCAGAAGGTGAAGTTGTCTGAAATTTCTACCTGATCTCTGCAGTAATCTATTGAAACTTTGAATAATGTAGTGTTATGATCCTGGGCCAGACCTCCAAATGTTCATATGATCTGGTTAAGTCATTTTTTGTTTAAAGTTTGAGAATCAAGGCACTTGCAAAGAATAAAGCCACAAGGTTCCCATGGGTTTTGAACAAACAAAAATAATCTCTATACAAGGTAAAACAATTTACAATATCTATCTTGTATTCTATCATTCGGAGTTAGAATGAAGTACACCCGAATTAACAAGTAAACTGGTCAAAGACAACACACTGTACAATAGAAGACAAATCCCACTGGTTCTTCCACAACCCACCCAGACATGAGTCAACCAATGTCATTGTCTCTGTCTCCCTCTCCATGAACACCAAACTTCACTTTCAAAGACCCAGCCTCTGAATTCCCTTAAAGCCACTCCAATCTGGATTGTCTGTAAGAACGACTGTGCAAAGGAACTTAACTAACTGACTAGCATGTCTATTTAACCTGTTAGCAACCCACTTCCAATCTCCCATTCTTCTAGCTGACTTTGGCATCTCTACTGCTGCTGTTTGTCTAAAAAAATCTATCTGTTAATTCAGTCATGTCTAAAAGTGTCTGTTATAAATTATATTGATTTCTCAAGTAACTTGGGTGCGCATTTGTAGGAATCCTACATAAATTCACAAAACTGATCTATTCTTAGCTTAGGACATGATGTCCCAGGTTATTTTGAGCATTGATCCCATTCCCTCATCAAAAAAGTAATGGTGCTTTCTTATGCTGACTTTTAGGGTTATCCATCAGACAAGCATCTAGTGAAGACTCAAAGACTGACCATAAGACATAGGAACAGAATTAGGCCACTCGGCCCATCGAGTCTGCTCGCCATTCAATCATGGCTGATTTTTTTCTCATCCCCATTCTTCTGCCTTTTCCCCATAACCCCTGATCTCCTCGTTAATCAGAACCTATCTATCTGTGCCTTAAAGACACTCAATGACCTGGCCTCCACAGCCTTCTGCGACAAAGAGTTCCACAGATTCACCACTCTCTGGCTGAAGAAATTCCTCCTCCATCTGTTTTAAAGGATCGTCCCTTTAGCCTGAGATTGTGCCCTCTGGTTCTAGTTTTCCTACTAGTGGAAACATCCTCTTCACGTCCACTCTATCCAGGCCTCGCAGTATCCTGTAAGTTTCAATAAGATCCCCCCTCATCCTTCTAAATTTCAACAAGTACAGACCCAGAGTCCTCAACCATTCCTCATATGACAAGCTTTTCATTCCAGGGATCATTCTTGTGAACCTCCTCTGGACCCTTTCCAAGGTCAGCATGTCTATCCTTAGATATGGGGCCCAAAACTGCTCACAATACTCCAAATGGGGTCTGACCAGAGCCTTATACAGCCTCAGAAGTACATCCCTGCTCTTGTATTCTAGTCCTCTTGACATGAACACTAACATTGCATTTGCCTTCCTAACTGCCAACTGAACCTGCACCTTAACCTTAAGGGAATCTTGAACAATGACTCCCAAGTCCCTTTGTGTTTCTGATTTCCTAAGCATTTTCCCATTTAGAAAATAGTCTATGCCTCCATTCCTCCTTCCAAAGTGCATAGCCTCACACTTTTCCACATTGTATTCCATCTGCCACTTCTTTGCCCACTCTCCTAACCTGCCCAAGTCCTTCTGCAGCCCCCCTGCTTTCTCAATACTACCTGTCCCTCTACATATCTTAGTATCATCTGCAAACTTAGCAACAGTGCCTTCAGTTCCTTTCTCCAAATCGTTAATGTATATGGATTGGATTGACTAGTCTAGCCCACTGATTTTGGATTGTACCCATTATTCAAAGAAAACGTAAATAAAGCTGAGAATCTGGATGTGCAAAATGAACTAGAATCATAGAATCCTACAGTACAGAAGGAGGCCATTCGGTCCATCGAGTCTGTACCGACCACAATCAGGCCCTATCCCGACCACAACCAGGCCCTATCCCCTAACCCCATGCATTTACCCTAGCTAGTCTCCCTGACACTAAAGGGTCAATTTAGCATGACAAATCCACCTAACCTGCACATCTTTGGACTAGACTAGACCAAATCAAGTTGTACATAGATATAATGTATGCTGACCAGAAAGAATATTCACACTTTGCTTATATCACTAACAGTAAATTTGAACAGGTTCTCCATATACTTATGTACTTTTTTTAAATTTCAGCACTTACCCCAATTTTTAATCGATCCACCAGCCTTCAAACTTTACTGCAACTGTATAAAGATGCATCAGGGGCCACTGTGATGTATTCATGTATCGTCATCTGCCTAATCTGAGTAATACAGTGAAGCTTGAATGACAGAACTCCATAAGTCTACTTCACCCCACTGTTAGCCTGCATCATTCATTGAACCTGCCATGGTGGGCGCTACGGAAATGACTGAAAAGTGCAACCTGTTTCTGATTCAATCATTAAAACAATTAAAGGGGATTGCTTACTCAAAGTGTATTCTTTTTCTTGCACATGTTCTACTATAGACTCTGGAAGTGTTTTGTAATGTGCTAATTACTTGGGAGTTAAGATGTGCTCTGGAACTGAATGTGTTTGTGATGGTAATAATTTCTGTGGTTAAATCTAGGTCTGTTTTAGAACTGGGTTAGGTGATCCTTTACAAAAAAAAGTCAAAGGAGAAAAATGAGCACAAATATGCAGGAAAACCCAACCAAATATATCAAGTTGCTGGATTTGTTATTATCAAAATACAAACACTCCTAACTTGTACTGAGACTTAACCTAATTTAAACTGACATCAAAGTGTACTTCTGGGATCAAAGTTTATTGGCCTTAACATTGGCGAACAAAAGATTTTGCACTTGCTTTGTGACAAGATAAAATGTTTTTATTTTATCCAGTCTGTTATCCGAACTGTCTAAAAATAAAAATCAGTGTTTTGAACCATAGTTATATATACTATTGTTCTAAGACGTTTGCTGATGAAAGGCACAGGCAACAAGAGATAAATTCTACTGCAGTCTGCTGCTATCTGTGATGTGGAGTCTTGCCCACCAGGAAAGATCTTTGAATGTGTGGTTATTAATAAGCAAGGAACTGCAGCATCCAGTTTCACATACAGGTTTTAAAAAAAAACTCAATGCTCTATTTCTAAAGTGTCTAGTAGATCCAGTAGACTTGCCTGAGCACTTTTTAAATCCAGCTTCATACTGAAGTGGATATATCTTTCACGTAATGTGAAGCTTTAAGTGGTGTGACAAAGCCTGGAGTCGATTTGAAATTGCTTGTCTTTGATGCGCAAAATTGCTTTGCATCAATATGAAAGTGGCAGCAAAACTGCAAAAGTACTGTGGATGTTGAAAATCTGAAATACAAATAGAAAATGGTGGGAATGCTCAGCAGGCCAGGCAGTATCTGAGGAGGGAGAGAGTTAACATTGCAGGTCTGTGTTCTTTTGTTGGAATTTTGTATAACTGCAATCTTCGATTTTTTTTTTGTTCTTCACTGTGACCATTTATTGTTGCAGAGAATGGCAATCAGTAACAAAAGACAATTGAAAAAGAAATTAAATTTATTGAGAGATTACTAAAACTGTCTGGACTCATTGTATATCTGAATAATTGTGACAGGCAATCATTTTTACACAATATTCCAGGAACGGAACAGTGAGGCAGAACGAGGAATTGGGAGAAGAGTTTGATTACAGGAAATTGCTGCCTAAAAATTGTGTTCCCACCAACATTCCCTCCCTCACCAGAAGTGTGTCAGCAGTCAAGTTTGAAGCAGTGATTTAGAAGTCCCAGGGCACTTACCTAAAGCAGATTTTGGGCTCCTTGGATGTACTAATCCAAACCTTAGTGGTTATTTTAAGACCCTGCATGTTTAGCAAATATATGGGCTGTACATTGTTAGTTTTTCCAGGTACACTGTAGCATCACCAATCTTACCTATCATTCTAGCATTAAACCAGTTATTGATTAGGAGTAACCACACACCTCCAGTTTCTCACTCGTAATTTTTATGCAGTTTAAAGCTCCACTTGAAATGCTAATCAGTTGCTTCTAATATTTTCGGGGTGTATTTTCCTCCAGTTGTACGGTGAAAGTTTTGCCCCTGGTCATAACATCACAATAGTAATGGCCACTTGATCAACCTTATTACAGGACCTAATTAGTTCTCAAATAATTCCAGGATTTTCACCTCTATCATTTTCTCTGGCAGTTGATTCTACATATTTATCCTGCTGAAAGGTCATTTGGCCTGAAGCATTAACTCTCCCCCACTTTCTCGCCACAGACTGCCTGACTTTTCTGTTTTTAGTCCATAAATATTTTGCTCTGTGGGACTTAGTAACAATTTCTCATCAGCTCTTTACTAGTTTTACCTGGGCCCCTTTTGTATTCAGTTTACTTTGAACTTTTATTTTTTTCATATCCTGTGTGTCTTGAGACTTTTCAGACTTGAAAGAAAACCTCTAACGTTATTATGCTCAAAATATTGATTTTATTTTTAACCAAGAAGAAAATTTACCCCAGTGTGTTTTCAGCCAAATGATGGTACAAAATGATATTTTTATTGAAGGGAAAGAACAATTATATTTTAGAATTTAAAATTTGACAGTTACTATAAACAGACTGACCTCTGTGAGGTAATGGATGGCTTAAGAATTGTAAAAGCAAGTTGTATTATTTTTTAAAATAAAAAAACTTTTCAGAATTCAGCCCAAAAGCAAATCGCTGTGGATGCTGGAAGCTTGAATTAAAAACAGAAAATGCTGGAAATGCTCAGGTAGGTCAGGCAGCATCTGTGGAGAGAGAAAAACAACTGATGAAATATTGACCTGAAACATTAAACTTTGGTTTCTTCCACCACAGATGCCACCTGACCTCCTGCGTGCTTCTCCAGGGTTTTTTTCCATTTTAGATGCAGTGCATTTTAATTTGACTTGCTGAAACAAACTGCCCTAGATTTTTTATTTCTTTGTTTAGTTTTTACATTTCGTTTTGAAGCACTGTTGTTAACCCTTGCTTGTAACGTTTGGGCGCAGTTAGATTTTTTTTACTGTAACATCATTGTGGATCCAGAGTGGCAGGATTTCAGGCTAAAACCCCAAATCTGCTATTAAATATCTGCTGGCTTAATTTGCTGACTGGTCTTTTGTTCAAGCTTGCAAGTCTACCTGATTAACTCCTCCATTTATGGATGGTTCACCAACAATGAAGACTTAAGAGGTGAGCAAAATTGAAATTCATTTTGTGACTCTAAAGTTGGTACAAAGTTAAAGTAATATTTATCTATTAGTCACAAGTAGGCTTACATTCACACTGTAATTAAGTTACTGTGAAAATCTCCTAGTCGCCACACTCCGGCACCTGTTCGGGTACACTGAGGGAGAATTTAGCATAGCCAATGCACCCAACCAGCACATCTTTGGACTGTGGGAGGAAACAGGAGCACCCGGAGGAAACCCACGCAGAGACGGGGAGAATGTGCAAACTCCACACAGACAGTGGCCCAAGCCAGGAATAGAACCCAGGTTCCTGGTGCTGTGAGGCAGCAGTGCTAACGACTGCATCACCGTGCCTAGTTTGAAATTTCTCCAATGCTGTGCTATCACTTTCAGAAATGCATTAGGTTAAAAGCTTAAAAGCCCATGCTCTAACTCCTATAAACACCACTCCTTCCCAGTGTGAATGGATGTCTGAATTAGTGCAGCAAAGAAAGCCACAGCCTGCAAAGTTAAATGATGAATACAGGTCATATGTAAGATGTTTTAGCTTTGAGTTGTTCAAGTGTGACTGCTAAAATCTTTCTTGGTTTCAGAAACTGCTGTGACATTAAAAAAAGTACAAATGGACAGATCTCTCCAGAGTAAACTTGGATTTCTTTAATAAAATGTGTAGAAAGAGCTGAGTGCAAGAAGGCATGTTTTAAATGCACAAAACACTTAAGTGGCACACGATGCAGTTGAAGTCGGTAAAAATACCTCTGAAGTCTGAGTCAAAATACAGTAAGGCTTTATTCTCACAAGCTTGCGGGAGAACTTGACCCCTTGAAAGCAGAAGCCAAAGTTCTCCCTGAACACAGAAAAGTGGGGATATATATACAGCATAGCTTCTAATACTGGTCACGAATCAACCCCAGACCAGTCATGACTCAGAAATACAATTTACAACTGCTGGTCACGAAGCAAGCTTCCAGATCAACCACAAAAAGTACACTGATAGCTTCTTGACCATAAACCAGTGTATCTGGCATCCTCAGCACACGAAGCGCAGGTCTTCTGTTTCCTGTTCTTCCCGCAGTTCCCCTTTGAAGTTCCGACGCTCTTACAGCTGCCTCTGCGGGAGTTCCTCTTCAAACGGCTGATATCGCGATCCACACCATGGAATCGCCTGTCTTCCGCAAACCACACACAAACTTGTAGGAAAGGTAAGACTTCACAAACACATTCACATTTGACTAAGAATAAAAGTTAACTGGTATTAATGTCAGAAGCAGTACAAACAAGAATAACTTTATTCATGTCAAAAACAATATAAACCTGAGGGGAAGCAGTATAAACCTGAGGAGATTAGCCACAATGAAGGGTTATGCTTGTGATACATTCGAAGTACAAAGTTCAACCTTTTAGGTACAAAAAAACATTAACCCGTTCCCTTCTTCACAGTGTGCTTAACTCCTTAAAAGTGGATGTACAGATGTACAGATTTGCTGCCAGATTCCAGAGGGCAAATAGGAATTTTGCACTTGATGAGGAGTAAAAGATACACATGTACTTTGCTCACAAAACTAATTTAGTGATATGGGTTGAAGCCATTTTGAGACTGGGTGAAGATGTTCCCTAACAAACTTGAAGTGAGCTGAGCTATTACTAGGCTTATGAGATCTGGGGTTTCGAGACGGGGCTAGATATTGTCCAGCACATGACGTTCCCTATGTCTGTCCCCAGCATTCAACAGGAAGCATAGTGCCAATGCAATTAATTAAGTAGGAGCATCTTGGGAAGCGTAGAGTGTCTACATCAACGGGAACAAAGTAGAAAGGGTTGAGAACTTCACGTTTTTTGGTGTCCAGATCACCAACAACCTGTCCTGGTCCCCCCATGCCAACACTATAGTTACGAAAACCCACCAATGTCTCTACTTTCCCAGAAGACTATGGAAATTTGGCATGTCAGCTACAACTCTCACCAACTTTTACAGATGCACCTTAGAAAGCATTCTTTCTGGTTGTATCACAGCTTGGTATGGCTCCTGCTCTGTCCAAGACTGCAAGAAACCACAGAAGGTCGTGAATGTAGCCCAATCCATCACGCAAACCAGCCTCCCATCCATTGACTCTGTCTACACTTCTCGCTGCCTCGGCAAAGCAGCCAACATAATTAAGGACCCCATGCACTCCGGACATTCTCTCTTCCACCGTCTTCTGTTGGGAAAAAGATACAAAAGCCTGAGGTCGCGTACCAGCTGACTCGAGCAGCTTCTTCCCTGTTGCCGTCAAACTTTTGAATGGACCTAGCATTAAGTTGATCTTTCTCTACACTCTACCTGATGAAGGAGCAGCGCTCCGAAAGCTCGTGATTCCAAATAAACCTGTTGGACTTTAACCTGTTGTGAAACTTCTTACTGTTCCCACCCCAGTCCAACGCCGGCATCTCCACATCACCTCAAAATAAACTGCAATGAACAGGCCATTTTTGAATTGGGAGATCAGCCGGCAGGAAGGCAGGTCTTGTTTCAGCAGTGACCATGGTTGGACCAGCCTTGATTGTTGTAGATAAATCCAAAGGCGCCACTCAATCGACATGTTGATAATGTATAGAAATCCATGTGATAAATTGAGTTGGATACATAACGTGCCTGAATTGCGCCACTACTTGTACAGGTAACTGAATTTGAACATTGAGGCAACAATATCTCATTGAAAATGTTTTCAAAATTTTAGGCTTGAAGTCCTTGATCTACTATTTGTTTGTTGTCAGTGCTTTCATTTGGTACCCTGGGTGTACTTTCTATAAAGCGTGACTGATTCAGAAACACTTGATGAATATAGAGAACCACTTCAATTTACCGCTATATAAAGGTTTCAAACAAGCACTGAACGCCAAGATACTAAAGCTCAGAGTAAGTTTAGCACACGATCCCAAGTTTAGAATCATAGAAACCCTACAGTGCAGAAGGAGGCCATTCGGCCCATCGAGTCTGCACCGACCACAATCCCACCCAGGCCCTATCCCCACATATTTACTTGCTAATCCCTCTAACCTACGCATCTCAGGACTCTAAGGGGCAATTTTTAACTTGGCCAATCAACCTAACCCGCACATCTTTGGACTGTGGGAGGAAACCGGAGCACCCGGAGGAAACCCACGCAGACACGAGGAGAATGTGCAACCTCCACACAGACAGTGTGGGAAAAACAGTGCCGGATTTGGGCATAAGCTAAACAAGCTACAGCTTAGGGCCTCACAATCCGCAGGGGTCTCACAAAATTTCAGAAGCTTTACAATGAAGAGAACATTTAAGAGCGGATACCAGAAAAGAAAAAGAAAGCACCAGCTTGAAGAGCAACTCAAAAAATTACCAAAATCTATGAGGGAGATCAAGCCAGCCAAATGATAAATATGTAATCAGTAAATGCATTCATTTGAAAATAATTTGTATTTTTCACTTTAAATACCTTGCTATTAAATAATTAAAAGGCACAATTATGTTTTCAATTTTTTTGTGGCGACCCAAGGTCCTGTTTTGGTTCGCACCTTTGTGAGACCTTTGGTGTAACGTTTTAACAAGGGGCCTCCAAGCTTTATATAGCTTAGGGCCTCACCAAGTCTAAACCCGGCACTGGGGACAAATCTATAAACGTTATGGTGTGAATGATGCACAACACTGATTAATTTCTATTTGATGGCTATAAATTGAACCAAGTTGGCTTTAATAGTCTTTTATATGAGAATCCTCCGATCTCCTTGGCATAGAGTTACTTTAACATGAGTTGGAAGGATTTCAGAGTTGAATTTGTTCTGTTTTTAGGGAGGAAATGAAGGATATCTAACACTTTGCATTAAAGGCTTTGGAATTGTACATCAGTGCTCAGTTACAATACAACAGCATGTCCAATAGCTGATGCACTCATTCTAGTCTATAGGAAAATAAATAATTTGTGAAACTCTATTCTTCATTTGATGACTTCGTTAAAAGTTAATGATTTTTCAAACAAGAAATAAATCAAAAATTGGTGAGTTTAAAATATTTGAGAACTTTCCTAACAAATACAACCAACCACCTTTCTTCCTTCATTGAAAAGGTTTGTGTAATTCCTTCCTTGGCCACTGGATGGAGTGTCATCTCATTTAAACTGATGAAGGAAATTGATGGTCTTCTTGTGCCACAGAAATATTAGAGAAATCTTAAAAACCCGCAGCCCAGTTTAAAGATCAAGAGTTACAATGTATGCACAGGTGAAAGGATCTCGCAGATGGGAAGAAAAATGAAGTATTTTGCTGTAATTAAAAACCTCTCCGATGCAGATAACCATCCAGGCCTTCGTTATCCCGAGGCTTGAATCCTGACCAGCTTCTTATTCCATAAACCTGAGGTCACTCCAAACTCTCCCCAAGTCTCATTCACCCATCACCCTTGCCTTCACTACCTTACAGAGCCCTGCGGTCAAACAATTCTTTGATTTCATTCATTTTCTACTCCTCTCTGCCCTTGGGTCCATTCTCTATCTCTGGATTCTGCCACGCAACTATCTGAAATATTGTTGCTCCTTTTATTCTGGCCTTTTGAGCGTCCCCAATTTTAATCACTCCACCATTGATGGCCATGTCTTCAACTGCCTAGGCCCTGTCCCCTTTCCAAACCTCTGCCCCACCTTTTCCTTCCCTATTCTCCTTTTAAAGAACTCTTTTGAAAACTACCTCTTTGACTAACTTTTAGTCATAGAAGCCCAACAGTGCAGAAGGACGCCATTCGGCCCACCTAGTTCACACTGACTCTCCGGCAGAGTACCTTACCCATCCCCACACCCTGCCTTATCCCTGTAATCTCACGCATTTACCCCACTAATCCCCGTAACCTGTGCATCTTTGGACTGTGGGAGGAAACCAGAGTACCCGGAGGAAACCCATGCAGACACTGGAAGAAGGTGCAAACTCCACACACACAGTGACCCAGAGCTGGAATCAAACCTGGGCCCTTGGAGCTTTGAGACAGTAGTGCTTACCACTGTGCCACCATACTGCCCCGTCCTCCGTAATATATCCTGTGTAGCTTGGTATCAAATTTTACTTCAGAAGTTGGCTTTAATAGTCCTTTTATATGAGAATCCTCCGATCTCCTTGGCATAGAATTACTTTAACATGAGTTTGAAGGATTTCAGAGTTGAATTTGCTCAGTTTTTAGGGAGGAAATGCAGGATATCTAACATTTTGCATTAAAGGCTTTGGAATTGTACATCAGTGCTCAGTTACAATACAACAGCATGTCCAATAGCTGATGCACTCATTCTAGTCTATAGGAAAATAAATAATTTGTGAAACTCTGTTCTTTATTTGTTGACTTCGTTCAAAGTTAATGATTTTTCACACAAGGAATAAATCAAACATTGGTGAGTTAAAATATTTGAGAACTTTCCTAACAAATACAACCACCTTTTTTCCTTCATTGAAAAGGTTTGTGTAATTCCTTCCTTGGCCGCTGGATGGAGTGTCATCTCATTTAAACTGATGAAGGAAATTGATGGTCTTCTTGTGCCACAGAAATATTAGAGAAATCTTAAAAATCTGCAGCCCAGTTTAAAGATCAAGAGTTACAATGTATGCACAGGTGAAAGGATCTCGCAGATGGGAAGAAAAATGAAGTATTTTGCTGTAATTAAAAACCTCTCCGATGCAGATAACCATCCAGGCCTTCGTTATCCCGAGGCTTGAATCCTGATCAGCTTCTTATTCCATAAACCTGAGGTCACTCCAAACTCTCCCCAAGTCTCATTCACCCATCACCCCTGCCCTCACTACCTTACAGAGCCCTGCGGTCAAACAATTCTTTGATTTCATTCATTTTCTACTCCTCCTGTCCTTGGGTCCATTCTCTATCTCTGGATTCTGCCACGCAACTATCTGAAATATTGTTGCTCCTTTTATTCTGGCCTTTTGAGCATCCTCAATTTTAATTACTCCACCATTGATGGCCATGTCTTCAGCTGCCTAGGCCCTGTCCCCTTCCCAAACCTCTGCCTCACCCTTTCCCTCCCTATCCTCCTTTAAGGAACTCTTTGAAAACTACCTCTTTGACTAACTTTTGTTCATAGAATCCTTACACTGCAGAAGGAAGCCATTCGGCTCACCTCGTCCACTTAACTTGATAGCTGTATATGGTATCTCTAAAGTTACCCAATTCCAAATCCTAACTTAAATTTTCCTAACTTAAATTTTCCTAACTGAACTTAAATTTTCCTAACTTAAGTTAGGAAAGTTTAAGAGTGGAACTTCCCCAAATAACATCCCAAGGACTTCAAGACTGTAGGCAAAATCCAGCAATAGTTACCACACTGGGTACTTGTATCCTTTGTGGTTGATTCCGACTTGGGATAAAACAACTGCCTTCTCGAACAGATTTTTCTCCAAGCACAGCTTGTTGGGAGTTGACTCAGCTTCCTGTTGTGAGCTGAAGTCTCACAAACAGCTAGCTTGCACAGGGGGAGCTTGCACAGGGGGAACTTGCCCTGGTGTCCCTTGCGATCTTCTCTTATCTAAATTAACCTCAGAAGTCACTCTTCATTACCTTCATAAATTTAGAATGTGCTCCGGTTTCCTCCCACAGTCCAAAGATATGCTGGTTAGGTGCATTGGCCATCCTAAATTCTCCCGCAGTGTACCCAAAGAGGCGCCGGAGTGCGGCGATTAGAGGATTTTCACAGTAACTTCATTGCAGTGTTAATGTAAGCCTGCTTGTGACACCAATGAATAAACTTCAAAAGAACTTACAAACCATAGCTCATTGTTTCCCTGCTTAAAGTTTTTTTTGAGTTTTATAAATACAAACTGTTTACATAGCAACAAATTGGATTCACAATTTGACTTTTACATTTCGCAATACAATACTTTACCTGAAGAGATGTTATAAAGGCAATGACATTCCAGTGGCTCGGATTAGGGTTGTCAATACAGTAACAGTATTTTTAGTCTGTTTAGTTGACTTCTGCCCTTTTTCTATATGGACTAAAGCAGTGGCACAGATCTTTGTGCCTATCGATATGGATGTGACCTTGAATCTATTTATTTCCATACAGAGTAGGGGGCTGGTTGGTTAGCATGTGTTTCGGGATAACAGTAAGAGTGTAGGGTTCTGTCTCTGTTGTGGCTGAGGTACACCTGGGTCCTGCCTCCTCACTTTACCCTGGAGCAGAAGCACAGCATATGTCATGGTTTGGTGATCCTCAAGCAAGGATGCTACCTGGAGAAGATAAGATGCTGAAAATATCCTGACTATTCCCTGTCAACTGGAAACATCTGGTAGCTGCATACTATTTACTGAAAACACACATGACTTTACTTAGAATAGAATCATAGAATCCCTGCAGCGCAGAAGGAGGCCATTCGGCCCATCGGGTCTGCATGGTTCTCTGACAGAGCATCTTACTCAGGCCATCTCCCCTGCTCTATCCTTGTAACCCCATGTATTTACCCTGTTAATCCCCCTAACCTGCACATCTTTGAACACTAATGGACAATTTAGCATAGCCAAATCCACCTAACCCACACATCTTTGGAGTGTGGGAGGAAACCGGAGCACCCGGAGGAAACCCACACAGACATGGGGAGGATGTGCAAACTCCACACAGTCACCCAAGGCTGGAATCAAACCTGGGTCCCTGGCGCTCTGAGGTAGCAGTGCTAACCACTGTGCCACTGTGCTGCCTTTCCTAATTTGTTGCTAAATGAATTTATTAACAAGCCACACAGGCCATCCAGAATTAAATTAACTTACTCTGGATTTTTAAGAATCCTTTAAAAGGAGCTTTCAGAGCAACTGATAGGGGAGGTGGTAGCATAGTGGTAATGTCACTGCACTTCTAATCCGGAGACCCAAGCTAATTCTTTGGAGCCACAGTTTCAGATCACACCACTGGTAGAATTTGAATTCAATCAATACGCCTGGAATATAAAGCTAGTTTCAGTCATGGTGACCACAACAACTATTATCAATTGTTGCAAAAATCCATCTGGTTCACTAATACCCTTTAGGGAAGGAAATCTGCCATCCTTACCTGGTCTGGCCTACATGTGACTCCAGAGCCACAGCAATGTGGTTGACTCTCAACTGCCCTCTGAAGTGGCCTTAGCGCGCCATTCAGTTCAAGGGCAATTATGGATGGGCAACAAATGCTGGCCTTGCCAGTGACACTCACATCCCATGAAAAGGAATTCCTTATACTTCCCTGTTTTTATTTTTAGCAAACTATTCTAGAATTTTCTAAACTGATCAAATGCCGGTGCTATATTATTTTCAGTCAATTGTGTCCAACTCTCTGTCACTGTATCAAGCAGAACATATCTTAAAATGGAGAATTCGAATGTTAAGCAATGGAAGTTCCCCCAGCGTACAAAAGGTTCAGAGAGCTTGGCGAAGATAGGGATCTAGATGAGTATACGGCTTGTAGGAAGGGACTTAAGAAGGAAATTAGGAGAGACAGAAGGGGTCACGAGAAGGCCTTGGCAAGTAGAATTAAGGAAAACCCTATGGATATGTGAAGAGTAAAAGGATGAGACGTGAAGGAATAGGGCCTATAAAAGGTGAAGGCGGGAAAATCAGTACGGAACCAGTAGAAATGGCAGAGGTGCTTAATGAGTATTTTACCTCGGTTTTCACAGAGGAGAAGGACATGGGTGGATGTACTGTGGGCTTGCGGTGGACTGAAAAGATTGAGTATGTGGACTTTAACAAAGAGGTTGTGCTGGAATCTTTGAATGGCATCAAGATAGATAAGTCGCTGGGTCCGGATGGGATGTACCCAGGTTACTGTGGGAGGTGAGGGAAGAGATTGCAGAGCCTCTGGCGATGATCTTTGCGTCGTCGATGGAGACAGGAGAGATGCCGGAGGATTGGAGGATTGCGGATGTGGTTCCTATTTTCAAGAAGGGGAATAGGGATTGCCCAGGAAATTACCGACCTGTGAGTCTAACCTCAGTGGTTGGTAAGCTGATGGAGAAGATCCTGAGGGACAAGATTTATGAGCATTTAGAGAGGTTTAGTATGCTCAAGAATACTCAGCATGGCTTTGACAAAGGCAGATCGTGCCTAACGAGCCTGGTGGAGTTCTTCGAAAATGTGACTAAACACATTGACGAAGGGAAAGCGGTAGATGTGGTTTATATGGATTATAGCAAGGCGTTCGATAAGGTTCCCCATGCAAGGCTTCTAGAAAAAGTGAGAGGGCATGGGATCCAAGGGGCTGCTGCCCTGTGGATCCAGAACTGGCTTGCCCAAAGGAGGCAGAGAGTGTGTATAGATGGGTCTTTTTCTAAATGGAGGTCGGTCACCAGTGGTGTGCCCCAGGGATCTGTTCTGGGACCCTTGCTGTTTGTCATTTTCATAAATGACCTGGGTGAGGAAGTGGAGGGATGGGTTGGTAAGTTTGCCGACGACACGAAGGTTGGTGGGGTTGTGGATAGTCTGGAGGGATGTCAGAAGTTACAGAGGGATATAGATAGGATGCAAGACTGGAAAGAGAAGTGGCAGATGGACTTCAACCCAGATAAATGCGTAGTGGTCCATTTTGGCAGATCGAATGGGATGAAGGAGTACAATATAAAGGGAAAGACTCTTAGTACTGTAGAGGATCAGAAGGACCTTGGGGTCCGGGTCCATAGAACTCTGAAATCGGCCCCGCAGGTGGAGGAGGTGGTTAAGAAGGCGTATGGTGTGCTTGCCTTTATCAATTGAGGGATTGAGTTTAGGAGTCCGGGGATACTGATGCAGCTATATAAGACCCTCGTCAGACCCCACTTGGAGTACTGTGCTCAGTTCTGGTCGCCTCATTGCAGGAAGGATGTGGAAAAGATTGAAAGGGTGCAGAGGCGATTTACAAGGATGTTGCCTGGATTGAGTGGCATGCCTTATGAGGATAGGCTGAGGGAGCTCGGTCTTTTCTCCTTGGAGAGACGTAGGATGAGAGGAGACCTAATAGAGGTATATAAGATGTTGAGAGGCATAGATCGGGTGGACTCTCAGAGGCTTTTTCCCAGGGTGGAAATGGCTGCTACGAGAGGACACAGGTTTAAGGTGCCGGGGGGTAGGTACAGGGGAGATGTTAGGGGGAAGTTTTTCACACACAGGGTGGTGGGCGAGTGGAATCGGCTGCCGTCAGTGGTGGTGGAGGCAAACACAATAGGGTCTTTTAAGAGACTCCTGGATGAGTACATGGGACTTAATAGGATGGAGGGTTATAGGTAGGCCTAAAAGGTAGGGATATGTTCGGCACAACTTGTGGGGCCGAAGGGCCTGTTTTGTGCTGTAGTTTTCTATGTTTCATGAGTGGATACTGATACCAGTTTTTGTTTCAATTCCAGGTTTGTATTAGTGGTGCCCCTGTCCCCTTGAGATGCATTTTCTTTTTCCCCGGCCCTTCCTGTTGCTTTTATTCCAAAATAGTCGCAAAGCTTCAGGATTCACATTGCTGTCGGCCAATCAAACGGAAGGTGAGGAACAAAGAGACTCATTCACTGCAACTGCCTTTTGACATCTGGCCCTGGGCTGAAATGTTCCTGGTTCTGCAATTTGCCTGCTGTGTCTTGACAAATTGTGCCTGCCTGCTATTCCCACTGGAACCCTGAGGGGAATGTGAGAATCTAACTCAAACTAGTGTTTGATGTGAGTTATCATTCATCCAGTAGTTATATTTTACAACATTGGCATGTTTAAATAACATTTCTCTTATCCATGTGTCACGCTGCTAGCTCAACACTGACTATAGCTGAAACTATCCTTCCCACCCTCAGCAGTTGTGTTTTCCATTCTATGGTGCCTTTCCCCTGGTGTCTCACTAGGAAGTGCCTGATGAATGGTTTTGTCAGCAGTGCTATATGTGTGCGTGTGAGAGGCCAGGAGAACATGGAGTTTTGCCTCAATGGGAGTCCAGACTACATTATTGGACAGCTTTTGTTTGCTTCCAAAACAGATGCTGTCAAATCTGCTGAGATTTTCCAGCATTTGCTGTTTTTGTTGCAAGGATGGACGTGTTGGTTGACCAATGTCTGGAGTGCGGGGGAAAGTCATGCAATGAGAACTCACAGTTGGTAACCCAAAAATCATAGAATCCCTACAGTGCGAAAGGAGGCCATTCGGCCCATCAAGTCTGCACCGACCACAATCCCACCCAGGCCCTATCCGCCATAACCTCATGCAATTACCCTATCTGGTCCCCCTGACACTAAGGGGCAATTTAACATGGCCAATCCACCTAACCCACACATCTTCGGACAGTGGGAGGAAACCGGAGTACCCGAGGAAACCCACGCAGACACGGGGAGAATGTGCAAACTCCACACAGATAGTAACCCAAGCCGGGAATCGAACCCGGGTCCCTGGCGCTGTGAGGCAGCAGTGCTAACCACTGTGCCACCGTGCCGCGACATGGAATCTAAACTTACAGTTAGGCTCAGAATTTATATAGAAGATGGATTTAACACTAGTTTCAGGCAGCTGCCCGGACGGCTTCAGGGCGTCTTAACCACCATTAGGAACTCCGTTCCTAACAGCACTGTGGGTGTACCTACACTACATGGACTGCAGCGATTCAAGAAGGCGGCTCAACACCACCTTCTCACGGGCAATTAAGAATGGGTAATAAATGCTGGCCTAGCCAGCGATGCCTACATCCTGCGAATTAAGAATAAAAAGAAATCTAAGCATGTGGTGTTCTTTCAGTCTGGAGTGAGCCTGTGCATTCTGTACATGTCCACAGATTGGACATGTTTCCAATCTGTGTACATTCTGCCTATCAATAATCTGTGTGCTGTCATTGGACAGGTTGAAATAAAAGGACCAGAACCTTCCACGACTGGTGGGCGCGGCGGGGCTGGGCTGCATCATCATCCCCGGGAATGACATTTTGATTAAGTTTAAGTTACCGCTTGATGTTTTATTTTAATTACAGTGCCCCACCGGGGGTTGTTACCCCTGTAATTTTTGTTTAATGTAATTATTATTTTTATTTCTTTAAAAAAAGACAATAAACACACCAGAACTGATCCGAGACACTTTTTCCCCCTTGATTTCGTTTTTTAAATTCTTCAAGGAAATTCTCCTCAGAAAATGCACAATGCAACATAGCAATTTACTTCAGTCAGTTTACTTTCATGAAATAAACCTGCCCGTCCTCATTTATTTGACGATAGTTTCTTTTCCGTTTTTCTTTGATCCAGCTTTTTCACAGTTTTCAGGGATTTATAACGGGGACACAGTCAGCGATGAAGTGAATGGAAATTTGTGGCAATGCGTCCTGGTTCTGAGGGTGTATGTTTTCCACATATGAAGAGCTTTACCGTCGTGATGTAACGACCGCTCAGTTCCATTCCTCAGATCCAAGTCAGTGCTAAAGTGTGTCTGGCTTCAGGCCAGTGCTTCCTCACCCCTGTCCAGACAACATTTGGGCTTCCACTCATTATTTCAGAACCATATGGTGACTACCCTTCTCCATGCGTAATGCAAGTTCTTGTACTCCAAGAGGCCCCATGACAAAGACGTCACTTATTCATCTGGGTCAGCTCCGCATTTCCTTTGAAATTCCTGCCCATGTTCACGGATCCACTTGTTAGCTACTGAAAGATTTTTTTACAAAGAAGAACAATTGTTAAACATCTTCGTTTTAAAGAACTGCATTTCTCCATTCCAGCTAAATAAACCGCCAGGTCGCAAATGCCAGCAATGACAATTCTTAACCATTTTTCATTGAAATTTAGTAAAAATACAAATGTTAAGAACTATTGTAAAAGCAACGTATATATTCATTGTATTCATTTTTCCCCATTACAAACTGCTTATCTTCATCCAAAATTGCTTAATTCAATTTACCATTTTTGTTCCACATTTTAGCTACGTTACCATTTTGTTTTTAATTTATATTGTTTAATTCAAATAATGGGGCATTTCATTTTCAATGCCAAATTTAAGTGATATCAGGAATAATTGGAGTGATGTCTGGGTAAAGGAAAGTAAAGTTTATTTATTAGTCACAAGTAGGCTTACATTCACACTGCAATGAAGTTACTGTGAATATCCCCTAGTCAGCACACTCCAGCACCTGTTCGGGAACACAGAGGGAGAATTTAGCATGGCCAATGCACCTAACCAGCACATCTTTCAGACTGTGGGAGGAAACCAGAGCACCCGGAGGAAACCTATGCAGGCACAGGGAAAACATGCAAACTCCACACAGACAGTGACCCAAGCCGGGAATTGAATCTAGGTCCCTGGCGCTGTGAGGCAGCAGTGCTAACCACTGTGCCACCCCGTGTGTCACAGTTAATGTATCACTTCATTCATTGACTCCCTGTTAATGCAGCTGTTTGTGCATCCAGATAGATTTGAGAATTTGATTTGATTTATTATTGTCACATGTGTTAGCATACAGTGAAAAGTATTGTTCATAGAAAAGGAAAGGATGGAGTGCAGAATGTAGTGTTACAGTCATAGCTAGGGTGTAGAGAAATATCAACTTAATGCGAGGTAGGTCCATTCAAAAGTCTGATGGCAGCAGGGAAGAAGCTGTTCTTGAGTTGGTTGGTTAGATAGAGTTGCAGAAGGTCAGTGCTTTTCCAGTTCTGCCTGTGGACGAAGCAGGAGTGACTTCCATGATCTCCTCCACTCCGCAATCAGTGGGACCAATCACACAATCTCTCAGACTCCCCTGTGATTTAATCCCACCCTCTACCCAGGAAATCTCAGATTCTCAACTCATGATCACTCATGGACTTTAGCCCCATGATCTATCCCTCCCACCTCTCCAATGTGTTTTGATATTACCCCATCCCCCAATCCCCCACACACATGTGACCGCCTGTCTTCTTCAATGCCGGGGACTGTCCCTAGCAATCACCAGCTTATTTGCCGATGTGCTGACAGCTCCTGTCACCCCATCCACCCCGCAGTCTGGCTGGCTGCAAGGCACAAAATGGATTGCAACATTGCAGTGAGATCTTGCTGTTAATTTTGACAGGACCCCCACCTTCCTGTAAACATCAGGGTGACAGAGTACAAAAACAGCAAACGTATGATACACCTTTATAAATCCCTGCTTAGGGTTCAGCCTTGATATCAAAGTTAATCCTGGGCAGCACACTTTAGGAAGGCTTTGGACTGAGCACAGCGGAGATCTACCAGAATGGGGACGGGAATGAGGGACTTCAGTTACACGGAGAGATTGGGGACTGTTCACCTTCTTACAGCACAGAAGGTTTAAATGGAGGCATTCAAAATTCTGTGATGTAAACTTTCTATATTTGTAGATCCACGCTACCTCCCCTGAATTCACCCATGTCTATCCAGATATTTACTCATTTCCGGGATATGGGCTTCGCTGGCTAGGGCAGCATTTATTGTCCATCCAGAATCGCCCTTCTTGAATCACTGCAGTTCATGTGGTGTAGGTATATCCACAGTGCTGTTGGGGGGGTGTTCCAGGATTTTGACCCAGCAGTAGCAAGTCAGGATGGTGAGTGACTCGGAGGAGAATCTCCAGGTGGGTGTGTTCCCAGGTATCTGCTACTATTGTCCTACTAGATGATAGCGGTCGTGGGTTTGGAAGTTTCTGCCTAAGGAGCTTTGGTGAGTTTCTGCAGTGCAACTTGTAGATGGTACACACGGCTGCCACTGTTCGTCGGTGGTGGAAGGAGTGAATGTTTGTGGATAGGGTGCCAATCAAGCGGGCTGCTTTGTTCTGGATGGTGTTGAGCTTCTTGAGTGTTGTTGAAGTTGCACCTATCCAGGCAAGTGGAGAATATTCCATCACACTCCTGACTTGTGCCTTGTAGATGATGGACAGGCTTTGAGGAGTTGGGAGTTGAGTTACTCACCGCAGGGTTCCTAGCCTCTGACTTGCACTTGTAGTCACAGTATTTATATGGATAGTCCAGTTCAGATGCTGGTTAAAGGTAACCCCCAGGATGTTGTTAGTGGGGGACTGAGCAATGGTAATGCCATTGAATTCAAAGAGCAATGGTTAGTTCTCACTTGTTGGAGATGGTTATTGCTTGGCACTTGTGTGGCATGAATATTACTTGTCATTTGTCAGGCCAAGCCTGGATATTGTCCAGGTCTTGCTTCATTTGGACATGGACTGCTTCAGTATCCGAGGAGTCATGAATAGTGCTGAACATTGTGCAATCATCAGCTAATGTGCCTACTTCTTGCCTTATGATGGAGGGAAGGCCATTGATGAAGCAGTTGAAGATAGTTGGGCCCAGGACACCGCCCTGAGAAACTCCTGTTGTGTTCTGGAATTGAGATGATTCACCTCCAATGACCACAACATCACGGTATGACTCCAACCAGCAGAGGATTTTCCCTTTGATTCCTATTGGTTGCAATTTTGCCAGGGCTGCTTGGTGCCACACTTAGTCAACTGCTGTCTTGATGTCAAAGGCAGTCACTCTCAGCTTAGCTCTGGAATTTAGCTCTTTTGTCCAAGTTTAAACCAAGACTGATGAGTTTGGGAGCTGAGAGGCCTTGACGGAACCTATGTGTCAGTGAGCAGGTCATTACTGAGTAAGTGTCGCTTGATAGCACTGTTGATGACCCCTTCTATCAATTTCATCCAATGGTAAAAGCTTATAGGTAAGCTAACTGGACTATAGTTATCTAGTTTACCATTATCTGCTTTTTGAACAGTGTAACCTGGGCAATCTCCCAATCCTCTTCCATGTTCACATTTGATATTCTATTTGCTGATTTCCCTCAAATGTTCAAATTCAGAGGCATGAACCAGGACCTGCTGCTTTTTCCACTTAGAGTTCGATCAATTTTTTCAGTATTTCATCCTTAACTATAGTGAGCTTAACTTCTCTATCCAATCACATTTTGCGTTTTCATCCCAACTAGCACTCTTCAGTGGAAACCAACAACTCATGTACTAATTCTGCCATCCACAGTAGCATTTCCATTTTAATTGTTCTTGCCATCTGCAGTACAATTTCCACTTCCACCTCTAATCAGCCCTCCTCCGTCTTTAACTCTTCTTTTAACCTTGGTATGATTACAAAGTCCTGTCCCACCACCATTCCAAACTGGAGAATCTCATTGATCCCCAAATTAAAATATATGTTTAACAGTTTTTATAAACTGCTGTGTCTGGCAGATATTTTACTACAGTAGAAATCACGAGACATCAGGCAGAGTGTGGAATGTGCACAAATAAATACAAAGTCAACTGTTTGAGCCACTAAATCTACTGGATTGAATACAGTGCCCTTGCAATGTGTAACAGTAACCAGTTGTGAGTTTAATGACTGAAGCTTTTCCACATTGAGCTGGGCATTGTATCAGCTCAACCTTTACTTGCTATATTCTAAAGCATTCAACTAATAGCACAAATAATGAAGAGTTTACTGCACTTACTGAAATCAACACTGGTTTAAAAGGTTTCCTGTTCCCAGCTATAATGGTAGTGTACAAAATGATCATTTTCATTAAACTATAACATGTGGGTTTTCAGTCTGTACATCCAGTCATTTACTTCAATCTTTCTTTCCCACTCTTCTAGATTCTTCTCTGCCAAAGAAGAATTAGAGGGATGTGGGCCAAACCCGAGCAATTGGGACTAGCTGGTCGACATGGACTGGTTGGGCCGAAGGGCCCGTTTCCGTGCTGTATTGCTCAATGACTATATACTCTACCTGAAGTTTCTGCCCATCTACCTTTGATTCACACTGCCGATAAATTTAAAAAATTCTGTCCTTATAGTTTATTTTAAATCCTGTTGTTCCACTTACTCACACTCATAGTAATTAATTACTGAGGTAATTAAACTTTATGCTGAATTTTCACAATCATTAAATTAGACTTCAGGACTTAAGGCCTGGTCCCAATGGCCTACTCACCCCTCATCTGTACACTGTTGGCAATTTTCAAAATGTATTTATGGGATGTGAGCGTTGCTGGCTACGCCAACATTAATTGTCCATTCCTTGTTGCTCTTGAGAAGGTGGTGGTGAGCTGCCCTTTTGATACGCTGCAGTCCAGGTGGTGTAGGTACAGCCACAGTGCTGTTAGGGAGAGAATTCCAGGATTTTGACCCAGCAACAGTGAAGGAATAGCGACATTTTTCCAAGTCAGGATGGTGAGTGACTTGGAGAAAAACTTTCAGCTGGTGGTTTTCCCAGGTATCTGCTGCCCTTGTTCCTTCGAGATGGTAGCGGTTGTGGGTTTGGAAGGTGCTGCTAAAGGATGGTAATGCCATTGAATGACAAGGGACAATGGTTAGATCCTCTCTTGTTGGAGATTGTCATTGTCTGGCACTTATGTGGCGTGCATGTTACTTGCCACTTGTCAGCCCAAGCCTGGATATTGTCCAGGTTTTGCTGTATTTCAACATGGACTGCTTTAATATGTCAGGGGTCACAAATAGTGAACCTTGTGCAATCATCAGCAATTATCCCCACTCCTGACCTTATGATGGAAGGAAGGTAATCGATGCAGCAGCTGAAGATGGTTATGTCTAGGACACTAATCTTTTTAAAAATTAATTTATAGAGTGTGAACGTCACTGGCTGGGCCAGCATCTATTGACCATCCCTATTTGCACTTAATGGTGAGCTGCCTTCTTGAAACAGTCCAGGAGGTGTGGGTACACCCACAGTGCAGTTAGGGAGAGAATTCCAGGATTTTGACCCAACAATCCTGCAGTGATGCACTGGAATTGAGATGACTGACCTCCAACCACCATAACAATCTTCCATTGTGTAGGTTATGATTCCAACCAGCGGTTGGTTTATTTCCCCCCAATTCCCATTGACTCCAGTGTTGCTAGGGGCTCTTTGATGACAAATTTGGTCAAATGTTGCCTTGATGTCAAGGGCTGTCCCTCTCACCTCACTTCTAGCATTCAGCTCTTTTGTCCATGTTTGAACCAAGGTTGCAATGATGTCAGGAGTTGAGTGACCCTGGCGGAACCCAAACTGAGCGTCAGTAAACAGGTTATTGCTAAGCAAGTGTTGCTTGACAGCACTGTTGACGACCCCTTCCATCATTTTATTAAGGATCAAGAGTAGTGGATGGGTGGTAATTGGGCAGGTTGGATTTATCTTGTTTCTTTTCCACAGGACATACTTGGGTAATTTTGCACATTGCTGGGTAAATGGCAGTGTTGTAACTGTACTGGAATAGCTTGACTAGGGGTACGGCAAATTCTGCAGCTCAAGTCTTCGGGATTCCTGCCGGAATATTGTCAGGGTCCATAGTCTTTGCAGTAGCCGTACCTTCAGTGTTTCTTGATATCATGTGGAGTAAATTGAATTGGCATCTGTGATGCTGGGACCTCCAGGGAGGCCGAGGTGTATCACTCATATTGCTATAGGTCTGGAGTTACATGTAGGTCAGACCAGGTAAGGACGGCAGGTTTCCTTCCCTAAAGGACATTAATGAACCAGATGGGTTTTTACAATAATCGACAATGGTTTCATGGTCATCAGTAAACTTTTAGTTCCAGATTTTCATTGAATTCAGATTTCACCATCTGCCGTGGTGAGATTCAAACCCAGGTCCCCAGAACATTACCCTGGGTCTCTGGAGACTAGTCCAGTGACAACACCACTACTGCCTCCCCATCGAACAACATTAATTATTGCATGATTTTTTTGCCAGCTCCCAAAACTCTGATTAAATTGTTCCTTTGGGTAACAGCTGCATAAAGGGTAAAAGAGCAAAAGAGTGGAGTTAGGAGAGTATTTATTCATGACACAACCAACTGATTCTGCCTTGAACAAAGATGCAAATCATGAATTGAAACCAGTGGCAGTCGAGAGTACAACAGTGATAAGAGAAAATGACAACAGGAGAGAAAGTCAGTCAGACGAAGAAAAATGAGAGAAAGAAAAGAATGGAGGATGAAGAAAGAGGAAGAGAGAGCACAACCGAAGGGACTGACAGAATGGAAAAATATCAGTGAGGCAAAAAAAAATGTAAGAACTAGTCAGGAACATCACACTTCTTTCAGGTGTGATCTTGGAGCTGTGAAGAACACACAAAGAAACACACAAACATACGGATTTGGAGGAGGAGTAGGTCACTCAGCCCTTCAAGCCTGCTCTACCATTCAATAAGATCGCAACCGTAACTCCATCTTTCTGCATACCCCTGATAACCTTTCACCCCTTGTTAAACAAGGATCTCTCTAGTTTGGCCTTGAAAGACTCTGCTTCCACCTCCTTTTAAGGAAGAGAGATCCAGAGACTCACTATCTTCTCAGAGGGAAAAACACTCCTCATCTTTGTTCTAAATGAGCAATCCCTTATTTTTAAGCAGTGGTCCCTAGTTCGAGATTCTCCCACAAGAGGAAAGAGCCTCTTCGCATCCACCCTGTCAAGACCCCTCAGGGTCTTATATGTTTCAATCAAGTTGCCTCTTACTCCTCCAAACTCTAACAGATACATGCCTAGTTTGCCCGACTTCTCCTAATAAGGCAACCTGCGCAATCCAAGTATTAGTCTAGTAAACATTCTCTGAACTGCTTTCAATGTATTCCTATCCTTCCTTAAATAAGGAGACCAATACTTTACACAATACTCCAGATGTGGTTGCACCAATTCCCTGTATAACTGAAGAAATGACGTGGAGATGCCGGCGTTGGACTGGGGTAAACACAGTAAGAAGTTTCACAACACCAGGTTAAAGTCCAACAGGTTTATTTGGTAGCAAAAGCCACAAGCTTTCGGAGCGCTGCTCCTTCGTCAGGTGAGTGAGTGTTCTATTCACAAACTGGGCATATAAAGATACAAACTCAATTTACAAAATAATGGTTGGAATGCCTCATGTGTGCGGAACTTGGCTCTCAGTCTCTGCGATCGATCGACAGTTCCGACGCGCCACAGCAAAAAACCGCACCGACCTCCTCAGAAGACTGACACGGGACATAGTGGACAGACAGAGTACCCTTCGTCGTCCAGTACTTTCCCAGAGCGGAGAAGCTACGACATATTCTCCTGAGCCTTCAACATGTCATTGATGAAGACGAACATCTCGCCAAGGCCATCCCCCCACCCCCACTTCTTGCCTTCAAACAACCACGCAACCTCAAACAGACCATTGCCTGCAGCAAACTACCCAGCCTTCAGGAGAACAGTGACCACGACACCACACAACGCTGCCACAGCAACCTCTGCAAGACGTGCCCCAGATCATCGACACGGATGCCATCATCTCACATGAGAACACCATCCACCAGATACACAGTACATACTCTTGCAACTCGGCCAATGTTGTCTACCTGATACGCTGCAGGAAGGGATGTCCCGAGGCATGGTACAACAGATGAATGAACACCGCTTGACAATCACCAGGCAGGAGTGTTCTCTTCCTGTTGGGGAACACTTCAGCGGTCACGGGCATTTGGCCTTTGATCTTCGGGTAAGCGTTCTCCAAGGCGGCCTTCACGACACACGACAACGCAGAGTCGTGAGCAGAGACTGATAGCCAAGTTCCACACACATGAGGACGGCCTCAACCGGGATCTTGGGTTCATGTCACATTATCTGTAACCCCCACGACCTGCCTGGGCTTGCAAAATCTCACTAACTGTCCTGGCTGGAGACAATACACATCTCTTTAATCTGTGCTTAACCCTCTCTCCACTCACATTGTCTGTACCTTCAAGACTTGATTACCTATAAAGACTCGCATTCCAACCAATGAACAATAACATTCAATTAGTTTTCCCAATTACTTGCTGTGCCTGTATCCCAGCCTTTTGTGATTCATACACTGGGACAGCCAGATCCCTCTGCAACTCAGTAATGCCAAACAAAGGTCTCTGGAATAGAATACAGAAAGTGTGAGTGCTGTACACCAGAGACCTGTGCTTTGGCATCAATAAAACCATCAAAGATTGTGACAGAATTTATACAATAGATACAGGGATGACTTCATAGAAACATAGAAGATAGAAGCAGGAGGAGGCCATTCAGCCCTTTGAGGCTGTTCCACCATTCATTGTGATCATGGCTGATCATCCAAATCAATAGTCTGATCCCGCCTTCCCCCCAAATTCTTTAAAATCTTTGCCTCAAGTGCCATATTGTTTTTGCAAAATAATTTTAATATTGGAAACATTTATATTACATCAGGTATTAATTATTTTTAAACTAAATGACAAGGCTGTGTCACCAGTCACATAATCGGCGTACCACTTTAAATGCCTTTTTGCATTTGACTTAGTTGTGGTACATTGGGCCCGTCTATCTTGTGCACAGTCATTTTAAGGAATGTATAGAACAAATGATTCACAATTGCTTTAAAGGCACACATACCCCATTTGTCTCCAACTAGCACTGGGCAGCCAGCATGGAGAGTGTCTGCATTGCCTTGTCCATTTTTGTGGAGGTTCCACCAAAACAGCGCTGCATTCTAAACAAAAATAAGGAGCAATTTATAGTTAATGCCCGTCAGATGTAAGTTTTGCGATATGAGGAGGGCTGTGGAATCTTTGTGCAAACAGAATATATAATAAGATCTTTTGCATTCTTTTGGATTGTAAATTGGTCCCAATTAACATCATCAGTTGAACTGATTTTACTTATATTAACTGTAAATGTTATCGGTAAAACGACCTGTTAAAAAAAAAAGCCAAGGAAACTATTCTAGAGGCTTACAAATTTAAGAATTTAGTTTGAAGCGTCATGACAATCTTCAAGGGCTTGACAAATGACGGTCACACATTCTTCTGGGGAGCAAGAACTTAATTTGCTGTGTTGGAATTGCCAAAGAATCTCAATCATTACTGGGACTGACTTGAAGTAAGCTGGTTGTGTTGGGGGAGGAGATGGGAGGTGGCGCAGTGGGGGGAGGGGGTGTGTGGTCGGTGGGAGTCACTGCGTGGTGATGCACCATCAACTACGAGGACTCCAACGAGTGAGTGAAAATAACAGGCTTTTAATCGCAAAGAACTTGTAGCTAACCTGGCCCAGACTGAGGCAGGGAGGAGGAACCATCACCTTTATACCTCGTTCAGGTGGAAAGGGAGGAGTCTCAGATGGAAAGGGAGGAGTCTCGGGCCAGGTGCAGCAGGGGTGTGTCCAGGCATACAACATGTAATTACAGTGGGTCACCACACGCGGTAAGTTGTGGCCACGGGAACAGTCAAGGACACTTGACACCTTACTCCAGAAACCAGTGGGATACAACACACCGGGGAATAAGTCTGCCATTGTGTTGTGCGGAATGGCATTTGTTCAAACTTACAGTCGAAGCTCTGCTGTCACTCAAACAGGTAGGCAGCAATGGTCTTCAGAGTAATCCAGACATATGACACTGGGCATGGTTTAATTTGTAGTGTTTAGCAGGTACTAATCAAAGATAATGAAGGGGCTGGATAGGGTAGAGGTGGAGAGATTCTTTCCACTTAGAAGGGAAACCAGAACTAGAGGGCACAGCCTCAAAATAAGGGGGGGCCGGTTCAGAACAGAGTTGAGGGGGAACTTCTTCTCTCAGAGGGTAGTGAATCTCTGGAATTCTCTGCCCATTGAAGTGGTGGAGGCTTCCTCGTTGAATATGTTTAAATCACGGGTAGATAGTTTTCTGATCGATAAGGGAATTAGGGGATATGGGGAGCAGGCGGGTAAGTGGAACTGATTCGCTTCAGATCAGCCATGATCTTGTTGAATGGCGGGGCAGGCTCGAAGGGCCAGATGGCTTACTCCTGCTCCTATTTCTTATGTTCTTATGTTCTTATAAGATGAACCAGAAGCAAGAACATTGTGACTTAAAAACCTTTAATTTGCAAGTTAAGGGAGATCTCACTTTGCTTTATTCCACACATATTTGTTAATAAATTGGTTTAATTTCAAAGAAACCTCTAACTTCACACACCTGCATGTGTGCAGGATTTTTCCAATTCTTGGGTAAGTTGCGAAAATGTGGGTAAATGTAAATATTTTGCACATCTTGGCAGTACAGTGAGATTTGGGTAAGTCACTGACCAATGCAGCCATTGAGAAGACTGCACTAGATCAGTATTTACTAAACTTTATCTAATGTGTAGATATTTCAGAGCATGAATATAGTCAATGTGAAGGGAAGGACACACCAGACAGATCTGGGGAAATTATTTAAATTCAATAATTTCAGTAATACTTGCATTGTTAACCTCTTTTTCACAAAGTTATTTTAATTTTATCATTTCATCCACTAACATAACAAGATCAAAGCAGAAGGAGGATTCCAGTAATACTTAAAGTATAGTTTTCACTGAAGTTTTAAGGGCGCAATTCATTATTATGTTAGAGCATTTTATCACATGGTAAAATTCAACAAAGAATTTGGGATTAGGTTGAAGACGTGTAACTTGATAGCTTCCGCAAAAGGAGGTAACAGCAGCTACAAGGAAGGCCTTTGAAGCATGGCACGAATGACTTCAGATTAGACTATTTTTCCACTGCACTCATTTACTGATTGGATAGCCAGAGAGGCAGGATGATGACTTGTTAGACATAGTCCCACAGCACTTCCTAAACTGACCTGTTTGGCAACTCCAGTGGTGGACTCGGCCATGTATAATCCCAGAGTGTATTCATCAAGATGTTTGAGGCAACCATACAATGAGATCACTCTGCCTGAAACATAACCCCCACTGAGACAAATTAGATACAGATGAACTGTGCAAAGCTGGCTCGCAGCAGACTGAAATGAATCTGAGCGGGACTGGGACACCCCACTGTTAACAGCACTCCCCATGATCAGAATCCAGGCAGCAGAAATCACAGACGTTGTAGCCTATTAAAGATCAGCATTACTCCTGCCTTGCGGTGAGGTTTGAGAAGGGTATGACCTTCCTGTTTGAAAATGATGTCAAATCATTGCTGATCCAACTTTGGCACCTCACGCTGCCTGGTCTTCTTAACAGAACTCCAGAATGCTGTGGTGTTCAGGTGCTACAGTTAGCCGCTGTTCCTGGTTCCTACTTTCTGTTAAATGCTACTCAGTGAAACTCAGCACAGCTCCAACAATCAAATGTCGTCTTCTCTTCACTTTTTCTGTTTTGTGTTACATACAAATGCCAAAATCTCGCTGCCGTTTACGCCGGTGACATCTTACGGTCCCGCCGATGGCGCATCCCCTGCGCGGGTTTCCCAGTAGCGAGAAATGTCTTCAACAGGAAGCCCCATTGGTAACGGCAGGACTGTAAGATCCCGCTGCCAGCAAGCGAGGCGCTGCCTTCCGCCACCAGGAAACACCCCATGTGGAGGAGGAAACTCCACCGTCTTGCTAGTTAAAGAGCATTTAGCAATCGCCAAATGATCCACATTTAATTTAGTTTCATTTTACGTTAAAAAAATTTAAATTCTAACTAAAGATAATTAAATTAACTTTTTATTTCAGATTTCCAACTTCCGCAGTATTTTGCTCTTATTTACATTTAATAGTCACTTGGTAGTACAGAACTGCTGAAAAAGACACGTGCTGTCAAAACTTTTTGTCTTGCTCTCATCAGGACAGATGCAAGAATGTCAAATTTCAAAGGGAAATACAATTTATACTACATGAGAAAAGGGTTGCTGATTGGCAAGTTGGCTCTGAGTGGTTGAGACATTGCCATGGTAAATGAACAAGGGAACTGTTGCCCTTGTACCTTTATTCGAAAAAGGTGCAATGTTTGGACAAATCACTTTTGCTGCATAGACCTCTGTAAAGTGCCCACTCTGCCTCTAAATTACCCGAGAAGGGTAAAGTGCCTCAAAACTTTGAGCAACACGTGAATCTCACTGTATCACACTGCTACTATACAGTGGCAACGCAAGTGACATCCTTCACTAACAGGATGCTGCTGTCAAGCCAGAAAGACACTCTGTTTGTCACACAAATCAGTCATGTGGTGAATGTGCTTCAGTACCGGTGTGATGCCAGTATGCAGGCCTTCCAACCCAATGATGTGGATCATTTAAACAGCATTTCACTTTGACTGTTCCCAGCAGAGAAGTACTGACCTCCTTCAACCAACCTGTGCTTGCAAAACTCAAAACATAATGTCTAACATTAGATGAGATTCCGCGGCTAGGCAACATTAGCTAAACAATTCTAAGTGTGCAAAGAAATACACTGGGTGGGATTTTCCTCCCCCTCTGCGGTGTGCTTTGCGGCAGCAGGAGGTGGTGTCGTATCACCATTGTCAACAGAGTTTCCTGTTGAGTGCACCCCTCACCGCTGGGAAACCCAGCAGACCGTAAACACCAGCAAGATTTTGACGAGAAACAAGCAATTTAAGAATATCAGTTGAGCTTTCAATGTAACTCACATACCCTTGCTAGAAGCCACATATATTTATATGCAGTGACGTGTCTTCTGCAGGCACAAGGAAGAAGTCCAAAAATTGCACTTTTTTTTGAATAAGCAAAAGCATAAGGGCAATAGCTCCCTGATGCATTAACCATGACAATGAGTCAACCAATCAGAGCTGAATTTCCAACCAATCAGGACTCCTTTTATCATTTAGTGTAACTTGTTGCTCCCTTTGAAATTTGGCACTCTAACATCTGTCCTGATGAGTACAAGGCGATAAGCTTCGACAGCATGCCTCTTTTTCCAGAAATTCACATTTAAATTGTCTTCATAACTTGTGGCATGTAAATTTGTTCTTGCTATGTTGTTACATATTCACAATCTTAAAGTCAAAGAGTTCAGCCTGTAATTCTTATCAGAAACATAACAAAAATGAAAAACGTTACAAGGAGATCTTTTGAAAGGAATTACCGCCAACTTAATTCTGACAGACTGGGTTTCACTTGCTCAAGTGAAGTCTTTATTTCCCAATGGACTCTCTGCTCTGTTGCTGGTACTTTGATAATCTGTCAGTGCTACATGTTTTGTTTTGTTGCCAGGGCTTGAGGTGGGATGGTAAATGCTGCAGAAATAATCTGTGGTTTCGTTCTACCAGAGGCATGGAATTCCTAAGGCAAATGTGCAGAGATGGCTTAGACTAATCCCTGTTACTGGAGTAAGGATATTAGGCTAGCTTGTTTGATTTGGCATGGAGGTTCCATTTCCTTGCTTGCTGAAAAAAGAAACTTGAGCTGTTCAAAAATGAGCAATAATAATACAGAAATCTGCAGACTGGCTCATTCCCCACATATCTGTACCTCCGATTAGATTAGTCACATGTTTGAATTTAAAATAAATTATATTAGGGCGGCACGGTAGCACAGTGGTTAGCACTGCTGCTTTACAGCTCCAGGGACCTGGGTTCGATTCCCGGCTTGGGTCACTGTCTGTGTGGAGTTTGCACATTCTCCTCGTGTCTGCGTGGGTTTCCTCCGGGTGCTCCGGTTTCCTCCCACAGTCCAAAGATGTGCAGGTTAGGTTGATTGGCCATGCTAAAATTGCCCCTAGTGTCCTGAGATGCGTAGGTTAGAGGGATTAGTGGGTAAATGTGTAGGAATATGGGGGTAGGGCCTGGGTGGGATTGTGGTCGGTGCAGACTCGATGGGCCGAATGGCCTCTTTCTGTACTGTAGGGTTTCTATGGATATTCAACATCGGATTGATTTCTTCAATCATTCTCGTTAAACTGATGGAAGAAGCGGAAATCTAAAATTAATAATTGACCAGATATTCATCCTTTTCCAAACATTTTTAAATATAATATCCTATAATAATATCAATAATTCAATTTAAAAAGATAGAATGATGTGAGTAAAAAGTAACAGCCAGTAAAGAATTTTGACGTGCTTTTAAGTAATTGCAGATATTTTAGGTAGGTTTACACAGGACATTTGGCACAGAAACAGACCATTCAGCCCAGCCTGTCCTTGCTAGCACTGAAAAACTGGTTGCCTGCCAGCACTTAGTGAAGGGATTCACTGAAAGAGTCAATCACTGTGACCTTAATAATGCAATGATGCCCTGGATTCAAAAACTGCAGCATTTTTTATAATTACCGTCCAAACCTAAACGATATGGTAGAATTTGAAAGTTGTGGACATCTATTTAAATTTTAATGGCAGTAAGGAGAGATTCAAGCAGAATTGGGGATTATCGGAGCACCAGTTATAGGGTACAGTGCAGATTCACCAGAAACAAATACCAGGCCTTAAAGGATTCAGTTGTGAGCATGGGTTGCATAAACATTGATAGTTGATCTACACATGCAACACAGAATCAGCAATCCAGGAAGATCTTCAAAATCCACTGAATATGTCATTCAAGTCATAGAATCATTGAAGAATCATATAATCTGTACAGAAGGAGGCCATTCAGTCCATCGAGTCTGCACCAACAACAATCCCACCCAGGCCCTATCCCTGTAACTCCATGTATTTACCCTTCTAATCCTGCTGACACTAAGGGGCAATTTAGCAATGGCCAATCCACCTAACCTCCACATCTTTGGAGTTTGACAGGAAACTGGAGCACCTGGAGGAAACCCACGCAGACAGGGGGAGAACGTGCAAACTTCACACAGACAGTTACCCGAGACCAGAATTGAACCCGGGTCCCTGGCACTGTGAGGCATCAGTGCTAACCACTGTGCCACCATGCCACCCTTGCGCACTTTTCTGGATAACCAAGAATGCTTTGAGCATTGAAAGTTTTAACAAAACAGTGCAACCTCTGAGCTAACACCAATATCGACTTGGGAAATCACTCACTATCTTCACTGGCAATTGGAGTCTGTGTCAATTGAAATTTTGCGAATCTTCATGAGATTAGTCTAAGATCTGGTGAGTGATTTCACAGTAGTTCTCCCTTGAAAGGAATGGTCTACACTCAACAGGACCAACAGTCTCCAGGACAGGACATCACAAGGGGACCTCAAGGACTGTCCACAGCATGCAACTGTGGTCACCCGGATCAGGGTGTTCACCCCATTGTGTAACTTACAAAAAATTGCTGCAGGATTCAAGGCAATCCACCTAACAACACATAGTGTGGTGACCTGGGATGCCCAACTTGAACTTAGCACTGCTGCCTCACAGCGCCAGGGACCCGACTTTGATTCTTGGTTGGGTCACTTTCTGTGCGGAGTCTGCACATTCTCCCCGTGTCTGCGTGGGTTTCCTCCGGATGCTCCGGTTTCCTCCCACAGTCTGAAAGACATGCTGGTTAGGTGCATTGGCCATGCTAAATTGCCCCTCAGTGTCAGGGGGATTTAGCAGAGTAAATGTGTGGGGTTACGGGAATAGGGCCTGGGTGGGATTGTGGTCGGTGCAGACTTGATGGGCCAACTGGCCTCCTTCTGTGCTGTAGGGATTCTATGGTTAAGACTTGTAAAGTTGCAATATGTCATATGCAAGAAGGAGAAGATGAATATGGATTGTATTTCCTTGGCTTTATAAAGTTGAGAGATAAGCTAACCAAGGTATTTAAAATAAGTAAGGGATTTGATGGGATAGATAGAGAAAAATGATTTCTTCTAGTGAAAGAATTGAGAACAAGGTGACACATTTCAAACATCAAAGTTCGGCCATTTATGATTGAAATTAGGCAGCATATTTCACACAAGGTTCAGTGGAAATTGACAACCTGTTCCTCCAAAAGGCAATGGATACTAGTCAAGTGAGATTTTGTGAACTGATAGGTTTTTGTTAACTAACTGTGTGACCATTAGTCATTTATGAACCTTGTCAGTGATTGCTGGCAGATCATTTGACTGTGGAGAGCATCACATGCGAGCCACATCTAATCACCACACATGATTTACAGGGATTACTGGATAATGATCATGGAACACTGTCTGATTTTCCAGTCCCCAACCCAGGAGGCCCAACATAAACTGCCACAACTCCCTGGCCGAGGGAGACTTGATCAGTATGTCTCAGCTACAAATAGACATTTATAAACATATCTTTATTAATATAATGAATATCAAATGACAAAAATGATAAAAGATTATATTCTCCTCACCTTGACGACAGGAACGCTAAAGTTAGCATAAACGAAAGCAGTCGATCCTCCAGCTTCCACCGTACTCAGCTAAAACACAACACAAGGTTACTCTTATAATAACTTCTTCGCCATTAGTGTTACGCTAGTTTCACAATGATGTAGGTATAAGCGAACCCACCCATGTGGGATAATGTTGCTTTTTTCCCATCTTTATGTCATTACTGAAGTCATTATTAAACCAAATTGCACAGGGCGGCACGGTAGCACAGTGGTTAGCACTGCTGCTTCACAGCTCCAGGGACCTGGGTTCGATTCCCGGCTTGGGTCACTGTCTGTGTGGAGTTTGCACATTCTCTTCGTGTCTGCGTGGGTTTCCTCCGGGTGCTCCGGTTTCCTCCCACAGTCCAAAGATGTGCGGGTTAGGTTGATTGGCCATGCTAAAATTGCTCTTAGTGTCCTGGGATGCGTAGGTTAGAGGGATTAATGGGTAAATATGTAGGGATATGGGGATAGGGCCTGGGTGGGATTGTGGTCAGTGCAGACTCGATGGGCCGAATGGCCTCTCTCTGTGCTGTGGGGTTTCTAAGATTTCTAAGATTTCTAAGCTTGGCTTAAGCGACTAGTTGTGTCTGCTGTCTTATTGTGGGTCAAAACGGTTTAATGCTTTGATCAAATGTTAACCCTTCACAGAGATCAAAGAAATGGATACACAAAGCATGGGGAGATAGTGGTGTAGTGGTGATGCCACCGCACATCCAGAGGTAATGTTCTGGGGACATGGATTCCGACCCCACCAATTAATAAACCTGGAAATGGAAGATTATGGTGACTGTGAAACTATCGTCAGTCGTCATTAAAGCCAATCTTGCTCTTTAATGGCCCTTTAGGGCAGGAAATCTAGCAATCTTACCCATCTGACCAACATCTGTGACTCCAGACTCAACTGCCCTAACAAGCCAGTCAGTTTAAGGGCATTTAGGGAAAGGCAGTGTCAACATCCCATGAAAAAAAACCAAAAGATTGGAATATCCAGTTTAGATCACAATGTGGTTCAATTATTAATCTTCCAGAGCCAGCTGGTGTTCGAATAGATATAGGGCGAAAATTTAGATGGCTGCGGGAATAACAAATACCACTAAAGTAGATGAGATCTACTTCAGATCTGAATATGTAACACGTTGACACAAGTGGTTTCAGCTGTTGCACTCAGAATGACTGCAGAAATCTTGGGCTTGAAAAAAGAACAGAAAATAACTTTGATGCTTGTGAATATATGATTACATGCAAATAAAGATATGTGTGCATTATTCCACCAGTATTTGATTTCTTTTTTAACTTCATTGGCAGGCTATGAAAGGCCAATAGCTCTTGGGAACACCCTTGCCAATAGTACACTGTAGACTATCTTTAAGCTGATTGAGTAACAATCAGAATTGATAGAAAATTGCTTGCTGTCGCAAAAATGTATTTTGGTGAATCTCCCATCTGTTTCTACACCGCACTCCAATGGTGGACGTCATTTCTTCTGCTTCCCATACCCTAAATTCTGTAATTTCCTCCCTCAACCTCCTTGCCACCCTCTGTTCCTTCAATTTGCTCCTTAAAATCTATGGGCCGGATTTTCTCTCCGCACTCGCCCCAAGGCCGGAAAATCCCACCCGAGGTCTTCGGCCCTTTGCATGGTCCGTGTCCCACCTGCTCGATTCCCGTGCCAGGCGGGATGGGAAAATTCCGCCCTATCTCATTCACTAAGCTTTCAGTCACCTGTGTTGTAGTATGCCTTTAAGGGAAAGCAGCATTACATCACTCGAAGTGAAGTGTGTCATGCATCCAGTCCAGTCTTAGTTTCACTTTTGCTTTTGAGCAGAGCACACACGTACGCACAGCTCTGCTGCTGATATACCCAAGCTCTCTACCTATGTATAAATGTTCCCATGTGCCTCGTCCAAATAAATAAACTCACAATGTGTCTACACAATCCCTAATGTGTCTACACAATCCCTTATGAGCGATTGATGCTTATATCATGATAACAACAGGACAATTTGCCTCAGTATTTCTTTCTGTAGTTTGGTCAATAATAGAAATTTACAGCATGGAAGGAAGCCATTTGGTCCATCATCTCCATGCTGGCTGACAAGTAGCCATCCAGCCTAATCCCACTTTCCAACTCTTGGCCTGTAACCTTGTAGGTTACAGAACTTCAAGTGTTATTCCAAGTACTTTAAAAAATATTATAAGGGCATCTGCTTCTAATATCTTTTCAGGCAGTGAGTTCTAGCATCCCACATTTCTCCAGGCAAAAATAATTTTCCTTCTGGTCCCCCCTAAACCTACTACCTCTTATTCTAAGTCTATGCCTCCTAGTTACAGACCCTCCAAACTAGGAAATAGGATCTTCCAACACATTCAACCTAGACTTCTCACAATTTGTCTGATAATCACTGTGTGTTGTATGTTGTACAGTTGAATGTGTGGGAGTTTGGTTCAATTCAAACTGTTGTGCTATTGTGCTTAGAGAGGCGTGAAGAGTAAATAGAGCTTGGCAGAAGTAGCAGTGGTTGCTTAGCAACTGAAGGCATTTTAAGGTGGAAAGGCTTTTGAATGTAGTTTTTAGCTGAATTTGTGTGCAGTCAAAGACAAGACACCAGGAAGTGAACATCTCTCAACTCAGCCAGAAGAAAGACTAGACAGGATAAGGGAAAGGCACAAAAAAACAGACGCATTCCAGGAAATTAGGACAGAAAGAATGTCTTAAGACTGAAGTTAAGAGAACAGAAGCCAACATACTATTCTGGAGAATTTATGGGAAAAGTAAACAAAATGATCTGAGTTAAAGAGACAGTTGCAGTCACCAAATTTAAAGTGGGAAAGCAGACTTCAGAGCTAAATCAAAAGTTTGATGCCATTTTAATGCAGTCTGGGAATCAATAGTTAAAGCAATTGTGAACAGTTTGCACATCAGTCAAAACAAATAAATCCTGAAGGGGGAGTTGTAAACCCAGGATACAGGATTCGTTGGTATAAGTGGAGCGGAAGCTTTGTTTGAAGGAGTAATTTGAAAAACCCGGAATGGATTTCGGAATGCAAACCACTGATGGAAAGCAGTGTTGTGAAAGAAGATTTTAAAGCATTTATTTGGGAGTGGAGTTTGGAAACTTCTATGCGACAATCATCTGGGGAGATTTTGAGGAGAAATCTACAGGCATTCACTTGGGTTCAGACTAGAGTGTATTTGACCACAGCCAGTCTGTGTGCTTAAAGGGAATTTGTGTTACTGAGACCGCAGCATGGTGACACAGTGGTTAGCACTGCTGACTCACAGTGCCACGGTCCCAGGTTCGAATCCTGACTTGGGTCACTGTCTGTGTGGAGTTTGCACATTCTCCTCGTGTCTGTGTGGGTTTCCTCCGGGTGCCCCGGTTTCCTCCCACAGTTCAAAGATGTGTAGGTTAGGTGGATTGGCCATGCTAAAATTGCCCCTCAGTGTCAGGGGGCTGGCTGAGGTAAATGCATGGGGTTATGGGAATAGGGCCTGGGTGGGATTGTGGTCAGTGCAGACTTGATGGGCTGAATGGCCTCCTTCTGCACTATAGGATTCTATGACCATTGTAGCTTAAAATATACTTTGTAATCCTTGTTAGCCTTAAAATCTGTGTATATTTCTGAAGTTAAGGGGGAGTAAAGGAGTGCCGTATAATAATCCAACTTTTTATATTTACTAAATGTTTTTGTTTTGTTGTTAACATTAATTAGTGGTCCTGTGACTCCGTTCCTCCATGTTTTAAAAAAAAGGAAACGTTATGGGCTGGAATTCCCTGACTATATCCGTGGTTGGAATTCCCCGGTCCCGCTGCTGTGAATGGAGATTTGACTGAGCGCCAACTTTTCCGTTCTTGCTGGCAATGTTGGTGGGGTGTACGAGACTGGGGAATTCGGGCCAGGGTCTTTTCAGCCAGGGTTCCATTCTGGAATCGTCCCATCCAGTTAGAACATCGACTGGGATCGTAACAATTCTTACTACAATATAGAGAACAAACTGAACGCAGTACACTTGATAAGCCAAGCCAAGAAGAACTTTGAATGGGCGGCATGGTAGCACAGTGGTTTGCACTGCTGCTTCACAGCTCCAAGGACCCGGGTTCAATCCCCGGCTTGGGTCACTGTCTGTGTGGAGTTCGCACATTCTCCCCGTGTCTGCGTGGGTTTCCTCCGGGTGCTCCGGTTTCCTCCCACAGTCTGAAAGACGTGCTGGTTAGGTGCATTGACCCGAACAGGCGCCGGACTGTGGCGACTAGGGGAATTTCACAGTAACTTCATTGCAGTGTTAATGTAAGCCTTACTTGTGACTAATAAATAAACTTTACTTTACTTTTAAAATCATTTCCTTAGACTTATAAATCACACCCAACTGTACATCTCAGCATTGTATTTGCTTTCTTGGCCTCACCTGAATATTGAACCCACAGCTTTACCAATTTCTGTACAGGATCCCTCTGATCTGTCTCTTGTTACTGCTCCATTCCCTCAATCACACAATCATTCTGTGAAAGCTTCATGTTCTTACTTCTCCAACTTCACACTCATCCATTTTGGACTCTCTCTTCCCCTTAACCCAGCCGCTTAGAGTCCTTTTCACATTGTTTAGGATTGTTAGCTGCCGTGCCCAGTTTGATGTCATCTGTCAATTTGGACAATATTCCTTTCTCTAATTATTAATAAAACATTATCAGCAAGAACAGCCCCTCACTGGGGAAAAGCATACACTCTCACATTCTGGGAGATAATGCTGGGATTGGGGAGTGAAAATAAACTTCCACATTCCACAAAAGGGCAAAACATCACAAGTCTGTGAGAAAGTGCCATTTTCACCAAAGGAAACTCTCTGTTCCGTACTTACGTATATCATGAATGTCGCCACCCTGTTTCCAGACTTCAGTTTATACAGTGGACTTTTCGGTGACTAATAAAAAATAAAAAGAAACACATTTTGAACAAATACTTTGACCTTTAATTGGTGAGGTAAATGAATTATGTGCTACAAGGGGAGAATGAATCAAACCAAAATGCTGAAGCCAATTTTAGGTGCGGTGTATATCTTTCAGAATGATAAACTGCAGAAGCTGTGAGCTGCTTACAAGGAAGGCTGGTTTAAGTCCTAACCTTAGCCCAGGTAAAAGCATTTGACTCTTCCCCATCCCTGTGCTTCCTAATCTTTTGACCCCAAGCTTCTAGATGGAGTGTACAATGCTCACACACCCTAAAGATAGATCATCAGCAAGGCACACCAGATACCATCACGCAAAAACCCAGAAGGCCTCACTGAAGGCCTCATAGAAAGGGGGACAAATTGACAGTGGGGCATGAGAGGAGTTTGTCACAAACCATACCATCTGATGGCGTGGCTGCAACACCATTGGAAACCACACAAATTCAGAAGTTGAGCCATGACGGAAGTGGAAGCAGAGAGAGCAGAACCCTTGCTCACAAACCCCTCCTTCCTCAGGGCAGGTTTTGTTCTCTCCGCCCTACGGCCTGTGGCTCCGGGGTCGGCCTGTTGAGTCACCTGAGGATACATAAATCACGAAGCCTGGCAGACATCGTCCTCATTTCGAGGGACTGACAACAATGACAACACAAAAAAAGGTAGCACACTGTTAGTAACATGTACCACAGTGAAACAAACTGTAGTACTCACTGTCGCATGGTCAAAGTGCGGCTCATAGTGACCTCCAATCCCATAGTTGACTACCTGGAGATACTCTGCGTAAGGCTGTTGCAAATTTAATCCGGTAAGATGCGCAATTCGTTGATCCAGCTTTCTGATCACTGGATCCGCTGTGTCTTTGAGCCAGGCACTGGGAAAAAGAACATAGAAAAATATGGTCACGTTTATTGAAGAGAATAAAAGCTAATGATATCTCCCCAAACATTGCCAGCATAGCAGTTAGTGAGAGAACCATGTTAAAGGGGCGAAAATGCCCAGGAGAAAAGTTTTTAAAAGTTTATCTGAAGTTAAAGTTTTAAAGTTTATTTATTGTTGTCACAAGTAGGCTTACATTAACACTGCAATGAAGTTACTGTGAAAATCCCCTGAAGAAGGAAGATGGTAATAGATTTCTTCACTGTAACTTCATTACAGTGTTATGTAAGCCTGGTTGTGACACTAATACTTAAACAGCTTGGTCTGGCACTTTCAAAATTCACCCTTAGGAACCTCAGCTTGAACACCCACTTTAAAGTTGTATCATTTATTTTATATTGCCTCTCTTTATTCATCCTACAAAAATGCATCACTTTATATTTATTTCCATTAAACTGCATCACCACACTCTGGCACCTGTTCAGGTACACAGAGGGAGAATTTAGCATGGTCAGTGGACCTTACCAGCACATCTTTTGGACTATAAAGGACTATAAATAGTCATCCCAAAAACATATTCAAAGACATGAATTGTTGAAAGACGTAATGGCCATCAATACTTATACCAGTAATCTAGTTCATGGTTAAAAAAAAAAGCCTGCATTTGCATAGCGCCTGCCCGAAGTAATTCACAGGCTATCCATTACTGTTGAAGTGATCCAGCTGTATCTTATTCCAGATGTTGCAGTCTTCAATTCTGACATTCCTGATGTCCTTCCTTTTCATTCCATGTTCTGCTGCAAAGGTTTCTGCTGTTTTGGTCCCACACTTTGGAACGATCCCCCTAAATCTACCTTCCTACCTCGCTCCTCTCCTTCAGCAGCCCACCCCGCACCTACATTTCTGATCAGGCCTTTTCTTCCCAACCCACTTCTTTCCCATCTCTGCTTGTGATCTCTATGGAGCACTTTGCATTGCCACTTGCCTGGTTTTTTTTTGTTTCTGTTCTCACCGGCCATGTGGCTTTCCTCTACATTAAAATGGGCGGGAGCAAAATTGCATGTTTCTAAACCCCAGGATCCCAAAGGCTTTTTTAGCAGCCTTCTCAACTGGGTGGCATGGTGGCGCAGCGGTTAGCACTGCTGCCTCACAGCGCCAGGGACCTGAGTTTGATTCCCGGCTTGGGTCACTGTCTGTGTGGAGTCTGCACGTTCTCCCCGTATCTGCGTGGGTTTCCTCCAGGTGCTCCAGTTTCCTCCCACAGTCCAAAGATGTGTTGATTAGGTGCATTGCCCATGCTAAATTCTCCCTCAGTGTACCCGACCAGGTGCTGTAGTGTGACGACTAGGGGATTTTCACAGTAACTTCATTTCAGTGTTAATGTAAGCCTACTTGTGACACTAATACTTAAACCACTTGGTCTGCCATTTTCAAAGTTCACGCTTAGGAATCTCAGTTTGTACACCCACTTTAAAGTAGTATCATTTATTTCATATTGCCTCTCTCCATTCATCCTACAAAAATGCATCACTTTATATTTACTTCCATTAAACTGCATCTGCCCTGAGTCTGCCCATTTCACCAGTCTCTTTGTTGGTGAGAGAACCACGTTAAAGGGGATGAAACTGCTCAGGAGAAAGGACTGTGAACATTAACCCCAAACTCAGTAAAGACTGAGGGAAAAACACATGAATTGTTGAAAGAGGTAACAGGTCAAAAATATGTATCCCAATGATGTGGCTTGTGGCTAAAGAAAGTCCTCCTATAATCTATCTTCCTTCTTCAGCCCCATGGAATGATCTACCTTAAAACGGACAGTGATTGTGAAAGAATAATTAATTCCTGAACTCTATTTTCCAGAGCTATACATTTTTAAAAATTTAAACATAGAAACATCAAATAAAAGAGCAGGAGGAGGTCATTTGATCCTTCGAGTCTGCTCCACCATCCATTATGATCATGGCTGATCATCCAACTCAATAGCCTGATCCCACCTTCCCCTCCATATCCTTTGATCCTCTTCACCTTGCTTTGCTTTATTTATTAGTGTCACAAGTTACGGCATCAGAGTTACTGTGAAAATCCCCTTGTCACCACACTCAGGCGCCTGTTCAGGTACACTGAGGGAGAATTTAGGATGGCCAATCCAGCGTGTCTTTTGGACTGTGGGAGGAAACCGGAGCACCCAGAGGAAACCCACGCAGACACGGGGAGAATGTGCAGGCTCCGCACAGACAGTGACCCCAAGCCGGGAATCGAACCCGGGTCCCTGGCGCTGTGAGACAGCAGTGCTAACCACTGTGCCACGGTGCCGCCCCAAATTCTTCTTGAAAACATTCAATGTTTTGGCCTCAACTACTTTCTGTGGCAGCGAAAGTAATGAATATTGGAAAAAAATGGGAAAGATTTACAGCATTTCCAAGATAGTTTTTGACATGATGACTCGACGGGATTGAACCGCTGTGGTGTTCGTTACTCAGTCTGACCTCAGGCAATTGGTGGAAAAAGAAATTGAGAAGAAGATGACAACTTAGATAAAGATGATGGCTTTTCAGTCAAAGGCTAAACTGAATTGTCAGAGTGAAATCAGAGTTACGGCAAGCCCAGACTAACCCGCTGACAGGTAATCGTGTAAATATAGTAAGAAGTTTAACAACACCAGGTTAAAGTCCAACAGGTTTATTTGGTAGCAAAAGCCACACAAGCTTTCGGAGCTCTTAGCCCCTTCTTCAGGTGAGTGGGAATTCTGTTCACAAACAGAGCTTATAAAGACACAAACTCAATTTACATGAATAATGGTTGGAATGCGAATACTTACAACCAATCAAGTCTTTAAGAAACAAAACAACCTGAGTGGAGAGAGCATCAAGACAGGCTAAAAAGATGTGTATTGTCTCCAGACAAGACAGCCAGTGAAACTCTGTGGGGGTTACAAATAGTGGGACATGAACCCAATATCCCGGCTGAGGCCGTCCTCGTGTGTGCGGAACTTGGCTATCAGTTTCTGCTCAGCGACTCTGCGCCGTCGTGTGTCGCGAAGGCCGCCTTGGAGAACGCTTACCCGAATATCAGAGGCCGAATGCCCGTGACCGCTGAAGTGCTCCCCAACAGGAAGAGAACAAAATCGTGTTACAGCTTGAAAGATCATTGATGGATTACCTTTTACTGATCCGATATTCCACCGCAGCCTGCTTCTCCCCCGAGGCCACCACTGATCTCTGCAGCTGCCGACCCAAGAAATCAAGTGTCAGTGTATTCACGTTCGCTGAGGCAAGAATCAGTGTGAATGTTCCTAAATTATCTCAAACACACCGCCGCACCCAAACCACACAAATGGCGAGTTTAAAAAATAATTTAATTATCAACATACTCTGCCTTAAAGTTTTTCATTTGTCTGCTTTCTCAATTTTGAGAAAGAAATTCAGATGCGTGTCCAGTTCCTGTTACTTTGGCCACTAATTCCTTCACAGTAAATGCACTGGGAACGCAACAAAAATGATCAGAAAAGTAACAGCTGAACATTAACAATTGCTTCGATTTAAATGCTTCCCTTAACATATTGAATCTTTCAACGCTTTGCAGAGGAGAAATGGGCACTGAGCATTGCTGGACGGAATTCTTTACATCCCGATCTTTTCCCTTTTTTCAAACTTATTCCCACCAGGAGGAGGGAGTCCTGGTTTCAGCGTCCTGTCGGCACTGCATTGTAACCGGGGATGAGAAGATGCGGCAGGAGGTGAGGGGCTGGATTTTCATCCTACAGGGAGGTAGCGGGAGTCGGAAAATTCCTTGGCTCAGCCCACCTGCTTGGGGAGAAAGTGCCAACAAAGATGGTCCCAGGGGGTGAATGCTAACAGGAGTCAGGTCTGTCACCCTTGGAAAGAGTTCGGAGGTGGACAGAGGCGCTACTGAGTGCCGAAGCGGGCTGTTTAAAAAGCCCACCTTTGATTTGATTTCATAGAATCAGAGAATCCTACAGTGCAGAAGGAGGCCATTCGGCCCATCGAGTCTGCACCGACCACAATCCCACCCAGGCCCTACCCCCATAACCCCATGCATTTACCCGAGCCAGTCCCCCTGACACTAAGGGGCAATTTAGCACGGCCAATCCACCTAACCTGCACATCTTTGGACTGTGGGAGGAAACCGGAGCACCTGGAGGAAACCCGCGCAGACACGGGGAGAATGTGCAAACTCCACACAGACAGATTTGATTTAATATTGTCACATTTATTGGTATAGAGTATTGTTTCTTGCACAGGATACAGACAAAACATACTGTTCATAGAGTACATGGGGAGAAGGAAAGGAGAGGGTGCAGAATGTAGTTTACAGTCATAACGAGGGTACAGAGAAAGATCAGCTTAATATGTGGTAGGTCCATTCAGAAGTCTGATGGCAGCAGGGGAAAAGCTGCTTTGGACAAGATTGAGCTTTAGACAAGATTAAGCTTACTTTTGCCAAACCTGGTGGAGAGGGCTCGGTGTCATCAAGAAAACCAGAAGAGAAACTATGATTCTGCAAGGACAGAAAGAACGTTCAAAACCAGCGACCCAGTCCATGTGAGCAACTTTGGGGACGGTCTCAGTTGGATTCCTGGGATCATAATGGAGAAAACGGAGCCCGTGTCATCTAAGGTCCAAGTGCAGGGCCAGATTGTCGGGAAACAACTGGACCATCTCAGATGTAGGGAGCCTGTGCCAATATAGGCCTCATTACCAGCCATGGGGACGACCAGCGTCAAGTCTCGAATGGCAGCTGCTCCTACGTCTGACCCTCCGGGTGAGGAGGACGCGGATTCTGAAATGGAAGTGGAAGAGACCGGCGCCCCCAATGAAGCGAGACTTCAAGAAGAATCAGAGTCAGTGGCTTTACGGCGCTCCCTTAGGAAGCGAAGGTCTCTGATCTGCTTCACATCCCCTGATCCCGTCCTGCCTTCAATCAACCCCAGGCCGATCACTAAGCAGTGGTAAGGCCCCCATTGTAGCAGTGGTGGGGGGAAAAGCACGAACATGATGGGGGAGGAAGGTTATGATGGCCACGGGGGATCATCGATAGATAGATCTCTCCCTGGGCCTTGTAGATTGCGTGCTCCCCTATTAGGTGAGTGGAGGCTCATCCAATAGGGAAGGAGCAGCTGGGGGTGGGGTTTAAAATCAGCTGGCTCCACTCAGGCCAACTGGTGAAAGAGCCGGGGCTGACCTGTACTCTGTAGCTGCTGAATGGCATTTTGAACGCGCTGTAAATAAATGGGGATTGGTGATGGAAGACTGGCCTCAGTAAGATCATTACAGTGACATTTTATGAAGGATATCAATTTTGGAGAGGGAGGTGAAATGGAATACTTGTGCATTTTGGGGACCCCAGCAGGGATCTTAAATACTCTCAGATCAGGTGGGTTTAGAATAAGAACCCTCTCTGTAAATCTCCAGCTTTCATAGACTCTCTGTATTGCATCTGGCTGAACAAATCCATTTTCCAGCCCCAGCTAACGAGTGAGTGGGTGGGTGAGTGAGTGAGTGAGTGAGTGGGTGGGTGAGTGAGTGAGTGGGTGGGTGAGTGAGTGAGGAATGAGTGAGTGTGCAGGTGAGTGACTGAATGGGTGGGTGGGTGAGTGAGTGAGTGAGGAGTGAATGAGGAGTGAGTGTGTGTAGGTGAGTGAGTGGGTGAGCGAGCGAGTGAGTGAGTGAGTGAGTGGGTGAGTGAGTGAGTGAGTGGTGGGTGGTGGGTGGTGGGTGGTGGGTGGTGGGTGGGTGAGTGAGTGAGGAGTAAGTGAGTGTGCAGGTGAGTGAGTGAGTGGGTGAGGAGTGTGTGTGTGGGTGAGTGAGTGAGTGAGTGGGCTGCTTTAATGCTGCATGGGGGAAAATTGCTCCTTCCGTGGACAGCACTTACTGGGAACTGGGCTGAGTTGGTGAAGATATGTTTCACGTCCCAACGAGACAGTCAGCAGAGTGAGGAAACTTTTAGCTCATCAATTCCAAAGGGAACTGGATAGTGTGTGAACCCTAGCGCAACACCCAGTTCATTCTGAAGGGCGGGTGGTGGGTTTGCTTAATGGGTTCCAAATGTCAAGGCAGAGTGAAAACAAAATGAGTCTGGAAGTGATAAAAAGCAGACATGATTCACAAAACACAATTCATTCCAGTCAAATGTTCTTTAGTTACAACACGAAATTACACATCAGACATGGGGTGGGATTTTCCCAGTCCTGCCCACCGTGGAACCGGAAACACCCGCCCAAAGTCAACGCACCTTTTGCCGGTCTATCAAACTAGTCGCCCTGCCCGCTACAATTCCCACAGTGGGTGGGAATGGAAAATTTAGCCCAAGATGGATGAAGAGAATAGAATAGAATAGACTCCCTACAGTGCTGAAGGAGGCCATTTGCCCATCGAGCCTGCACCAACAACAATCCCACCCAGACCTTATTCCTGTTACCCTACGTATTTACCCTGCTAATCCCCCTGACACTAAGGGTCATTTAGCATAGACAATCAACCTAACCTGCATATCTTTGGACTGTGGGAGGAATTTGGAATGCATTCTTTCAAATAAACTTTGAAGGTGAGATTTTCCTGCCGCGTTTGCCCTGAAACTGGAAAATCCCACCCGAGGTCAAGGGACCTTTCCATGATCCGCTCCCCCCCTGCCTGCTACGATTCCCGTGGTGGATGATCAATGCCTGCCATCTTCATATCTCACTTGCAGTGACCTGGCAAACTGCGCTACCAAACACCCAACATTGAAAGTATTTTTTTCAAACTTTATTAAAACTTTCAGTATTTATTTTAAATTACTGGCCCACAGCACAACATTTCACCAAGCATATTCTCTTCATTATCTCGGGTAGAGATTATCTTGATCTCAATCACTTAGTAATTAATCTTGCATTTGTCATTATTCAATGCTGGCTAACTCCTCTCTCACTATTACTGCGTCCATCACTCCTGACAAATTGCCATTTACAATTTTTAACTTACATTTTGTGACTTTTTTTTTTAGATCATCCAAAGATGTGCGGGTTAGGTTGATTGGCCATGCTCAATTGCCCCTTAGTATCAGAGAGAGCAGCAGGGTAAACATGTGGGGTTACGAGGATAGGGCCTGGGTGGGATTGTAGTCGGTGCAGGCTCGATGGGTCAAATGGATTTTTTCTGCGCTGTAGGGATTCTATGATTTTATGACAATTACTCAGACAGGAGGCAACTTGGGCAGGGTCATGGTTATAATTCTTAAAAGGACATCACTGTTCCTTGTTAAATCAACTTGTGAATTAGTTTACCAGGTTTGTAAGTGGAGTCTGAATCGTTGAATGGTTTCAAGACGGAGATAGACATATTTCTAATAAAATAGGGAAAGAGGGATATGGGGAACAGGTGGGGAGGTGGATTTGAGGCCAGGAAGAGATCAGCCATGATCTGATTGAATGACGGAGCAGGCTCGGAGGGCGGAATTTGCCGACTTTGCTCATAATTCCTACGTTCCTATGTTATGGTTAGTTGTGTGCCTGTTTTTCAAATATTTGTGTGTTAGCAACAGTTTATCCCGCAGCAGTTAAAGCATCTGATGAAGCCAGAAAATCCCTGACAGGAGCCTCTGAAGCAGCCATGTGCTTATAGGTTTGATTATACCGAGGTTCTCCTGGCAGTCCTCCCATAGAACAAAGAGAACAAAGAAAAGTACAACAGAGGAACAGGCCCTTCGGCCCTCCAAGCCCGTGCTGATCATGATGTCCTAACTAAACTAAAGAAAACACCTTCTTCCCTTACTCGGTCCATATCCCTCTATTCCCTCCCTATTCATGTACCCATCCAGGTGCCTCTTAAATGCTGCTAATGTGCCTGCTTCCACCACCTCCTCTGGCAGTGCATTCCAGGCGCCCATCACTCACTGTGTGAAAAACTTCCCCCGCACATCTCCCTTAAACTTTCCCCCTCTCACCTTGAATCTGTGCCCCCTTGTAATTGACACTTCCACCCTGAGAAAAAGCCATCTTCCATCCAACAAGAATTTGACCTAATCCAAAACTCTGTTGTCTGTATCCTAACTCGTACCAAGTCACCGTCATCCTGTGCTCGCTGACCTCCCAGTCTGTCTTTGCCTCAATTTTAAAATTCTCGTCCTTGTCTCATATCCCTCTGTGGCCTAACCCCCCCCCCGCTAACTCTATGATCTCCTCCAGCCACAAAACCCTCCAAGGTCTTTGCACTCCTCCAATTCTGGCCTCTTTAGCATCCCCAATTTTAATCGCTCCACCACTTGACTGAGCCTTAAGCTCTGGAATTCCCTCCCTCTGCCTCTCCCTCCTCCTTCCAAGTGCTCTCTAAAACTTACCTTTGACCAGTCACCTGTCCTAATTCCTTGTTATGCAGCTCAGATTTTGCATTCCCATGAAGTGCATTGGCACTTTCAAAACTTTTAAATAAAAGTTGTGGATAACACTTTAAAACAGCAAGGATGGAAATTACAATAAAGTGAACCTTGAAACAACAACTTGCACAAAAAGGCATCAGCCTTCTGTAGAGACTGAGTAGACTGGGGCTATATTCATTGGAATTCAGAAGAATGAGGGGAGATCTTATAGAAACATATAAGATTATGAAGGGAATGGATAAGATAGAAGCAGGGAAGTTGTTTCCACTGGCAGGTGAAACTAGAATTAGGGGGCATAGCCTCAAAATAAGGGGAAGCAGATTTAGGACTGAGTTGAGGAGGGACTTCTTCACACAAAGGGTTGTGAATCTGTGGAATTCCCTGCCCAGTGAAGCAGTTGAGGCTACCTCATTGAATGTTTTTAAGGCAAGGATAGATGCATTTTTGAACAGTAAAGGAATTAAGGGTTATGGTGAGCGGGCGGGTAAGTGGAGCTGAGTCCACAAAAAGTTCAGCCATGATCTTATTGAATGGAGGAGCAGGCTCAAGGGGCCAGATGGCCTACTAGTTCTTATGTTCTTATGAGATTACTGATCTTTAACATCATTTGCACTGCTGCCTCACAGCGCCAGGAACACGGGTTCGATTCCCAGCCCGGGTCACTATCTGTGCGGAGTCTGCACATTCTCCCCGTGTCTGCGTGGATTTCATCTGGGTGCTCTGGTTTCCTCCCACAGTCCGAAAGACGAGTTGATTCGACACATTGGCCATGCTAAATTCACCCTCAGTGTACCTGAACAGGCACCGGAGTGTGGTGGCTAGGAGATTTTCACAGTAACTTAACTGCAGTGTTAATGTAAGCCTACTTGTGACACTAATAAATAAACTTAAACTTAAGTCAGTCCAAAGTAGTCAATTTACAGTTTTACCACACTTTCTCAATTGTGTAGCTATAAACTGAGTGGTTAATAGAGGCAGACCTACAATATGCTAGGTGCAATAAAATATTAATGTATTTTTAGTCTCTAACCAGATGATTTCTTGTATAAGCTAGTCAGAAAATATTGATGAAGTCCACTGCCCACTTCCAACTAGAATCACAGCAATTGTTGCAGAGGCAGGAAGTCATATCTCACCATTCATAAGCGCAGAAGTTGAGGAAGATATTTGGTACTCAAAAAAATGATTCTGATTTGCTTCATTTCAGTGATGAGCCAGTGGGGAAATACACACTTTGCATGTTTCCTTTTAAATATGGCCGTTCAATGCTCTTGTTACTAACTTGCTTTGAACACTCAGCCCAACCACTCTCGTATCAACCCTCTGCCCTCCAGTCCTTTCCTGCCGCACCTACTTCCTCTATATGGCCAAGAGGAATAAGCAACCATTGGATCGATTTAAACACATCGACTTTCACACAAGGCTAAGGAAATTCAGCACGTCCGCCACGACTCTCACCAATTTTTACAGATGCACCATAGAAAGCATTCTTTCTGGCTGTATCACAGCTTGGTATGGCTCCTGTTCTGCCCAAGACCACAATAAACTACAAAGGGTTGTGAACGTAGCCCAGTCCATCACTCAAACCAGCCTCCCATCCATTGACTCTGCCTCTCCCGCTGCCTCGGCAAAGCAGCCAGCATAATCACGGACCCTACGCACCCCGGACATTCTCTCTTCCACCTTCTTCCGTCAGGAAAAAGATACAAAATTCTGAGGTTGAGTAACAACTGACTCAAGAACAACTTCTTCCCTGCTGCCATCAGACTTTGAATGGACCTACCTCGCATTAAGCTGATCTTTCTCTACACCCTAGCTATGCCTGTAACACTACATTCTGCACTCTCTCCTTTCCTTCTCCCCTATGCTAACTATGAATGGTATATTTTGTCTGTATAGAGTGCGAGAAACAATACTTTTCACTGTATCCTAGTACATGTGACAATAATAAATCAAATCAAAAGCATTGCAATAAAGCAATTTGACGGTATTTTTCAATGTTCATTAAGCATTAAGCAACAGTGCTAACCACTGTGCGGCACGGTAGCACAGTGGTTAGCACTGCTGCTTCACAGCTCCAGGGTCCCGGGTTCGATTCCCGGCTCGGGTCACTGTCTGTGTGGAGTTTGCACATTCTCCTCGTGTCTGCGTGGGTTTCCTCCGGGTGCTCCGGTTTCCTCCCACAGTCCAAAGATGTGCGGGTTAGGTTGATTGGCCAGGTTAAAAATTGCCCCTTAGAGTCCTGGGATGCGTAGGTTAGAGGGATTAGCGGGTAAATATGTGGGGATAGGGCCTGGGTGGGATTGTGGTCGGTGCAGACTCAATGGGCCGAATGGCCTCCTTCTGCACTGTAGGGTTTCTATGATTTCTAAAACATCATCACCAATGGACAGGAGTAAGGAGGGGGCGGGGAGAGAAAGACATGATGAACCTTTTGTCTCCAGCTGCAGTATATTAGTAACACTGAGGTGTTGAAAGCTGAGAGTCAGCGAGAGAATGATCAGCTCACACTGTGCGAGCATCTGTGCTGAGGCATGACGAACGAGGTTGAGTAAAGTATGTCAGTGTTTGGAGTTATCTAGCAGGCAATCATTCATTCCCTCATCTCTCTTTGGTGTCCACATGTGAAAAGGAGCTTTCCACAGAGGGGTTGTTCCCAGGGAGGGATCAATGGAACTGAATACATTGCATCCCTATTCCCAAATCCCAGGCAGAATTTTCAATCTCTAACCTTGAACCTACATAAATCTTTATCTTGAGAACCTTACATTTCTTTAAAAGGCTTCCTGGAATGGAAAGTGCAAGTGGCCACACTGTGGAGTATGGGCACGCCTCTGATTTCTGGGCTAAAGAATATTGCTGGGGTAGAGAACAGAACGAACTTTATTCTGCATCTGTACTTGACCACATAGAAAGAAAGATATCAAAGACTAAGCATGCTGGAAAGACAGAGGAAAGATAGATTCTTGAATATTGCTGACAAGAGAGACATGATGCCAAAATTTTTCCCCTTGCACTCATCAGGACAAATGTAAGAATGCCAAATTTCAAATGACCACAACAACTTATACTGCAAGAGAAAAGGGTGCCGGTTGGTTACCATGTAGATTCTGATTAGCCGAGGCATTGTCATGGAGAAAGCAATGGAAAAGAAAGGCTCCCCAGGCTCCACTCAGAGCCTGATTGAGGGACCTGGCTATGGGAAGGGGCTTTAAAGGGTTAACATACATGATGCTGATGCACCAATGATGTCAAATCACATGTCTCAGAAGTAAGAGAGACCTGGAAGGAGGAACATCCAAAGGTTCAAATACTTGTGGTAGTGTGATAAATAAACAGTCATGATTTAAGAGACTACGAATTCGAGCAACATACGTTAAGGAGGCCAGACAATCCCCAAAACTCTGATTAAACCCTTATCACACAACAAAACAGGGTGGCGCTGCTGAAAGCCAGTCGCTACCTTACATTCGACCCCATCCCTGTCCTGTCCCACTTACCTCTCTGTCAGGATCCAGTGACGATGCCTGGTGAACGTCCCTGTGTATTACCAGCAGCAGTCACCAACCGAGCCTACAGGGGGGCTTAATCCAATGGGAGGCCCAGTGCTGTCCAGGTAAGTGCCTGTTTATCTGAGAATTGCATTGGGCCTCCCATTGGAAGGTGACGTGGATTTCCCACTGGTTCTCTAACCGCTGGGCGGGATCTCCATCACCACATCTAAACTCCGCCATACATTTCTCAGGAAGAAACCTTGCTCTTGTGCCTCGGGTGGATTTGTTTGGAACAGGACATCGGTGTGTGTATTAACAAGATTTGGGGGGGGGTCTGTGCTGAATCTTAGTGAGGCCTCACCTCTAGCTGTGGTGGATAATAATAGCTTTCTATGGCATTCTCAACACGGCCAGTCAGTTTGCAGGGAGATATTTCATTTTTTTCTTCATTATTTAATCTTCCATGGGTTGAAGGCATCGCTGGCAAGGTCAGCATCTGTTGTCTATCCCTAATTACCCTCATAAAGTTCTTTTTATTGATTTATCTTTGTTGGTAGACAGAGAGTTTGGGGAACGGTCATTGGGTGATTTAGAAACCCTACAGTGCAGAAGGAGGCCATTCGGCCCATCGAGTCTGCACCGACCACAATCCCACCCAGGCCCTACCCCCACATATTTATCCGCTAATCCCACTAACCTACGCATCTCAGGACACTAAGGGGCAATTTTTAACCTGGCCAATCAACCTAACCCGCACATCTTTGGACTGTGGGAGGAAACCGGAGCACCCGGAGGAAACCCACGCAGACACAAGGAGAATGTGCAAACTCCACACAGACAGTGACCCGAGCCGGGAATCGAACCCGGGACCCTGGAGCTGTGAAGCAGCAGTGCTAACCACTGTGCTTCCGTGCTGCCCATGATTTAATGGGCTGGCTCGACTGATCTGTAGCAGGTCGACAGGAGGGAATGGTTCAATGTACTCAATGGAATTCTTTCTTCTTCCCTGCTTTATTTTAATGTTTATGTGTCAAAGAAATGGCTTCAAGTGAAAAATGACCTCTTAACCTGCCTAAAATCAGTCTCCCAGCCAGTCACAGTATAATGACTGATCATCCAGACACATGTGCCAATGTCAAGAGTTGCTGCAATTTGCCTCCTGAGGAGACTTAGTGACTAAATAAATTACAAATTCAGCTTGCAATAAAATCTGGGAAGTAGTCCATAGCTTTGGAGTGACAGCAAGTTCCTCATTCTTTAAATATAAAACACTCTTGGCAATAAGGTGAAGCTTTTAGGCCCATTTTTGAAAAGCTCTTGAATAAAAAACAGTTAGAAAAATGACCATGTGTGATTTGGAGGTTAAATTATTTTCATATGCTTTAGCTAAGACCATCTTGTTCCACCTCAGGTGTATAGCTGTTGATAAAGTGCCAAGAAAAGGCAAGAAAATGAGCAAGGAAAGAAAGAGTAAAAGTTAATTTATTAGTCACAAGTAGGCTTACATTAACAGTGCAATGAAGTTACTGTGAAATTCCCCTAGTCCCCACACTCCAGCACCTGTTCGAATACACTGAGGGAGAATTTAGCATGGCTAATGCACCTAACCAGCACATCTTTCAGACTGTGGGAGGAAACCAGAGCACCTGGAGGAAACCCATGCAGACACGGGAAGAATGTGCAAATTACTCACAGACAGTCACCCAAGCCGGGAATCGAACCCGGGTCGCTGGCACTGTGAAGCAGCAGTGCTAACCACGGTGCTACTGTGCCACCCACGGAAGGCTTGCATCTGGACAACGTTTTATTGCACCTCTCGGAAACACCTCAAAGTGCGCCAACCACAAGAAGCTGTTGGTAAGGGCAGTGGTTGTTGACTGTGAACAGCAAGGCCCAAGAAAAAGTATCCAGACAAATGACCAGTTAGGTTATTTTTGGCAAGGTTGGCTGGGAAAGGAATGTGGCCAAAATACTGCTGAAATAGAACAGACTCTCTGTTGTTCTTCCAATAGTGCCAAGGCGGGAACATTTATCTCCAATGTTGTCCAAGGACCACCTTCTCCAACAATGCAGCACCCTCTCAGATCTGCAACATTTGCCGAAGTTTTGTGCACAAGTCCTAGTCATCGGACTTGAAAATACAACCTCTGAACGTGAAGGCATGAATGTTACCAATTGAGCCCATACGTCGATGGGGCCGTGCTTGAAGGTAGAGAACAATGGGTTAATGGGCCGGTCACACAAGGCCCCATCTTACTCTGCAAACTAGGTCCTGATGCTAAATTGCAAAGAAGACTAATCTGTTGAATTTGTTCTTAACAACAGTGCAGCCCATCAATGGGCTTTTCCGACAATGATTTCATGTTTATCTGTAGATTCTTAATTCCATACTTTTTTTATTGAATTCAAACTCCACCAAATGCCATGGCGGGATTCAATAGGCTGAATGGAAACCATTCATCACTGAAATCTTTGTTAATGGGGCAATGACAGTTCAAGTTTGAGTGGTTTACACTCCCGACAGAAAATTGGCAGAGCAGTTAATTCCTTGCACCATGGTCAGTGGCAGCTGTGACACAAAATGGACTCTCATCCCACAGAGCTTTGTTGTGCAGAACTGTTCCATTATCAATGTTGGAGCAGCTGTGAAAACAATGGTTTGTTTTCTCTGTTGTTACTAGCAACAGAATCTCCTATTGGCTGCCAATTGGCTGTTTTGCTAAAATTCATCCAATCTGCAAATTCTTTGTTGGTGATGGCATCAATAATACAGTTTTAACCCTGGTGTCTTCCTCCAATGCCCAATCCCTGATGTTCCTCTGTCCATTTTAACTAACACCTTTCATGTGACCAAGGGCAACTAGGGATGGGCAATACTCCTCACAACAGCATAAATTCAACACAAAACCATGCATATTTCAAATTCACTCTGCTTCATAATTATTGTCACAGAGACTGATGATTCAGACCTTGGGTGGACTCCAGAGTGGAACTGACCTCCCAGAGTCCAATATTGTTCATGGGGGAGGCGATGGCCTCGTGGTATTATTGCTAGACTATTAATCCAGGAAACTTTGGAATATTGTGTGCAGTTCTGGTCGCCTCACTATAAGAAGGATGTGGAAGCGCTGGAAAGAGTGCAGAGGAGATTTACCAGGATGCTGCCTGGTTTGGAGGGTAGGTCTTATGAGGAAAGGTTGAGGGAGCTAGGGCTGTTCTCTCTAGAGCGGAGGAGGCTGAGGGGAGACTTAATAGAGGTTTATAAAATGATGAAGGGGATAGATAGAGTGAACGTTCAAAGACTATTTCCTCGGGTGGATGGAGCTATTACAAGGGGGCATAACTATAGGGTTCGTGGTGGGAGATACAGGAAGGATATCAGAGGTAGGTTCTTTACGCAGAGAGTGGTTGGGGTGTGGAATGGACTGCCTGCAGTGATAGTGGAGTCAGACACTTTAGGAACATTTGGATAGGCACATGGAGCACACCAGGATGATAGGGAGTGGGATAGCTTGATCTTGGTTTCAGATAAAGCTCGGCACAACATCATGGGCCGAAGGGCCTGTTCTGTGCTGTACTGTTCTATGTTCTACTAATGTTCTTGGGACCTGGGTTCAAATCCCGCTACAGCAGATGGTGGAACTTGAATTCAATTTTAAAAATGTGGAATTAAAAGTTTACTGATGAACATGAAACCATTGTCAATTGTTGGAAAAACCCATCTGGTTTGCTAATGTCCTTTAGGGAAGGAAATCTGCCTCCTTACCTGATCTGGCCTACATGTGACTCCAGTGCCACAGCAATGTGGTTAGCCCTCTGAACAAGGGCAACTAGGGATGGACAATAAATGCTGGTCAGCCAGCAATGCCCATGTCCCATGAATGAATTTTTAAAAATGGTATAGTATATGGGCCATTAAAACAATTCTGTACCAAACCACTGGCACAAGCCTGACCATTCAGGCCTTTAAATAGCCAGATCAAACATGTTTGTGGCCACATTATATTTGCCATGTACAATAGATTCCACAGATACCTGTGAAACGCTCAGTAACATAACTTGCCTACAGGTATGAATGTTCATGTATGGGCAGCGGCACTCCAAACTCTGGAGAAAGCCCAGACATGCAGTGTCGGAAAATATTACCTGAAGGATTTGAAGATTCATGTTAACATCCAACCACAAGAATGAGCAACTGAACGGATAGTTCATACGCTGCTCCCGCACTAGTAACGCTGTGATTAGTGAGAAGGATCCACTTATCCAGAGCTACATGCTGCCAAGACTCCGTAATAGTGGTTAACACTGCTGCCTCACAGCGCCAGGGACCTGGGTTCAATGTGGGTCATTGTCTCTGTGGAGTTTGCACATTCTCTCTGTGTCTGTGTGGGTTTCCTCTGGGTGCTCCGGCTTCCTCCCACACTCCAAAGATGTGCAGGTTAGGTTGATTGGCCATGCTGAATTGTCCCTTAGTGTCAGGAGGATTAGCAGGGTAAATGTGTGGGGTTAAAGGGATAGGACCTGAGTGGGACATGGGCATCACTGGCTGGCCAGCATTTATTGCCCATCCCTAGTTGCCCTTGAACTGAGTGGTTTGCTAAGCCAAATCGGGGGGCAGTAGAGAGTCAACCATTGCTGTGACTCTGCAATCACATGTAGGTCAGACCAGGTAAGGATGGCAGATTTCCTTCCCTAAAGGACATTAGTGAACCAGATGGGTTTTTCCGACAATTGACAATGATTTCATGGTCATCAACAAATTTTTAATTCCAGATTTTGTTTTATCGAATATCGAGTCCATTATCTGCCGTGGTGGGATTGGAACCCAGGTCCCCAGAACATTAGCTAATTTTCTGGATTAATAGTCTAGTAATAATACCACTGGGCCATCGTCTCCCCAGATGATCCCATTCATACTCCGACAAGATAATCATAGAATCCCAACAGTGCAAAAGGAGGCCATTCGGCCCATCGAGTCTGCACCAACTCTCCAACAGATCACCCCACCCAGGTCCTATCCCCTTAACTCCATGGGTGAGATTCTCCAGCCACGCTCACCCAAAAAAGGGGGAATTGCGTGGTCCGCCCCTCGCCCGCTACAATTCCTGTGACGGTTGGGACGAGAGAAATACCCCCATGTATTTGCCTCACTAATCCCCCTAACCTGCACATCTTTGGAGTGTGAGAGGAAACCCGAGCACCCGGAGGAAACCCACCCAGACACGGGGAGAATGTGTGCACTCCACACAGACAATGACCCAAGGCTGGAATCGAACCCAGGTCCTTAATCATCTCTGCTATGCTTTATTAGACAGTTTTGTTCCACCAGGCGGGACGGTGGCACAGTGGGTTAGCACTGCTGCCTCACAGCTCCAGTGACCCGGGTTCGATTCCTGGCTTTGGTCACTGTCTGTGTGGAGTTTGCACATTCTCCCCGTGTCTGCGTAGGTTTCCTCTGGGTGCTCCGGTTTCCTCCCACAAAGATGCCCGCGTTAGGGTGATTGGCCACGCTAAATTGCCCATAGTGACCCGGGATGTGTAGGTTAGAGGGATTAGCGGGGTAAATGTAGGGGTTGTAGGGATAAGGCCTGGGGTGGGATTGTTGTTGATACAGACTCGATGGGCCAAATGGCCTCCTTCTGCACTGTCGAGTTTCTAATGGCTTTGGAATTTCATACGCACAGTGCTGCAAATGTTCAGCCATCTTGAATCTGTTGTTTCAAGTCACAAGAATGGTGCCTCAAGTCCCTTCTTAAAACTTCGTCAGTGGTTTTCAGCTCGTAAATACAGAAAGTCATTTTGCATCAGCATAACATCGCAACAACAGCAATTATCAAAATAGATGGAAATCTGAATTTTATATCTTCACAGCAGAGTATATGTTGGGATCACGGTGATGCCACAGTGAGACAGCACATTGACAGTTTTGATCCCTGAGATACAAGGGAAAAGTTCCTGCCCTGGGGCCAAGGTAGAGAACAAGCTGAGGCCAGCATTAGAGGGCTCGGTTACGAGGAATCCTTGATTCTACAGTCTGCTGAGGGGCAGCTGAGAGGAACACACACAGAAACAGCTGACGGTAAACCGTTAAGGGAAGGTGCCACCTCAATGTTACTTTGAAGTAGATTACAATATTTGAGCAAAGGTGCCCAGGCTCAGAATGGTGAAAGGCAGGTCACGGGCTGAGAGAAGGAAGCTTTTTCCCACAATGACTGTTCCAATACTTGGAATAGACTTTCAGATATGGACATTAAGATACACGGGATGTGGTGCTTCAGTGAGTGCAGGGAGAGAGGGCAGGGCAGGGGGTCCTGACGGCTTTCCTCATCCATCTTAGCATCTTGTGCAAAGTGAGGGAACAGTGGGCTAAACAGCTCATTTTGGGCAGCAGTGATTTAAATCAGGCTTGTCAGCCCTCGGTGGGAGTGATAACCCATATGTTTTTGCAATTTATAACCATGGCATCTCTGAAGTTAATGGGGACTGCAAATGTAAAGGAATCAGTGCAGGTGTAGCTTGCAGTGCGGTTTAAACCAAGCTTCTAATTGCAGCATAACTCCCTTGAGTGTTGCCATTGGACAAAAAGCATGACCACCGGTGGCTGGAGAGATTTAATTGTGCTTCCTGCCTTGCTGCAGGCTAGTGGAGGGGTCCAGTTCCTGCTACCTTCTTTCTGCAACTATTGTCAGAGCAGTAGCTGTTTGTAACTGTAAGATTATTGCACAAGTAGGAGAGGTGATCTTCCTAGAATCCCTGCAGTGCAGAAGGAGCCCACTTGCCCCATCGAGTCTACACCGACTCTGCGAAAGAGCATCTTGCCCAGGCCCCCATCCTGCCCTATCCCTGTAACCCCATGTCTCATGGTGCAGTGGGTAGCTTCCCTGTCTCTGGGCCAGAAACCCAGGATTCGAATCCCACTCCAGGATTTGAAGGCCAAGGAAGGTGGGTTTATAATGTGGACAACAGACTGTCAACTTGTAAATCCTTCCAACATATACCCATAGCAGGCGGTGAGAGCAGGAGAGAAATCAAAGTCAGAGCCGCTACCATTGCTATTAATAGCTTCAAGCTATACAACATGTATGTAAATGTACACACTGCCATAGCATTGGGGTGGGGGAGCTGGGTGTGGGCTGGTTGGTCAGTTTGCCAGTGTGGATCAGATTGGCGCCAACTGCATGAGGTTTGGTCTCTGTTCCAGCTGGGGTGGATTTGGGACCCGTCTCCATGCCCCAGTTGTGGAGACAGGTCATGGGTCCGTGGTTCGGACCTGCCTTCAGGCAGAGAACTGGAAAAATCATTTAAAGTTGACGCGGTCACTGTGGAACGGACCCTAAAAGTTTCGACGTCAGCAGGACTGGGAACTGGCACTGGAGAGCTGTCGTGAAACAAGGTTAGACAGTGATTAGAGATCCACAGGGTGGGATTTTCCATACGGGCCTAGCTCCAAAGCTGGAAAATCCCGCCCGAGGTCGATGGACGTTTGCATGTTCCGTGTCCCACCCACTACGATTCCCGTGGCGAGCGGGACGGGAAAATCGGCTGTAAGACCAACAACCCCTGACCTTTCCTCTCCAATAGCATCTTTTTTCTTCCAAAGGCAGAGGCTACTCAAAGAGGACAAGTTCAATTTTGTTCCATCTGTGTAACAAGCAGAATAGAGCTATGATTTTAATGTGCCTCCAACAAGCCTATTATTAGATTCGGCTTAATTCACTGTAGAGACAGATTAACTGAGCCAACCAATGTGCAGTGTTGTATTTGATTCCAGCATGGCATGTTGTCAAATATTTTGATTGATAACCTGTTTCCTGTGTCTGCAGAAAGTATTATTTGCCTTTTTCCAACGGCGTCTAGGATTTCATCCAAACTTGGTCACAAAAAGAGGACTGACGTCAGCCCCAGAAATTGGAGCCCAAATGCTCTCACACAGAGCATCACAGCAAGAGAGTAGGGGTGAGAGGTCAAAGGTAAACACACGTTAATTGAACAGGTCATGAAGGAAGGGAAGATGCCAACTGTATTCTTGCTGCACTCGGCATTCCCAGCTTTGAATCTCAGAGGCAATTCTCACCCTTAGAAAGAGTAAACTGGAAAGTTAGTTTGTGTGTCCAGACTTGGAAAGCTGACTGTAAGTGTGGGGACAAACCAGCCATTCCTTATTCCTTTCGACCTCAGAAATAATTCAATCCAATTCAAATAATCCTTGTTTTTTTTTAATGCTATTAACAGGATCAAAAATGCATTTGTACTAAAAACATAGAGTGGGATTTTCCCAAAAGAAAATCAAATTTGCATAAAAACGAGTAAATCCTGCTGTTTTTTTCAGCGGGAGTTTAAAAATGAATCTCCCACACTCTGCACTGCAGAGTGCACTGGTGTGATTCACTCCAAAAACCAGTGAGCTCTACCCGCTGGAGAGACCAGCAGTGTAGCGCTGAGTGGGCCACTGCACACGCACCGATCTGTCAGCGCTGAGATTGGTGCATACATACACAGTAGCCCCGCACTGCCGGCCTCCCGATTCCTGGCCAGCCCCGCAACCCCCGCATTGCCGGCCCTCTCACCTCCTCCCTCCACCCCCCCCCCCCCCCCCCCCCCCCACACACACACACACAACGGCCCAATCGCCGGCCCAGTGGGGAGCCCACAAAATGGCCTCCGCTTGAGTCTCTCGGCCTGCTGCACTACAAAAGCAGTGCTGCGGGACGGGAGAATCGCCCCCATAGTCGTATGGTTTGATTATAATATGAAAGTCAAGGCGGCTGCATTTAACCCCTCCAGCCTCCCCCCTGTCCACACACTCCTGGTGAGAGCGGGTAGGGGGTACAGTCGAGGCAGCGCTTTCACCTCCGGTTTAGAAGTGCGATTATACCCACTGTCCGATTAACTGGCATGTTACAGACAGCCTGTCGGGGCTTCGCTGCAGGCAAGTGAAGGCCACATAATTATGCAATTAATGGCAACCGATGGCATTAAAAGGACCCCGACATAAAGATGTTGTACAAATAAAGACTGGGCTTGATACTGGTTGCCCCACTTTGCACAAACAGCAAGTAGCAAATAGCAAGAGTGTCTCAAATTATGAAAGGCATATGAATATGTCATAATTTGACTGAATTGGAAAGAATATATCAGCTTTTTTTTAACACTATCAAGGATTCACCTTTAAAGCTATCATACTATGTATTTTTTTATTCATTCGTGGGACATGGGCATCGCTGGCTGGGCCAGCATTTATTCCCCATCCTTAGTTGCCCTTGTTCAGGGCAGTTGCAAGTCAACCACATTGCTGTGGCTCTGGAGTCACATGTAGGCCAGACCAGGTAAGGATGGCAGATTTCCTTCCCCAGAGTGCATTAGTGAACCAGATAGGTTTTTCCGACAATGGTTTCATGGTCATCAGCAGATTCTTAATTCCAGATATTATTTTTGTTGAATTCAAATTCCATCATCTGCTGTGGCGGGGTTCGAACCTGGGTTTCCAGAACATTAGCTGAGTTTCCGGATTAATAGTCCAGCGATAATACCACTAGGCCATCGCCTCCCCAATCATTGCAACATGTGAAGTGTCTGCTGCATTATATCCCCTATCTGTGATGAACAAAGCATCGTAGCTGTGAGGGACAGCTCGGTGGATAGGATATTGGTATGTAGATAGGCTGGAAAATTGGGCGGGGATCCTGGATTCAGGATTCAATCCTGGACCGGGGAGCGGCGCGGGCTTGGAGGGCCGAAGGGCCTGTTCCTGTGCTGTATTGTTCTTTGTTCTTTGTTCTTCTCTTAGGGCGAATCCTCCCATCCTGGGTCTAATTCTCAAGGCAAGACAGGAACCAGAAGCGTTTCCTGCTATGGGGCCAGTGGGAAAACATGCCAAATCTTCTGGGTGCGACATCATTAGTTACGTTCTCAGGAGTTTTGCGCAGTATTCCATGGTGGGGCAGGTCTGGTGGTGTGTAGTCCACCATCTTATCCGGCCGCCATATTGAAAAGGCGACAACATCACTGACCCATTATTGAAGAAAGAAGGTGGACATCCTGAAAATGAAGGTAGATCACCGGGAGCAGCTTGAGACCAGATGATGGAGCTCTTGAGAATGAAGATGGATCTCCAGGAACATTCTGAGGCTGGAAGATGGACCCTCCTCCAGGATACTAAATATGGAAAGTTCACCTGCAGATGCTGCCTCCCACCCACTGTTGTGGTATTCCGGGGTCCAGGGTGCCAACGGCCTCCATCCTGAACTTCGGAGGTAGCGTCACACATTGTGACATCAGGAAGCGTAGTGGAGGACATGCCCCTGTCTACATCGATGAGGACGAAGTAGAAATGGTCGAGACCTTCATGCTTTTAGGTGCCCAGATCGCCAACAACATGTCCTGGTCCCCCCATGCCAACACTATAGTTAAGAAAGCCCTCCAACGCCTCTACTTTCTCAGAAGACTAAGGAAATTTGACATGTCCGCTATGACACTTGCCAACTTTTACAGATGCACCATAGAAAGCATTCTTTCTGGTTGTATCACAGCTTGGTATGGCTCCTGCTCTGTCCAAGACCTGAAGGGACTATAAAAGGTTGTGAACAAAGCCCAGTCCATCACTCAAACCAGCCTGCCAACCATTGACACTGTCTATACTTCCCACTGCCTCAGAAAAGCAGGCAGCATAATTAAGGACCATGCACCCTGGACATTCTCTCTTCCACCTTTTTCCGTCGGGAAGAAGATACAAAAGTCTGAGGTCACGTACCAACCGACTCAAGAACAGCTCCTTCCCTGCTGCGGTCAGACTTTTGAATGGATCTATCTTGCATTAAGTTGATCTTTCTCTACACCCTAGCTATGACTGTAGCACTACATTCTGCACTCTCTTGTTTCCTTCTCTATGTACGGTATGTTTTGTCTGTATCGCATGCAAGAAACAATACTTTTCATTACATACTAATACATGGAATAATAATAAATCAAATCAAATCAAACATCTGCATGCCATATTGTCCCAGATGTGTTTCACACCAATATGTGTTCCCTCTGGCGCTGTGGAGAATCGGGCGTGAGGAGTTGGGCCTTCATCTGCATCCCATTGACAGGATGCAAGTAAGTTTCACGCTGGCTTCCAGTGGGTTTCCCGATGCACCATCAGGCACCAGTGGAAGATCCTGCAGGAAATTCACACCAGGATAAAAATGATTGCCATTGAATTATTCCCCCCACCCCACCTGTCATTGAACCCACCGGGTAGGGGTTTGGGAGAACTCCGCTGTTTAGCTTGCAGATGGCTGAATTAGAGTTAGAGTTAGTAAAACCCAGTCCAGATAATGATATTAATAGACTGTGATTATCCAGAATTACAGGCTGACTATGGGTTAAATGTTCTGAACTGGCTGTCATCCTTAGACTTGTTAAATATAAGTCAGTGTCTTATGTGCCTCTACCTAATTCCCAGTTTGCTGGGAACTTTGAGTTGCTCTTGTACCTGGTGTTTTCTGAATGCTAAAGATTCTTGAGAATAAGGAGACACTGGGAGTGGGATTTTCCAGCCCCTCTGCAGCGTGTTTTCCAAAGCAGAGATGGTTCGCCATTCGCCGTGGGCGGGATGTCTATGACGTTTTGCGTGGCTCACCTGCCCCGCCCCCAGGGAACCTGCCGTGGGGAGGGGAGGGGAGGGGTGGGGGGGTCACCTTGAGTGGGACCAGACAATTCCACCCTGGGAATTAATCTGGTCAAAATGTTACCCGACATCTACCATAATCCATCAGAGCAAACATAAAGATCAGCTCCTGAGCTCACCTAAGTTAAGTATGAGAAAAAATATGTGTTTGAACTCGCTGTGTTTGAACGGGAATCAAAGTATGTCCAAAGTATGGCTCTCAGTTCGGATCTGTGCACTGGCTCCTCATGTTGTTAGCATGTTAGATCCAACGAATCTCTTCATTCCTCTGCATTCCTCACCATTCCTCTACACCAATGGTTCCCAAACTTTTTTCACTGGTCCGCACTTTCGGAATAAAAATTTGCTCGCGCCACACCGAATTTTTTATTGATAAGAAATACATTCAAAAACAAAAAAAACCCAACAACTAGCAGTGCTTGATTCATAACATAGAACACAACTACTTTACAATATGATCATGGGACATCCAGAAAGTATAAAACAATTCTTGTTTAAACCATGTTTAAATGTTTCTTTGATTGTCTTTGAATCTTCCCGCCACACTTGCCATCCTCTCTCGCCGCACCAGTGTGGCGTGCCGCACCCTTTGGGAACCACTGCTCTACACAGTAATCTTCCTTATTCCCCTCTAATCCCCATTATTCCTTTATAACACTCATTGTTCCCCAGGGCGGCACAGTTGTACGGAGGGTGGCATGATGGCACAGTGCTGCCTCACAATGCTGGGGACCCGGGTTTGATTCCAGCCTTGGGTGTCTGCCTGGGTGGAGTTTGAGCGAATCTGCGTGGGTTTCCTCCGGGTGCTCTGGCTTCTTCTCACAGTCCAAAGATGTGCAGGTTAGGTGGATTGGCCATGCTAAATTGCCTCTTCGTGTACAAAGATGAGTAAGTTAGGCGGATTAGCCATGGTAAATGTGTGGGGTTACAGCGTAGGGCGGGATGTGGGCCTGTGTAAGATGCTCTTTCGGAGAGTCGGTGCAAACTCAATGGGCTGAATGGCCTCCTTCTGCACAGTAGGGATTCCATGGTTTTGATGTGGTAACAGTACTAGCTGGAGATTGGAGTGGGTCTGTGAGTAGATACAAACTTTTCATGGCTGGCATTTTAGCTGGAATTCAATCAGGACTGACAAGATATAGACATCCTCTGTCTGCTGTCTATAAAGGTCCTAAGTGAAATAGATTTTTTTCAGTCTGAACCAATAGAGTTGAGCAAAGCATCAAAATGTGATCTGGCAACAAAGTAGTAGTGTCACTGAAGGAAGCAAGAGATTAGTGAGTATTCGGATTACTGGTTGTGCCTTTGGGATATTCTTGGATGACTTGGGTGATACTCCCAAGCATCAGACAAAGAAAATAACAGTCAGAGAGATGAACCACCAATTAAATCTTGAAGATCTAAAGCTATGTGTACTCTGGCCCAGCCATCAAGATGTTTTGGGGCTGTTGGTGATTCTTATAGTAAACCAACATGAGATGGACTTGCACCTTGAGGCTAAAGCGAAATCACAACCACTGGTCTAATTATACTTGGGGATAATTCATTAACCCTTTGTTAACTCCTCACACTTGAGGCACATTCACCATTTGCTAAGCATACCCCTTTTTGCATCATTTTATTGAAAGTCAGAAATGATCTGATCAGTGATATCAGTGACATTTTGAAAATGTGCAAAGATGCAAAAAGAAAGCTTACCGAAGGACCAGCAATTTCCTTTATCCTCTTGGCTTCGGAATCGCTGATAAATTTGTGGTACAGTACGACATATGGTTTCTGGCTTATAATCTCCCTCTTCGCTGGTTGTAGAATCAGGTGTGGACTGAGGTTTGTCTCATAGGAACAGTAAAGTTGCGAATCTTGATAATGCTTTGGCTAAAATAGAGAGACGCGGTATTAAGGAATACAGAGGAATGATGAATAATACAGAGGAATAATAAGGAGCACTGTACGAGGAATGATGGGGAATGTCGAGGAAGGAAGTGGGATGCTATGGAATAATGAGAAACAGAGAAGAACAGTGCGGAATACAGGGGAATAATAAGGAATGTTGTACAGAGCAACAGTGCGGAAAACATGGGAATAATGAGGAATAGAGACCAAAAAAATGTGGTTTTATGGAAGAATGAAGCCTTAACCATTAAAAATTACTTTCATAATCTCCATGCAAATAAACCACATTCAATTACTTCACAATATAATTATAGGGTGTCAGTGTCGTTCAGGAGTTGCTGAACATAAGTGCTCAAGTTACAATCTGAACTACTAAAGCTTGTTGGCATACTAGCACAGGGATACATCATCAGGGATACTTTTATTGAGGCCATTCCTCTTCGTATTTAGTTGCAGAAGACTATACAGAGAACAGGGAGCAGTTCATATGCAATAATACAACGGATGAATGGAGAGAGCTGCGACTCACCCAGGTTCCATTCCCATTTTCAAGGGGTTCATAACAGGAAAAAGTAATATTTTCTTCTTAAACATTAAACAATACAATTTGTTTGAAATTCACATGTAACACTTGTGATTAAAAAGTACTCTTTTTAAAAATACTGGGTCAATTTGAAGATTCAATGCTTTATGTCAACATTAAGGGCAACATTAACAAGGGCAACATAAGCCAACATTAAGGGCATTTAAATGGTCATTGGATAAACATATGGATGATATTGGAATAGTGTAGGTTAGATGGGCCTTAGATTGGTTTCACTGGTTGGCGCAACATCGAGGGCCGAAGGACCTGTACTGCGCTGTAATGTTTAATGTTCTATGTTCTATGTAATGCAGCTAACTGTCAGATTTTCAGAATAAGGGGTTTACATTTAGGATTGAGATACGAGGAGAAAAGTCTTCACTCAAGAAGTTATCGACTGTTGGAATTCTCTATCCCAGTGGGCTATGGATGCTCGGTTGTTGAACATATCCAAGTTTGAGATAGATAGGTTTTTGGATACTAATGGAAATAAAGAGATATGGGGGAATTGTGCAGGAAAGTGGAATTGAAATAGAAGATCATAATGAAGGAAGGTGCAGGCTACAGTGACCGAAGGCTTACCCCTGCTCCTATTGCTTACGTTCCTACAAATCTGATAGTTAAACTGTTTTTTCAACGTTTATTTATTAGTGTCACAAGTAGGCTTACATTTACACTGCAATGAAGTTACTGTGAAAATCCCCTAGTCGCCACACTCCAGCGCCTGTTCAGGTACCCTGAGGGAAAATTTTAGCATGGCCAATGCACCTAACCAGCATGTCTTTCAGACTGTGGGAGGAAACCAGAGAACCCAGAGGAAACCCACGCAGACACTGGGAGAACATGCAAACTCCACACAGACAGTGACCCAAGCCGGGAATCAAACCCGGGTCCCTGGCGCTGTGGGACAGCAATGCTAACCACTGTGCCACTGTACTGCCCTTGGAACTGTAGCTGGACTATACTAGTCGGCTTCAAAGGAAAAAAATAAATTTAAACGTGCAAAACCCTCATGACTCAAAGTACTGAAAATGGCACTAAGTTTGAGTAAGTCTACATTAGGGCCAAGAGGCCATGCAGTTACCTGTGAACCCAGTCTTTGACACAATGATTCATAGGTGTCCCTTGTGAGCAGATGAGTTACATTTGGTCTTTGGAGCACAACTTCCTTTGGCTCAGCATCTAAAGATGCTCGCAAAATTTTTTCATACTTCAGTATGTTCCTGGCAACTCTCCTATTGTTTGAATCTGTTGACAAGAGATCAGCTAAACAACTAGTCTTCAAATAGTATAAATGTTGATGAGATGCACAAATTCTTACTTTAATATAAAGCAGAAGGTCAATTCGGAACAAATAGTGACTATCACGGTGGAATGCACTGATGTTTTTAAGTTAATGATTTACACATTGTGTGGTTGCGCCATTAATCCATTAAGTGCCACAAGTTATTATCTGAACAAGGTTTCCTATCGCAGAACAAGCAAAACCCTATTTATATATCACGGCTATATTGGAAGACAATCAGGCATTTACATTAAGCAGCATTGTATTACTTAGAGACCTGGACAAGAATCGGAATTCTCAAGGCAGAATGGCGCATTTGGTTGAAAGAAAATGTTTCTGTTCCAACAATTCAGCTCCAGCTCACAGTCATCGCGACGTACAACGCAGAAAAGGCCGTTCGGCCCATCATGCCTGCACCAACAATAACTACCACTAAAGTCGCGCTAATCCCATTTTCCAGCACTTGTCCCATATCCTTGAATGTTACGATGTTTCAAGCGCTCGCCCAAATACTTTTTAAAGGTTGTAAGGTTTCCAGCCTCCAAAGCCTTGCCAGCTCACGGCCAATCAAATTTTGAACTTTTAGAAGTAACAGAAGAGAGGTGTGATTTTCTGTCCGAAGATCACCGTCACTTCAATAACAAAGCACCCACACACAATGACAACACCAAATGTTTAAAACTGACTGGGGAGAGGGAGGCTTAATAGTTACCAAAATAAAGTTCTGCTGCTTAATGGTTCCAGTTACAATCACTTTAATGCTGGAATTTTACCGCCTCGCCCGCCTGAGGCCAACGGAGAATGCCGTTCTGCGAGCCTCGCCCGCCCCGATTCTGGGGCGGGCGTGCCGGTTAAATTCCGGCATAAGTGCCTTCTCTGCTGTTCTTGTTACTGTTCGGAATATTGTGTTGATCAACTTCAGACACGTTCAGCTAATCTTTACCACACTCTCTCTCCCATGTATTAATTGGGCTCCATGTGGTTTATAGCACATAAAGCATTTGCAACCACACAAAACACAGCCAAGGTAGTGATGGACTGTTCACCCCAACATCTGGAATTATAATGCAGATTTAATTGCGCTTCAGTGGGATTTCCACTGCGTTTCCAACTAAAGCTACAGCACCACAACGTAACTTGGAGGAAATTCCAGGCTGATAGTTATTTCGCTTTACTTCACTTAAAAGGTCTAATTCTGTGTCTCACACTTTGTTAACGGAACACTATTGAATATTTCAAAATAATGCAACAGGATTTTTTTTAAATTCAAATTTCTTGTTCGAAAAGTGACTTTTGAGACTTGGCTCTCAACTGATTTTGGATTCTTCTGAGGTTTTCTGCAGAAAAAATATCTGTAGCCTTTTTCGCGAGAAAATCAAAGTTTAAAAAAATGGTCCTCTCGCGTTGGGGACTACCCAAGACTGTCAAGAGTGAAAGGGAAGGCAAAGTATCTATACATCAGAAAGTAGTGATTAGTGTTTAAGTCAAGCTTGGCTTTTAAAGATATGAAGATTTTAGGCCAGAGGAGGTGATGAGGAGGTGTGAGGAGTCTCACATGTCTGGACTTGTGTGGAGGGATGAACTGGATTGAGAAAGTGCTGATTCCAACAGCGAGAGAACAGAATGTAAGATTTGGGCGGCACGGTGACACAATGTGCGGATTAGGTTGATTGGCCAGGTTAAATTGTCCATTAGTGTCAGGGGGCTTAGCAGGCTAAATACATGGGGTTACAGGAATAGGGCCTGGGTGGAATTGTTGTTGGTGCATGCTCGAATGGGCCGAATTTTTTTTTATTCATTTGTGGGTCACAGGCATTGCTGGCTGGCCAGCATTTATTGCCCATCCTTAATTGCCCTTCGAGGGCAGTTAAGAATCAACCACATTGCTCTGGAGTCGCATGTAGGCCAGACCAGGTAAGGATGGTAGATTTCCTTCCCTAAAGGACATTAGTAAACCAGATGGGTTTTTCTGACAAGCAACAATGGTTTCATGGTCTTTGGTAGATCCTTAGTTCCAGATATTTGTTATTGAATTCAAATTCCACCCTCTGCTGTGGCGGGATTTGAACCCAGGTCCCCAGAACATTAGCTGAATTTCTAGATTAATAGTCTAGCGATAATACCACTAGGTCATCACCTCCCTTTGCACTGTAGGGATTCTATGAAGATGGTATAATTTGGAACTGAGAAACACGCAATTAGAATTCAGATGACTGACCATAAAAATGTTGAGAGAATGGAAAAAGACAACAAATGCTGGAATATAGAGGACGATTACAGCCTATAGATGAGTGAAGGGTCCTGATCAAGAATGTGAGTTGTAATCGGACGGCTTTCTCAGATTTGGGAGCAATATTCATGTCGATATGAATGCAGGGGGGAAGACGGGATCAGGCTATTGAGTGGGATAATCAGCCATGATCATAAGGAATGGTGGAGTAGGCTCGAAGGACTGAACGGCCGAATCGAGTCCTATTTTCTATGTTTGTACTTTAGAGAGCTGTGGAGAGAAAAAGTTGGAAATCAAGCTTTTTGAAGGCAGATTTACCAATGGAGAGTTGTGAGGCCAAAAATATCTATGGAGGGAGAAGATAAAAGGGCGAAGCCTTCAAGGGTAAGAAGTGGCAACCTTGGGTTGGCTTGCTCTTTGATATGGAGAAACAACAGATGGAATTTTCCAACCCCTCCCCCCAACCCACAGCCAGTGACGGCCACGGCTCACCATTGGCCGTGAGTGGGATCTTCCAGTTCCGTTAAGGTCTATGGCATTTTGTATGGCTCACCCATCCCACTGCCGAGGAGCTTGCTGTGGGGGTCACCTTCAGCGGGACTGGAAGATCCTGCCAGCGGGAAGGGCCAAAAATCCTGCCCTGCGTCCCTGAAAAATGGAAGGAAATAAGATTTTAGCAGCACGTACCAAGCTGTAGTAGCTCTTTAGATAGAGTCACTGCGTAACCAACATTTCCTGTCTGAAAAATAAGACACGATCAACATTACACCATTGTTCCTTTTTTCCATTTGGAACCATAAAAATGTTACATTACAGAAAGAAATTATTAGGCCACTGTGTCTACACTGGCCAAAAAATAGCAAAAAATAGAAACTAGCCACTATTCAAACAATTTTTCAGCTATTTCTGACAATGATAACATGATAGGTTTTGAAGTTGTTCTGAAATACATCATGGAATAAAGAATTGTGACATCATTATGTTCCAAAGAAAATGCCCATGCGACCTGAGTTTGCCATGGGGGTGAACAGCTAAGAGGCAAAGGGTAAATTGAAAGCTAATCACAATGAGGTTGGGTCAGCCTGTGTTTTCTGTTTGGCAGTTCTGAAGCCACTGAGAACTTGTGCAAAGAGGAAACAAGTAAGGTTCTCTCCGAATGGAATAGTTTTCTGTTTGGCGGTCTTTGAACTGTTAAAGCAGAACTGAGAATAGAGCAGAGACTGGGTTACTCTGTGTTACACAGTTGGAAAGAGCAGAGAGCTGAAGACGGGAAGGCCAAGGAATTGTGAATTGGAGAAGACCCTTTGCTGTTGTTTCATTGTTTCCAGGTCCCACCTAGACCATTTAAAGGGGTTGGAGAAGGAAGTCTCTGGACATTCTGTGTCATCAGGGCTGTTGTGACCTGAGTGAGAGAGGATTCAGAAATGTCAGTGTTAACCATGATGTGGAGATGCCGGCGTTGGAGTGGGGTAAACACAGTAAGAAGTCTCACAACACCAGGTTAAAGTCCAACAGGTTTATTTGGTAGCAAAAGCCACTAGCTTTCGAAGCACTGCTCCTTCGTCAGGTGAGTGGGATTTCAATTCACAAACAGGGCATATAAAGACACAAACTTGTGTCTTTATATGCCCTGTTTGTGAACTGACATCCCACTCACCTGACGAAGGAGCAGTGCTTCGAAAGCTAGTGGCTTTTGCTACCAAATAAACCTGTTGGACTTTAACCTGGTGTTGTGAGACTTCTTACTGTGTTAACCATGTCAGGGAACTTCAGATGGAGGAGGGTTGCTGGTGAATCGACAATCGACAATGGTTTAATGGTCATCAGTAGATTCGTAATTCCAGGTATATTTTTATTGAATTCAAATTCCACATTTTCTGTGGCGGGATTCGAACCCCAGAAAATTAGCTGAGTTTCTGGATTAATAGTCTCGCGATAATACCACTGGGCCACAGAGCATGATTTCAAATTATTACAACTGAAAACATATTAAACTCTTAAAGAGTGAACAGAAACAACGAGCTGCAGTTAAATAGCATCTTGAACATATTGAAGTGTCCTAAAGTGTCTTCCACTTTTAAATCATTGGGATGGCAACTTTCTTTTCTGCGGTGAACACAGGAAAGTGTTCTTTGAAAAGCATTGCCCAATATCTCAAACTATTTCATTTGTTGCCACTAGAAAGTCAAAAGTCAGGAGCGTTCCAGTAAAAGGTGAGTTACGAACTTATCTTCAACAAACTCAGTACCCTCTCTGATCAAGCCTCTCATCAAAGAGTCACAAAGCCATCACCAATTGTTTCAATAATTTTCACATAGCAATCAGTTATTATGTCCCCAACACTTGTCCTCTCTCATCAAGTAAATTCGACCGTCAACATGTCCTGCTTACCATGTAATGGGAAAAGGCAAGGTGATCAAGAGCTTCCTCAAGACTTCCTTGGTCCTCCGTGTTCCAAATTCCTCGACTTTGTCGGAAAAGTGTGACTGCTTCTTCCAGCCAGGTAACTGAGTGATAGTAGTCATCTATATCATAGGCAACCTGGGTACAGAACGTGCATTTAAATATATATTTTAAAATGGTATCATAATGCTCAGTGAATAGGTAGTTAAATACAATTGTGCAAAGTAATAGAAGAATATTTTATGGTCAATTAAATATGATTGTTTTGAAATGTAATATCACATTTGTAATGTCAGGGAAAAGATACATAAGTCTACGGTGACACACCAAGCGACTCAAGAACAGCTTCTTCGCTGCTGCCATCAGACTTTTGAATGGGCCTAACTTATATTAAGTTGATCTTTCTCTACACCCTAGCTATGACTGTAACATTATACTCTGCACCCTCTCCTTTCTTTCCTTCTCTCCTATGCACTCTATGAACGGTATGCTTTGTCTGTATGGCGCGCAAGAAACAATACTTTTCACTGTATACCAATACATGTGACAATAATAAATCAAATCAAATTAAATCACAATGTTTATATAAGGCTGTATAAGAATGCTTTCTATATAAAGCTATATATGTGTAGATCTTATCTATATATAAAGTGCTTTTTGTATAGGTATTCAAAAATATCATTTTTAAATTGGCCTTTGTGAAATTCACTTGCATTTAGGGATCAAAGGTTATGGGGAAAAAGCAGGATTAGGCTATTGAGTTGGATGATCAGCCATGATTGTGATGAATGGCGGAGCAGGCTTGAAGGGCCAAATGGCCTCCTCCTGCTCCTATCTTCTATATTTCCATTTTCCATTTCAAATTGGACAGAAACAGTAAGCGAGACAAGCAAGATTTTTCCCTTGGGGCAGGAAACAGAGTTCAAGAATGGGTTTCTGATTTTGATGGGGTTTCCCCCCCACCCTCCTTCATTGGTCTAGAGTGGGTTATCAAAGCTGGAGGACCAATCAAAGACCCTGCAACTTGAAAGGAGCAGAACGCTGCAGCAGAAGGCAAGTGAGAGAGAGGGTGTTACAAAATGGAGGGAACCTCTCTCCAACCTTTTAAAAACTCAAAATGAATCTTGCAGGCCAGGCCACCGCAGTGTGGGGGTGGGTAGCAGTTGTGGGGTGAGGGGGTGGGAACTCACCTACAATGTTCCAGCACGGAGGCTTGCCCGAAGCACTGGCCACCTAAACAGCCAACAGGAGACCAACACCAGGTAGTTAAACTGGCCTCTGCCACCTGCTAGGACCTGGACGCTAACTGGAGAATCCCAACTGAACTTCTTTAATTGGCTTCATAGGCTCTTAATGAATCAAGCCAGCTACCCACTGTATGTGGGTGGGTAACCCTGCCAACTCCCATCTCGCCACTGCAAAAATATCCTGGCCAGGGCATAGCTGGGGGACTGGCACATGAGCCAGTGTTGCTATTTTCAGTGCCCATCTGTCTCCAATCCGGGCCCCGACGAGGATAAAAATCAAATAATTGCTCTGACTTCTCAGTGTGTTTAATGAACAGAGAAGTGGGTCAGATCTGTTCGCTGACTGTAATCAGTTCTCCGATAGCTCTGCTGGAAGATAATAAGCACAAAACTCCTGACTCAGTTTACTCTGTACTAGCTGCTGCTATTTTACACTCTTTGTGAATCACAATATCGTTACTTCTTCAGTATTAAGCCATATGTCCATGAAGGTTTGCACCGTTTGATGTAAAAGTGAGAGAATCTCGGGAAGTGAGCAGAATTAAAACCATTTCTGTGAACATGGCAGCAATGTGATATAAATTAGAAATGATGAATAATCCTTCGGTGAAGAACTTCATCATCTCCATGGTTACGCTGAACCAGAACATTAGCAAGAAACAACAGCAAAGCAATCTAATTTCGCAACAATTTTCTTTACTATATATTCCAGATCCAGTTAGTCCTGAGTGATATAAATGGGCAGAGAATTCAGGAAGCGCAAAGGGACTTGGGAGTCCTAGTTCAGGATTCTCTTAAGGTTAACTTGCAGGTTGAGTTGGTAGTCAGGAGGGCAAACGCAATGTTAGTATTCATTTCGAGAGGGCCAGAATACAAAAGCAGGGATGTACTGCTGAGGCTTTATAAGGCTCTGATCAGACCACATTTGGAGTATTGTGAGCAACTTTGGGCTCTGTATCTAAGGAAGGACGCAGTGGCCCTGGAGAGGGTCCAGAGGAGGTTCACAAGAATGATCCCAGGAATGAAAGGCTTGACGTATGAGGAGCATTTGAGGACTCTGGGTCTGTACTCGATAGAGCTTAGAAGGATGAGGGAGGATCTCATTGAAACTTACAGAATACCGAAAGGCCTGGATAAAGTGGACGTGGGGAAGAAGCTTCCATTAGTAGAAGAGATTAGGATCCGAGCACACAGCCTTAAAGTAAAGGGATGACCCTTTAGAACCGAGATGAGGAGGAATTCCTTCAGCCAGAGGGTGCTGAATCTATGGAATTTATTGCCACAGAAGGCTGTGGAGGCCAGGTCATTGAGTGTCTTTAAGATAGAGGTAGATAGGTTCTTGATTGATAAGGGGATCAGGGGTTATGGGGAAAAGGCGGGAGAATACAGTTGAGCAACAGATCAGCCCAGATCGAATGGTGGAGCAGACTTGATGGGCCAAATGGCCTAATTCTGCCTCTATATTGAATGGTCTTATGTTCACACTACACTGAACATAACCAATATCAGTAGCACATGGTTCTGCTGCAAGCCCTTATTTTGAGAATAAAAAAGTTCTGATTTGTTGCAAAGTTCAGAGTTCCTTTATCTAATCAGAAAGCTTTTTGATTTGGATGTGATCCCAATTTGGGATTTGCTTGGATTTCAGATTCAGGTTACATGCACCTTCCTTTCGTTGAGGGGTTGCTAAAGAAAATGATAGCACGGATCAACCAAATGAAGGTCTAATCAAGTAAAAAGGCAATACAATTCTATCTTCTTTTCTGACAGGGCATTTATGCAACTAAATTGAGCCTCCAACACCAGACACAAAACAATCCCCAAGTCTGTGATTGGGAACAGATGGATTCGCAATGAAAAGCAAGCCACTAGTGTGAAGTTGGGAAATTGGAAATCACTTCAGCTGGTTAAAACCAAGAAAGTAAGTTTGTTATGGAGACATATTGGATATTATTCAGCTCAAGAGCACTGAACTCAATTGTCTCAAGTCCTGCCAGAACCCATCATCGCTGGAACATCTTATGTAAAGCTGCGCAGCAAATCATTCTGGCTTAATAAATAGTTGGACAGAAACATTAATGAATTTAGGGAACAAAGTAGTGAGATATGAACCCACCAATGGTAATGCAAAATATATGGTCAGGTATTAGTAGCCGGTTCGAACTTGCTCAATTTTTCACTGAGATCAACCCTGCCATCTAAGGTGAATTAATAGCCCAGTGTCTGGAACTGCAAAAGCCTGGAGTGGGATTTTAACTTGCTAATTGGCTATAAAGCTGGTGTTGTGAATTAGTTGGCTGCTATAGAAATTGTCTGATTTAAAGTTTAATTATTAGTCACAAATGGACTTACGTTAACACTGCAATGAAGTTACTGTGAAAATCCCCTAGTTGTCACATTTTGGCGTGTGTTCGGGTACACTGAGGGAGAATTTAGCATGGCCAATGGACCTAACCAGCACGCCTTTCGGACTGTGGGAGGAAACCGGAGCACCTGGAGGAAACCCACACAGACACGGGGAGAACGTGCAGACTCCGCACAGACAGTGGCCCAAGCTGGGAATCGAACCCGGGTCCCTGGCGCTGTGAGACTCCCTTTACTGTTGACGGGTCAAAGATCTATCCCCATCTCGCTTAACATGACTAAAAACCAAACTCAAAAATGGTTCCAATAATCAGCTTCCTCTTTGTTGCACTTGAATGAAATTCATAGAATCATAGAATCCCTACAGTGCAGAAGGAGGCCATTCGACCCATCACCAATTCTCTCTGACAAGGAAGCTTAGCCAGGCCCTTTCCCACACCCTATGCCCATAACCCCTCTAATTTACCATGGCTAATCCGTCTAAGCAACACATCATGAGATACCAAGGGGCAATCTAGCATGGCCAATCCACCTAACCTGCACATCTTTGGACTGTAGGAGGAAACCGGAACACCTGGAGGAAAACCATGCAGCCACGGGGAGAACGTGCAAACTCTGCACAATCACCCAAGTTCAACAACACCCGATTAAAGTCCAACAGGTTTATTTGGTAGCAAAAGCCACACAAGCTTTCGGAGCTCCAAGCCCCTTCTTCAGGTGAGTGGGAATTCTGTTCACAAACAGGGCATATAAAGACACAGACTCAATTGGGTCTATGAGTCTAAACCTGTTGGACTTTAACCTGGTGTTGTTAAACTTCTTACTGTGTTTACCCCAGTCCAACGCCGGCATCTCCACATCATGACAATCACCCAAGGCCAGAATTGAACCTGGGTTCCTGGTGCTGTGAGGCAGCAGTGCTAACCACTGTGCCACCATGCCACATCAATTGCTGAAGAAAAACTGGTTGAATTAAGAGAGGAAGGAAGAAGGAGAAAATGTTCTCCTGATCTAGGTTGTAGAAGATCCACTTACAAGGGCAATAATAGCACATTATGGGGAAGGGACTGAGTAGCTCAGTTTGCTAGACAGTTACAGCATGGATCAGGTTAATGCCAGCAACACAAGGTTGAGCCTCTTGAGGTAGACTTGGGGCCTGGCTCCTTGCTGTAGCTGCAGTAAAACAAAGCTTTGCTACGGTTTGGTAAATAATTTCTGAGAACCTGCCCTCAGGGCAGGAACTGAAGAACAACAGCGCATTTGTTCTCAACTGTTTACACTTTCTGGCTGAAAGCCCCGCCCTTCATTTCTGCTGGTCAAAAATGATCTTCACAGAATCCCTACAGTGCAGAGGCAGGCCATTCAACCCATCAAGTCTATATCAACACTCTCTGATAGAGCACCTTATCCACACCCTATCCCCTTAACCCCACGTATTTATGCCGCTAATCCCCATAACCTATACATCTTGAGGCACTAAGGGGTAATTTAGCATGGCCAATCCATCTAATCCACAGATCTTTGGACTGTGGGAGGAAACTGGAGCATCTGGAGGAAATCCTCAAAGACAGGGGGGAGAACGTGCAGACTCCACACAGACAGTCACCCAAGGCTGGAATCGAACCCGGGTCCCTGGCGCTGTGAGGCAGCAGTGCTAACCACTGTGCCACCGTGCCAACATCTTATATGGTGTGTCAACACTTACATGTCAATGGCAAGTGTACAATACCTGAAGAAAATGTGTAAACAATCTGCACAGTCCTTAATTTGGTTAGTTAACGTACGCGTGCAGAATGGCTAAACGTAAAAACGGTATGCTCAGCTGGTCTCCAATATCACTAAGATATCCATGACGTGGAGATGACGGCGTTGGACTGGGGTGGGCACAGTAAGAAGCCTCACAACACCAGGTTAAAGTCCAACAGGTTTATTTGGAATCACGAGCTTTCGGAGTGCTGCTCCTTCATCAGGCAAGTGGTTGTGATGAAGGAGCAGCGCTCTGAAAGCTCGTGATCCCAAATAAACCTGTTGGACTTTAACCTGGTGTTGTGAGACTTCTTACTAAGATATCCAGAGTAACAATACATGAATGTCAGAGAATCCCATTCCAAAAATGCATCAGTGCCTTTTAAATATTTCCAGCAGAAAGCACAGGCCCACATTATTTCCACAGAACCGCCAAACTCAGAATTCTTTCTTTAAAAAAAAAGAAAAATCAACTTCTTTTCGCCAATGTTTACATACCTTTCCAACTTGAAAACAGTCATCCGCGGAAAGGGTACTGGAGAAAGTTGGCGTGTAGATAGTGGAAACATCACTTCCAGCCACCTGTAGAAACTCCCCTTTGACTAATCCCTTTGTGCTTAGGGCGTACACATCCTGCAGCCTCATCAAAGCTTTGGCAGCTCCCTCTAGGTCCTCAGCTTTTGGGAGCTTTGCCTCGACTTTCTCATAACCATCCTTTAGTGCTAAAAGCAGTGTTGGAAGCAGTGTCAGTTCACCTTATTGGAGATCTTTGTCCACAGGATTTACATTTTACACTTGTCACATTCCGCAGCTGGTGAAAATATGCAGCATTTATCGACAGTAGAGAGAGAGAAACCACATTTTTGGGGCTGGCTACACAAACCACAAGTATTGAAAGCAAATAAGCAGATTTTGACATGTGATAGGCAGCAACCAATATAAAGTCATCAAAACGGCAAATTTCAGTCTGCAGTGCTATCTGCTTGAGAACGTTGATTAATTCATTCATTTTAAGGCAGTTCTGTTCGATAAATTAGTTGTTGCATTAATAATAAGTATTTTTTGGGGCATTTTCTCCCCACATTCTGATGCCTAAGTGCAGTTAATTACATTTCTCACCCAAATTTAGGGGCGGCACAGTGGTTAGCACTGCTGCCTTACAGGGCCAGGGACACGGGTTCAATTCTGACCTCAGGTGACTGTCCGTGTGACTGTGTAGTTTGCACGTTCTCCCCGTGTCTGTGTGGGTTTCCTCCAGGTGCTCCGGTTTCTTCCCACACTCCAAAGATATGCAAGTTAGGTTTTTTGGCCATGCTAAATTGCCCCTTAGTGTCGGGGAGTTAGTCGGGTAAATACGTGGGGTTATGGGGTTAGGGCCTGGGTGGAATTGGTGTTGGTGCAGGCCATTCTGCACTGTAGGGATTAAATTATTCTATTCTATGAAATTTCACTCCTCTTCTCTGGAAGGCGCTGATGAATGCTGGGATATATTCTATGGGTGATACTCTGAAAATATTCCCAAAGTAGTCATTTCACACGCATGAACCTACAGAGTGAAGGTAGCCTTTTCGACCCTCATGAGAATCACGGTCCTACCTGTCCTGTGGTGCCCCACATGGAAACCTCCACTAAATAATAAGAGGCAGCCATTTTCAGCACAAGCCCAGGAAAATAGACAATAGGCACGGCTGTCCCAATGCTGCTGCAGTTGAGATTGGCCAACAGACTGATCATCAGACCTTCCCAGTTTGTGCAAATCGACTCTACATTTGGCATTGCCCCCATTGACTGAATCTTGGGGCAGCCTAGAACACAAATAGGTCCCTCAAGAGTGGAGCTCCCTTTTTTCATTGTAAGTTGCTGCATGGGTATTAAATGTTTCAATTACAACTCGAATTCATGAACTCATCGCTTTCTGTACTCGATCAAAGTGTCAGTCAGTAGCACTCAGCAGCTCTATGTAATCGCTTGTGTGGTTAGCAGGCTGTTTTACTTTAAAAGGGCTCCACTGTATTCTCTTGGCTCAATGTCGATGGTCTGAGATTGTCCTTTTGCCCTGTATCCACTTCCTGGGCATAACGTAAGTGAAAAAAATAACTGAATCGCACACCTGAATTCCACTCGCTGATATAAAAAATGATTATTGGAAGCTGCCTGTCAGTCACAACTTGTGAAGGAAGAGTGACAGACTTCATGTGCCTGATTTTAACTCTATGTAAAGGATTGGGTTTTGAGTGAGTTAAAATCTATGTATAAATATTCGTATGCTATTTCACTCAAGCTGCATTCCTTTCCCCGTAACCCTGCAAACTCTTTCCCCTCAAGCACTTATCTAATTCCTTTTTTTGCAATAATTATGTTGCGCAGGACTGTTTGATGAGGTGTTTGACCTCACTGCATTGGCAGCGATTCCATTTGCACAATTAGCATGCAAAGATATTGACAGATTTTCCAGGTGTGCTGTGGTCTTTCAGCGGTGAAGATTTATTTTGGATTCCTTTGCATTTAACTAATCATAGAAACCCTACAGTGCAGAAGGAGGCCATTCGGCCCATCGAGTCTGCACCGACCACAATCCCACCCAGGCCCTACCCCCACATATTTACCCGCTAATCCCTCTAACCTACGCATCCCAGGACTCTAAGGGGCAATTTATAACCTGGCCAATCAACCTAACCTGCACATCTTTGGACTGTGGGAGGAAACCGGAGCACCCGGAGGAAACCCACGCAGACACGAGGAGAATGTGCAAACTCCACACAGACAGTGACCCGAGCCGGGAATCGAACCCGGGACCCTGGAGCTGTGAAGCAGCAGTGCTAACCACTGTGCTACCGTGCCGCCCCCACTGCAGACAAGGGGCAGCACGGTGGCACAGTGGTTAGCATTGCTGCCTCACAGCGTCAGGGACCCGGGTTCGATTCCCGGCCTCAGGTCACTGTTTGTGTGTGGAGTTTGCACGCTCTCCCCGTGTCTGCGTAGGTTTCCTCCCACAGTCCAAAGATGTGCGGGTTAGGTGGATTGGCCATGCTAAACTGCCCTTTAGTGTCAGGGAGACTAGCTAGGGGTTATGGAGATAGGGCCTGGATGGGATTGTGGTCAGTGCAGACTTGATGGGCTGAATGGCCTCCTTCTGCACTGCGGGGATTCTATGATCTATGATTACAACCCTGATCATATTTATAATGATTGCCTAAATACACATTCTCTAACAATATGTAATGTGTTCTTGTTGGGAAATTTAGTACATTGAATTATTTCACTATAAAATGTTTGTGGGTGGCATGGTGACACAGTGGTTAGCACCGCTGCCCCTCAGTGCCAGGTTCCTGAATTCGATTCCAGCCTTGGGTGACTGTCTATGTGGAGTTTGTGCACATTCTCCTCTGGGTTTCCACTGGGTGTACATCATAGAGGTGGCAGACTGGTGCAGAAGGTGAAGTCGGATGGGATCAGAGGTGAGCTGGCAAGGTGGATACAAAACTGCCTCGGTCAAAGAAGACAGAGGGTAGCAGTGGAAGGGTGCGTTTCTGAATGGAGGGCTGTGACAAGTGGTGTTCCTCAGGGATCAGTGCTGGGACCTTTGCTGTTTGTAATATATATAAATGATTTGGAGGAAAATGTAACTGGTTTGATTGGTAAGTTTGCAGACGACACAAAGGTTGGTGGATTTGTGGATAGCGATGAGGACCATCAGAGGATACAGTAGGATATAGATCAGTTGGAGACTTGGGCGGAGAGATGGCAGATGGAGTTTAATCCGGACAAATGTGAGGTAATGCATTTTGGAAGGTCTAATACAGATAGGAAATATACAGTAAATGGCAGAACCCTTAAGAGTATTGATAGGCAAAGGGATCTGGGTGTACTGGTACACAGGTCACTGAAAGTGGCAATGCAGGTGGAGAAGGTAGTCAAGAAGGCATACGGCATGCTTGCCTTCATCGGCCGGGGCATTGAATTTAAAAATTGGCAAGTCATGTTGTAGCTTTATAGAACCTTAGTTAGGCCGCACTTGGAATATAGTGTTCAATTCTGGTCGCCACACTACCAAAAGGATGTGGAGGCTTTGGAGAGGGTACAGAAAAGATTTACCAGGATGTTGCCTGGTATGGAGGGCATTAGCTATGAGGAGATGTTGGAGAAACTTGGTTTGTTCTCACAGGAATGACGGCGGTTGAGGGGTGACCTGATAGAAGTCTCCAAGATTATGAGAGGCATGGACAGAGTGGATAGTCAGAAGCTTTTTCCCAGGGTGGAAGGGTCAATTACTAGGGGGCACAGGTTTAAGGTGTGAGGGGCAAAGTTTAAAGGAGATGTACGAGGCAGATTTTTTACACAGAGATAGTGGATGCCTGGAATTCGTTGCCGGGGGAGATGGTGGAAGCGGATACGGTAGTGACTTTTAAGGGGCGTCTTGACAAATACATGAATAGGATGGGAATAGAGGGATATGATCCCTCGAAGGGTAGGGTGTTTTAGTTAAGTCGGGCAGCATGGTCAGTGCAGACTTGGAGGGCCGAAGGGCCTGTTCCTGTGCTGTAATTTTCTTTGTCATTTGTTCTTTGTGTACATCATGGAAACAGGCCCCACGGCCCAACTCAGGTTTCCTCCGATAGTCCAAAGATGTGCAGATTAGGTGGACTGGCCATGGCAAATTGCTACTTCGTGTCCCAAGATATATAGGTTCGATGGATTAGCCAATGAAAATGTGTGGGGTTATGAGGATAGGGTGGGGGAGAGGGTCTAGGTAAGATACTCAGTCAGAGAATGGGTGCAAACTTCATGGGCCGAATGATCTCTTCTGCACTGTAGGGAAGGCGGTGGCGTAGTGATATTGTCATTGGGCTAGTAAGGTGATTGGGCTGGTTAGGTGCATTGACCCGAACGGGCGCTGGACTGTGGCGACGAGGGGAATTTCACAGTAACTTCATTGCAGTGTTAATGTAAGCCTTACTTGTGACTAATAAATAAACTTTAATCCAGAGACCCAGGGTAATGATCTGGGGACCTGGGTTTGAATCCCACCACGGCAGATGGTGAAATTTGAAATTAATAAAAATCTGGAATTAAGCATCTACTGTTAACTGTGAAACCATTGACAATTGTCATAAAAACAACCCATCTGGTTCACTAATGTCCTTTAGGGAAGGAAATCTGCCATCCTTACCTGGTCTGGCCTACTCCAGACCCACAGCAATGTGGTTGACTCTTTAAAATGCCCTCAGAGATGAGCAACAAATGCTGGCCCAGTCAGCAATGCCCACATCCCATGAACGAATTTTTAAAAATATTCACTGATATTGTTAACATTTTCTGTTCAGATACCTTTGATGAGAAGCTATAATTATGGGGGAAGATTTGATTTCTTGGGGTATTTTTGACTGGATTAAAGACTAAGTGGTGATCTAACAGAGGCTTCTTTGAATTGTAAAGGATTTTTTATCGGGTGAAAAGAAAAAAGGCTTTTCTTCTTATCGAAAAGCCACTGACAAGTGAGTGTCAATATAAAATTGTCAACAAGGAATTGGGAAGATGAAGTTAGGATTATTTACTACAAGCAACAGCTGCGACTGGTATCATTGCATCGTCTAAGTGAACAGCAGATAAATGCTTCAAGCAGACACAGGGTAAAAGGATAGTGAGATTTGATATAGATTTCTCTAGCAGTTAGCTCACACAGAACTTGAAGGGCTGAATGGAATCATTGGGTGGAATTTTACAGCCCCTCCCACCAGCAAGATTTTCCATTCCCACCTCAATCAATGGAGTTTTGAATGGCTCACTGCGTTTTACACTCTTGCCCTTGCCGAGGTCAGGCCTCAGAACTCTGCCCCTATATAGTACTAAATTGATCTCCACTTACTGCATTTACTTTGAAGGTTCTGACCACAAATAAACAATGAATAGTGCTTGATCAACGGACATGAGCTGTGGCGGTGATTTTAGTGTGGCCGCCTAGTGGTTTTAGCACCAGCAGCCTGGAAAATCTTGAATTCAAATCCCAGCAAAACAAGGTGTGGATTAGAATCAGAAAAAGAGGCTGCAGAACTGCCAGAGTTTTGTAAAAACCCAACTGGTTAACTCATGCCCTTCAGGGAAGGGAACTTGCCATGCCTGCCCAGTCTAGTGGACAAGTGGTTGGCTTTTAGTGCCTTCCAGACAATTAACAGTGGGCGGCATGGTGGCACAGTAGTTAGCACTGCTACCTCACAGGGATCCAGGTTTGATTCCCGGCTTGGGTCACTGTCTGTGCTGAGTTTGCACGTTCTCCCCGTGTCTGTGTGGGTTTCCTCCGGGTGCTCCGGTTTCCTCCCACAGTCCGAAATATGTGCTGGTTAGGTGCATTGGCCATGCTAAATTCTCCCTCAGTGTACCCAAACAGGTGCCGGAGTGTGGCGACTAGGGGATTTTCACAGTAACTTCATTGCAGTGTTAATGTAAGCCTACTTGTGACACTAATAAATAATAAAAAAAGCAATTTCCACTGCATGAAAACAAATTGAAAGAAGGATTTGAATTGGCTTATTGTATTCCACCGGCGTATTATCACCATATATTAAACGCAGCGATGTTCTAAAACAAAAAAGGAATCAACTAGCCAGTAATGATTTTTAAAATTTTCACTGCCTGGCCTGTGGTAAGATCGAGCAGAAATCTGGTTCTAGATCTGAAACCACAGGAGATGCTAGTTCATGGAGCATGAAAACCAAAAATGTTCAAACCCACAGGGTTTTGAACTACGAGCCAAAGATGCAGCAATGTGCTAATGTCTGGATGTAACGCAATGGATAAGGAGGGGCAGAAATGAAAGCACTGAAAATTGTTTTTGTAATTACACAGGTAAATGAATTCAATTATGTTATACCGTTTAATAAAATAGTTGTACGATTCTAATCGCTTTACATATGAAGTTTTTAAAAATGTTAACATTGAAACTTAAGGATTTACCTTGGATATTCTCGATGGCTTCATTGCTATGTACAATATTTTGCCAGTCAATCTGCAACCTCTTTATAAGGGTGTAAGCGAACAAAGGGTTTGATATTGCTTTCACAGGTTCCTGATAAATATTGCTGTGCAACGCCTTAACCTTTTCATAAAATCTGCAATGCAAAGAGATTGACAAGACCGATAACAGGAAAAACAAAATAATTTGGAAGGGACAGTGAACAAATTGAATCGACCCCTTCTGTTGAAAATGAATTGGAGAGCATTTCTAGAACAACCTGCACAATGGTAATGAAATGATGGACAAAGCCGCAGCGCGATACATGACAAGAAAGAACAATAACTTGTATTTCCATAACACACCTCCGGTAAAAGAAAACAAAGTTTTGGAGCATTTCACAATGCAAAGAGGTGAACGTATTGGGCGGAATTTCACTGAATGTCCGCCCAAGGTTTGTACGATCCCGCCCGGGACCAACGGAGAATGCCGTCCTCCGCGCCTCACCCGCCCCCGGAATCGGGGCGGGCGTGCCGGTAAAATTCCAGCCATTGTATGTGATGCACTATCAATTAAGCGACGACTAGTTAGTACGCAAGAACAAATAGGCTTTTATTCGCAAAAGACTTGGAGCACACGCATGCTGATGAACTGGTCCGGCGACTGAAGCAGGGGGGTTGGGAGCAATCCCCTTTATACCTGGACCAGGGGGGGAGGAGTCTCAGGCAGGGCCGGCAGGGGCGTGTCCAGGCATGTCACACATACACACACAGGCAATAGCTTAACAGTGGTTTACCACAGTATGAGAATCAGGAATTTCACCAGGGTAGGTGAGACTGAACGCACTGTTGAGTTGGGATTTTAGGAGCAAAAACAGAAAAATGCTGGAAAATCTCAGCAGGTCTGACAGCATCTGTGGAGAGAGAGTAGAGCCAACATTGTGAGTCTGGGTGACCCTTCGTCAGAGCTAAGAGCAAAGAAAATCAGAAGAGATTTATACAATGAGGGTGGGAGGCAGGCTGTAATCGGACAAAGGGAATGTAAATGATGATGATGAAGGCTGAAAGAGATGCTAATCATGTCACTTAAGAGATCAGAATGTGTGAATGGAGAACAGAGGTACAGATAGAGGGGCTTCCTGAGGAATGTGGCAGTTGCCCTGAAAGGGGTGGGGGCGGGGGGCAAGATGGAGAGCGAGAATGGAAAAGTATAAAATGGAAGTGAGAGTGAAGAGTGATAAACAAAGAACAGGAACAGGCCCTTCAGCCCACCAAGTCTGTGCCGACACAGATGCCTCACTAATCTAATATTTTCTTGCATTTATCTGGTCCATATCCCTCTATTCCCTGCCTTTCATTATCTATCCAGATGTCCCTTGAACGTTGTTATAGAATCTGCTTCCACCACCTCCTCCAGCAGCACGTTCCAGGCATTCACCACCCTCTGTGTGAAAAACGTGCCCCTTTATCTCTTTTAAACTTTCCCCCTCTCACTCTCAACCTATGCTTCCGAGTAATTGACCCTTTGACCCTGGGAAAAAGACTCTGACTATCCACTCTATCCAAACCTGTCACAATCTTGTAAATCTCTATCAGGTTTCCCTTCATCCCTTCAGGTCTAATACAGATAGGAAATATACAGTAAATGGCAGGACCCTTAAGAGTATTGATAGGCAAAGGGATCTGGGTGCACAGGTACACAGGTCACTGAAAGTGGCAATGCAGGTGGAGAAGGTAGCCTTCATCGGTCTGGGTATTGAGTTTAAAAATTGGCAAGTCATGTTGACGCTTTATAGAACCTTAGTTAGGCCGCACTTGGAATATAGTGTTCAATTCTGGTCGCCACTCTACCAGAAGGATGTGGAGGTTTTGGAGAGGGTACAGAAAAGATTTACCAGGATGTTGTCTGGTATGGAGGGCATTAGCTATGAGGAGAGGTTGGAGAAACTTAGTTTGTTCTCACTGGAGCGACGGAGGTTGAGGGGAGACCTGATAGAAGTCTACAAGATTATGAGAGGCATGGACAGAGAGGATAGTCAGAAACTTTTTCCCACGATGGAAGAGTCAATTACTAGGGGGCATAGGTTTAAGGTGTGAGGGGCAAGTTTTAAAAGAGATGTACGAGACAGATGTTTTACACAGAGAGTGGTGGGTGCCTGGAACCCGTTGCCGGGGGAGGTAGTGGAAGCGGATACGGTAGTGACTTTTAAGGGGCGTCTTGGCAAGTACATGAATGAGATGGGAATAGAGGGAGATGGTCCCCGGAAGCGTAGGGGGTTTTAGTTAAGTCAGGCAGCATGGTCGGTGCAGGCTTGGAGGGCTGAAGGGCCTGTTCCTGTGCTGTAATTTTCTTTGTTCTTTGTTCATCGTCCGACACTCCAATGAAAACAATCCAAGATTGATCAACCTTTCTTCATCCTGGCAAATCTCTTCTGCACCCTTTCCAATGCATCAACATCCTTCCGGTGGTGTGGCAACCAGAATTGTACACAATACTCCAAAATGCGGCCAACCAAAGTCTTATACAGCTGCAACATGATCTTCCAATTCCTACACTCAACGCCCCGACCGATGAAGGCCAGTATGCCATACGCCTTCTTGACCACCTTGTCCACCTGAGTTGCCACCTTCAGGGAACTGTGGATTTACACACCCAGATCCCTCTGTATGCTAATATTTCTAAGGGCTCTACCATTTACTGTATACTTTCCTTCTGCAGTAGACCTTCCAAATTGCACCACATTTGTCTGGTTTAAATTCCATCTGCCATCTTTTGGCCCAGATCTCCAGCTGATTGATATCCTGCTGTATCCTCTGACAATCCTCCTCCCTATCCGCTACTCCCCCAATTTTTGTATCATCTGAAAATTTACTTATCAGAATACCTACATTTTCCTCCAAATTATTTATACATATTACAAACAACAGAGGCCCCAGCACTGATCCTTGTGGAACACCGCTTGTCACAGGCCTCCAGTTAGAAAAGTATCCTTCCACTGCTACTCTCTGCTTTCTATGTCCAAATGTCTTTCTATGTCCAAGCCAGTTTTGTATCCATCTTACCAGCTCACCTTGGATCCCATATGAATTCACCTTCTGTGTCAGCCTGCCATGAGGAACTTTATCGAAGGCTTTACTAAAGTCCATGTATACAACATCCACTGCCCTGCCCTGGTCAATTCTTCTTGTCACTTCCTCAAAGAACTCAATCAAGTCTGTGAGACACGACCTCCCTTTCACAAAACCATGCTGCTAACCACTAATAAGCCTATTCTCTTCCAGATGTGAGTACATCCTGTCCCTAAGAATCATCTCCAATAATTTCCCCACCACCGATGTAAGGCTCACCGGCCTGTAATTTCCCGGATTGTCTCTTCTGCACATCTTAAACAGAGGAACAATGTTACCTACTCTCCAATCCCCTGGTACTTTGCCCGTGGCTAAAGAGGATACAATGATTTTAGCCAAGGCTTCAGCAATTTCTTCCCTCGCCTCTCTCGATAAAAATGGATGAATGAGATGAAAAGAAGAAATGAAGTAAAATAAGTGGAAATGGGGTGAAGTTGGAGGGGAGGGTTTATGCTCTGAAATTGTTGAACTCAGTGTTCAGCCCAGAAGGCTGTAAAGTGTCCAATCGAAAGATGAGGTGCTGCTGTTCCTCCAGTCTGCGGTGGGGTTCAGGAGACTTGGAGACAGAGGGAAATTTTATTGTAAGAGAACTCCAAAGTGCAGTGATTGAATGATTAGCTGGCCTATTATATTGGAGTTTAAATAACGGGAGAGGCAGTAAGCCTGAGACAGAGTGGGAGCAAATGCAGACAAGCACATGTGACTGGAACATAGATGGAAGGGCTTGCAGATGAGGGCAAAGATGTTAATTGCCCGAGGACACAGTGAGCCAGTGGAGCTTGACAAGGGAGGGAGTGAACAAAGAACAAAGAACAAAGAACAGTACAGCACAGGAAACAGGCCCTTCGGCCCTCCAAGCCTGTGCCGCTCCTTGGTCCAACTACACCAATCGTTTGTATCCCTCCATTCCCAGGCTGCTCATGTGACTATCCAGGTAAGTCTTAAACGATGTCAGCGTGCCTGCCTCCACCACCCTACTTGGCAGCGCATTCCAGGCCCCCACCACCCTCTGTGTAAAAAACGTCCCTCTGATATCTGAGTTATACTTCGCCCCTCTCACCTTGAGCCCGTGACCCCTCGTGATCATCACCTCCGACCTGGGAAAAAGCTTCCCACTGTTCACCCTATCTATCCCCTTCATAACCTTGTACACCTCTATTAGATCTCCCCTCATTCGCCGTCTTTCCAGGGAGAACAACCCCAGTTTACCCAATCTCTCCTCATAGCTAAGACCCTCCATACCAGGCAACATCCTGGTAAACCTCCTCTGCATTCTCTCTAACGCCTCCACGTCCTTCTGGTAGTGCGGCGACCAGAACTGGACGCAGTACTCCAAATGTGGCCTAACCAGCGTTCTATACAGCTGCATCATCAGACTCCAGCTTTTATACTCTATACCCCGTCCTATAAAGGCAAGCATACCATATGTGATTGGAAAGGGCATTGGCACAGGGCTCTGAAGAGAAGGGAGCTGTGTTCATGCACTGAATCCTCCAGATGATGAAGATGTGAGTTTGGATTTCAGCAGCAGAGGGAGGAGGGACTGGGTCTAGGTCATCAGTGTCACGGCCGCAGACCAGGCAAAGGGTGACAAACATAACTCAAGGTGGAAGAGAACACTGAAATTCAATCAGAGAGGAATCCAAAAGGTCGGTGAGATGGAATCCGATACTAATGGAAACCAAAAGGATGGTTTTGCTTTTGCCAATTTGGAGCTGGAAAAAATTTCAAATGATCCATGACTTGAATTCAGGCAGGAAGTGAGAAAGTATAGTAACAATCTTGGAGACTGTGGTAACGACGGAAAAGTAGAATTTAATTCCATCCGCATAAAAGTGGATAGCACGGTGGCACAGCGGTTAGCACTGCTGCCTCACAGCGCTAGGGACCCAGGTTCAATTCCCAGTTTGGGTCACTGTCTGTGCAGAGTCCGCACATTCTCCCCGTGTCTACTTGATTTTCCTCCGGGTGCTCCGGTTTCCTCCCACACGCCAAAGATGTGCAGGTTAGATGGATTGGCCATGCTAAATTGTCCCTTATTGTCAGGGGTCTAGCTAGGGCAAATGCGTGAGGTTATGGGGATGGGGCCTGGGTGGGATTGTGGTCGGTGCAGACTCGATGGGCCGAATGGCCTCCTCCTGCACCGCAGGGATTCTATGATTAAAAGTTTATCTACATTTGCGGATTAAATTGTTGATCAATAATATGTAAATAATGAATATTGAATAGGGGAAAGAGGCAAGGACTGAGCTCTGGTGAACACCACAGATGACCCAAGAAGTATGGGCGAAAAGGGTGGGATTTTCCAGTTGTTTCCGCCCCAAAAGCGGAAATTTCCACCCAAGGTCAATGGACCTTTAAACAGTCCGTCAACTTTTCTGTCCCAGTTGCAACAATTCCCGTGGTGAGTGGGACCAGAAAATTTACCCCTAACATAGGGAAGGATATTTGTTACCCTCTGGTTAGAGACGAGTAATGTTTTGTTTAAAGCTGAAAAAGTTTGAAATCCCAGTTACCCACGAGGAGAATAAAGCCAAAAGATTCCCAAGTTTTAAACAAAATAAACTTTACTATACAAAGTCAGAAAAATGAAACAATCTCTTATAGTCTAACATTCGGAATTTAAATGAAGTATAGAACCATAAAATCATAGAATCCTACAGTGCAGGAGACCATTCGGCCCATCGAGTCTGCACCGACCACAATCCCACCCAGGCCCTATCCCCATAACCCCATTTATTTACCCCAGCTTGTCCCCCTGACACTAAGGGGCAATTTAGCGTGGCCAATCCACCTAACCCGCACATCTTTGGACTATGGGAGGAAACCGGAGCACTCGGAGGAAACCCACACAGACACGAGGAGAATGTGCAAACTCCACACAGACAGTCACCCAAGCCGGGAATCGAACCTGGGTCGCTAACCACTGTGCCATCATGCCAGTGAATGTGAATTAACAAGCAAACTGTGATTGAACACACTACACTGCACATGAAATAGAAAATCTGACCAAGACAGATCTAACAGAATTCTCAGCAACTCACCCAGATGTCAGTGACCACTGTGAGTTACAAAGTCCCATTAAATTTCAGTTCTTCACTTTCAAATATCTAGCCTCAAAATTCCCTCAAATGTTGTTCTGGCTCAGGCTGTTTCAATGACTTCTCACTTCCTGTGAGTTCAATCTCTTCTCCTGAGACTGTGTTTCACAACATTCACAAAGCTGCACTTCCATCTCTAATCATCAACACAGTTCCAACATTTTCACAGACTGCTAGCTTCACTAAGCTGGCACTGCCCTGGGTTTCTCTGCGCCAAGCTAGACATGGCTCCCACCGCTTTCCCAGAGCCCTAACTCTTTCTAGCATGTAATCAGTGACCTTTTGTCACCTTGCCAGCTCCCCAAGACTTCTTCTGAGCTCTAACTGCACAGAATATCTCCCAGGGCTTCTTCAGGCCCTAACTGCCTGGAGCCTGCTAACAGTAGCAGCCTTTCATTATAGTTTCTTCCCCTGCTGCAGAATAAAGTTTATTTATTAGTCATAAGTAAGGCTTACATTAATACTGCAATGAAGTTACTGTGAAATTCCCCTAGTCGCCACAGTCCGGCGCCTGTTCGGGTCAATGTACCCAACCAGTATGTCTTTCAGACTGTGGGAGGAAACCGGAGCACCCAGAGGAAACCCAACGTGCAAACTCCACACAGACAGTGACCCAAGCCAGGAATCGAACCCGAGTCCCTGGCGCTGTGAGGCAGCAGTGCTAACCACTGTGCCGCCCTTACTCAGATAAATTAAAACCAGACAACCGGCTTCAGCTGTGCCCAAATCAATGACAATGCTATATTTCAGGGTCCACTGAACACTTTTAAACTAATTTAGTTCTTTCTCCCAAAGCCAAACAACTTTCTGGACTGCACTTCTTTGGAAGCAGTGTAGACATCATATCACCAGTTCGCCAGCTAAGTAAGCCAGTTGATGTTCTATGATCTTAACTTTCTAGCAGTTTGCTAACCCCTTAAATCAGCATGGCCCCAACCTTTTAACTGTAATGTACTCCAAGCTGCATTTATCCCATTTTTTCCATTAAGCATTAATATTCCCAGTTAAATTAACAGCAAATATTAATGTCAACCATGAGCTAGATATTTATCACAATATTGGCATGGGGCTTTGCAGACTTATGTGCAACACAAGACGACAATGAATTCAATTTATTACACTGGAAACAATAGCAACAACTTGTTTTTTATACAGTATGAAGTTCTTGGAACAAAAGCTGTTTCATAACCAGACAGAGACATTTAGAATTTGAACCGTACAAGCTGTTGAACATGAATCAAAGGACAAAGGACAAAGAACAAAGAAAATTACAGCACAGGAACAGGCCCTGCGGCCCTCCAAGCCTGCACCGACCGTGCTGCCCGACTTAACTAAAACCCCCTACCCTTCCAGGGACTATATTTCTCTATTCCCATCCTATTCATGTATTTGTCAAGACGCCCCTTAAAAGTCACTACCGTATCCACTTCCACTACCTCCCCCAGCAACGGGTTCCAGGCACCCACCACTCTCTGTGTAAAAAATCTGCCTCGTACATCATCTCCTTTAAACCTTGCCCCTCGCACCTTAAACCTATGCTCCCTAGTAATTGACTCTTCCACCCTGGGAAAAAGCTTCTGACTATCCACTCTGTCCATGCCTCTCATAATCTTGTAGGCTTCTATCAGGTCTCCCCTCAACTTCCGTTGCTCCAGTGAGAACAAACCAAGTTTCTCCAACATCTCCTCATAGCTAATGCCCTCCATACCAGGCAACATCCTGGTAAATCTTTTCTGTACCCTCCCCAAAGCCTCCACATCCTTCTGGTAGTGTGGCGACCAGAATTGAACACTGTATTCCAGGTACAGCCTCACTAAGGTTCTATAAATCTGCAACATGACTTGCCAATTTTTAAACTTAATGCCCCGGCCAATGAAGGCAAGCATGCCGAATGCCTTCTTGACTACCTTCTCCACCTACATTGCCACTTTCAGTGACCTGTGTACCTGTGCACCCAGATCCCTTTGCCTCTTAAGGATTCTGCCATTTACTGTATATTTCCTATCTGTATTAGACCTTCCAAAATGCATTACCTCACATTTCATAGAAACCCTACAATGCAGAAAGAGGCCACTGGGCCCATCGAGTCTGCACCGACCACAATCCCACCCAGGCCCTATCCCCATATCCCTACACATTTACCTGCTAATCCTTTTAACCTACGCATCTCAGGACACTAAGGGGCAATTTTAGCATGGCCAATTGACCTAACCTGCACATCTTTGGACTGTGGGAGGAAACCGGAGCACCCGGAGGAAACCCACGCAGACACGAGGAGAATGTGCAAACTCCACACAGACAGTGACCAAAGCCGGGAATCGAACCCAGGTCCCTGGAGCTGTGAAGCAGCAGTGCTAACCACTGTGCTACCGTGCTGCCAGATGTCCAGATTAAACTCCATCTGCAATCTCTCCGCCCAAGTCTCCAACTGATCTGTATCCTGCTGTCCACATTGCTATCCGCAAATCCACCAACCTTTGTGTCGTCCGCAAACTTACTAATCAATCCAGTTACATTTTCCTCCAAATCATTTATATATATTACAAACAGCAAAGGTCCCAGCACTGATCCCTGAGGAACACCACTTGTCACAGCCCTCCATTCAGAAATGCACCCTTCCACTGCTACCCGCTGTCTTCTTTGACCGATGGTAGTCATGATGTGGAGATGCCGGCATTGGACTGGGGTAAACACAGTAAGAGAAACTAATAGCCAAGTTCCGCACACATGAGGATGGCCTAAACCGGGATCTTGGATTTATGTCACACTATCAGTGTGACATAAGCTTGCGTCCTGGACTTGCAGAATCGCACTGGCTGTCCTGTCTGGAGACAATACACATCTCTTTAACCTGTGCTTAATGCTCCCTCCACCCACATTGTCTGTATCTTTAAGATCTGGTTGGTTGTAGAGATTCGCATTCTAATCAGTATTCTGTAACTTGATTTTGTGTCTCTGTATGCCCTGTTTGAGAGCAGATATCCACACCATCTGACGAAGGAGCAGCGCTTGGAAAGCTAATGGCATTTGCTACCAAATAAACCTGTTGGACTTTAACCTGGTGTTGTTAAAACTCTTACCTTCTTTGACCGAGCCAGTTTTGTATCCACCTTGCTAGCTCACCTCTGATCCCATGCGACTTCACCTTCTGCACCAGTCTGCCATGAGGGACCTTGTCAAAGACCTTACTGAAGTCCATGTAGACAACATCCACCGCCCTACCCTCATCAATCATTTTCGACACTTCCTCGAAAAACTCGACCAAGTTCATGAGACATGACCTCCCCTTCACAAAACCATGTTGCCTCTCACTAATACGTCCACTTATTTCCAAGTGGGAATAAATCCTGTCTCGAAGAATCCTCTCCAATAATTTCCCTACCACTGAAGTAAGGCTCACCGGCCTGTAATTACCTGGATTATTCTTGCTACCCTTCTTAAACAAAGGAACAACATTGGCTATTCTACAATCCTCTGGGACCTCCCCTGTAGCCAGTGAGGATACAAAGATTTCTCTCAAGGCCCCAGCAATTTCCTTCCTTGCCTCACTCAGTATTCTGGGGTATATCCCATCAGGCCCTGGGACTTGTCTACCTTAATGTTTCTCAAGAACCCCAATACCTCCTCCTTTTTGATCTCAGCATGACTCAAAATATCTACACATCCTTTCCCAGATTCATCATCCACCAAGTCCTTCTCTTTGGTGAATACTGATGCAAAGTACTCATTTAATACCTCGCCCATTTCTTCTGGCTCCACGCATAGATTCCCTCCCTTGTCCTTGAGTGGGCCAACCCTCTTCCTGGCTACCCTCTTGCTCTTTATATATGTATAAAAAGTCTTGGGATTTTCTTTAATCCTGCTGGCCAATGCTTTTTCATGACCCCTTTTAGCCCTTCTTACTCCTTGCTTAAGTTTCGATAATAATATGATAATAATCCTTTATTATCGTATTCTAGCAGACTCCCTCCGCTGGTACATGTGTGCATGGTAGCCTCAAGTGGACAAAATGCACAATGCAATTTTCAATAAACTATATATTGCACCTTGAGTGTAATGAAATATCGCAAGCAACTGCAGAGGAGCATTATAGAACAGGATGACATTGAGCTACGTAAACAGATATTGAGGGTGATCTTACCATTGCGCCCCACTGGCCAATGTGCGAGGCAAGCCAGTAAGATCGCACGAGAGCCGAGAAATCGGGTTCGCGCTTGATTTCACGCATCTCGCAATGTTATCGGCACCGGATATCCAGCAAGGTCAGCCTCACACCTATTTCTAGTGCAAGGCTCAATAAATTCTTTAAATTTAATTTACATTTCTTTAACCTGTGATTAGCGAGCCCGGGACGCTATCCTCTGGACTCACTTGCCTCCGTAGCCTCGTCAGGAGAGGTTCTCTCCAGCGAGAATTACAGCTGGTCCCCAGCAACGTGGACCAGTCATGATAGCCTCGCCAGTAGAACCGTAGGCCATTGAGGTCCCCCGGAGAGATTGGGGGCAAAGGGGGTCCCTTTGGGCAGAGGCAGCCTGAGGTCTACTGGGGCACTGGTCGGTGGGGTGGGGGGGGGGAGAATGCTGCACACTTTGCAGTTGCGATCGATATGGGGCGTGATGGAGAGGGCCCCAGTGCCGATCTGCAGGTGATTGATAGGGGAGAGAGAGGGCCGTGCTGACACTCTGCAGGTGATCGGTGGGGGAGGGACAAGGGGTGCGATTGGTCTGTGTGGCGAGGGGAGGCAGGGGCGATATTTCTGGGCGGGGTGGGACACGCGATCAGCCACGGGTCCCTGCGATAGCTGGGGGGTGCTGAGTCGAGGCTGGCTGCAACAGTGGGATCCTGTCAGGTCTCTCTCTCAGCCCTGTCAGGCTTCTGCGGGATGCCATTGCGCATATGCAGCCACAGAGTTCTGCACATGCGCAATGGCGCCTGTTGCGGCTACAGCAGGCTTGCTGGTGATTTAAGCCCTGCCCCTTCCTCTACAGGAGAGGAATGGTTTAGCCCATTTTTACCTGCACTAAGGAGACAAGATACTGGATTTGAACTCACTCCAAAAAACAGGTCCCCATTTTCACACCCATTCTGGACTTAGAATTTTTTGGTAAGATTCCCCCCATTGAGTCAGATGTCCAAAACTGTGGTCAAAGAGGTAGGCTTAAAGGAGTGCCTTAAAGGAGAAAAGTGAGGTAGAGAGATGCAGAGGTGTAGGGAGGGAATTCCAGAGCTTGAGACCTGGGCAACTGAAGGAACAGTCAACAAGTAACATTGGTGACACACAAGTGCTAGGCAATGAACATCTCTAACAAGAAAGAATCTAACCATCAGCCCTTGACATTCAGTGGCACGACCATTGCTGAATCCTCCACTATCTACATTCTGGGGGTTTCCACTGACCATAAACTGAACTGGACTAGCCATACAAATATTGTGGCTACAAGAGCAAGTCAGAGGCGAGGAAGGCTGTGGAGAGTAACTCGCCTCCTGACTCCCCAAAGCCTGTTCATCATCATCTACAAGGCACAAGTCTAGAGTGTGATGGAATACTCTCCACTTGCTTAGATGAGTGAAGCTCTAACAACACTCAAGAAGCTTAACCACCATCCAGGACAAAACAGCCCACTTGATTGGCACCCCATCCACAAACATCCACTCCCTCCACCTCCGAGGCACCATCGCAGCCAGTATGCACCATCTACAAGGTACACTGCAGAAACTCACTAAGGTTCAAAGAGCAAAGAGCAAAGAACAAAGAAAATTACACCACAGGAACAGGCCCTTTGGCTCTCCAAGCCTGCACCGACCATGCTGCCCGACTTAACTAAAACCCCCTACCCTTCCGGGGACCATATCCCTTTATTCCCATCTCATTCATGTACTTGTCAAGACGCCCCTTAAAAGTCACTACCGTATCCGCTTCCACTACCTCCCCCGGCAACGGGTTCTAGGCACCCACTACTCTCTGTGTGAAAAATCTGCCTCTTACATCTCCTTTAAAGGTTGCCGCTTGCACCTTAAACCTATGCCCCCTAGTAATTGACTCTTCCGCCCTGGGCAAAAGCTTCTGACTATCCACTCTGTCCATGCCTCTCATAATCTTGTAGACTTCTATCAGGTCTCCCCTCAACCTCCGTCGCTCCAGTGAGAACAAACCAAGTTTCTCCAACATCTCCTCAACATCTCCTCATAGCTAATGCCTTCCATACCAGGCAACATCCTCGTAAATCTTTTCTGTACCCTCTCCAAAGCCTCCACATCCTTCTGGTAGCGTGGCGACCAGAATTGAACACTATATTCCAAGTGCGGCCTAACTAAGGTTCTACAAAGCTGCAACATGGCTTGCCAATTTTTAAACTCAATACTCCGGCCGATGAAGGCAAGCATGCCGTATGCCTTCTTGACTACCTTCTCCACCTGCATTGCCACTTTCAGTGACCTGTGTACCTGTGCACTCAGATCCCTTTGCCTATCAATACTCTTAAGGGTCCTGCCATTTACTGTATATTTCCTATCTGTATTTAGACCTTCCAAAATGCATTACCTCACATTTGTTTGGATTAAACTCCATCTGCCATCTCTCCGCCCAAGTCTCCAACTGATCTATATCCTGCTGTATCCTCCGATGGTCCTCATTGCTATCCGCAAATCCACCAACCTCTGTGTCGTTTGCAAACTTACTACTCAATCCAGTTACATTTTCCTCCAAATCATTTGTATATATTACAAACAGCAAAGATCCCAGCACTGATCCCTGAGGAACACCACTTGTCAGCACCTTTGATAGCACCTTCCAAACTCATAACCACTACCATCTAGAAAGACAAGGGCAGCAGATACAAGGGAACACCACCACCTGGAAATTCCCCTCCAAGTCACTCAGGCTTCTAACTTTGAAATATGTCGCCATCCCTTCACTGTCGCCGGCTCAAAATCCTAATCTCCCTCCCTTACAGCACTGTGGGTGTACATACACCATACATACTGCAGCTGTTCAAGAAGGCAGTTCATCACCAAGGGCAATTAGGGATGGGCAATAAATGCTGGCCTAGCCAGCAACACTCACATCCCATGAATGAATTTTGAAAAACATCAAACCTGAATCTTCTTTTGCTGCGGGACTACATGAAAATGTTAAGGTTATATCATACACTGGGCTAGTGCTCCTGGGATTGTCAATGATAATGATAGAACCTACTTTTCACTCAGGTAAATGGGAGAGCTGAGGTATAGCAGCCAATGGAATCGGAAAGGTTAATAAAGATTGTGAGGCAGCAGTGCTAACCACTGTGCCACCATGCCGCCCATTTGGTTCCAGGTTTACTGATTTGACCAGTAATATCTCTTGTGTTCTAGCCTCTTTATCTACCTAATAAAGAGACTTTATTAGAACACAAGCGATATTACTGGTCAAATCAGTAAAGTTGGGACCAAATTGGTGGCGTGGTGGCACAGTGGTTTGCACTGCTGCCTCATAGTGCCAGGGGCCCGGGTTCAATTCCAGCCTCGGGTCACTGTCTGTGTGAAGTTTGCACATTCTCCCCGTGTCTGCGTGGGTTTCCTCCAGGCGCTCCGGTTTCCTCCCACGGTCCAAAGATTTGCGACTTAGATTGATTGGCCGTGCTAAATTAACCCTGGAGTCGGGGGGGCTTAGCACGGTAAATATGTGGGATTATGGGAATAGGACCTGGGTGGGATTGTGGTTGGTGCAGACTCAATGGGCCGAATGGCTGCCTTCTGCGCTGTAGGGATTCTATGAACAAATTTAGTCCCACCTAAATTAGTTAACCAACCAGCCTGAAAGCTGCTACATTGCAAAACTGTAGTTTAATGAAGGAGAACCTGCTTTGCCCAGATTGATCATATCACCCTCAATGTACTAGCCGTGAAGAGATCTATATCAGTGTTTCTCGGACACCCATTGTGCTGATGTGTCCTTCACAATTGTTGACTGGGAACATGTTTATTTGGCAGAAGAGCATTTTCCAAGTGTGATATGTATTGATCCATTAATTAGTTTAATCCACCCCCAAGTCTGTATGCGGTAAATAAACACCAGCCAATAATTTATCCTTCTCTGACCTAAATTAAAGAAAATCCTCAGTTCTGCACTGAAGGTATTTTGACGTGGGTTTAAAGTGTGCAGGTGAGCAAAACAGATGCCACATGAATTGGTGCAGGAGACTCTTCTGCAAGTCTATATAAAATGGTTCGCAGCAATCTGCCTCTTAGCAACTGCTTTACCTGATATATTAAGGGGTACTGACAGCTCCTATATAGTTAAGCTCATGCACATCGCCATCTCTGGCAAGGTTCAGAATCCAGTAAGAAGTCTCACAACACCAGGTTAAAGTCCAACAGGTTTATTTGGTAGCAAATACCATAAGCTTTCGGAGCGCTGCTCCTTCGTCAGATGGAGTGGAAATGTGCTCTCAAACAGTGCACAGAGACACAAAATCAAGTTACAGAATACTGATTAGAATGCAAATCCCTACAGCCAGCCAGGTCTTAAAGATACAGACAATGTGGGTGGAGGGAGCATTAAGCACAGGTTAAAGAGATGTGTATTGTCTCCAGACAGGACAGCCTGCAAGTCCAGGAGGCAAGATATTAATAGGGGCAATTTAATTAATGCCCCACAATTAATGCCCCACAGCTTGCCTCCTGGACTTGCAGGTTGTCCTGTCTGGAGACAATACACATCTCTTTAACCTGTGCTTAATGCTCCCTCCACCCACATTGTCTGTATCTTTAAGACCTGGCTGGTTGTAGGGATTCGCATTCTAATCAGTATTCTGTAACTTGATTTTGTGTCTCTGTGCACTGTTTGAGGGCACATTTCCACTCCATCTGACGAAGAAGCAGCGCTCCGAAAGCTTATGGTATTTGCTACCAAATAAACCTGTTGGACTTTAACCTGGTGTTGTGAGACTTCTTATTGTGTTCACCCCAGTCCAATGCCGGCATCTCCACATCAAGGTTCAGAATCTCCAGTGTTAAACTGGAGAAAGTTCCAGCTCATTCATGAGTTGATCAAACAACTGAGCAGACAGTTAAGGTAAAGAATATTCTGCATATTTCAAGGTTGCTCCACTTGTTACATATTTCATGAAAACAGTAATTGTAAATAATTTAGATATCGATATTAATGCTTAGCTCATTAGGAGTAATCCTACTTCTTTTGTTTCACCTCTTTGGTTATGGTTATGAGTCATCTGATTTTAAATTCAACCTCAGTTGTTTATTGTCTGGAAACCAGGGCTGATGGCTGGAATGGATCAGAGGAGATTAACAGGATAGCAAGTTTACAAGCAGATTTCTTTGCTGCAGGCAACATGAGGGACTTAATATAAAATGCACACTGACCGCTATGCCTGTTTTACAGAGATAAGCCGAGCCAGAGTGCCTATACTGTTGGGCAGGAGCATGGCACTCACCAGATTGGTATAAGTATTAAAATGATAGGTGACAAATATACAAACACAGCAGAATGGTCACAAGAACTGGACAGGTTCAGAAAAAAGCAAATTACTGTGGATGCTGCAATCTGAAACCAAAAGAGAAAATGCTGGAAAATCTCAGCAGGTCATAGAGACATAGAGTCATAGAGCATGGAAATAGGCCTCCAGACACTCACCACCCTCTGCGTGAAAAAATTGCCCCTCTGGACCTTTTTGTATCTCTCCCCTCTCACCTTAAACCTATGCCCTCTAGTTCTAGACTCCCCTACCTTTGGGAAAAGATATTGACTATCTAGCTGATCTATGCTCCTCACTATTTTATAGACCTCTATAAGATCACCCCTAAGCCTTCTACGCTCCAGGGAAAGATGTCTCAGCCTATCCAGCCTCTTCTTATAACTCAAACCATCAAGTCCCGGTAGCATCCTAGCAAATCTTTTCTGCACTCTTTCTAGTTTAATAATATCCTTTCTGTAATAGGATGACCAGAACTGTACACAGTATTCCAAGTGTGGCCTTACCAATGTCTGTACAACTTCAACAAGACGTCCCAACTCCTGTATGCAATGTTTTGACCAATGAAACCAAGCATGCTGAATGCCTTCTTCACCACTTTGTCCACCTGTGACTCCACTTTCAAAGACCTATGAACCTGTACCCCTAGATCTCTTTGTTCTATAACTCTCCACAATGCCCTACCATTAACTGAATAAGTCCTGCCCTGGTTCGAACAACCAAAATGCATCACCTCGCATTTATCTAAATTAAACTCCATCTGCCATTTGTCAGCCCACTGGCCCAATTGATCAAGATCCCGTTGCAATCCTAGATAACCTTCTTCACTGTCCACTATGCCACCAACCTTGGTGTCATCTGCAAACTTATTAACCATGCCTACTAAATTCTCATTCAAATCATTAATATAAATGACAAATAACAGTGGACCCAGCACCAATCCCTGAGGCACACCCACTGGTCACAGGCCTCCAGTTTGAAAAGCAACCCTCTACAACCAACTTCTGTCATCAAGCCAATTTTATATCCATTTAGATACCTCACCCTGGATCCCGTGAGATTTAACCTTATGCAACAACCTACCATGCGGTACCTTGTCAAAGGCCTTGCTAAAGTCCATCTGAATAACATCAACTGCACTGCCCTCATCTACCTTCTTGTTGGTCTGGCAGCATCTGCAAGGAGAGAAAAGAGCTGACTTTTTGAGTCCAGGTGACCCTTTGTCAAAGCTAGCAAAGGGTCATCTGGACTTGAAACAACAGCTCCTTTCTCTCCTTACAGATGCTGCCAGGCTGTAAACCTCTATGACTCTATAACCTGCTGAGATTTTCCAGCATTTTCTCTTTTGGACAGGTTCAGAGTTGAAAATCAGGACATGTAATCCCCCTAATGACATTTGCTTTGTCATGCAACCGAAAACCTTTATTCATTCTGCTGGGAAGAGTGTTGCAAGTTTAGTTTATCACAGAGATTGGTGTAACTATAATGTCACTGGATAGTAATCCAGAGGCCCAGTATAATGCTCTGGGGAAACTGGTTCAAATCCCAACATGGCAGCTGGTGGAATTTAAATTCAATTAATAATCTCAGTAATCAATTGTCAAAACCCACCTGGTTCACTAATGCCCTTTAGGGAAGGAAATCTGCCATCCTTACCTGGTCTGGCCTGCATGTGGCTCTTATCTCATTTGGCAGCCACTTCACTTGAATTTTAACAGTAAATGATATGCCACCATTAAAAACAACCAATGTCCTAAAATACAAGCCCATCTAAGGAAACTGAAGTTTGATCCGAATCAGACTATAACTCAAACAAAATCAAGTTAAAATTACTTTCAGAATGATGCTAATTAATACCTATTTGTTTCCTGAACCAGTTTTTAAAAAAAGTTTATTTATTAGTGTCACAAGTAGGCTTACATTAACACTTCAATGAAGTTACTGTGAAAATCTCCTAGTTGCCACATTCCTGTTCGGGTACACTGAGTTACACTGAGCTGGTTAGGTGCATTCGGCCAATGCACCTAACCAGCACGTCTTTCGGACTGTGGGAGAAAACCGGAGCACTCGGAGGAAACCCACGCAGACACAGGGAGAACATGCAAACTCCGCACAGACAGCGACCCAAGCCGGGAATCAAACCCAGGTCCTTGGTGCTGTGAGGCAGCAGTGCTAACCACTGTGCCACCTATTAAATATGGAAAGAGAAAAGACAAGAAATCAAGCTAAATTAATCGAAAAGAAATAGTTTGGATTGAACAGAAATAAATCATCTTCAGGACTGACTATGTCAGCGGAATTGACAGTTTTAGGAATTTGCCAAGACCTTAAGAACATAAGAACATAAGAAATAGGAGCAGGAGTAGGCCATCTAGCCCCTCGAGCCTGCCCCGCCATTCAATAAGATCATGGCTGATCTGACGTGGATCAGTACCACTTACCCGCCTGATCCCCATAACCCTTAATTCCCTTACCGATCAGGAATCCATCCATCCGCGCTTTAAACATATTCAGCGAGGTAGCCTCCACCACCTCAGTGGGCAGAGAATTCCAGAGATTCACCACCCTCTGGGAGAAGAAGTTCCTCCTCAACTCTGTCTTAAACCGACCCCCCTTTATTTTGAGGCTGTGTCCTCTAGTTTTAACTTCCTTACTAAGTGGAAAGAATCTCTCCGCCTCCACCCTATCCAGCCCCCGCATTATCTTATAAGTCTCCATAAGATCCCCCCTCATCCTTCTAAACTCCAACGAGTACAAACCCAATCTCCTCAGCCTCTCCTCATAATCCAAACCCCTCATCTCCGGTATCAACCTGGTGAACCTTCTCTGCACTCCCTCCAATGCCAATATATCCTTCCTCATATAAGGGGACCAATACTGCACACAGTATTCCAGCTGCGGCCTCACCAATGCCCTGTACAGGTGCATCAAGACATCCCTGCTTTTATATTCTATCCCCCTCGCGATATAGGCCAACATCCCATTTGCCTTCTTGATCACCTGTTGTACCTGCAGACTGGGCTTTTGCGTCTCATGCACAAGGACCCCCAGGTCCCTTTGCACGGTAGCATGTTTTAATTTGTTTCCATTGAGATAGTAATCCCATTTGTTATTATTTCCTCCAAAGTGTATAACCTCGCATTTCTCAACGTTATACTCCATTTGCCATATCCTCGCCCACTCACTCAGCCTGTCCAAATCTCTCTGCAGATCTTCTCCGTCCTCCACACGATTCACTTTTCCACTTAAGACCTTACATCAGACCTGACAGTCTTGGGTAGAATTGTAGTATTTGTAAATCTCACGGGCAAGAAAGCAAATCAAAAAGCTTTGGCAAAGGGGAATCTGGACTCGAAACGTCAGCTCCTTTCCCTTCTTACAGATGCTGCCAGACCTGCTGAGATTTTCCAGCGTTTCCTCTTTTGAAATCAAAAAGCTTCGTTTAAATGTCTCAAATCTCTGGGAGAAGTCCTGCACCGAGGCGACATATAACGATTTTAAATGCGTAAATGAGCGAGTTTTTAATGGGTTAAAATTGAGCCCAGTATATTTCTCAGTTTGAATTGCAAAGGGCTAGGTCACTTTTTTTCTGAAGGAAGCGCCTTGTTGCTGTTTGTTTTCCTAATGGTTTCAGGGAAGAACTATTGTAAATGTGACATGATAAGATGCAACTGCCGAACGAAGGCTGAAAAAGTAAACTCAACTCAGTTGAACGAACTAACTGAAAGGAGAGGGGAAATGTGAATTAAAATGCTGGATGAAAGTTTAACCGATTTTCTTTAAGAACAATGTTCACCAGGGAAACTGCTAAAACTTTTTCTAACTTTTCATTTCTAAAATGTTTCTAAATTTCTAAAATTTTTCTAAATTAAATAAATACAAATAGACTTAATTCCGAGCCAATTAAAATCTTACCGTTTCAGATCGTCCATTCTGTAGATCTCGTTTTCAATGTAAGTCTGTAAATGCTGCAAAAGCACCTTCTCCACAGCTATTTCGCCTTGGATGTTCAACAGGGAGGTGTACAGATCTCCTGGAGTCGCTGACAGCGAGGAACTGCTCACCACGTACAGTAACAGTGAGGGCAGCAGCAATAACATTTTGTAATAATCTCCCAACCACTGCCCCGGGAATCTACCAACTTACCATAACGATAGTTTAAACTCAACATTTACCTATAACTTATACACTTTGTTATCCGTTGTTTTCCTTGGTCTGGTAAAAGTGGGATCGTGTTCCTTCCAGAGGTTGAGACTGAATCCACGCTTCCCTGTTCCAGCATTCATATTCTCCACATTCCAATGAAATGGATCATTTTTGCTCAGTTACTGCCCGGAGAGTGATGCAGCTACATCAAAGGAGACAGGGAGGGACTGGGCGCTATCTCAACGCCCTCTGACTGATTGTTGGCTCAGACTTTCCATGGGACGGTCAGGGGACAGGAGGAGTGATGTACAGTGTTCAGGGGGGGTTGATTGAGGGGGAAGGGGGGTTTGTGTAGCTTCTCCAGGGGTGGGGGAGGTTACTGCTTTGCCAGAGGGCTCTGCCCCTCACTCCCCTTTTTAGGGGAACTCGCTTCATACCGTTTGCTTCTTTCAAACTACTTTCAAACAAGCAACCGAGTTTTAAAATTCACTTTTATACCAGTGTCACTCTGTGCTGCTTTGAGATTGAAATGTGGAAGCGAACTGACCATTTTTAATAGAAGTGTTGCTTTTGCAGGAGTGTTGGACCATTGTCAATGGTGATGTGATTTGTAAATCACACACACACGCACACCCGGCTGCCTTTAAGTAGCAATCATGTTGGATTTGTTTAGAAACAGAATTGGACACTAACCGCTGCATGACTGCGGTTTATGATTCTTTGAGAAGGTGTTTCTGAGTCAGTAGCCAGAGGCACAGGGAAGGTCAGGTTAACTGTGTGTCTCTACCTGTCCTGAGAAAGTGGTTTGGTGAGTGGGGGGGAGGGGGCGGAGACCATTGCTATTCCTAATGGAGATGGTGCCCCCACTGACATGAGGTAGAATTGCAAGCAGTTCACCAGTGGAGGAATAGAGAGGAGACCTGTTCACATCAAGGATAATGTGTGACTTGGAGAGAATGGGGTTCCTACAATTGGCACCAGTGGTTATGAACAGAGTGCCACACTTTCTCTTTCTGTGTAACAGCGACAGGACCCCTAGACATGGAACATGGTCCTTAGAGACTAAAAATCAGAACATGCTGGAAAAGTGCAACAGGTCTGTGCAGCATCTGTGGAGAAAGAGTTAACGTTATGAGTCCAATATGACTTTTCTTCAGAGTTCAGCCCATGGCTGGTTCTGTTTTCAGATATACTTAGCTCGCTGTGTAGGTTTTTGTTCTTGTGGCCAGCGGTTATAATGGGCCCAATCTACCCCACTCTGTGATGGTGGGAGTGGAGGGGAGGAGAATGTTTTCTCAGGGTAGTTTGGGATGAGGAGTGTCTATCCATTGACTGGAAGTAGGCAGGAATTAATCATTTATGGCCCCAATTAAGGGCAATTTTGCAGCATCCGTGGCATTCCACCGCCCGGCCCCCCCCGGCAAAGTGTGGAGGTTTCCACTTCATAGAATCCCTAAAGTGCAGAAGAGGCCATTCAGCCCGTCAAGTCTGCACTGACTCTCTGACAGAGTATTTTACCCAGGCCCTCTCCGTCACCTTATCTGTGTAACCCCACGCATTTACCATGGCTAATCCATTTAACCTACACATCCTGGGACACCTAGGGGCAATTTAGCATGGCCAATTCATCTAACCCGCACATCTTTCGACTGTGGGAGGAAAACAGAGCACCCAGAGGAAACCCACACTGACACGAGGAGAATGTGCAAACTCCTCACAGAAAATCACCTGAGGTGAACCCAGGTCCTTGGCTCTGTGAGGCTGCAGTGCTAGCCACTGTGCCAGGATGCTGCCCCAGTTCTATGGAGGCTACATTCCTCTGGCAGACCAGAGGCAATCAGAGCCAGGAGCGTGAAAGGCCATTCCCACAACCCAAATGGTGCATCTGGAGGGATCTGAGGCATCTAACCCCTTCCTTCCCTCTGATTTATTAACAATTTTACTCCTCTGAGGGCACCTCCAACTCACCCTCATCAGCACCGAGCTCTCCTGGTGAGGCTGGCTTCCAGCTGACAACCCTGTGAATGAGCCTGCAGCATCGGGAGCCCTTCATAGGATGGTGAGTGTGGATTAGGAGGCTGCTTGTGAGAATATTGCCAATCTGGTCTCAGTGGCGGCAAGTGGGAGCTCGGGATCCCCATTTGGCCCTGATGGCAGTGTCCCGAAAACCACAGTAAAATCTTGCCCAACCTATCAGAGGAGGAATGCTTAATGCATTCATATGACATGCATTCGATTTACAGGTGACTGTGTGTAACGATGAATAAATTTCAGGGCTAGTAGTCCTGTCCACATTGACTATCTGCCAATATTTCAATGACTCGGCTTATTAGAATGGCATTAAGATTTGTGGAGGTATGGCACAGGCTGCTATGTTCTATTCCCACTCTCAGCTGGGATCTGAGTTCACAGTAGGTACAATTGTGCCAAATGCTACAATTATATCAGATATACAGGGCAGAGATACAGCATAACAGTGGAATAACATTGCTTCAATTAGATCGAAGACCTTTATTGATGCACTAATGTTGTCAATTGAGGTTGTTTGTTTCATTCTATCATATTGTGTTCAACTGTGATGGATGCGCCCACTATATCTTTATAATCCTGCTTGTTGACATCTTTATGAGGTTTAATTTGATTTGATTTATTATTGTGGCATGTATTGGGATACAGTGAAAAGTATTGTTTCTTGCGCACTATACAGACAAAGCATGCCACTCATAGCGTACATAGGGGAGAAGGAAAGGAGAGGGTGCAGAATGTAGTGTTACAATCATAGCTAGGGTGTAGAGAAAGATCAGCTTAATATAAGGTAAGTCCATTCAAAAGTCTGATGGCAGCAGGGAAGAAGCTGTTCTTGAGTCGGTTGGTACGTGATCTCAGACTCTTTCCTGACAGAAGAAGGTGGAAGAGAGTATGTCCAAGTGTGCGGGGTCTGTGATTATGCTGGCTGCTTTCCCGAGGCAGCAGGAAGTGTAGACAGAGTCAATGGATAGGAGGCTGGTTTGAGTGATGGACTGGGCTACCTTCACAACCCTTTGTAGTTTCTCATAGTCTTGGTCAGAGCAGGAGCCATACCAAGCTGTGATACATCTGGAAAGGATGCTTTCTATGGTTCACCTGTAAAAACTGATGAAGGTCGTAGTGAACATTCCGAATTTCCTTAGCCTCCTGAGAAAGTGGGTGGGCTTTCTTAACTATAGCATCAGTGTGGAGGGACCAGGGCAGGTTGTTGATGATCTGGACACCTATACCCATTGGAATAATGGAAATATCTGGAAAATAATCTGAATAGTAGACTCTTAGCAGTTTATAGAGAGGTCAGCAGGTTTACTTGTTGATAAAAATATTTAGATAACCAAGGACCTGTATACCTCAGCTCCCGTTTATATAGACAAAAGCATCCATAAATGAGCAATACTGAAAAAATGCCAGGTTTACTTTTGTTAACTAAATAGTTTAAAGTAATTGTTTCATTGCGGGCAGTATTTCAGTACAGCACTCTATATTCACATTTTACAGCATTCGTATTTGTTGTTCATGACACTGATGTGCTCCAACAGGACAAAGATGATGTTTGGGGGGGGTGGGGGTTGGCTACAATAACAGGGCGCATCATTACACTGCAGTATTTGCGCACAAATAAAATGTTTGGCCAACACTTTAAATAATAAAAGACAGATCCACTTTAAATCAAAACCAGAAAGACTGAAAACTCTTTCGCTTATAGTTGTACGCTGGGTTTTGTTTTCTTAAAGATAGTTTTTCTTTGAGAAAGTGGTTGCATGTGGCGATAAAATATGTCGATGTCTTTCCAAAAACTGTCTGCAGGAGACAGTGGTATCTGAAAGCATTCGGGATAATTGATAGCGAGGGGATGGCTGCCGCAGCGAAGGTGTTGTTCCATGTTACGGGTGTGAGGAGGTTTTGCCTGTGTGCGTTCCAGCACACTTTTCCAAAATGCCAGCAGGATAGTATGCCTGCCAGGAGGTGGCAGCAATGGCTATTGCTGTGTACAATTCATTCAATACCTGACAACAGGTCCACATGGCATATGGGACACTTGCTTTCATCAGTAGCGGTGTAGAGCATAAGAGCAAGGAGTTAATGTTGGAGTTGTACAGAGCGTTGGTTAGGACACTGTTGGAGTACTGTATGCAATTCTGGTCACCTCACAGATTATGAGGGGTATGGACAGGATGAGTAGGGAGTAGCTGTTCCCCTTCACAGAGGGGTCAGTCACGAGGGGGGCATAGTTCTAGGGTAAGGGGCAACAGATTCAGAGGGGATTTGAGAAAAAGCCTTTTCTCTCGAGGGTGGTGGGAATCTGGAATGCACTGCTTGGGAAGGTAGGGGAGGCTGGAAACCTCACAACCTTTAAAAAGTATTTGGATGAGCATTTGAAATATGGGCGGAATTCTTCCTAAAAAAAATTCTAAGTGTCGAATTCGCGTGAAAACTGAAATAATTCATGCTGGTTTTTCCAGTGGGAGTTCAGACTCGAATCTCCCACACTCTGTGCCCGGCAGAGGCCACCAGTGCGAATATCATTAAATTTCAGGGGGCGGGGCCTATCCCCGCTGGAGAGGCTGAAATCAGCGTGCTGAGTGGGCCACTGTGGATGCACCAATCTGTCAGCGCCGAGGTCGGTGCATGCACAGTGGCCCCGCACTGACAGCCTCCCAATTGCTGGCCAGTTCGATCGTTGGCCAGCCCCATGACCCCCGCAGTGCTGGCTCTCCACACCCCCCTCCCATGGCCCGATCGCTGGCCCCCTGACCATTCCCGGGCCCAACCCCCACCCCCCTCTCTGGCTCACCCTGATCTCCAGCCCCAGCCCCACCGATTCCCCCCCCAACAGTTACCCCCCCCCCCCCCCCGCAGTCCCGACACCTACCCCCGCAGGCTGACCGCCCCCTAGGCCGCCCTATATGCCCCACCCCCTTGGCACTGTCTCATGCCAGGTGGGCAGTACCAAGGTGCCCCCTGGACATTGACACTTTGCCCCTTGGGCAATGCCAGGGGGCACAGGCTGGCACTGCCAGGGTGCCAATGTACAAGGGGCACCCCAACCGCTGCCTGACTCTCTGGGGGCACCCCGATTGCCCCCCCCCCTTCATTCCAGCAGGGTCAGACCACTAGTTCCCTAAAAGTGGGGTGTTATAATAATCCCTGCTGGAGTGAACCACTCTGGCGGGGTGGGGGGGTGGGGTGAGATGCTAGGGGGCTTGGAGACTTCAGTCCCGGGCCTGCTAATCTCATTTAAATGAGATTTAAATGACCATGTTAATGATCTTTGTGCCTCCCTGCCGATTTCTGACGTGGAGCAGATGCCGGCGGAAATCCGGAGCTGGGAGACGCCAGCGGGGCGCGAACGTGTGCTCGAACCCCGCAAATCGACCGACATGACAATCTCCCAGCCCACTCCACTAAAAAATTAGCGCAGCAGGATGGCAGAATCACGGCCCATAACTTTAGAGGATATGGGACAAGTGCAGGAAAATGGGATTAGATTGATTTTAGTGGTAGTTATTGTCGGTGCAAACTCAATGGACCAAAGGGCCTTTTCTGTGCTGAATGACTCAATGGAGATTTGAAGAAGGCTGTTACGGCTAAACAATGGTACTATGGACAAGGTAGACGGCTCGAGAGTACAGACTACACGGCAATGACTATCAAACAGCTACATGTTTAGCTCTGGCCCATTCCATACTCTCTGATAGCTGAATTATCTATCCTGCCCGCTATGATTCCCGCGGTGGGCAGGACAAGAAAAGTCTACCCAATATTTAGTTGTTTTTGTTTTGTTTCTGCATAACCGCTCACTACGCGTTTCAGTGCCCAAAAGAAACGAGAGCAACAAATCCACTAAATAAATAAAAATAAAAATACATGGACGGAGAATCCATTTCGCCCAGGGATCTTCCTTTTTTTTCTCTGACTCAGATGAGCAAAGTGCGAGGATACCTTGTGCCAGCCTCATAGGCCAGGTGGGAGATTGTGTGCCAAGCTCATTGAGTGGGGATACAGTGAAAAGGGTTCTGAATCTGCAGTAGTTGTTCGCATGTTCCCCTTGGCGGGGTTGGCAGCCACTGTGTCCGATGAGAGCTCAGGTTCACACAAGCACCATATTCACCGGAGCCGAGAGGCTTCTTGGGGAATTAACAGGACTGTTCAAAATTATGCAAGCTAAATAGTGAAAGATTATTTTCAGTGGGTGATTAATCAGCAACGTGAAGGCCCAAATTTAACATTCGCGCGAAAAGCATTAAGAGGAGGACATGAGGAGGACAAGGGTTTTGTGAATATGGATCACACATCACTACAAGTGCTGATTGAAGCTGAACAATTAAGAGGGTATCAGAGAAATACTTTAAAAATTAAAGAAAAACATGAAAGGCTATGGGAAAAGAGCAGGGATTACATTCTGGAATAAAGGTATCAGAAACGGATTGGTAAAGGGAATGCTGCAACATGCAAACCTTCTTTGAAGGTAGCAGCATAAGTTTAGAAGACTGTTAGGGAAGCATATAGGGGATCTTTAGCAACTCCAGTCACATCCTGTAAAATAAACAGTATAAACAAGTAAGTTTATTTAGTATTCAGTCATTAGTTTGCTGTATATTTCACATTCTGGACAGCAGCCAGACTTATATGAATCTCCTTCTATTAAATCCATTGAAACTTGTCCTCCCTGTAATTACAAAATGTTTCATGAAAAGAAAAGGCAGTCTTTAATTCTCCCCCTCTTGCTCTTCAGTTTAGGAGTTCTCCAACGCTTTAATTTTATTTTACTTTAATTCAGCTATTTTTACACTCCTTTCTTTTCCCTTTATCAATTTCTTTTCATCTGATTTTATCTTTCTTCTTGCTGTTTTACTTTTCTTTCTTTTCCTGTGTCCTGAGGTGTCATCTGAGTCATTCTCTGTTTATTTAAAGTTTAAGTTTATTTTATTAGTGTCACAGGTAGGCTTACATTAACACTGCAATGAAGTTACCGTGAAAATCCCCCAGTCGCCACACTCCAGCGCCTGTTCGGGTACACATCTGAGGGAGAATTTAACATGGCCAATGCAGCTAACCAGCATGTCTTTCAGACGATGGGAGGAAACCGGGGCACCCAGAGGAAACCCACACAGACACGGGGAGAACGTGCAAACTCCACACAGACAGTGACCCAAGCTGGGAATCGAACCTAAGCCTCTGGCGCTGTGAGGCAGCCGTGCCAACCACTGTGCCACCATTCATCACCACGGTTTCTGGCTCTGTTGGTGTTTCACCGATTTCCTGAGCTTTTTATTGTTATATTTCCAGTGGCCAACTCTGTCTTGTTCACCCGTCAGCTCCAGGCAGGTCAGTTGAACAATAGTGGTACTCATGACATAGGAATTAGGAGCAGTAGTAGGCCATTCAGCCCTTTGAGCCTGCACTGCCATTCAATATGATCAAGGCCGATCCTCCATCTCAATGCCATCTTCCCACTTTGACCTTGGTGTCAGAACTCTCCCATTGTTTTGTCGGTGCACAGCACTGTTCCGAGAGCTGTCAGCACCTCCTGCAGATGCAATGACACATTTCCTTTAGGTGGTGCAGGCTATCTTTATGTTGAGCTCACAAGTATAGCCTTTGGGTCCAGTACTGATGCATGACAAAGAAACACAGTCAGCTTGGGCTACATGTAGAAAGCGTGCATATTAGCAAGCAACAGAAAGGTGCTTTTCACCTGCATTATGCTGAATGAACGGGGTTAATCGGACAGTATAATCCCTGGGCTTGGATTGTGATACCTGCTTAAGCCTGGCCTGTTTTTGGAAGTTATCCAACTTCACTCCCTTTGATTTTAATCATGTGAATTGCACTGTCTAAATGGCTTTTAAATCAGAGACACTGGAGGATTTCCTGTACGATAAACTATTGGACAAATAGTTGGACCATCAAGAAACATTCTGGCATCTGGTCTCAGTTAGACAATATGTCCCGAAGATTAGACATTGAATTGGATTGCTGTCATCAAATACTCATTCATATGCACACCATCCACTTTGAACATTGCATCAGATAATCTGCTATTAATATAAAGTTGCGCGTTAGTTTAGATGCATCCACAACACAATGAAAGATTTTACTTTGAATTAAAAATTTTGAAATTATATTTTTCGTTTGTGTTTGTGGATCAATTATTTCTTGTTTGGAACTGAAATAGGAAAGGTCAGTTGACTAATTGCTTGCTTTCAATATTAACAGTGAGCCTGTTAACGAGGCTTTCTATCACAATATGGTGACTGTACTCAGTCAGATTGACTTCATGTTGATACCATCGGGAACAGCTAGTTATCTCAGTGGAAAAGAGTGATGGTTCAGCCGAAAGACACCCCCAGTCTGATCAGAGGATCCCTACAGTGCAGATAGAGGCCATTTGGCCCATTGAGTCTATACCAACTCTCCGACAGAGCATCTCACCCAGGCCCTATCCCCGTATCCCCACAAAATTACCCCACTAATCCCCCTAACCTACACATCTTTGGACACTAAGGGACAATTTAGCATGGCCAATCCACCTAACCACCACAGCTTTAGACTGTGAGAGGAAACTGGAGCACCCGGAGAAAACCCACGTAGACATGGGGAGAATGTGCAAACTCCACACAGACAATCACCTGAGGCTGGAATTGAACCCGAGTCCCTGGCACTGTGAGGCAGCAGTGCTGATCACTGTGCCACCGTTCTGCCACACCCACACTCTCTCACAATCGACAAAGCAGCGTGAAGAACATTTTATCACCTCGACGTCGGGGATCGAAGGAACAGTTTTGCACATTTACAGAAATTTTTTATTTTTTTAAAATACTTTTCCAATTCAATCAAATCAAATCCAATTCAGAGTCTCAACAAGTTGAGACATTTCAGATCCAGGCTGACAAGACAGGGCGAGCGACCAAACCACCCTGTCCTGGGCCTGATCTACATGAGCCAAGCTGATTGGAGAAGGGGAGGATCCTCCTCCAAGACTTGGGCTCATTTGCATCTTAGCCAAAAGGCCGAGATGCCGCTTTTAAAAATTGCTTCATATGAAACATATGAAGCCTCAGCGTAACCCAATGACCCCAACCAAGTGCAGGCGATCCATACTACACTTGATCTTAGCCAAAAGGCCGAGAAGCGATAACGATAGAAATGTTCCACTGGAATGGCATCCACTTCACCTACCTGGACAAGCAGGATAAATTCTAAACCTGTGGGATGAACAGCGGACACTCAATGGGTGAGCCTGACCTCTCTCAGCTCGGTGGGCAGGTTTAAAATCACCCCTGAACATTGTTGTTAGTCCTCTTTGCTCTCCAATACGGCCATCAGAACGCTGACAGCTCAGTCATTAAATAAATCATCTCACCCATCTGAAATAATCCTAATATTACCGGAATAACGCTACTCAGATTTCAGCTGTAATTGGATTATTTTAATGATACTCAAAGAGCTTTATACACATACTAGCTTTATATAGTTAGTCTAAACTATTTTAATTGAAAGACATGGTCAGCACAATGGTTAGCATTGCTGCCTCACAACGCTAGGGATCTGTGTTCGATTCCTGGCTTGGGTCACTGTCTGTATGGAGTCTGCACGTTCTCCCCGTGTCTGCGTGGGTTTCTGCCGGGTGCTCTGGTTTCCTCCCAGAGTCCGAAAGACGTGCTGGTTAGGTGCATTGGCCATGCTAAATTCTCCCACAGTGTACCCGAACGGGTGCCAGAGTGTGGCGACTAGGGGATTTTCACAGTAACTTCATTGCAGTGTTAATGTAAGCCTACCTGTGACACTAATAAATAAACTAAACTAAAATGTTCAAAAACGTGACTTTGGTGCATAATTTCCACCTGCATTCTTTGGGCAGTGATATGGCAAACTGTGTCAATCTGTTTTGGAACTTGGCCAATTTTCCTGTCCAAAAAAAGACAATGATGAAGGTGGTTTAGGGTTATTAATTATTCATTTTAATTATTTATGATTTATATTAGTTTGTTTAGTTAATTTCCATTTATTAATCAGTCGAATTATTCCTTCATCACCAAAGCCTTTTGTTTCAAATATAAGAATAGTTTTTGTAACTCTGAGGGGATCTTGTGTCGACCTGAACAGGAGACTCTGCCAGTGGTTTGTATATAACTACTCTACTTCCAATGGAAAGAAAACGGCTGTGTCTCTAACTTAATAAATTAAAGCCTTCTGCCGCTAGCCAGAGATGTCTCAGTTGGTATTGTTTCAGGACATAAGTGATTGCATGTGTTTGGCAGATGCAGCAAAGTCCTGGAGGTAACACTAACATTTATTGCATGAGGGCTGTGCTGAAAGGAGATGGAATTTATACAGCATCAACAAGACAGCTGGGGAAGTCCTGAGATCCTGCGTAGCTTACAGACAAGTTAAAATTAAGTTATCAGACTGTCCAAAGAGAGATATTACTGCACGTTGCCTGTCACTGGATATTTTAATGCAAAACACCCAATTTAGTTTAGTTTATTTATTAGTGTCACAAGTAGGCTTACATTAACACTGCAATGAAGTTACTGTGAAAATCCCCTAGCCGCCACACTCCGGCGCCTGTTCGGGTACACTGAGGGAGAATTTAGCACGGCCAATGCACCTAACCAGCACATCTTTCGGACTGTGGTAGGAGACCAGAGCACCCGGAGGAAACCCACGCAGACACGGGGAGAACATGCAGACTCTGCACAGACAGTGGCCCAAGCCAGGAATTGAACCCGGGTCCCTGGCAGAGGCCATTCAGCCCATCTGTCTGCGCCAGCTCTCCAAATGAGCAATTCACTTAGTGCCATTCCCCCCATCTGCTCCCCGTAACCCTGCACATTCTTCCTTTTCAGATAACAGTCCTATTCCACTTTGAATGCCTAAACCGAACCTGTCTCTACCACACTCTCAGGCAGTGCATTCCAGACCTTAACCACTGGCTGTGTGAATAAATTATTTCTCATGTCTCTTTTGCTTCTTTTGCCAATTATTTTAAAGTTGAGTCCTCTTGTGCTCGATCCTTTCACCAATGCGGATTGTTTCTCCTGAGATACTCTCTTCAGACACCTCATGATTTTGAATACCTTGATCACATCTCCTCAGGCTTCTCTTCTCCAAGGGAAACAGTCCTAACGCCTCCAATCTATCTTTTGTTAAGATCCAGGCCGGAAACTCCAAGGTGTTTTGTGAAGTTTGCCGAGACCCTAAGTTTACATTTGATTTTGGCTTGGGTGAGCAAAAGGTGTTTCACTCCAGGTGTGATTCAAGTGACCCACTAGGGAGCTTTTATCAAGCAAAGTTTATTTAAGAACACAGAATATAACAAAAAGAATTAGCATAACTTTTACCAATTACAGGTTTCCTCCCACAGTCCAAAGATGTGTGGGTTAGGTTGATTGGCCATGCTAAAATTGCCCCTTAGCGTCCTGAGATGCGTAGGTTAGAGGGATTAGTGGGTAAAATATGTAGGGATATGGGGGTAGGGCCTGGGAGGGATTGTGGTCGGTGCAGACTCAATGGGCCGAATGGCTTCTTTCTGTACTGTAGGGTTTCTGTGATTCTGTGAAGACTTAAACATGGCACATTATAACTCCTAACAGCTAGCTATCTCTGCTGTTCCAAGTCAAACACCATCCCACAGACATATACCCTTCTCCAGACTTAGCACAGAAAGCAAATATGCTCACGTGATGCTGGATCTTCAGCTTTTTAACACCTGCTGTGATTTGGTTCTTTGAATGTTGGATCAATTCTCTGAGGCTAACCAGTCCTGGACCTTACAGAAAACCTCCGGAGAGAGAAAGACAGACAGACCTTGCCTTCTTCCACCAGCTTTTAGCGTCAACTGAGAGACAAACTAAAAACTTGAAATGTTCTGTGATAAAATAGCTATCCCCATCACATCACCTGACCTGCCAATCAACCTCAATCAAGCTCCACTCAGCAATCCCAGGGGACACATTAAAACCACAGAACACTGCATTAGACCAGATTAAAAATAAACGTGATATCAATGATGCTGTCTCAGCAGCAATAAAGGACATCGGCTACAGACAACATGGTGCTGATAAAGTGCCAAGGACTGCAGAAAAATCCTGCAGAGAAACATGATTAAAACATTTTTTTAAAGGCACAGTATCGTCGCACTTTATAACTGAAGTTCCTCATGCCTAGAACCATTCTCATGCGCATCTTCTGCATTCTCTTCAATGTTTTCACATCATTTCTGAACTGACCAGAGCTGGATGTGATGCTCCAACTGAGGCCGAACGAGTGTCTTATATAAATTCAACAGAACTGCCTTGCTCACACAAGTTAGGTTTAGAAATGTTCTGGATTTACTGCAAGATGCCAAACCAAACCACTCACTCTAACCCAAGGGGACTCCCAAATCATGGCATGTGTATCTCTGCGGATATGTGCAACATCTCTGGGTGGGTACAAATTGACACTGTCCTGATTAAGGGAGCTCAATTTCTGAATCAAACTATCATTAATCACACCAAACATTATCAGCCTATGTTCGGACAACGACTTCATCCCTCACATTAATGACGAGTAGTATCATTAAGTATTATTAAATCTTGATGAAAAGGGAGACATATTGCCAAAGTTTTTCATGTTGCACTTATTGGGACAAACACAAGAATGCCAATTTTCAAACAATCACCACAAGTTACACTGCAGAGAAAAGGGTACTAATTGTTGGCAAGTCAAATCTGATTAGAAGAGGTGTTGCCTTGGAGAAAGCATGAGGGAAATATAGATAATTCCAAAAAGATGCAATGCTTGAACATATTTCTTTTGTTTGCAATGAATGGCTCCCTGTGTATGTTACTTCTATCAAGTGTAAATGTCACGAGACCGACTGAGTACCTTTATTTGGTTGTTAGTGTAGCTATTGGTGCACTCAGGATTGTCCATCAAGTGCTGCCCAATCATGGAAACACATATAAGAGCAGAGGTTTTGATTTGTGTTTTCCAAGCATGAGCTGGTTGAATATGGTGCATACTCTGTCATAGAGTCATAGAGTTTACAGCATGGAAACAGGCCCTTCGGCCGCCCTTTTTTTTTAAACCTCTAAGCTAGTCCCAATTGCCCGCATTTGGCCCTTTTCCCTCTATATCCATCTTACCCATGCAACTGTCTAAACGCTTTTTAAAAGACAAAATTGTACCCACCTCTACTAGTACATCTGGCAGCTTGTTCCAGACACTCACCACCGTCTGTGTGAATAAACTGCCCCTCTGGACACTTTTGTATCTCTCCCCTCTCACCTTAAACCTATGCCCTCTAGTTTTAGACTTCCCTACCTTTGGGAAAAGATATTGACTTCCTAGCTGATCTATGCCCTACATTATTTTATAGACCCCTATAAGATCACCCCTCAGTCTTCTATGCTCCACAGAAAAAAGTCTCAGTCTATCAAGCCTCTCCTTATAACTCAAACAATCAAGTCCCAGTACCCAGTAGCATCCTAGTAAATCTCTTCTGCACTCTTTCTAGTTTAATAATATCTTTTCTGTAATAGGGTGACCAGAACTGTACACAGTATTCCAAGTGTGGACTTTCCAATGCCTTGTACAACTTCAACAAGACGTCCCAACTCATGTATTCAACATTCTGACCAATGAAACCAAGCATGCCGAATGCCTTCTTACCACTCTGTCCACCTGTGACTCCACTTTCAAGAAGCTATGGACATGTACCCCTAGATCTCTTTGTTCTGTAACTCTCCCCAACGCCCTACCATTAATTGAATAAGTTCTGCCCTGGTTCAATCTACCAAAATGCATCACCTCGCATTTATCTAAATTAAACTCCATCTGCCATTCGTCAGCCCGCTGGCCCAATTGATCAAGATCCCGCTGCAATCGGAGATAACCTTCTTCACTGTTCACTGTGCCACCAATCTTGGTGTCATCAGCAAACTTCTAACTGTCTATTACTAACAACCGAAGGAACACTCAGGGGAAGTGTGAGGTTATTCACTCTGGTTGGAAGAATAGAAAAGTAGAATTTTTTTAAAGATGTGAAACTTGTAAATGTTGATGTTCAGGGAGATCTGGGAAAGTTAGCAAGAAGGTCCAGCAAGCAATTAAGAAGATAGTTTTAAAAAACAATTGCTAATGGGATGTGGCCATCGCTGGCTGGCCAGCATTTACTGCTCATCCTGAATTGTCCTTGAGAAGATGAGCCACCATCTTGAAACACTGCAGTGAATGCACAGTAGGTACATCCACAATGCTATTAGGAAGGGAGTTCCAGAATTTTGACCCAGCGACAATAAAAGAACAGTCATATATTTCTAAGTCAGGATGATGTGTGGCTTGGAGCTAATGGAGTTCCCATGCATCTACTGCTCTTGTCTTTCTAGGTGGTAGAGGTCGCAGGTTTCGAAGGTACAGCCAAAGGAGTCTTGGTGAGTTGCTGCACTACACCTTATAGATGGTACACATTGCCACCACTGAGTCAGTGGTGGAGGGAGTGAATGTTTAAGGTGGTGGATGGGATGCCAATCAAGTGGGATGCTTTGTCCTGGATGATATTGAGTCTTTAACTTGACATAACTTAGGAATTATTATGGTGCTGGGAAGGGGGAAGGGGGAAGGGGCAAGAAAGCAAGGGCAGGTGGTTAGCTCTTGCTCAAGGTTGAGAAGGCAAGTGGAGCTTATTCCAACACAGCCTGTAGATGATGGATAGGCTTTGGGGAGTCGCTGCAGAATTCCCAGTCTCTGACCAGCTCTTGTAGCCACTGTACTGATATGGCTGGTTAAGTTCAGTCTCGGGTCAACGATAACCCCCAGGATGTTGATATTGCAAGATTCACTGATGGTAATATCATTGACGATCAAGGGATGATGGTTAGATTCTCAGTTGTTGGGAAGGTCATTGCCTGGCACTTGTGGGGCATGAATGTTACTCGCCACTTGTCAGTTCACGCCTGAATATTGTTCAAACCTTCCTGTAAATGGGCCCCATTTGCTTCAATATCTGAAGAATTGTGCATGATACTGAACATTGTGCAATCATCAGCGAACATCCCCACTTCTGACCTTATGAAGGAAGGAATGTCATTGACGAAACAGCTTTAGGTGATTGGATCTAGGAAACTACCCTGAGGAACTCCTGAATCGATATCCTGGAACTGAGAGGATTGACCCCCAAACATCACAACTATCTTCCTTTATAAAATAAGCAAGATACTGCGGATGCTGGAATCTGAAACAAGAACAGAGGATGCTAGAGAAACCCAGGAGGTGTGCTGGCAGTTTCCTCCACATTGGGGAGACTAAACGCAGACTGGGTGACCACTTTGCGGAACACCTTCATTCAATCTGCAAGCATGACCCCAACCTTCCTGTTGTGTGCCATTTTAACCCAGCACCTTGCCCTCATTCCCACATGTCTGTCCTTGGCTTGCTGCAATGCTCAAGTGAATCCTGGGCAAGCTGGAGGAGCAGCATCGCATCTTCCGATTGGGAATGTTGCAGTCCTTGGGAGTCAATGTTGAGTTTGGCGACTTTACATTTTGACCTTCCTCCACCATCTTCAACACCACCCCACTTCCTTGTTTTTTAATACCCCACAATGTATTGCCTCAATGTAAACCCACCCCTCTCCCCATCTCACACCAGACCATCTGCCTTTCATTCTTAAAGTTGTTATTTTTTGTTGCAATTTCTACATTCTCCTTCCATACAGTTCTGACAAAGTGTCTATGGACTCGAAATGTTAGCTCTGTTTCTCTCCTGACAGAAACCGGCAGGTCTGCTGAGTTGTTCCAGCATCCTCTGTTCATACTTCACCTTCCTTTGTGTTGGTTTTCTTAACATTTTTAACATTTATTTATGGGCCTTGGGCGTCACTGGCTCAGCATTTATTGCCCAGCCCTAATTGCCCTTGAGAAGGGCAACATTCTCAACCTTGGCTGAGAGCTAAACACCTGCCCTTGCTTTCCTGACCCCTGCGCCCGTGCCCCCCCCCCCCTGCCCCCGCCCCCCGCCACCAGCACCATAACAATTCCTAAGTTACACCCAAGTTAAGCAGCTCAGATTCACACCAAGGTCAGTCGGAGCTCGGTTGCAGAATGACCTATTGTCAAGCTGAAAATCATTTTCCAATTTCACAGATACTTGTGAGATCGCTTCGGCCCTCATTGCCACCTGCTACACCCAATGCAACTTATTTGCAGATGAACAAACTTTGTCTGACCTTGCAGCAGATGCAAAACTATGATTTCCCCATGTACCATGTCGGTGACCTCTCTGGGAAGCTACCCAGTGGCTGTGGGAGGATGTGAGACGTGATTAACAGGAGTAGAGACGTGAGGTTGGATAGTGTTCCAAATCTGAGCCCCTGAGGGGGCTAATGGTTCTGTGCGCACACAAGCCGTCCTTGAGACGAAACCACACGCAACATTAGCAAGGTGTATTTATACAGCCTTTTTAACATATCTCAATCTCCCAAGGTGCTTCATTGGAGCATTGCCAAACAAGATTTGATATCAAGCAGCATAAAGAGGTGTTGTAACTTTTATTTAGACTCAGCGAAAAAGAGAAAGAAAGTTTGTGTCTCCTATCAGTGCAGCCACTTAGTCAGTGGACACTTCAATTTTATTGATTTGAAAAGCAATCGCCCTGAAATAGGCAGAGCAGTGATGTGATTTATCAAATGCAGTAAGAAGTTTAACAACACCAGGTTAAAGTCCAACAGGTTTATTTGGTAGCAAAAGCCACACAAGCTTTCGAGGCTCTGAGCCCCTTCTTCAGGTGAGTGGGAATTCTGTTCACAAACAGAACTTATAAGACACAGACTCAATTTACATGAATAATGGTTGGAATGCGAATACTTACAACTAATCCAGTCTTTAAGAAACAAAACAATGACTGGATTAGTTGTAAGTATTCGCATTCCAACCATTATTCATGTAAATTGAGTCTGTGTCTTATAAGTTCTGTTTGTGAACAGAATTCCCACTCACCTGAAGAAGGGGCTCAGAGCCTCGAAAGCTTGTGTGGCTTTTGCTACCAAATAAACCTGTTGGACTTTAACCTGGTGTTGTTAAACTTCTTACTGTGTTTACCCCAGTCCAACGCCGGCATCTCCACATCATTTATCAAATGGGCAGAGGTGACTGCATTGCACTACTCTTAACTGTGCGAGTGTGTGTGTGTAGTATAGAAATAGGGAAATCTTGCTAAAACTATACAAGGCTCTAGTTAGACCGCACCTGAAATACTGTGAATATATAGAACATAGAACAGTACAGCACAGAACAGGCCCTTCGGCCCACGATGTTGTGCCGAGCTTTATCTGAAACCAAGATCAAGCTATCCCACTCCCTATCATCCTGGTTTGCTCCATGTGCCTATCCAATAACTGCTTAAATGTTCCTAAAGTGTCTGACTCCACTATCACTGCAGGCAGTCCATTCCACACCCCAACCACTCTCTGTGTAAAGAACCTACCTCTGATATCCTTCCTATATCTCCCACCACTAACCCTATAGTTATGCCCCCTTGTAATAGCTCCATCCACCCGAGGAAATAGTCTTTGAACGTTCACTGTGTCTATCCCCTTCATCATTTTATAAACCTCTATTAAGTCTCCCCTCAGTCTCCTCCGCTCCAGAGAGAACAGCCCTAGCTCCCTCAACCTTTCCTCATAAGACCTACCCTCCAAACCAGGCAGCATCCTGGTAAATCTCCTCTGCACACTTTCCAGCGCTTCCACATCCTTCTTATAGTGAGGTGACCAGAACTGCACACAATATTCCAAATGTGGTCTCACCAAGGTCCTGTACAGTTGCAGCATAACCCCACGGCTCTTAAACTCCAACCCCCTGTTAATAAAAGCTAACACACTATAGGCCTTCTTCACAGCTCTATCCACTTGAGTGGCAACCTTTAGAGATCTGTGGATATGGACCCCAAGATCTCTCTGTTCCTCCACAGTCTTCAGAACCCTACCTTTGACCCTGTAATCCACATTTAAATTAGTCCTACCAAAATGAATCACCTCACATTTATCAGGGTTAAACTCCATTTGCCAGTTTTGTTATAGTTTTGGTCCCCTTATCGAAGGAAAGATATATGGGTAATGGAGGCAGTCCAGTGAAGGTTCACGAGGATGATACTGGGTATGGAGGGATTTTCTCATGAGGAGAGGTTAAGTAGGTTGCGTCTGTACTCACTGGAGTTTAGAAGGATGAGGGGCTACCTTAGCTCAGGGGGCTTGACAGGGCAGATGCTGACAGGTTGTTCCCCTTTTTGGAGAGTCTAGGAACAGAGGGTATAATCTCAGAGTAAGGGGTCGCCCATTTCAGATAGAGATGAGGAGGAATATTTTCTGTCAGAGGGTAGTAAATCTGTAGAACTCTTTACCACAGAGGGCTGTAGAGGCTGGGTTGTCAAATATGTTCAAGGACTGAGATAGACAGATTTTTAATCAGGAAGGGAATCAAGGGTTATGGGGATAAGGCAGGAAAGTGGAGTTGAGGATTATCAGTCATGATCTCATTGAATGGCGGAGCGGATTCAATGGGCCAAATGGCCTCATCGTCTTATGGTGTGTAATATATAAATATAAATAACGTGTGACCCTGTCTTTGCAAACAGAAAGAGAATGTCCAGGCATTGTGCCTTTTCAATTAAACACAAGTTTGGGGAACAACCATTCCCTGGTGCATTCCTAATGGCAGTGCCTTGACCAATCAAAGTCGACTGGTCTTTTTTCAATTGAAACAAAAGCTAGGGGGGAAAACCATTACCTGGTGCATTCTCAATGGCAGTGTCTCAACCAATCAGAGTCCACTTACCCACCAATCAGCGCCCTTTTTCCTCATGCGGTATAAATCATTGCTCCCTATGAAATTTGACATTCTTGTGTTTGTCCTGATGAGTGCAAGACGAAAAGCTTTGTCTCTCCTTTCAGCAATATTCGAATATAGGTCTGTTCAGCCCATTAGCATTTCAGAATATTTGCTCCCATCAGCAGCATGGGATGATGAATGTGGATGCAAACACAGGCTCTCTGTGCTTTTTGACTCGTGTGCATGGGGAGAGGAGACAAAGGGGGCCACAGGTTTCCATAACTGTGTGGCAGAATGGGATAATGAGAGGTCCAATTCAGCTCAGTAATCACTATCCTGCTTGAACATTGATCTGAAGCACCGCAGTGAATGCTGGCTGGTTTCAATATGTATATTGCAAATGAACTTGAATAACTGCAATCATTTCACAATCATTACACTCATGCCAACAGATAAAGAAGGGATTTCATGCTGACCACACAAGGTCGTTCTATTTATTTTAACTCTTAAAACATCTATTTATAGCAATGTGCTACCTAATTTTGTAAAGTATCACTTCTCACAATTTTTCTCAAGTCTACACTTTCTGTCAAAATTTAAAAATCCAACCTATAGTTTAGGTTTCGAACAAAGTTGAGTTTAAATTGCTGCTTTCAAAAAGTCATCCAGAACTGAGAAGCTTCCTACTCTTCCTGTAATTGTGCTCATATCCCCTGTGGGTGTGAAATTGTTCACCAAACACAGCCGAGGCCTACAGCATTCATACAATTCTAGATCACAATCTTCTTCAGCCCAGCTCTACCTGACCGTGGAGAGAACAGAGATAGACAGTAGGCTGAGCTGTACAACACTTCTGCAATTTAAATTTGGACACATCTCTGAGGAATGGGATGGGTCTTTCTGTCTGATGGTTTGAAAAGGGTATCTACGGATGGTACGATGATGGTCTTCTAGAAGGCAGTTGATAAAGTTCGGCTAAGTGTGTCAGCGCAAATTGAAGCCAACAGATTTGGAGGTAACCTTATGGTGTGGGTCCTTGATTGGTTGGGATGTACAGGATAGAATATCTGGATAAAAGGGAATATTCTCTGATTGGTAGAATGTGACAAGTGTTGTTCCCCAGTGTCACAAATATGAAGTTCATAAAGTTGTTATGTTTTGAGACTATCACTTTAAGTTAAGGTAAAATGGTGGAATGGTTGAGGTCATGTGACCTTCTCTATAATCTGCCTGACAACAATCCTGGATGGCTTAATTGTTAAAGGGTAGGAAGGTACAACATGTTCACACCTGTAGACAATGGCAAGAGCATCTGTGCTGACTGTGGGTAGATCCCAAGGGAGGTGTTAGAAATATCAGGTTTTAAAAATGGTTATACCTTAAACTGTCTATTTAATTGCAAGCTAGAATGAACATAGAACATAGACATAGAACATAGAACAGTACAGCACAGAACAGGCCCTTCGGCCCACGATGTTGTGCCGACCTTCATCTGAAACCAAGATCAAGCTATCCCACTCCCTACCATCCTGGTGTGCTCCATGTGCCTATCCAATAACCGCTTAAATGTTCCTAAAGTGTCTGACTCCACTATCACTGCAGGCAGTCCATTCCACACCCCAACCACTCTCTGCGTGAAGAACCTACCTCTGATATCCTTCCTATATCTCCCACCATGAACCCTATAGTTATGCCCCCTTGTAATAGCTCCATCCACCCGAGGAAATAGTCTTTGAACGTTCACTCGATCTATCCCCTTCATCATTTTATAAACCTCTATTAAGTCTCCCCTCAATCTCCTCCGCTCCAGAGAGAACAGCCCCAGCTCCCTCAACCTTTCCTCATAAGACCGACACTCCAAACCAGGCAGCATCCTGGTAAATCTCCTCTGCACACTTTCCAGCGCTTCCACATCCTTCTTATAGTGAGGTGACCAGAACTGCACGCAATATTCCAAATGCGGTCTCACCAAGGTCCTGTACAGTTGCAGCATAACCCCACGGCTCTTAAACTCCAACCCCCTGTTAATAAAAGCTAACACACTATATGCCTTCTTCACAGCTCTATCCACTTGAGTGGCAACCTTTAGAGATCTGTGGATATGGACCCCAAGATCTCTCTGTTCCTCCACAGTCTTCAGAACCCTACCTTTGACCCTGTAATCCACATTTAAATTAGTCCTACCAAAATGAATCACCTCACATTTATCAGGGTTAAACTCCATTTGCCATTTTTCAGCCCAGCTTTGCATCCTATCTATGGAGTTGTTAATTAGCATTTCTACCTGGATACAAGGCCTATGTGATTTACATTGCCACGGAGATTAACTTTGAGAGGGGAAAGATAAAAGAACGACTTTATGGCAACGGGCTTTAGTTTCTCTATGATATCCCCGAAGCTTACAGACACAACTGAGTTAGGTGGAGCCTGAGAGAGAGAACAGGAGATAGAGGCAGTTAGTCCAATACATGAAGCAGAAAAAATGCTGAACTTATTGTTCGTCGAAGAGAACATAGGTGTGAGCTTGTGCTCAGATTGGAGAGACAGAGTTTGTGATAATATAAAGGATTCTGGAAGAAATGCCTTGTCTGGACTAAAGGTAAGGAAGTTCCAATATAATCCTCACAGTGAAAGCTAGTTCTGGGGATTAGACATTACCCAACTGGGAAAGGGTAAAATGAAGCAGGCTATGGGGTATGTAGAATAGCTTTGGACCAGATTTGGAACAATCAGTGATCCACATAAGGGGCAGTAAGGCCCAGGAGAAGAGGGTGCAGACAGTGCCAAAACTCATGGCCCAGGGTCTGAGGGAGGGTGATGGAAAGTGGGGTGCTCAGTCTTTCCGTTTCTGGTTGTCCACATGAGCAGCCAAAGCTGCAGACCTGAACAAAGAACAAAGAAAATTACAGCACAGGAACAGGCCCTTCGGCCCTCCAAGCCTGCACCGACCATGCTGCCCGACTTAACTAAAACCCCCGACCATTCCGGGGACCATATCCCTCTGTTCCCATCCTATTCATGTACTTGTCAAGACGCCCCTTAAAAGTCACTACCTTATCTGCTTCCACAACCTCGCCCGGCAATGAGTTCCAGGCACTCACTACTCTATGTGTAAAAAATCTGCCTCGTACATCTCCTTTGAACCTTGCCCCTCGCATCTTAAACATATGCCCCCTAGTAATTGACTCTTCCACCCTGGGAAAAAGCTTCTGACTATCCAATCTGTTCATGCCTCTCATAATCTTGTAGACTTCTACCAGGTCTCCCCTCAACCTCCGTCGCTCCAGTGAGAACAAACCAAGTTTCTCCAACCTCTCCTCATAGCTAATGCCCTCCATACCAGGCAACATCCTGGTAAATCTTTTCTGTACCCTCTCCAAAACCTCCACATCCTTCTGGTAGAATTGAACACTATATTCCAAGTGCGGCCTAACTAAGGTTCTATAAAGCTGCAACATGACTTGCCAATTTTTAAACTCAATGCCCTGGCCAATGAAGGCAAGCATGCCGTATGCCTTCTTGACTACCTTCTCCACCTGCATTGCCACTTTCAGTGACCTGTGCACCCAGATCCCTTTGCCTATCAATACTCTTAAGGGTTCTGCCATTTACTGTATATTTCCTATCTGTATTAGACCTTCCAAAATGCATTATCTCACAATTGTCCGGATTAAACTCCATCTGCGATGTCTCCGCCCAAGTCTCCAACTGGTCTATATCCTGCTGTATCCTCTGATGGTCCACATTGCTATCTGCAAATCCACCAACCTTTGTGTCGTCCGCAAACTTACTAATCAATCCAGTTACATTTTCCTCCAAATCATTTATATATATTACAAACAGCAAAGGTCCCAGCACTGATCCCTGAGGAACGCCACTTGTCACAGTCCTCCATTCAGAAACACACCCTTCCACTGCAACCCTCTGTCTTCTATGACCGAGTAAGAAGTTTAACAACACCAGGTAAAGTCCAACAGGTTTATTTGGTAGCAAAAGCCACACAAGCTTTCGGAACCCCAAGCCCCTTCTTCAGGTGAGTGAGCCCACTCACCTGAAGAAGGGGCTTGGGGCTCCGAAAGCTTGTGTGGCTTTTGCTACCAAATAAACCTGTTGGACTTTAACCTGATGTTGTTAAACTTCTTACTGTGTTTACCCCAGTCCAACGCTGGCATCTCCACTTCTATGAGCGAGCCAGTTCTGTATCCACCTTGCCAGCTCACCTCTGATCCCATGCGACTTCACCTTCTGCACCAGTCTGCCATGAGGGACCTTGTCAAAGGCCTTACTGAAGTCCTTGTAGACAACATCCACCGCCCTACCCTCATCCACCATCTTCGTCACTTCCTCGAAAAACTCAATCAAGTTAGTGAGACACAACCTCCCCTTCACAAAACCATGAAAGACTGGCTTTAAAAAAAAGGATCCATTAGGCTGAGAGTTTTGATATTTTTTAAGCCTGTCTGTCCAGGTCCGGCCAGTTTCACGAGTCGCTACTGCTGCTTCTGACCATTAGGCAACTTTGCGATTCTGATATTAAACAAAACCCACCAGGAAACCACATAATTGCACAAAGTGAGAAGCAGCAGCAGCAACTGAGAGTGTTCCTGCTTGAAAAATGGTCAGTCAAATCCCTGTAATTTTACAACCAATTGTAATCTACTGGGGTTGGTGGTGGAGGGCGATTGGGGGCAGGTTGGTGGGGGAGTTGGGGAGAGATTAGATGGGCTGTTGGGGGGTTTGAGTCGGGTTGGATGGGGATTGGATGGGGGTTTGCAGGAAGGCTGGAGGCAGGTTGGGGGGGAAAGATTGGGGGGATAGGTTGGAGGGAGGTTGGAAAGATTGGAGGGGGGTTGGTGTATATTTGAAGGGGGTTTATTTATTTATCAGTTGCAAGTCGGCTTACATTAACACTGCAATGAAGTTACAGTGAAGGTTGGGGGCGGTTGAAGGAGATTGGAGGTGGAATTGAGGGAGGTTCTTTTTATTCACGGGATGTGGGCATCGTTGGCTGGGCCAGCATTTATCACACATCACTGGGGGCATTTAAGAGTATATCTGGAGTCACATGTAGGTGAGATCAAGTAAGGACGGTTGATTTCATTCTCAAAAAGACATTAGTGAACAAGATGGAATTTTACAACAATTGACAATTGTTTCATGGCATTCATTAGACTTTAATTCCAGATTTTTATTGAATTTAAATTTCACCATCTGCCATGGGTGGGATTCAAACCTGGCTCCCCAGAATCCAGTCCCTAGGTCTCTGGATTACTAGTCCAATGACAATACCACCATGCCAACCCCTTGGAGGAGTTGTTTGGGGGAGAGTTAAAGGAGGTTGGGGAAAGGTTGGAGGGAGAGGGATGTTGGGGGGGTAAGGTTGGAGACGGGTTGGGGGAAGGTTAGAGGGGATGCTGTACGGGTTGAGGGAAGGTTGAGGGGGAGTTGGGGAAGGTTGGAGTGGGCTTGGGGGCTGGGGGAGGTAGGGGGAAGGTTAAAGTGGGAGTGGGGAAGTCAATTGAGGGATTTTAGCTGTCATAGAATCATTAGAATCATAGAATCCCTAGAATGCAGAAAGAGACCATTCGGCCCATCAAGTCTGCACTGACCACAATCCCCCTCAGGCCCTATCCCCATAACCCCATGCATTTACCCTAGCTAGTCCTCCTGACACCAAGGGGCAATTTAGCATGGCCAATCCACCTAACGTGCACATCTTTGGACTGTGGGAGGAAACCGGAGCACCCGGAGGAAACCCATGCAGACACGAGGTGAATGTGCAAACTCCACACAGACAGTGACCCAAGCCGGGAATCGAACCTGGGTCCCTGGCGCTGTGAGGCAGCAGTGCTAATCACTGTGCCACCCTAAGCCTGTCAAGGTTAAGTTTATTATGATCCTTGCCCAGACTTCCTGTTTTTTGGTAAGCCTCAGCAGGACCAAAGATGTTGTTTTTAAAATAGACAAAGTTTGACATTCAAGACACTCACTAAGAGAATAAAGCCAGAAGATTCTTTAGGTTTTGAACAAACAAAAATAAACTTTATTATATAAAGTTAGAAAGAGAAAACAATTTACAATATCTATCTTGTACTCTAATGTTCAGGGTCAATATGAGTTACATGTGAATTAACAAGCCAACTGTGGTTGAGCCCACCACACCACACAATAAATGACAGATGTGACCAAGACGGAGTCCAAGGATTTCTCAACAACTCACCCAGACATAACTGAAACTGTGCGCCAATCAATCTCACTGAAACTCTGTTTCTCTCAGCGATTCCAGTCTTTACCTTTGAAGATCTCGTCTAGGAATTCTTTCTAAAAGTCATTTGAACGATGGTCCACATTGCAGCATTTCAGCCTCGCCTACTGAGATTCCGTTCCCCTGGATTCTTAACTATACACTCAAGCACCAACTCACAAGCACAATTTCAGATCTTCAGTGGTTTCGAGCAGGACAGTATTTCAATATGGAGTAACTTTGCCCCAACAGCCCACAGCGTGGAGTCACCAACCTTTAGCTGCCTTCTTGGATCTTCAGAGCTTCAATTGAGCCTTCTTCAATGGCATCACCAACGGCCCACCTCTCAAAGTTTCGATCTCGCCTTCTGAGATTCCTGAGTACACTCAAACACCAAATTAGAGGCAGAGCTTCAGATCTTCAGCCGCACTGAGCAAAATACTACCGCTTTAACAAGTACCTGTGCCCAAATGGCCCACACCATGGAGTTACCAACCTTTGGCCATCTTCTCCACTTAAAGTCTGCTCCCCGCAGCCCCTTTCCTGCTTGGAGAAGGTTTCCCTGCTCCTTTCTTTTTCCTTGACTGAACTGGGAAGGGTTTCTGTCCCCCTGCCTCTCCCCCTCTCGGGACTTCCTTTTATGGGACTTCTCCCTGTTTCCTCCCCTCATTTTGGAACCTTGTTCTTCTCCCTCTTCCCTTTGAGATCTTTCCCTCTGCCTGGGACACTTCTCTTTCAGTGGTGCTCTGCCCCCAGTCACTTGACCCAGGTTTTTTGTGCTGTTTCCTTTTGCTAAAGGGCACTGGGCAGCAAAAGAAAAGTAAAAATGTCAATCTGTTTGCGTGAAGCTCCAAGGCCTTCAGGAGCTGGAAGCTCCCAACCTCCACACTTTCCAACAAAGGGAGTTTGGGTTTCATAACAGGTTGAAGAAGCTGTGGGCTTTTCTCCTGAGGGTGAAGGGGACTGAGGGGAGATCTGATAGAGGTGTTAAAGGTTATGACAGGTTTGGATGAGGTGGAGAAAGAAAAGTTGAACCCACTAGCTTATGGCACAAGGAGTAAGGGCCACAGATTTAAGTTTGAGTAAGTGATTTGGGGAGGGGTGCGTATGTAAGGAAGAACTTGTTTTTTCAGCAAGCGGTAATGACCTGGAAGTCTAGAGTTATGAAGGGTGAAGCTTGAGGTTCCAATTTTCCTTTCCATCACATGGCTGACCAGAAATCTGTTCTGTTCTTACCACTTATCATTGGTGGATGTTGGAAGGATTTTGCAGGTTGATATGCAACCTGTTTGACCATGTAAGCATGCACCTTCCTTGGCCATCAAGTCCTGGAATGGGACTGGAACTCAGATCTCCTGACTCAGATGCAGGGAGGCTACCCACTGCACCACAAGACCTGTTATTCAATTCCAATTCTCTTCCTGCTCCTCATGGTGCACTAAGGCAGGCTTTTTTCTTAGCTAGTTATTCCTGTAACAGATCACTAGTCTGTTCCCAGAGTTTAGCTTGAGAAGCTCCATTCCACATCAAGCATGGCTGACCAGGAGTCTCTCCCGCTCTTATCGGATTTGCAGGTTGACACACACAACTTGTTCAGCTGTGTTATGAATATACCTTCCTTGGCCATCAAGCCAAGGGGTGGGGCTCAAACCCAGAGCTCCTGACACAAAGGAAGGGATACCATGTAGTGCTCCACAAGACCATTCCTCAGTTATTTCATTCAGCCAAAACAAAGATTGAATTGATCTTGAATATTTGACTGTAAGTCAGGGATATAGAGTCATAGAATCATAAGAGGTTTACAGCATGGAAACAGGCCCTTTGGCCCAACTTGTCCATGCCGCCCTTTTTTTAACCACTAAGCTAGTACCACTTGCCCATGTTTGGCCCATATCCCCTTATACTGATCTTACCCATGTAACTGTCTAAATGCTTTTTAACAGACAAAATTGTACCTGCCTCTACTACTACCTCTGGCAGCTTGTTCCAGACACTCACCACCCTCTGTGTGAAAAAAATGCCCCTTTGGACTCTTTTGTATCTCTCCCCTCTCACCTTAAACCTATGCCCTCTAGTTTTAGACTCCCCTACCTTTGGGAAAAGATGTTGACTATCTAGCTGATCTGTGCCCCTCATTATTTTATAGATCTCTATTAGATCACCTCTAAGCCTCCTACGCTCCAGGGAAAAAAGTCCCAGCCTCTGCTTATAACTCAAACCATCAAGCCCTGGTAGTATCCTGGTGAATCTTTTCTGCACACTTTCTAGTTTAATAATATCCTTTCTATAATAGGGCGACCAGAACTGAACACAGTATTCCAAGTGTGATCTTACCAATGTCTTGTACAACTTCAACAATACATCCCAACTCCTGTATTCAATGTTCTGAACAATGAAACCAAGCATGCGAATGCCTTCTTCACAAGTCATCTTATATCATACATCAAAGCATATTTCAAAACTGCTTTACAGGACATACTGTAAGTCTCCAAAACTATTTCTTTCGAGATCAGACCAAATAAGAATGTGTTGGCTTCAGGAGGCATTGCAATTCAACTGTAATACTGCACAAACTATCCTCGACAATGTAAAACTGCCCATGCAAAGTCATGTTCTCCTCCATGCTTGTACTCATGACAACAGCTAATACAATGAAGCCTGTGGAGTTTATTTTAATGGGGTCTTGACTACTATTATTACCACAAACACGCAGTATTCCACTGCACAGATTCTGGCTACTTGCCATGTTTAGCCCTTCTGAACAGAATTCAAGGAAGGTACTGGGGTGATCTATACATTCTTTGAATCCTACTATTTGATCTGTTGACCCCACTCAAATAGCTTTTGAGATTTACAGTACCTGTTAAAGTTATTTTTTGCAATAAACCAGCTTTTGTTTTCAAAATATACTTTAGTCATTAAATATCTAAAGGAACATTTCCAAACATTTTAAGATGGTCATTACAGAAAGGGCAGTAATATTCGACTTTTCTCCATTGAGCAAGTAGCATCGAGTTGCCTCACTATAATTGTGATACATGTGATATTTACTGGATACATTCACTGTCTGGAATACAGCCTGAGGGGTTTGGACACAGTTTCCAGCCCCTCAGTGCACTATGGCTGAAATGCCTTAAATGCTGGTCTTTCTCAATTACACCTTTGTTGTAGCTGCCCCAGGATTTAGTCTATCCTTCAGCACATAGTCCTGGACCTGACATTGTGTCAGTCTGAAACATTTGGTCAGGGTCAACCCTGGAAGATCAACATGTTTCGGGCAGACCAAAAAGTGTCTTTTACTCAATGGATGATCCTTCCGCAACAGTTGATGATTGCCTTGGAGTGCTTGGGAACAGCCCAGAGAGCATAGAGTCCCGCATCACAGAGCAGCTCAGAATGAACCTCAACAGGGGGCACGGTGGCACAGTGGTTAGCACTGCTGCCTCACAGTTCCAGGGACCTGGGTTCGATTCCCGGCTTGGGTCACTGTCTGTGCAGAGTCTGCATGTTCTCCCCGTGTCTGCGTGGGTTTCCTCCAAGTGCTCCGGTTTCCTCCACAGTCCAAAGATTAGGTGCATTGGCTATGCTAAAATGTCTCTTACTGTCCCGGGATGCATAGGTTAGAGGGATTAGGGGGTAAGTATATGGGATTATGGGGATAGTGCCTAGGTGGGATTGTTGTTAGTGCAGTCTTGATGGGCCGAATGGCCTCCTTTTGCAGTGTAGGGTTTCTATGATTCTAAATACCACTCTCTCCAGATCTTCTTTGTAAAGGCACATTCCAGAAAGATGCTTGTGAGGGTCTCTTCCCCAACGCAGCTGCTGGGAGGGCAGCGGGCGGTGGCACAGAAACCTCGGGCATGCATGAAGGATCTCACCAGATTTGTTCAGGATATCGCTGACCTCCAGAACACAGTTAAATATTCAACTTTATCTTGGTTCAGATTTTTGGCTCGGATCCTATCACAGGCAACAATCAGTCACACCACTCTCATGACATTGGGAAATCGCTGCTGCAACTGAATGGGTCAATGAGATTAGCAGGCATGGTTTAGCAGAGCCAGTGGCTGTTCTCAGTTGCTGGATGATTACTGGATGATTTCCTGCCTATCGCAATCCAAGTTAAACACAAAGCTATCTTTGCTATGCCAGTGTGACCTTTTCCCAAACCATCTGATATGCAGGCTGAACTCAAGTAACATCATACCATTTGTGAGCAGTACTTAAGTCCCGGGAGGTTACTGTTCTCCTCTGTGACTCTGCTCAGCTCCAAGCGGATAGCTGTCCCAGCACCAAACACCATGCAGTCCCTAATTATCCAGCAGCAAACTAACTTCCTCGTCGCCACCATGAGCAAGTATTCCTCTGCGGTGAAGAATATGGAGCAGACAGTCATGCTTCCCAGCCTCCTTCAAGACATCCCCTTGGAGGTCCAAGATGAAGCTAAAGATGCCAATTCGCAGAGCTTGTATGAGTGCTTCACCCTGCTGAAATCCATCAAGAACACCGTGGAGAGTGGTGGGTTGTCCTTTGAAGATTTAAAACGGAAGACCAACAGTGCCCATGAGCTGGAAAACGAAGATGCGGCAAGCTTGGAGCAACTTTTCTATGTTCATGTGAAGGGGCTCTGCACCGTGCTGAATACGCTGACCAAAAAAGCCAACACGCTGACCAGCAGGTACGAGGACATGATAGGAGTCTCTTCCTAGCTTCCATGCAATGTCAGCAACGATAAACACTCGTCCGAGGGTGAGCAGCCCGAAATGAAGAGGCTGGTTGGAAGGCAGGGGAGGGGGGGGATCACTGCTCTGCTTAGCCAAGAAGCGTGTGACGGCAAGAACCTTACAATCGTACAACTGCAGAACTTGTTGCCGTAATGATCAAGAATGCACCGTTGGCTTCGTATTCACGAACATGCCACAAGTTTATCGAGCAGAGATTTGAAGTCACCAAATTTTCCCAGTCAAGAGACAGAAATATTAAATGCGTGGAACTGTATGTAATTGGAAACTTTTAAATGTACTGATGAAACCCTTCATCATGGAAAAACCTCTATTTTGTGATCAGAATGGACTGTTCAACTGTTACAACTTGAATCATTTTCCTGATTGGTGTAAATGTGAACCACTTCCGTTTTATCATTTATGGCACAAATAAGATCATGCAAATTATTTTAAATGTGTGTATTTTTCTCTTGCATACTTTTAAAATTGAGTATTTAGTTCTAGTTGCTGGATTTACCTCAGAAAGGAGTGGGGGGGAAATAATTCATCTCATTCTGGGTTTAAAGGCAATGAGGCTTCTCGCTGTGTCCACTGAGATTCAGTGGGGAGAACTCTCAGTAAGCTCTGGTCTTACGTCCCACTCCATGAGCTAAATACTGTCATATGAGGAGTGAGAGGGGATCTCATAGAAGCTTATAAAATTCTAACAAGGTAGATTCAGAATGAATGTCCTTGATGGTGGGAGAGTCCAGAACTAGGGATCATAGTTTGAGGATAAGGGGTGAACCTTTTAGGACTGAGGAGATGAGAAATTTCTTCCCCCAGATAGTAGTGAATGTTTAGCATTCACTACCACAGAAAGTAGTTGAGGCCAAAAACGTTGTCTGATTTCAAGAAGTAATTAGATACAGCTCTTGGGGGCTAAAGGGATAAAGGGATATGGAGGGAAGGGGGAGATCAGGATATTGAATTTGATGATCAGCCATGATCATAATGAATGGCGGGAAAAGCTCGAAGGGCCAAATGGGTTACTCCTGCTTCTAGTTTCTATGTTTCTCGGCTGACTCCCCAACGCAGTGACTGCACCATTGAAGGTGTCATCTTTTGAGGACATGTCTGCCCTCTCGTGTGACTGCTAACGATCCAATAATATTTCAAAGAAGAGCGGGGGGGGGGGGGGGGTCCACCACAGGGTCCTGGTCAATGTTTATTCCTCAGCCAATGCCACAAAACAGAGCCAGGGCATCCT